>NW_024465041.1:0-600000 GCF_017591425.1 Ochotona curzoniae | reverse complement strand
AAACTGTGACCAAAGTCTCTTATACTACTTAAATAAGTAATTTACTAATTTCGAATTTATCTGTGAGTGGTTGTACTTTCAAGTAACATGTGAAGCATAATTTATATACAGAGTCCTGGGAACCAGGGTTAGTTAGAAAAATTCAAGTAGTAAAATAATGAACAATTGATACTTTTGCTGTAGTTTAGAACATTATTTAAATAAGCATATTTGTGTGGAAATAGAAAAATGGGTGAGGCTTATCCAACTTGATGAATGTCCTATTATACATTGGACTTACAGAGAGATTGAACTTTCATCTTTGCCATAGGTGAAATGTAGTTACGGTAGGATGATAGCAGTATATATACTTTTTTTTAATGATTTATTTATTTTTATTGCAAAGTTAGATATTCAGAGAGGAGAGACAGAGAGGAATCTTCCATCTGATGATTCACTCCCCAAGTGACCGCAATGGCCAGAGCTGAGCCAATCTGAAGCCAGGAGCCAGGAACTTCCTCCAGGTCTCCAACACGGGTTCAGGATCCCAAAGCTTTAGTCCGTCCTCCACTGCTTTCCTAGGCCTCAAGCAGGGAGCTGGATGGGAAGTGGGGCTGTCAGGATTAGAACAGGTGCCCGTATGGGTTCCTGACGTATTCAAGCTCGCTTTAGCCACTAAGCCACCACACCAGGCCCAGCAGTATATATACTTTTAAAACAGTGAAGCAAGCAAGGAAGCATCCAAATAGCAATAAGAATCACAAAGATGAAAGAGATAAGACATAAAAACATTTACGTCAATAAGTACAGATTACAAGATTTGGCTCTCCATCTTTATATCTTTTAATATCTATTAATTTCTACTTTTTTAAAAAAAAATCTACTTCAAAAAATAATCTAGTGTGATAAGTGTTGTAGCATAGCAGACTAGCTGTTTTACACTACTTTCATGCTTCAATACTAACGTCCTAGTTGGACACAGTTCATCTGTTGACTGCTGCATTTCCAGTCCAGGCCTGGGTAAGAAGCAGAGAGTGGCCCAAGTGTTTAGTCCCCTACACCCATGAGGTAGAACCAGCAGATCTTGGCTCTTAACTTCTGCCTGGCTCAGCTCTGGCTGTTGCAGTCATTTGGAGAGTAGACCAATGACAGAAGATAATCTCACTCTCTTTGTCTCTGTTTCTCTGCCCACCCCCAGTCCTATAACTCTGTCTTTAAATACATCATAAAAAATACTCCTGTGTAAAAATGAAAGAATACTCTTTTAATACCAATAGCTATTAATATGCATAGCCTTTTTCATGGAAACCAAAACGAAAGCAATGGTGATGGCATTGTCATTGTCATACAGCCTTAGCCAGGATATTACAATCAGAGTAATGAAATATAAAGTAAAAATAATTATAAGTATACGCTTGTGAAAGAATAATATAAAATATGTTTGTGAATTAACAGAACCACAGAGATTAAACCACACATCTACTGTCAGCTAATCTTTGGCAGATGAGTGAAAATCACTCCTTGGAGTAGGCTACTCTCCACAGCTTTCCCAGGCCAAAAGCAGGGAGCTGGATTGGAAGTGGAGCAGCCAGGACACAACCATATGGGATGGCAGTGCTTGAGGGTGGAGAATCGGCCTATTGAGCCATGGTGCCAGCCCCAAATAATATCAAACTTTAAAAAAAGTAAAGGTATACATTATACTTCTCCTGTGGTAAGTGACCTTGAAGCCTGTTTGAAAGCATGGAAGGCATACGTTTCAGGCAAAAATCATCATGTCAGGTGCCCATGTTTGCAGTGAGAGGGTTGGTAATGTGTGCCACTCAGCTCAGAGTCAAGGTCTTTGTTGGCTGAGCACATTTAGGGACTCGTATTTGTGAAGCCACTCACAAGCTCTGGTCAGTCATCTGGCGGTCTTTAGCCACATTATAGGAGCACAGAAGGGTGAGCTGGCACCCACTGCATCCCGTTGCTAAGCCCCATCTCCAGGGAACTGAGCCAGGAAGCCTGTTTACTACTCTGAGTTGTTGAGCTCTACTAAATTCTGGCAGCAGCTCTGAGTCAGCGTGAGATGGAAAGAACAAGCCTGAGTCTGAACCTTGAGCAGGAGAAAGACACAAGATCTGTGACTGAGAAACTAGGCCAGGCACATAGCACAAGATTATGGCCACACCAGCATGTACACCCCCTTTTTTCCATATCTCTGTAGGTCACTCCTCCATGGAGACCCTGGCAAGCCCAGCTCAGAGCATCCTTAGCTGCTGCTGCAAGTAAGATCTCTTGAGATCTTATTTGAAATGTCATATAAGCATTTTTTCACACAGATATAAATTTCAAGTTTGGCTTTTTCCTTTACACATTCCTTTGGCATATGCGCTAAGCACATGTTTTTCAAAACTAACTATAGTTCATTTCTGATTCTCTTACTTTAAATGATCAGCACTTCATGCTGTCATGCATAATTCATTATTCAAGCCATAAGATTCTTTTTGAGCTTACAAAAAGCAAAGGAAGGCTAGTGTGAAGGTACAGTTTTGTGGAACACACCGAGCTTCAAAATCCCGAAAGTTAGATATTTGTTTCAGTCAGGTGACTTTCAGGTGACTTTCAGCGTACAGATATTCAGCTGGAATTGTCTGTATGTCAGTGTGGGACACCGGGGTGTCAATCTAAAGAACGAGAATGCTACACCATATGTATTGAGCTCATTGTTGTTTCCTTTACCACCTAAAGTTCAAATTTTAGATTTTAATTAAGCACACATTATTATCTAAAACCAGGATGCTTCTAAGGGTCACCATCTGCCCAACCACACTTATGACCTAGTTGTTTGTAGGTGAATAGGTACTAATTGTGTTGTTGACTTCATCTGTCGGGCACAAAGGCGTCAATGGTGTTAAGTATATTTCAGTGCTGTTCAGGCAGTCTTTGCTCGTTGTTCTTGGACCTAGGCTAAGCACATCGAGGAGGTCAGAATTGTCGATAAACACAGGAATTGCTATGCCACCTTCCTCTGATAAATGGTATTGAATTCAGTCAACCAGCATGCCAAGTTCACCACTGGCATTTAGCAAGCAGTAATCTAAACTGTACCAGCAGCAGCAGGAACTCCACCAGCAACAAGGTGGAAAAGGGCATTCATGGGAGCTCAGCAGGTGAACCCAAAGAACTGCCCGTCCTGCTGGTCTGTTTGATTTGATCAGGAGCAGAGACAGAGCAGTGGGTCCCAGATTGAAGGAACAGGATGGATTTCATAGCCCAGTATGCCTCCTAGAGCTGAATCGGGTGTCATTTTGTTTAAGGAAGGACTGCACATGCAAAGAGCTGGAACTGAATTCATTTCTTGCTCAGTGAACTGCAGCAACGTGGCATCCTACAGTGTCTACCCAAGATAGGTGAGTGTAGCACTCAGACCTGATGACCAGCAGATCAAGAACTCTAGTAGTGGCACATCAGGTGCAGATTTTTACAGTGTGGAAAGACTTGAAGACTGCAGGGACAACAGTGAGCTGCACATGTGCTGAGCTGGGCCAGAACTCACTGAGCTCAGTGCATTGTGCTGGTCCCACAGGAAATTAATACCGACTATGGTATTTTACGGGTTGAAATAGGTCCATGTGGCCCTCAGACCTAACGGCCAAAAGGTTCTGGCAAGATCAGTACCACCAACAACTTAACTATAAAGGAAACCCGATGTCTCCCTAATCCTGGGAAATGCTTGAACCAGAAGTAGGAGAAAGCTTGTTTAGACAAGAGGCATCCACAGCGCAGGATCACAAGAGGCAGAGAGTGGTGAGCCAGGAGCTTGGGCTGTGGAGACCACGGTGGAAATCTAACATAAGAACCCAGACGTGGAACTCGCTGGAAGGAAAGGCGCAAATGCCTGCCAAAAAAGGAGCTATGTACCAACTGCAGTAAGTAAAATCATATGGTAGATCTGTGGGTGACACAGCTTAGAAACCTGCCCCAAGGAGAAGACTGCTAACCAGAAGTACAATGATCAAGAACAAATGAAGAGACAAAGACACAATGAATATTACTGAAGACTCCCCTGCAAAGGAACAAAACCCTTTGCCAACCTCAGAGTTAACTGAGGAATACATCAAGAAAATGGGAGACACAAAATTCAAAACACTTGTTATAAAGCTTCTTATCAAAAACGAGGAGCATGTAAAGCAGGCTTTCAAGGAATTTAAGGAATATGTCATACAGGAAATAAATCAATGAAAGCTGATATATTAGAAATGAAGAATACGGTGGAGCAAATTAAAAGTACAGTGGAGAGTCTCCAAAATAGAATGTTGGAGGCAGAAGAAAGAATCTCAGAATTAGAAGATTCCTGTCACCGAGAGGAAACAAACAAAAGCTGGAAACAGAACTGGTTCAAGCTGAAAAAAAGGTATCTTGAACTATCAACAATGATAGTTTTCTATTTTACCAGTTCATTTACTAATAGCATAGCTTCCTGTACGTGATGAACTTTGGACACAAAACAGGATATTTGGGCCTGATGTAGCAGTCGAATGGCTAAAGCCTCGCCTTGAATCCACCAGAGTCCCATAAGGACACTAGTTTGTGTCCTAGCTGCTCCACTTCCCATCCAGCTCCCTGCTTGTGGCCTGAGAAAGCTGCAGAGGATGGCCCAAGACCTTGGGACTCCGCACCTACGAGGGAGGTGCAGAAGGAGCTTCTGGCTCCCAAATTGGTATTGGCTCAGTTCTGGCCATTGTGGCCATCCAGGGAGTGAGCCAGTGGACAGAGGTTCTTTCTCTCTGTATCGCCTTCTATGTGAATCTGCCTTTTACGATTTAAAAAAAAAAAAAGGTAAAACAACAACTGCAATGTCAAAATTCCCTTCGATAATTAATTAATGTATAGCCCATTTTCAGATCAGAGAGCTTTCAGAATTCACTGCCAGAATCACATATGTCAAATGCTAATCTGAGATGATTTTCACATGGAAAGCAAGGACTTTATGGAATTCCAGAAAGAAGAAGCCATGAAAGAGTCTTGGCTAATTCTTGATCTTACAAATGGTGTTCTGAATCCTAGAACCACAAGGCCTATGCGTAGACTCTTGTGTTTGCAGATGAACTTTTACATTATCTTTTCTATTTGGGGGATGAATGATATTATGGTTTTCATTGAGATCATGTTGAACTTGCATATTACCTTTGGAAATATGAACAGTTTGATGATGTTGGTCCTGCCAATCCAGGAACATGGTACATTTCTCCACCTTTTAATGTCTTTTATTGATTTCTGTTAATGTTTTTTAATTTCATCATAGAAATCTTTCATATCTTTGCTTAGGCTTATTCAAAAGCATTTAAGATTCCTCTATGCTATTTAAAAGTGAATATATTTACAAATGTTTCTCAGCCATGGAGCTTTTTGTATATACTAGGTCTATCTATACATGGTTATTAATTTTGAACACTGCTACCCAGCCAAACTCTCTTATATACACTATAAATGTTGTCTTCCATAAGAATTTGTTAATTAAAAAAAAATTTATTTTAGGTGCCAGGGGGCATGAGAATATGAACTTGATATTCCTTTTCAGTTCCCTGGTTCCACGCTCTGGGCATAGAGGAAAAGTGGGAAAAAGATCTTGATATGTGATTTTTGAGTGGGTGGTTGTTCATCCAGCTTTTGGACTGTGTGTGTGTGTGTGTGTGTGTGTGTGTGTGTGTGTGTGTGTCTGTGTTTCCTTTAGCTTCTGCTTCCTCTACTGCTATTTGAGCCTCCCCTTCCAATCGCCATGCTAATCCTTGAGGTGACAGTTTGGTTAAGGTTGGTAGAGGTAAGAACGGGAGTAGGACATGTGGGAGAAAACGTCACAAATGGCAGGCAATGGAAAAATACTTCTTTTTGTGTTTAACATCAACAACGATTTACAACAGTATGGAGTTAATTGATACAGTATTGAGTAACCAATATGTTAGAAATGCAAGTTCTTAACCACATCCTGTGACTACTTCATTGACATTTCAATTTTAGTTTATATGCAACCGGCTGCTATACACCTTAAAGTGGCTACAGGGTAGTATTCAACTGGCTTGTGTCTATTTTCATTTTTGTATTTAGCAGTTTGTAGTGTTGAAACATAATTTTTACTGAACTTGGCATATTTTAGGATAGTCCAAACTGGCTTATAACTCTAATAAGGCATATGTCAACAGTTGAGGTGCAGAACAGTTTTAGGAGGGTTGTGCAGAGAAATCTTCAATACCTGAGTGAGAAGTAACTAATTTTTGTGTCCTACCTAGTCCAAGCTGACCGTTTCCTGTCTAGTTCTAAGCTTCATGGAAAAATACTTCTAAACATGACCGAAACTTCCTCCATCTCAAATCTTGCCATATTGCAGATCAGGAGACCCAAACTACAATCTACCATTTTTTTTTTTCAAATAAACTTTTCTTGAAATGCAACAGCACCTGTCTTTTACATTGCTTCTCTGGCTTGTTTCACCTACCAGTAGCAGAATTGGATAATTGCAGCAGAGACCACATCCACAAAACTTAAAACTGGATCTGACTCTATACAGAGAAATTGACTTGTGGTCTAGATTAGCACTTACCCAAGAATATTCTGCAAAATCCTCATTTTAAAAAATATTTTAAAAAGAAGGTATATCCATAAAAATATTTTGGTCACGTAATTTTGGAAGCCCTGTTTCTTAATTCCAGAGCTTCTTGGAACCCTGGAGACTGATGTAAATTTTAAATTCCTGAAAGATAACCATAGAAAACGGTGTTTTCTAATGGTTTGTCTAAGAAGTCTCTCCTCACAGTACCTGATAGATGGAATTCCTCAGCCCAAACGTTAGGAAACAGCTGTTCAACAGCATCCAAAGTAAGTTATTGAGAAAAGAAGGAATGTTTGCACGATATAGCCTCATGTGTATAAAGTACAAAGGGAAAATGAAGGGGACTGTTGGATTATCAAGATTTCACGCATGTCTGTAGAGGTTCTTGAGGAATGGGCAGTACTTGTTCCCTCAGCTTGTGTTTCCTTTTTGCTTTGATTCTTGAATTGTACCATATTGCCCAAACAGTTTTTACAGGATTTATGAACTGAGAGAGGGAACACAAGGGGCTTTAACAGAAAACAGTTGTTAATGATGATGTTGATGATGCCACTGCCAGAATACCATTCATTTGGATTTGTATCCCCAAAAAGAATAGCTCTGAACAAAGACGGGCATTTCCTCATGCATATTTTTAACTTATTTGTCTCCTATAGATGGTTACACCTATTGTTATTGGATGTCTTAATGCTACTTAGTGACTGTAGGAACTGATACACAACTGCTCATGTGTTCATAGTTGCTGATAAGGCTTACCTAGCTTCCCTTCAATACAGCTAACATTACTTCGACATGCATGCTAAGACGTATGTTGTTTTGTATGAACTTAACACCAGCACTTTGTGCTGACAAGCAAAAGATGAGACAGACACGACAAGGAGGTAGAGGGACCAAATTTTTTTTTTTATTGTTGCTTACATTGTATTATGTAGTAGTTTTATAGGCGCTGGGGATTCCCCCCACCCCTCCCATACCCCTCCCCCCATGGTGGATTCCTCCACCTTGTTGCATAACCATAGTTCAAGTTCAGTTGAGATTCATTGCTTGCAAACACATGCCTAGCATAAAGTTCAGCGTCTTATTGTCCAGATAAGTTCAGTGGCCTCTTGGGGAGACCTTCTATGGTCTGAAGATAGGTCTAACAGAGTAAAGATCCGGTCAGTTAAAAGCCCCAACAAGGCCTCAGTATCAATATACAACATTATGGAATTAATTGACATAGTATTGGGTAAACAATATGTTAAAAATAATGCAAGTTCCATTCTTCGAAACATCTGGGTTGAGACAGTATCAATGACAGGTTCAAAAAATAACCAACAACCATACAAAAAATTACAGGTTAAATCAAGGCAAACATGTGGTATCTAATCTTTTGGGATTCACTCATTTCCCTTAGCATTATAGTTTCCAGTTGTGCCCATTTAGCCACAAAGAACTGCATTTTGTTTTTTTTAATAGCTGAGTAGTATTCCATGGAGTAGATGAACCAAAGCTTTCTTATCCAGTCTTCTGCTGATGGGCATTTCGGTTGCTTCCATGTTTTTGCAATTACTGATTGTGCTGCAATGAACATGGGGATGCATGTTGGTTTGTCGTAAAACAGGTGTTTTGGATATATTCCTAGGAGTGCTATTGCTGGGTCATATGGTATGCAGATTTTGAGTTGTTTGAGTGTTCTCCAGACTGATTTCCATAAAGGCTGTACCAATTTGCAGCTCCACCAGCAGTAGAGTAGGGTTCCCTTTTCCCAGCATCCTCGCCAGCAAGCGTCGTTGGTGTTCTTGTTTATGTGGGCCAATCTTGCTGGTGTTAGGTGGTACCTCATCGATGTTTTAATTTGGATTTCCCTTATTGCTAGGGAGCTGGAACATTTTTTCATATGTTTGTTTGCCATTTGGACTTGTTTCTTTGTGAAATGTTTGCCCATTTCCCGTGCCCATTTCTTGAGTGGCTTGTTTGTTTTGGTTTTTTGGTTGTTTTGAAGTTCTTTGTATATCCTGGAAATTAGCCCCCTATCGCCTATATCGTGTGCAAAGATCTTCTCCCACTCTGTGGGTTGCTTTTTTACTTTGTTGATTGTTTCCCTTGCTGTACAGAAGCTTCTTAGTTTGATGAGGTCCCATTTGTTTATTCTGTTCTCAACTGCTATTGCTTTTGGTGTCCTTCTTAGAAAGTCGGAACCTACTCCTAGGTCTTGCAGGGTATTTCCTACATTTTCTTGCAAGAGTTTGAAGGTTTCTGGATGTAGGTTTAGGTCTTTTATCCATGTAGATTGGATCTTGGTGTATGGTGATAGATGTGGGTCTATCTTTTTGTTTCTACAGGCTATCAGCCAGTTGTCCCAACAACATTTACTAAAGAGGCCTTCCCACTTGCTTGAGTTGTCATTGGTCTTTTTGTCAAAGATTAATTGGCTGTATTTGTGTGGGTTCCCTTTTGGTGCTTCTATTCTATTCCATTGATCTTCCTTTCTGTCTTTGTGTCAGTACCAGGCTGTTTTGATAACCACTGCTCTATAGTATGTCCAGAGGTCCGGGATTGTGATTCCCCCTGCTAACTTCTTATTTTTCAGGATGGTTCTAGCTATTCGTGGTTTTTTGTGTTTCCAGATGAACTTTTGAATCATTGTATCCAGTTCCGTGAAGAATGTTTTGGGCAATTTGATTGGAATTGCATTGAAAATGTATATTGCTTGTGGTAATATAGACATTTTAATGATATTGATTTTGCCTATCCAGGAGCACGGGATGTTATTCCATCTTTTGAGGTTTTGTTCAATTTCCTTTTTAAATAGTTTGTAGTTTTCTTCGAATAGGTCTCCTACGCTTTTGGTTAAATTTATTCCCAAATACTTCATACTTCTCTCTGCTATTTTGAATGGTATCCTGTTGGTTAGATCTTCTTCCATCTTGGTGTTATTTGCGTACACTATGGCTGTTGATTTTCGTTCGTTAATTTTGTACCCCGCCACTCTGCCAAACTCTCGTATAAGTTCTAGCAGTTTCTGTATTGAGTCTCCTGGTTTTTCTATGTATAGAGGGACCAAATTTCATGCCCGGGATACTTTGTTCTTTCTGATTTTGGGCAGGCCTCTACCACACAATCAGTTAATCAAATTGGTTTTCAATATAATTAAATTGGGGGCCCGGCATGGTAGCCTAGCAGGTAAAGCCCTCACCTTGCATGTACCAGGATCCCATATGGGCACAGGTTTTCATTCCAACAACCCTGCTTCCCTGCTTGTGGCTTGGGAAAGCAGTCTAGGAAGGTCCAAAACCTTGGAACCCTGCACTCACATGGGAGACTTGGAAGAGGCTCCTGGCTCCTGGCTTCAGTTCAGCTCAGCTCCAGTCATTGTGGATGCCTGGGGAGTGAACGGATGGAAGATTTCCTTTCTGTCTCTCCTCCCCTCTGTGTATCTGCCTTTCCAATAAAAATAAATAACTCTTTAAAGTATATATATATATAATTACATTTTAACACAAAAGTTTAAAATGGTGAACTTCCTTGAAAAATTGTGGAGTTAACAAAGTTGAATATACACTGACCATAGCTCCCGGCAATTCTGCTTTACCCAAGATAAAATGAAGACCAATATCCACCACAAATATGTGTAAATAAATGCCCATAATCATTGAAAGGTAAAACAGCTCAAGTGTTTATCATCAGATGCATACACGTTCTAATTGAACTTATCCATATGATGACATCAGCAATAGAAGGGAACAAACTACTGCTACACAATGAATTAATTCCATACATATTACCTGAAGGAAAGCCCCCCCCCAAAAAAATCAATAAAAATCTAAAACAACAACACAGAAAGAATTGTAGCGATAGAAATCAGGTAGTTTCAAAAATAAATAAATAAAAATTTAGAAAATGAAATCACATAATTGTTTGCTTTCATTGGGGATGAAATAGGACATTTGCCATGAAAGAATATGAGGAATTTTACAGAGTCTGTGAATGGCCCTTATTATGATTGTGGCTGCACATGTGTATACGTTTGTGAAAACACTTCAATTTTTTACAGTGAAAATGATGAATTTTATTGCTTGTAAACCAATGTCATAATAGTTAATTTTATCATAAGAGGAAGAAATATGTCCCCTGACCACTCAAAGGGAACCATGAATCAAAAGATATTCAAGCATCTGGAGTTCGACCTTGGCATACAATTAAACTATGTGCTCTAATTGTATGATGTTGTACGTACAATTGTATAATTGATGTACATCCAATTAGAGTATGTACTCATCTAGTGATAAACACTTGAGCTGTTTTAGCTTTCAGTTATTATGGGCTGGTGACAGCAGCCCTCCGCAGTGGTGGAGGATTGGGGCAGGTGTGGCTGGACAGAACAGCACTTGCCAGTATGTGTGTGGGCAAGATAATAGGGCTGGTTGGATTGTACTAGGTTTCAGTGCCCATTGACATGTACGAGAGCTAAAAGGGACGTGGGACAGACTGAACAAGTCTACGGTACATCCTGGAAATTATGGGATCCAGGGTAGGGGGCAGACCTGGTGGGGGTTTTAGGGAGTCGCCCCGACTAGGCTGCAGCTCCCATTGCTTTGCGTGAGCATCAAGTATGAAGTGGGCAGGATCGGGCTGGACTGCAACATTCATTGGTTCGCGTGGAAGACAGGGCTGGAAACATGACTGATCCAGCAATTGCAACCACCAACATATTCATAAGCTAATTGGGGTGATGGACTGTGTTGGACCCTGTACTGGCAAACACACACAAGAATCAGGTCTGGGATCACTTCAGATGAAGTTTCTCTGGGGATCCCTCCAACTGAACTGCTGATCATAGAACCTCAACCATGAAGAGACTATGTCAGCTAGTGAATTCTGGAGAGATTTCTTCATGCTTGGAGCAGCTAGTGTGGCAGCAATTCAGAACTGTTGAACTATCAAAACTGCATGAGCAGGACCCTTGGAGCATGCCCACTTTGGGGATCTGGGATGGGTGGGAGCCTGGATGGTGCTTCTCTCTATCTCTTCCCTTACCTTGGTTACAGAAAAAAATATATATAAGTATATATATTAATGTGGAAGCAGTGGTCTTACCCGCTTTCCTGTAGACCTTGACCCTTTGTGCCCTAATGTAAAGATTACCAAAATGAAAGAATTAAGAAAAAATGAAAATACATTTAAAAAATATTTAAAAGAAAAACACATTCAGGCATCTGGACTATCAGGTCAATTTCCAATCTCTGCCCTATGGTGTGGGGAACTCAGGGCTGTAGAAATGACTGCATTGTGTATTTTTTATCCATGGCATTCGGAGGGGTTCTGCCAAAGCGTAGCTATTCCACCTGGTTGAAGGCACCCACTGACCACAGGTAAAGATGGCGGTCCTCCCTCCTGCCGCAAGACACTGTCTCTAGTGGTGGTCCCTTTATTTTGGGTACCTCACAAATTCCAAGGGTAATCCAGGGTCTCTCTTGGTGTGCCAGCTAGTGACAAAGCAAGCAACAGCTTTTGATAAAATAATCAGAGACCATCTGTTCATGAAATTGAGAGGTTGACTGATAATACCAGACAGCATGACACAGGCTTTGTCTTTGTGGAGGGGCTCATCATGATAGATGTGACAGTGGTATGTGATGGAATGTGAACAGAGAAAATATCCCCTCGCAAGCCAATAAGGAGAGATGGAGGCCAGGCCTGACACGGGCATTAATGAATGTGTGTATGTTTGTATCTTACTGAAAGGCAGAGTTAGAGATAGATGGAAGACAGGAAGAGATTTTTTTTCTCTCCACTGTTCACTCCCCAGATGGCTGCATGGCCCAGAACTAGACCCGTCTGAACAAGGAGCTTGGGTCTCCCATGTGCCACAAGTTTTATTAATAATCCTTTTGTCAAAAAAATGCCTTCCTTGGTCATGTTCTCAGTGACCTGAGGATAGCTCACTAGGCCCTCCTACGAAGGTGCCACCACCTCCTGGTTAGCACTATCCTGAGGATCAAGCCTTTAACACGTGGGTTGTTGGGGGGTCTTTATTTATTAGCTTCCTTTTACCAATCCTTTATCTTGCCTCAGGGCAACCAGCTTTCACAATTCCCATTTTCTCTTTAAGTTCAAGGGTCTTCACGCTGGAAACAAGAATCTGCCTTATCTGAAGACCTTTATAGATACCTTTTCTTTCTTCCTGCATATTAAAATACCTAGTGGTAATTTCTTTTTGCAACTGTTTGCCCACAAGAACTCATGTGTAATCTAGCAGACATCTGGGTATGCACAAACCCACTAGAATCTGTAAGTGTCAAAGCAAACTTGGAATGACGTGACTCAAAAGAGCCTGCCATCAGGACAGGTGTAGTGATGACTTGCAGCTGGGCTTTGCCACTGTCCAGCCGTGAAAGGTGAAGCAAATTACTCAACCTCTGTAACATACACAGACATGGTAATGATACTTGGTATGAAAGTTTATAGCATGGATTTATTAAGATTATAAAGACATTGCACTTACTGCTGCTGTGTCACAGCACTGTCCCCAAAACTAAACAACCTAAAACAATGTCACCGTTCCTTGTATTTTATTTGAAAACTTCTAATCTAGACAAGACGTAGTAGCTCTGTTTCGGTTTAGCTGTAATCACCCAAAGGGTTGCCCACTCATAGGTCTGGCTGATATCTATGGAAAAATTCACATAGCTGGAGGCCTGAACACATGGGGCTTCTTGTCTGTTTCCATCTCTGTGTGATCACCTCGGTGTGCAACCTTGGAGTAGTTGGGCTTCTTCCAGGCTGTCTTCCATGATCTGGCCTTGAAACCCATAAAGACTGTTCTCCCACAGTCGTGCCCTTACCGGATGCTGGGAGGGAAAACTAGGATGTCTCAAGATGTCAGCATCACATTGAAGAAAAAACCTGTGAGTAGAACCTGTCGTAGTAATAAGGTTCTTAACCCAACACCTGGACTGTAGTATGTTAGTAAAGGGACACATAAACAGAGAGAGAGAGATGGGGTAGGAATTCACAGCCAAATAGAATTGTATTATTAAAGAGAAAAATAAATCCACAGAGTAGCCAATTGCCAAGGTGTAGATGGAGCAAACACGTAGCAGGCGCCTGGTCTTTCAACAGGTTGTGTCTTTGATAGTTTGAGGGTCTTGGAGTGATCGGAGGGGTTGGGGAATTTGGGTGAGGACCTCAGAAATATTTCTAGAAAATGGTGCAACAAAAATCTTGTGCTGTCCCACAAGTTTTGCAGATAATTCCCAGTGCATGAAGGTGATGTCACTATGAGAAAATATGGCTATCACTGCACAGCCTTAAGTAAAAATAAAACCTAGAGAGTGGAAAGCAGACAGGCTTCTGGATAAAGAGGAGTTTGCTGTACCTCTGCAGCCTCCTCCACAGTGATAATATTTTTGGGAGCCCCCTTCTCACCTCTTCCCTGCACCTCCCAGGGAAAGGAATATGGCCTGAACTTACCCTATCCCTTGACTCAACAGTGGATCACACCCAGACCACAACGCATGGACTCCTGTGCACTCAATATTAAGAAGCTCCTAGGAAGTAGCTGTTTGGAACTGGCCCTTTGATCAGGGACTTGTTCCTGAGCTGTTGAAAACAACTTTTTTTGATATGATGTTTTATAAATGCAAGTTTGCCTGAGGCAAATAGTTCAGATTCCATTTGTTCTTGCCTTCTTTAGATTTCTTTTAGATTTTTTTTTTTAAAGATTTACTTATTTCTTGGAAAGGCAGATATACAGAGAGGAGACAGAGGAAGCTCTTCCATCCGATGATCCACTCCCCAAGTGAGCACAATGGCCAGTGCTGCGCCGATCCGAAGCCAGGACCCAGGAACCTCTTCCAGGTCTCCCACACGGGTGCAGGGTCCCAAGGCTTTGGGCCGTCCTTGACTGCTTTCCCAGGCCACAAGCAGGGAGCTGGATGGGAAGCAGAGCTGCTGGGATTAGAACCGGTGCCCATATGCGACCCCTGGGCGTTCAAGGTGAGAATTTCAGCCGCAAGGCCATGCCGCCGGGCTCGGCTTGCTTTAGATTAAGACCAGGGGACCCAACTGGGCCAGAGGGCACTTTTTTTGACAGAAAAAAAAAAGCTATCCTTCTAGGAACCAAGCTGAAAAGGATAGAGATAGGCTGTTGTCCCAGATATCCTTGTGTCAAACCTGCCTATGCTTGAGCCATTTCTGTGCCTACTTCTTGTGCAGTAGACAGCACAGCTTTATGGGACCGACTACCAACTCCTCTGTATGCTCTTAGCATCTCTTTAGATTTTCTGGGTCTTATGCTGTCTTGGAGCAGCAGCCCGAGCTCTGTAAAAATATGATGAAGTTTAGTTTTATTAAAGTCAGAGTATTTGGCTTTAAAAAATTTCTGTTTTTCAAAATGGGACTGCATAACAATTCCTAATGCACTGATTTGCTAACCATTCTTTTGATAACTATTCTAATATTTCATGTCAGCCTAAGTGTGGGTATACACTTAGACCATTTTCCATCCTGAGTAATCAACCTATTTCATAATTATAGTCACAATGGAGTGCTGGTTGGGTAATGCATATAAATCAACTGAATAAATAAAGCACAGCAATGCTAAGTTTCAGTCATCACATTCATTCAGTGTAATTCATATTCATACAGTACTGACTGAGTTCTTCAGTCAGAACAAAGTCACCTGGAGACTATTTATTTTTCTAACAGATTATCTGTTATTTCTGTGGAGTTCCCATTTCAGTTGGTATATACTGGGCACTCCAGGATATATATTTTTAGTGAATTCTCAGGCCATTCTGATGCCGTGGTGGTCCTTACTTTTGGAAACTCTTCTGACAGTATAGGGATTATATTATGCTTTTCATTATTTCCATAGCAAAAATGTAGCACTGTCCAATAGACATATAATATGAAGTATATATGCAATTTTAAATTGTGTAAGTCACATATATAGAAAGGAAAATTAATAGCACACTTCATTTCACCAAAATATCACCATTTTATCATGTGACCAATACCACATGATATTAATGGAGTAGTTTGTATACTAAATTTGCAAAATTGGATATTTTATCCTTACAGCATTTAACTATGAATAGCAGCTACCATATTGGACGTGCAGGCACAGATAATATTACAAATGCCTACATATAATCTTCATAGTCATGTAAGATAGATGCTGATGGTTATCATTTTATATGTGAACAAACTAAGGCACAGAGAAGCAATTTGTTCCAGGGTTGAACCTGACAGTTTGCTCTTGGGGTCAGTGATATGTCCCCCAAGGCTCCCTGCCCTCCTGCACTCCCTGGAGGGTGGGAAGCAATGAGTCCCTCACATGTCCCGTACCTCAGTCAGTAAATGCATTGAATGAATTAAATGAGTAAGAGAGAAAAATGAGACTAGGATAGGTGTTTTGTCAAATGTTCAATGAAACCAGAGGAACAGCCTCCCACCATCCTATTTGTGCTTGCATGAGAGGAAATCTCTTAAAACTTGATGGGTCTTTTGGTTCTTGCAAGTGGAGAATCATGTCATCTGCAGACAGGCATAATTTCAATTCCTCATTTCTGATTTGAATTACTTTAATTTGTTTTTCTTGCCTAATAGCTCTGGCAGGGACTTCCAATACTATACTGAATAGCAGTAGTGAAAGTGGACATCTTTGTCTAGTTCCAGATCTTACTGGAAAAACTTCCTCATTTAGTGTGATGCAGGCGTGGGATTTTTCATGTGTTGCTTTGATTTTGCTATAGAATGATCCTTCCATGCTTATCTTGCTTAAGGTCTTTAGCAAGAAGTGATGTCGGATTTTATCAAATGCTTTCTTTGCATCTACTGAGACGATCATATGCTTTTTATTTTTCAATTTGTTATGTGGTGTATCACATTGATTGATTCGCAAATGTTAAAACCACCCTTGAATTCTCTCAGCATCCATAGATGAAACTGGAATGAGAAGAGAAAAACGGAAAAATACTTAGGCGTGTATTTGGCTCCACCTTGAACTAAGAACCTTACGTAAACCTTTTAACCTTTCTGAACTTAACAAAAATTCTTTTGTATTAAATCTATTTGTAAAATATTTGCAAGCATTGTGGAAACTCAGCGCATGTATATTCCATTCTGTGTGCTATATATAGAAGTGTGGGTTTTTTATATGGAAAATCAGATATACAGAGAAGAGGAGAGACAGAGAGGAAGATCTTCCGTCCAATGATTCGCTGCCCAAACTGTTGCAATTGCTGAGCCAATCTGAAGCCAGGTTTCTGGAGCTTCTTCTGGGTCTCCCATGCGAGTGCAGAGTCCCAAGGCTTTGGGCTGTCCTCCACTGCTTTCCCAGGCCACAAGCAGGGAGCTGGAATGGAAGCAAGGCCAGAGGGTCAAAACCAGCACCCATATGGGATCCCAGTGCACGCAAGGCGAGGACTTTAGCCACTAGGCTACCATGTCGGGCCCAGAGGTGTTTCTTGCCTGTGGATAAACATCTTTTGAAAATTTACCAGAATTTTTTCTTCCAACATACAATTTATTACCCATGGTAGAGAATGAGGAAATAGCAGCCACCCATGTGGTTGTCAGGATGTTAGTTTATGTGGGAAACACAAAGTTACAGGCATCTGCAGGCTGTTGAGTGTGTGAAGAAAGAAATGAACAAGTGGTAGAATAGTAGCAAATAGATCCAGTCTCCCTGAGCCCCTCCACCTTTTGTAAACATAAGCTGCTGCACATATAATCCCCTGAATTAGCGCATCTTCTCTTACTAGCAATTAATCTCAACTGAACTTGAACTATGGTTATGCAACAAGGTGGAGGAATCCACCATGGGGGGAGGGGTATGGGAGGGGTGGGGGGAATCCCCAGCGCCTATAAAACTGTACTACATAATACAATGTAAGCAACAAAAAAAAAAATATCTGAGGCCGTGTGATTTTTAAACAAAGGAGGGCTACAGGAAAGTGGGTAAGACTATTATTTTCACATTTTTTTCCCCTGTATCTAGGGTAAAGGAGGAGACAAAGGGAGAAGCCCCACCCAGCCTCCCATCTATTCCAGGTCCCCAATGTGGGGCATGCTCCATAGGTCTTGCTCAAGTGATTTTAATAGTTCAACAGTTCTGAATTGCTGCCAGTCTCGCCATTCCAAGCACAATGAAGTCACTGCAGAAATTCCACTGATAGACATAATCTACCTTAGAGTCTCAGTTTGCCCAGTTTTTCACTGCCAACACATGGCTGGTGTAGTTGATTGATTTGTTCTGTCCTCTGTTGTGGTGCCACGTATCCTGTACAGGTTCCGATAGACTGCCATAATCTCCATGTGCAGCTGGTTATGCTCTCCACTGCTCCATCTTGAGCCTCTTAGGAGGCTTGGCTCTGGCACTTGCACTCCATGGCAGACCATGGAACCTGCGCTTCTCTTCATGGTTAAGATTCAGAGTCCGGCAGTTCGATTGGGGAGATCCCCAAAGAAATTTTGTCTCAGGCGATCCCAGACCGGATTCTTGTGTGTACTTGCAAGTACAGGGCCCCGCAGAGTCCATTACCCCAATCAGCTGGTGGTTGCACTTGCTGGGTCGGTTCTGTTTCCAGCCCTGTCTTCCACTGGAACTAGTGGGGGCTGCAGCCTAGTTGGAGCAACGCACAATAATCCCCACCAGGCCCACTCCCTGCCCTGGTTCCCGTGGTTGCCAGTGTGTACAGCAGACTGTACAGTTCACTCTGTCCCACATCCCATTCAGCTCTCATACATGTCAATGGGCATTGAAGCCAGTTCAACCCAAGCAGTTCTACTATCCAGCACATACACATACTAGTGGGTGCCTTTCTGTCTAGCCACCCCTGCCCCAGTCTTGGTTTTCATGCTCTCCAGTGGGAGTGATAACTATTTCCCTCCTATGCCATTCCCACCCCTACATCAGGTACTTTCCGGGTGATTCTGTAGTTTAACTTGATAGATTAGCCACCAGTGCCAGCATCTGCTGATGTTGCGGCAAAGCCCATCCAACCCTCACTCATTCTACTTTACGTTTGCATTAATAGGGACAGTCAGCCAAGCCTGGCTCTTCCCTGATCTGGCTCGCATGAGGCCCACAGGTGTCATAGCCCTGCCAGGTCTGGTCTGCCCACATCCCAACTAATGCTCTTCTTTGGGCGAGGTGTTCCAGCTTGGGGGCCTTTCACATTCCCCTTAACAACTTTACCCACTCCCTCCCTCGTTCCTACTAGCACTGTGGCCCAGCCTGGCCCTGCCTGGCCCACCCCCAATTACTGCTGGTGAGGGTTACAGTCTAGCCCAACCCAGTGTGTACCCTATCCCAGCTGTAATGTGTACAGGTATGTGTTGTGACCATACCTGGCCTGACCCACCCTGTTCTAGTGCTTGGTTTCATCAGTGACTGATGTGAACTGGTTCAACCTGGTCTGCCCCTGACCTGTGCCAAATGTATGCCAGTGGGTACCTTTCTCTGGTCTGGTCTGGGCTGCTCCCTATTATGGTTCTTGCATTCACTTTTAGGGACTGTGTCCTGCCAGAGGAGATGCCCAGGCTCCTCCATCAGAACCTCTCCCTATGCCAGATTTCTCACATATTGGTGGGTCCATGAGCCATCCCTACTCAGTCCACTTCCTGTCCTAGCAGGAACAGTGGCCTTCAACCCATTCCAGTTCTTACTGTTCAGTGTTTCAGCCCAGCCAAGGCTTACCCATACACAGACATAGCTCACACATGTCTCAGTAGGGCAGAGACCTAGCCTAATCCATCCTACATCTACCCTGGTCCCCCAGAGCACCAGCTGGTGTTCGAGTCTAGCCCAGCTTGGTGCGTCCAGTCCCAGTCCACACTTATACCAAGGGAAACTAAAACTATTCTGATCAAAACGCAGCCCCCATTCCAACCCCTGCACTCACCAGTGGGAGCCCCAACACAGTTAGGGTGTCTTCTTAGCTCCCCAGCTAGGCCTGTTCCCAGCCATAGATTGCGTGCGTGCTAGTGGTTGTTCTGACTCAGCATGGCACAGCCCCTCACCTGTCTTGGTCTTTGCCTTTGATGCTATGGCCTAGCGTCCCTGGCTCATGCAGACCAGTCAGTGTGAGAGCCTAGCTCTGCATGGCCTCTGCTCCATTCTGATTTCTATTTGTGTTTGTGAGCTAAGGTTTGCTCATACCTACTTGGTCCACCCTGTTCCATTACCAACACACACATTAGCCAACAGTTGGAGCTACTTTGCCTAGCTTGTCTGACCCCCAGGTCTGGACCATGTGTTCACCAGCGGGAGCTATGATCCACCAGGGCAATTTCCCAAGTTCCTCCACTCAACCCACTCCCAGACCCAGTTCTCATACATGCCAGTGGGTTTTAGGCCAGAGTCGGACATAGTCTGGCCTTCCATTTGGCCTTGTATGAACTGGTGAATGTTGCATCCCAGCCCACCCCAAACCCTATTTAGAATGCACATTCAGGTGCTGCTGCCTTGACGAGTCCAGACTGTTGTCAGTTCCTTCACCTGTGAGTGATGGCAGACTCCTTGGTCACACCTAGCTTAGTCCATCACCACCCCAACTCTTGAGCTAACCAGTGGGGCTAGTATTTCCATGGGGTTTGGCTCATGCATCCCCCACAGAATGTACACCCAGAAATGGTTTTCTCATGTGCTGGTTAATGTCTTGGCCCTGCCTAATGTGACCCGTGTCCTGATCCATCATTCTGTCAGGTACTAGGATCTGGTCCTGTTAGACAAGACCCCAGCCTTGGCTTTTGCATGAACTGGTGTGTATGGTGGTCAGCATTGTTTGGTGATAAAAAGTTCTACACATGTCTCAAAGGAGGCTGGTATATCAGTCTGACCCATAAAGATCATTTGGTCCCTCTCCTCCAAACTACCAGGTCTCATTACCCTCGCTTAGCTTCAGAAGAAAAGTTAATCTTTCGTTGGGAGACTTCAAGGTTGATTCGCAACCCAGACAAACAGTGGACTCAACATGGAGGTACCAAGGCAGCAGTTCATAACCCCAAAACCCTAGACCTTGGTGCCAGGCAGCCATCAGGTGGAGCACTGACCGCCCTAGGACAGCTCACCGCATGTTCACAGTGGCTGGAATTAGGGCTCCCAGCATGGGAGTCCTACCAAGTCTGGGACTGACGATGTTGGCAGCAGGTGAGGCCCGGGCCTGCCATGTTCTCCAAATTTCCCCTCTCAGTGTACTTCACCAGGAAGGGAGCAGCCTCTGGAGCTTGGGCAAGCCCGGGAACAACTCAACACATGTTCGCAGTGGCTGGAATCAGGGCTCCGAGCATGGGAGTCAGACCCAGGCTGGAACCTGCCAGCGGTTGACTGCTGGAAGTTTTACTCCCAGACCCCAAGGTCACCCCCTCCAGATCCCATCCACAAAGTGAAAGGCGGGGGTCCTGTGTCTCACTTTTGCAAGCAGCATCCCATTGTCCCATCAGCATATGCTGAAGAGGCCAACATTTTTCTCTGAATTATTTTCAGATCTCTTGTTGAGGATTAGTTGGATGGACATGTGTGGGCTCATTTATGGGATTTCTATTCCATTCCATTGGTCTCCTGTTTCTATATCAGTATGAGACTGTTTTTGATGACTGCTACCTGTATTATGTCTTGAAATCTCAAACTGATTTCTCTAGATTTATTTTTATCTTTCAGGATAGCTTTATGGTCCTTCAAAATTTAAGGTAGGGATTGCTCATGTACTCAGATCAGGTACACATGTCAGGCCTTTCCAGTTGGCGCCTGGCAGAATAGCCTCCTCTCTGAATAATCTCAATCTCAGCAAATATTCCATCATCACCTTTCAAAACCTTGGAAAGAAAAACAAGTCAGTTTGCTTAGGAAATAAGGAATGGAACTTACCCCAGTGGGAGCATGGAATAAGGAATCTAGGGAGCCAACCTTCAGAATTGGAGGCCAGCTGTACCTTCCCTGCCCTCGTTCTGCCTTGTGCCCTGTGTGTTCATTTAAATCTGTCAACTTTGATCTCCAAAACAAGCAAAATGAAAACAAATAAAGACATCCATCATCATCCAACCAGCACATCATAGGGCTGGCATTATTCTTTACTTTCTTCTGTTGATATTCTCTTCAAAGAAATTAACATCTGTGATTTTATTATAAGCATTCAGCTATATGAAAACCAAGTAAATGGAATTATTTAATTATTCTCTGATGTTTATAGCATTGTTTCATTAGCTTTCTGTCACTATAACAAATACTGAATAAAGCTACTTAAGAAGGAAGTTTATTTTGGGTTAGCTGTGTAGGTTTACAATCCAAACTGAGTAGCCCAATTAGTCTGGCATCTTTTCAACCAGAAGACAGCAAAGCGCATGCAAATTTAGAGTCAGATGTGAGCCAGCTAGCAGACATGGTGTGCTCTTCTCTCATGTCCCTGTGTCTATTTATGAAGCTATCATGATTGGATCTTGAGATCCCATGCAACAAACAAGTCCAATATAATAGCTTCCTAAGGGCCTAATTCCATATTGCGCAGCTGTATTCCCTATCTGTCTTTATTCCATTAAACAATGAAAGAATTGGGGGAACAAGCCCCTGTCTCAGGGACTTTTGGGTACATCTAAAGTAATAGCTAGTTTATATCAGCTTTGTTCCTGTTGCAACTACATGGTGGGGCTCCAGATAGTTCAGCTCAGGAATCTTAGCTCCAAGAGAGTGGTCCGCAATTTTAGTTTAGCACCTGAATATTGACCACCTGTTGAGTACTCAGCTATGTGTGAGGCTGTTCATGCATTTTAACCTCAGAACACCTGCAGTCCAGCACTGTTTAGCCCTACTGTGCAGCTAAAGAAAACAAAGCTCGGTTAATTTTCCTCTCATCCCACAACTAGGAAATCACCTGACCTCATCAGATCTTCTATGAAGAGCCATAGAGTGAACTGAAACAGAATGTCATGGGGGCTCTGGCCTGCAAAAATTTCTGTCTGGGGAGCTGAGGACCATGATTTGGGCAAGAAAAGGTGGTAGTCATTTTAGATAGAGTTTGGCAGTGTGTACAGCATTCTCAAGCAGTAAAACTGTGTGGGCCAAATTTTGAATTAGGATGTATCTATCCTCAAGTATAATACCTTATTAGTATAACACCTTTGAATTAGGATATATTTATCCTCAGGTACAACATCTTATATGGATCCATGTTTAGATCCCAGGCCAATCTAGTCCATGGTAATGATGAGAAAGCTTTCATTTTTCACTCCGCATATTCCTTGGTCTAAAATGTCACTATTTATATTACATGGGTATCATGTGCCTTGATTGTTCATTTGGACTGATAATAGATTAAAACACTGTATGTTCAGGCATACAACTCAAGGGAATTGTTTCTTCTCTAAACTCCACATGTTGACCTTGAATGAGAACAGTATAAGGTGAGGATAGGGAAATAGAGACAGATAGCAAAAGTTATAGAGCTCCCACTCATTAAGTAGGCTCCACAAACACATCAGTATATAACATTAGAATCTGAATAGCCAACAGCTGGTATTAGTGTAGAAGAGTCTCACCTCTTACCTAGCCACCTACTCACTCTGTGACCCCACACCCTCATAACAAGTTGCTGGGAAAGTGGCTTACATAACTCCTTCAATTATGGTCCCTTGTACAACTGAGACGGGATGCCTTCACATTGTCACTGCTGTTTGACCCTGGGACCATTCCATGTAGCTGTTTTTGTTTGTTTGTTTGTTTGTTTGTTTGTTTGTTTACATGGGTTTTTTTTTCGGGCTCAGCATGATAGCGTAATGGTTAAGGTCCTCACCTTGAACGTGCCGGGATCCCATATGGGCACCGTTTCTAGTCCCGGCAGCTCCACTTCCCATCCAGCTCCCTGCTTGTGGCCTAGGAAAGCTGTGGAGGACGGCCCAAAGCTTTGGGACCCTGCATGGGAAACCTAGAAGAAGTTCCTGGCTCCTGGTTCTAGATCAGTTCAGCTCCAGCCATTGCAGCCACTTAGGGGGTGAATCAACGGACAGAAGATCTTCCTCTCTGCCTCTCCTCCTCTCTGTATATCTGCCTTTCCAGTAAAATAAAAAAATCTTTTTTTAAAAAAATGGTTTTTTTTCATACTACACAGAAAAGATACACAGTTTTCATCAGACTGCCATTTTGAACATCAGATTTTGCTATTGTACACTAGTCATGATTAATATTGATACTTTTTTATTAACTAAAGCCTCTAATTGATTCGGATTTCCTTTGTGCTTGCTTGTCCTTCTGTTTTAAGATCCCACCTGGCGTATTATGCCGGGATTATGTCTTGGGCTTCTCAGCATGCGTCTCTCAACCTTTATTCTTTTTTTAATAACTATGGCGGTTTTGAAGACAACTCATCAGAGGTTTTTCTCTGCAGATGTAGTATGCCATTTTTCTATCAAGCATACATACATAGTGTCAGCACACTTTAGCAATATTGATGTTGCCTCTTGTCACCTTTCTAAGTTCTAGACTGGGAAGCATGGGGGCACTTTTAAGTTTTCATTTTCTTTTTTTGCTAGTTTTATTTGTAGGTTACAGTGCAGTTTTTCAGTACATGCATACGTGGTGGAATTACCGGATCAGTCTAATCAGCATCCATGTTGCCATTCCCTTGTCATGAGCTCATTTGAAGTCATTTACCTAATTTGAAAAATAGCATAGAAGGTCATCTGAACTGCTTGCTCCTACCTAATTTAAATTGCATCATAGTTGCCCGTATCCTGTCTTCACCAGTGCCTCATCCTCTGAAACATTTTTATGAGTCTCCTAGTTTTAGTTTGAAAGATAACGAGACAGTCTGAATGGGTGCGTTTCTATTCTGTGATGTCAGAGAGACGTTCCCTGAATATGAATGGTCTTATTATTTGTTATTAGAGACTGATTTGAACTTTTCATCCACTTAATTCTGACTCTCATGCTTGTTTGGGAAATGTCTTATTAAAAAAAAAAAAAAAAGAGAGAGAGAGAACACCAATAGTGTGTGTGAATTTGAGCTTGTCACAACTGGCTGTTTTTCGCTTAGGAATGGCAGCTCCTTGCAGGAAATGACCACGTCCTCACCCTGCAGGCACTTATGCCAGCCGCCAGCTCTGACTTCCCAGGCCCCGGTCACTAAAGGCCTGTGTGTCAGGAGCCTTCATGGCATTTCTAGTAGGCATCCTCTCCCTCTTCCTCCTGGGTAAGCTCTAACTGCAGATCAGAGAAACCTGGATGCTGCAATAAGATCCCAGGGTTGAGATATTGCCCTTCCCTTGCATGTGGGCATGCAAGAACATTAAGGAAACCCAAGTGAAAATCAGCCTGCTGAGTTCCTGCGTTAGAGAGGCCCTGTTGTTTAGATCAGAAAGGCTGCAGAAGGCACTCTGTGGTCACCTCCACATCAAGGTTGTCTTGCTGCCTCACAAACCACCTCCAAGTTCAGATGCTGAGCTAATTGCAATCACTGACTTCAACTCGTGACTTTGTCCTTTACCGGGGGGATATTTGTCTCTCTCCCCCTTCAGACAGCCTGGGTAGCCTAATGGAAGCTGAAAGACACACTTTCAATTCCCACCCAGGGCTGGCAAGTTGCTCTGGCTGCTCCCTACAAGCGAGCTAAAACCAGGAGTCCCATTTCTCTCCCAAACGGGCCCTTCCTGGGTTCCTCAGGTTTCCTTACAGCATGGCAGCCAACTTCCAAGGGACAAAGGAAGAAGCTCTGCCACATTTTATGACCTGCCTCAGGGGTCAGAATTAATATCTGGCAATAATCACAAATTTGCTTTTTCACTACACGCATGCCAGTCACATGTGAAAAGGGTAAATGTGTTAAGATGTTCTTTGCTGGATCCAGTGCTATAGTGCTAAATCCTCACCTTGTATCTACTGGGATCCCATATGGGCACCGGATTCTTGTCCTGGGTTCTTCACTTCCCATCCAGCTCCCTGCTTGTGGCCTGGAGAAGCAGTCAAGGATGGGCCAAAGCCTTGGGATCCTGTACCCACACAGCCGACCTGGAAGAAGCTCCTGGCTGTTGGCTTTGGATCGGCTCAGCTTTCGACATTATGCCATTTGAGGAGTAAACCAGTAGACAAAATATCTTTTTCTCTGTTTTTCTTTGTCTTTGTGAATCTACTCTTTCAATAAATAAATAAACAAATCTCTTTAAGAAATTATTTTTTAAAAAAAACAATGTTCTTGTGTTGATCGTTTCTGGAAAATGTAAGCTTCCATCACTGGCTAGTGGGTTTCCTATTGTTCAGTAACTATTTGTTGTAACATAGGTACTGTACCAGATATGGGGGGACATAACATTGAACCAGACACAATTCTGGCCCTGGCAGCTCTGGTAACTGTATATCCCCAGTAAGGATATACAAGCTGGAAAAGCGACAAGTGCCAAGATTACAGGCACTCAAGAAGATTCCCAACAAAGTCTTCAAGTCTGGAGAAGACTTCCAAAACAAGCTACAAGCGGAAAAAAAAAAAAAAAAAACCTCAGGCTGAATCAAAAGACAGAAAAACTGAAACTGAAGACAAGGGGCAGAATAGTTGCCTCGGTGTCACTGCGTTTGGGGGAAAGATTGGGGCTTTTATTGTGTTCATCATAATCGTTACATTACTCTTCATCAAGCATTCGTCTGCACATATAGACCATTTTCCAGAATCAAAAATTTCCCAAGCTCCAGGTTCTCTTTGACAGAATCAGAAACTTCAGCTTAAATCCTGGTACAGCCATGACGTTTTTAATATCAAAAATGTTTAAATTCTATGTCATCATAGAAGTTGAGAAGGGATTTGGGGTACATATTGGTCAGTCTTTCCTGTATCTTGTTTCCAGGAACAGCTATGTGTGTGGAGGCGTAAGGGGATGCTTGCACATCCATATTTGAGGGCATTTATAATTCAGGAAAGAATTAAAAGAGAATGTACTTCTTCCTTGGGCTTTTTGAAGCGTCCCTTGTTTTGTAAGCTAATGTGCGCACGTATGTGTTTTAGCTATGAAGCTGTGAACTGTCAGACTCCCGGGCCCACAGTTGAAGGTGCATTTGTGTTGGACAAAGGTCGTGGGTGTGTTAAGTACACAGGCTCTGTCTCCCATAACTTTATTGCTTGACTTCCAGTCTTCGTCTTCCAGGAAACAATTCCCAACAGAGTCATGGACTTCGGAACTCTTCTGGAACCCATAACATAATGGTACCCCATTAAGTTAGTGTTGAGCAGAGTTTTTTATCTTTCTGCCCTGTCATCAAAGGTATATTTCCAACAGAAGAAGGAAATATTTGTAATGTGACTTAGTGTAGAGAAGGAAACAGCAAAAATTTACATGAAAACTCCTTGGTTCCACACACGCGCGCGCACACACACACACACACACACACACACCCCCAAGGTCACATGCAGTGATGCATATTTATTTCTGAATAAGAGAAGCCATGCTCCCATGAATGATGAGTTTATATTTGATCTTCAAATACATGAAATTATTGAAGTTCCAAGGAAAGACTACACTAAGTACTCAAACCATAGTGAATATATAAAAAACACCGTGTCTAGAATATTAGTGGGATTGACCAGGCACTGAGTTGTCCTGAGTCTCTTGCCCCAAACCTAACCATGTGTAGCTTTTACGGCCACAGTAAGTCATTTCACTTTCTTGGACCTTGGCCTTTTCATCTGTGAAGTGGAGTTAGATAACAAAATGATATCATTTGGAACTAGAAAATCCCGCATCCAGCCAAGGTTGTGTGTGGAGAAGAGATCGCATAAAGCAGACTTGGGCATGCTGTAGATTGTGATTCATTGTTAAAACCAAGTATAGAGCTGAATTCCCCGATTGTCTTAATCTTTGAGTATTGCTCTAACAAAATATCATAACCCAGGCAATTCATAATTTATAAAGAACTGGAAATTATTTCCTCACGGTTCCAGGGACTGGGAATTACAAGATCAAGTGGCTGGAATCTGGTGAGGGACTTTGTGCTATATCATCCCATAGAACAAGGGTGTGACAGAGAAGGAGAGAGAGAAAAGGCAGCAAAGAGGGGGAAAGGGCAAGCTTGTCCTTTTTTTTTTTTTAAAGATTTATTTTTATTATTATTTTTTTTTATTGGAAAGGCAGATATACAGAGAGGAGAGACAGAGAGGAAGATCTTCCGTCCGATGATTCACTCCCCAAGTGAGCGCAACGGCCGATGCTATGCCATCCGAAGCCAGGAGCCTCTTCCGGGTCTCCCACGCGGGTGCAGGGTCCCAAAGCTTTGGGCCATCCTCGACTGCTTTCCCGGGCCACAGGCAGGGAGCTGGATGGGAAGCGGGGCTGCCGGGATAGAACCGGCGCCCATATGGGATCCCGGGCGTGCAAGGCGAGGACCTTAACCACTTGCGCCACCGCGCTGGGCTCAAGTTTGTCCTTTTAAAAGGAACTTCACTTCTGAAATCATGAACCCACTCCCGTGGTAATGGCATATACTCTAATTGATGATATAGAACACCTTTAAAACTGGTTGAAGGAGGTGCTATTAGAATTCCAAACTGGGTCTGCTTACCTGATGCTCAACAAGCCAATCACTGGGATAACGTGGCAGAAGGAGGCAAATATTTGTATCAAAGCACAGCACAAGAAACTAGGCAGCTATCACTTAATTCCCTGGGCTCCCTGTGGGGTTAGGAGCTAAGGTTCCTACAGTTTGAAGTTGGGGACAAGAGATGTGTGTTTAGCTCATGCCCATGAATCCTGGTTAGTCTGCAGTGCTCAGGGTTCTTTGATTGATCAGCAATATCATGGCCTTTAGGAAATGTTGATGATGGCAAAAAGGAGTCCCTCAGTCTAGAGGCTTCATGCTGGTCATAGCTACCTTTAATAAAAGACTGATGTTCCTGGAATACCAAGCATCAAGATGTTGTCATAGGGGAAATTAGTAACCTAAATCTGGTGATCAGGGATCTCAATTCAATGGCATAATTATAGTAAGGAGTTATTTTGCAATCATAAATGTTGGACAAGGAAAGTTTAAGCTAAAAGAGGGAGGCTGAAAGCCTAGGGCCTGGTGGTATATAGCATCTACATTCAAATCATTATGTAGGGGCTTGGTTTCATCAGGCCCCACCTCTCCACTCCACCACTTTGGAGCACAAGTTGTCAGCACGTAAACCAGTCTGTATTTCAAACCATTGTGCTAATGTATTCCTGTTATCTGTTGATGCTTAAAAAAAAAAAAGAAAGAAAAAGCCAGAAAAGAAAATAATCACCAAGAACAGATCATGCATCTAGGGTTGACTGGACTCAACTAGACCATTTTTACTTGGGTTTCTGTTGTCCAGTTGCAGAGATCTGAGTCATCTTTTGCTGCTTTAGTTGTGTCTGGCTTGGCTGAGGCTGGGATACTGGGGACCCGTTGGATGACCCTGTCACATGTTACAGGCTTGGATAGAGTTGGAAGTTTTGTGACCTTTTCTACTTTGTTCTTAGAATATACGTGATGTCCCATATGCCTTCTGATCATCAAGAGTTTACAAAGGCACATCTTGGCTCAGGGAATGAGAAATGGACTCTGCCTCCTGGTAGAGAACTAGTTGATCCAATTTAAAATCACCATGCCCAACATGCTGTTACGCGTGGTGTTAGGGTAACAAGGAAGACTTCTAGACTGTTAGGGTTCGCTTTTGTGATTTTCTTGCCATGGAAACCTAGTTTAAAGGGGGGAAAGTCTTTTGTAATATGTTTAAGATTAATAAGGAACATGAGAATTTGTATGAATTATCTGTGCAACAAAAAATATATATATACAATCTAGAATGTATGCAGTCTTAGAAAACTTAATATGTATAATGGTATGCAAAAGATGCCAGGATTTGGAAAAAATAATTAAAGCAGGAGTTTCCAGTCCTTTTATTGTGTTCCCCTCTACATGTAAAATAAACTCCATTGTTAAAATTGTTATTTTTAGCTAATGTATTACATACAGCCCCAGAATACAGATAGAAGAAAACAAATGAGACAACAGCATAAAAAATCAATTCCAAAAGATTGTGGGTCATTGTTTTTCAGTGTGAAGAGTGTCCTTGGGAGGTAGGCAGAGCCAAAAGGAACGGTCCAAGTGGGTGAGAGTATGGACCCTGGAGCCAAAGTGTCAGAGTTGAAACCCAGTTTATCACTCCCAGCTCTGTGGCTATAGGCTGCAGCCCTTGTCTCTCTGGCTAGGAGAGCTAATATAGTGAGAGGCAGCTCAGGTGTAACCCTTCATGTGGCATGTAGTATGCAGTAAGTACAAGGCATATACAGTGTTAGCCATTTGTTTCTTCACCAAGTCCTTGCCTTGCTTTTGCCAGATGCGAATGTCATGCTCTGTCTGGACTATGGGCAGCCAAGTAAACACACTGTCGGGAGAGTGGCTTTCCTTCTCTGAGGTCCTGAGATCATGTGTGCATTGGAATTCCCTGTAGGAGGCTACGGTGACAGCAGGCACCCAGAAATGTGCTAACCTTAACCCACCCCCATCCTGATTCGGTCAAGTTGTAAAAATTGCTTACCTGCTTTGAACACATCAAGCTAGGTGTTGGTTTTACATGTTTAGAATTAGAGTTGCCAGAGTCCATTATGTAAATCTGTGCAAATGATATGCAAAGATGCAATATCGTGTGGATACAATTGTGGGGAGGGGAATATACAAGCCAGCACAAAAGTGCCTGAATGAAAATTTGCATGTTGGGGGTGGCCTGGATTGAAGGCCTTGCACTTTTGTTATGACAGCATGCATCACATTTCCTTGTTAACCTTTACTGCCAGAGAGGAAAGGTAAACTTGTTTGATTTTCATATTGAAGGTGGCAGAGACGGTGTTTGGGCCATGCTACATCATAGTGATTTTTATGATAGAAAAGAAATTGCCTTGAAATAATGACTGTGGTCAAGGCTGTGCATTCTTGGACACTCACGCCCCTTCTTCTGTTGCCTCATGTTTGAAATGAGGAGATTGGATTAGATGAATGCCAGGGCAACTCTCACTGAAAAATCTAAACATCATATTCGGGGTGAACACCCTTGGTAGTACTCATTTAATGTATCAAGGTTTACTCCAAAGTAAAGAAGAGGCTGAAAGGCGATTTTAAAGTTCTCCTTAAGAAGAAAATGACTTCAGGGGATCCTAGCAAAGAAAACAAAACAGCAGGAACAAGTTAACACTGTCAGTCTTGAGCAAGGACTCCAACCATAGGCTCCCTGCTCTGACTGAGAAAGCAAGTCAGGGCAGGGGCAGGTTTTCTTTCTTAGCTTGATCCCACACGAGTTCCACTGGAGACCAGGGTGGCCACTGTGTCAAGGAAGGTATCCACTAAAGCTTTGCACCAACCTTGACACTGCTTTCCGCAGCCTCTGATCTCTGACTATATGGGATACATTTGGTATTCCACTCCAGGAGTCCTTGACCCTCAAACCTAACTGACTAGGAAGAAGTCCAACGTAACAGCTCCTGGACCCAAGATCCTCTAATTCAGCAAGAGAATTCCGAGCATCAAGGAGCAGCCTTGCCCAGGGGAACTTTAACATAGGAATTTTGCAGAGGGTGGACAAAATTCAGTCCTTAGCAACACTCTTACTGAACCAATGCCTTGGTTTAGTCCTGTCCAAGGTGTTGTGAGGATTAAAGTGAGCCTTGTTTTAGGGTGTGGAGTGCATCATTGGTGTATGGTCTAGATCAAGAGGTTGTTTAGTGCAAATCATTGACCTGCCCCAGGGGCCTTGGGGTGGTGGGCAGTGCAGCACAGCCTCTGGTCAATCCAAAATTCCTCTGCCTCCAGCACCCAGTGACAAAGAAGGACAGGATGAGGGTGATACGTACTTAGAAATATTTCTTAATGAGCAGATTTTTGTCTTTAAGCATTTTCTCTCTAAAGTCTACACTTTGACTGTCATGGAAATTCCAGGTTTTCTACTTCCAGCACTCAGAAGGGCTCCTCCTACTCCAAAAGATTAGGCAACACCAGAGTTCAGCCAGGTGTGCTCCACAGGGAAAGGAGTGAATAATAACAAGAGCAGTCATTATAGCCTGCACTCCAGGGACACACTGCACACTGCGCCAATGTCCTGGGCTTTATGTCGGGAGCGTACCAGGAGTCCTCTCCCTTTTCTTGCTTGCTAAAAGTCTGCAAGTACTCCTACCTCTCTCTACCACACACCTGCAAATCACAGCACGGAGTCCCTACTTCAGCTGTTTTTCATTCTGAAACCTCAAGGTGGGAAGAAAGGTTCTAAAGGAGTTAGCACGTTGATACAGATGTCTACCCAGTCTACGGGGTGAGTGGGAGCTGAAGGAAAGATGGCTACTGTGAACAAGGAGCAGTTGACATGTCCACGTCAAGTCTTGAAAGACTGCCTAATATGCAACAGTTGAAACTGGCAGTTGCTAAGCCCTGTGCTGTGACAGTCCATTATGTAGTTATAATCTTGAGTAGATCCTTTGTCTCCTGTTTACATGAGGTACTATTTTAAAATATTGGATACTAGTTTGATTAATAAAACCCACACATGTTTAGAAATAGTTTTAACTTATTCAACTGGGAGTCTACACATTGCCTGACATGCAACAGCCTTGGTTTTTAACATTGAGAAGCTCTCTTGCTGCTCAAAGTGGGTCCAAAAAATCACCAATGGAGTTTTTTTCCTGAAGTGTTCAGCCACATGAGTGCTATAGGAAAAGTGGCTAATACTAATAATAATAACAAAATGAAATATCATTAGGTACTTGAAGAATCAGTCCTCTCTTCCAAAACTCTATCAAATGCTTTGTGGGCACCTAATGTGATCACCCTGCTCAGAACGTGTGCCCCCTCTGGCCTATCACTCTCCTATTCCATTGAAACATACTAATTTTGGGATTATTTATGAACTAGGGCAAACTCTCCCAGGGCCAGAGACTGCCCAATTATTTTTGTGTAGATCGTTCTGTGAGTGGACCTGAATAGAGATCTGTCCATTTGTCATGTTGTCCGGTTTTAAATGGAGGGTTGGGAAAGGGCGCAGAAGCTCTCCCGGCTCTTCCACGTTCCAATCTGAGTGGCTCACACAGAGTGTGAGGCCAAGCTGGTCTTGGTCACTATCTTGCTGCAGAAGAGAAATGTGTAAGCCTCAACCAATCATAGTATATTCCGAAAAGCTACCCTTGGGTAAAGGACATTTGTGGCAGGATGAGACTAGCCACTTTGGCTAAACTGGTTCATGTGGTACAAATCTGACTGATAACCACCCAATGGGTTTGACCCATTTCCAACAGCCTGGGTCTCAGGAGTGCTCCTGGCATCTTCCCTGAGTGTACAGAGCTGTCCAAGGTCATGGTGAGGAAGGACCCACCGGCAAGCTCCTCCCAGGTGTTTTACCTCTTTTCTCTGTCTCCCTCCTAAGGCTTCCTCCTGATCTTGGCACTGACCGAAGCACTGGTATTTGCTGTCCAGGAACCGTCTCCCAGGGAACCTCTTGAGGTCCTCTCCTCAGGCACCATGCTGACAACGCTGCACAACTCTACTAGACACCCTTCCGTGACGACGCTGACATCCCATCCCAATGGACCCTCCTCTCAGGCTGCAGCTCCCACAACATCAACGATGGTCCCTGCAGACGGGCACCCTTCAGCAAACACAGTCTCTGTCATCGTGGCGACAGCAACCACACCCCATTCTGAAGGCCCCCTCTCTACGGGACACCTGCCAGCTGCCATGGCAAGCACATCCGCCCTCACAGAGGGTCACCCCCCAGCGAATGCTGACCCCACCGTCCTGCCAACAAAGCCATCAGAACAAGCCCCCAGCCACCTGAGCACAGTGCACCCTCGGGCCACCACCCGTAGGCCTCCTAGGCCCCCCGGCTCTTCCCGAAAGGGGGCTGGTAGCTCATCACGCCCTGTTCCTCCTGCACCTGGCAGCCACTCTGGGAGGAAGGAAGGCCAGCGGAGACAAAATCAGAGTTCCACACACCTGGGACAGAAGCGCCCCCTGGGGAAGATCTTCCAGATCTACAAAGGCAACTTCACAGGATCTGTGGAATCAGACACCTCTTCCCTAACCCCCAGACCCCCGCTCCGAGACTATTCCTCTTCACCACAGTCCCAGACAGTGGTTGCAACCACAGCACCCAGCAGTACTTTCTGGCCCCCAGCCACCCACCCTCTGATGCCAGCAGAGGACAAGCTAGGCCTCAACAGGGCAGACCAGGGTGGTGGTTCCACTTTCACTGGCCAAGGAGTAGAGCCGGACACCACAGCAGCCTCAGGTGCCCCGACCCGTCCACAGCCTGCCCCAGTGCCTTCAAAGTCTCCCCGTGGTGACCTGCAGGATGGCCCCAGCCGCAGTGAATCTTGGCTTGCTGTCACCCCTGGCATCAGCAGATCACTGCCTGCCAGCTCTGGGGTCTTCACAGCCACCACAGGACCCACCCAGGCTGCCTTTCATGCCAGTGTCTCAGCCCCTTTCCAGGGGATTCCTCAGGGAACATCCACCACAACCCCACAGGCACCAGTCCGGCCTCCTGGCATGCCAGAAGGCACTGTCTCTCGAGTTGAGAAGGAAACTACAGTCACCCCCACCATGGCCAACAGGGGATCCCATCCTTTCTCCACAGTGTTGTCCACAGCCACAGGGAACTTCCTCAACCGCCTGGTCCCTGCCGGAACCTGGAAGCCTGGAACCGCAGGGAACATCTCACATGTGGCTGAAGGGGACAAGCCCCAGCACAGAGCCACCATCTGCCTGAGCAAGATGGACATCGCCTGGGTGATCCTTGCCATCAGTGTACCCATCTCTTCCTGCTGTAAGTGCCGTGCTTCCTCCCATGCCCCTCCCTACCCACCTGCCTCAACAACAGCAAGGTTACTCACCCTCAGAATTGTCTACCGAGTTAAGCAGCCATCACATAGCTCATCCAGGAAACAAGGTCAGCAGGACAGAAGCCTCACATCCACTGCTCCCAAAGTCTGATCCCACCCTGCACGTTAGCAGAGGGAACCAGGAAGCTGGAGCGGTGACCTGGCTGCCCTGGGATCAGACAAGCAGGGCTGGGTGGGAGCTAAGAGGGCGCTCTGCACATTTGCCACATGAGCTGCCTTCACTGCCTGTACAGCTCCAGGACACCACAGGGGAAGGTTGCTGCTCCCAGAGCTGCAGCCGCTGGCTGGGAAAGCCCTCGCTCGCTCTCCTGTCTCCATCTCTCTTCTCTTTTCTCTCCTGTCCTTCAAATTTCCTTCCTCTCTTTCCCCCAAGAAAGAAGATCTGCTTTCACCTGGTGGAAAGTCCTCTTAGCCTTGGCATAAATACTGTTGCAGTTAAATTAAGGCTTGAAAGTTCCTGTGAATTATAGCTGTGCTCACCCTGACTCACAACCTCTGCCCCCATTCTGGTTGTTTATAGTTGGTGCCAATTGATGCAGGGGACTTCCACAATGGATTTTGCCCCCGCAGGGTCTCCTCGCTGCTTCCTTTTTCTTTATGAATGAAAACGTCATGAGCTATTCCCCTGATGTCTCTTGTAAGGAGCCTGACAATCAGGCTTCCGTTAGTCTGCCCTTTTTGCTTGTCTTTAATTCTTGATTTTTTTTCCTAACCTTTCAGAATGCTCACTGTACTCACCTCCACCATAGATAATTAACATCGAGCTACTCTCGAACCAAACCCTCTTCTGACTCCTTGGACAGCCCATTCTCCCTTTATCTCAAGTTGCTCCAGCTCTCTTTCAAACCTGGAATTTGTTTGCTTGCAATTTCTTCTTTGTAACTTTCGGACAGCACACAACACAGTTGCATAACCCCTGAAGCATCTCAAGTGATTTGCGAAGATTTCTTTCTGTCTAAATTGTTCATCCCAGACCCTTCAAGTGGTCCTCAGCAGGGTGCACTGCCCTGGGGTCTGCTCACCCCTGCTACCCACCTCCACACCTGCTCTCCACACAGGAATGCCTAAGGCAGCGTTCTTTCTTATGCCTGGCCGTGGCAGAAAGAACTCATGATGAGTATTTCCTCATGATGAGTTAACAATGTGTGTGAGGCAACATGTCAGTAACTGGGGAATCAGAGTTGTGTAGCTCTCTCTCCAACTTTCAGCACCTGCTCTTCATGTGGGATGGGTGACTGTAGGGCAAGCCTACCCTATACCCCCAAAGACCACACTTAGTGGGATTTTTGCCATTCTTTTTTTTTTTAAGATTTATTTTTATTATTATTTTTTTTATTGGAAAGGCAGATATATAGAGAGGAGAGACAGAGAGGAAGATCTTCCGTCCGATGATTCACTCCCCAAGTGAGCGCAACGGCCGATGCTATGCCTATCCGAAGCCAGGAGCCTCTTCCGGGTCTCCCACGCGGGTGCAGGGTCCCAAAGCCTTGGGCTGTCCTCAACTGCTTTCCCGGGCCACAGGCAGGGAGCTGGAAGGGAAGCGGGGCTGCCGGGATTAGAACCGGCGCCCATATGGGATCCCGGGCGTGCAAGGCGAGGACCCCAACCACTTGCGCCACTGCGCCAGGCCCCGATTTTTGCCATTCTAATATGGTTTTGACTTTACACAGCCCTTCTGCTAGATACTAGGATTTGAAATCAGATTGGGTCTTGCTACAAAGCTGGGAAACCCGTGGACTGCCTAAGCCATGTGTGAAATTGTCAATTGAGTCAGGAACCTGCACCAAGGAGTGCTGCTAGCGTGTTGGAATGTGTCTTCAGGTGCTGAGGATAAAGCACACTGCTTTCCGAGGAACATAGAACTCTTATAGCCCCTGTGACACCATCGGCATCTGTCCCATCATTCCATCTCCTGCCTAAGAAGCTTACATAAACTTGCACTGAGCAAGGCCCCAACCTCTGCCATGGCTATCTCCGTATTAATCACATGTCCTTGATCATGACCCCTAAGTCTTTTGGACTACCATTAGCCTTGCAAAGATCATGGTGAGATGGACACTGGTAGAAACATGTGTTCTTTCAACGTCTGTCCTCTTATTTTTAGCTCTTTGTACTGTCCAGCCTCATCTGACCATTGGGTAAATGAACTTCTCCTGTGCCCAGAGTTTCTGATCTTCCTGCTGGTTCCGTTTATCCTAAAGCCCCAGAGATTAAAGCACCTCACCCTTTGGTAGTTTCCCAGATTTTCCAGGCACCGAGTTGATAGCAACCATGAGACCCCTCTGCCAGGGAGACCAGCATTGGCCCTGGCTCTGCGTCAGCTTGCCTGAGAAGGCAAATAGACCATGAGCTCCACCTAGTGGCTAGAAGGGTAACTGCTGAGCCCTGCCAGACACTGTTTTTTTTTTTAAAGGTGCTAAAAATAAAGATTGTTCCAGGCAGCTTGAGTAGAGCAAGGAGCTTGTGACTGCTGAGCTTGTCTCTGCTGCCACCATCAGGACGCATGGAGTTTACTGACTCCTCGCTGGGCTCACCTTGAAACAGGCTTTGAATTTTCGCAGGCTTTCCTGCCTCTGTGTCACTTGGCATTCTTGAGAATGTCTTCACCCAGCCCCAGTGTGAGGCCCTGGGGCTTTCTGGAAGCTGACATCGGGAAACTGGTGTCAGTTATAAGTTGATGCAATTATATAGATGTTCTTTATAACCAATCTGAGTTGAGCCTGGCAGAAGCAGGACGACACCTCTCCGTTATCCCAACGCTCTCGTCCCCGTGCACCCTGCTGCGGAACAGCCTTGCTTTCTCCCAGACACTGAAGCGTTAGTACAGCACTCAAAGAGATAATGTGCCCGGTGATTGTTGGTCATGGCAACTGTTCAGTGAGTCTTCTCTTTACCTTTTTGCCTACAGGCCATCCCTGATTTTTTAATACTTGTAGACCAAAAAAAAAAAAAAAAACAGGTCAGAACAACTCTAGCCAATGAAGCAAGTTAAAGATATTGGAGCCAGAAAGAGGGTGTGACTTGTCTCCCTAGGGCTAATGGACCAACATAAGGAAGACAAAGGAGAAACACAGAGACAGCTCTTCTGTGTCTCTCAGCACTGCAGGGGGAAAATCTTTATGCCATTTTGGACATTTGTAACATCGTTCGTGGACAATACAAAATTAACAATTGGAAATCAACCAGTTAAAAGTTGTTGAATTCCAACCATACTTGTGGCTGCCTTGGTGCTTGGGCCAGATGCTGCCACCCCTGTTCTATGCGCTAGTCCTATCTGGCTGGCTGGGAAGTCAGTCACTGAGCCTTCCAACTGGCTTACTGTATGTAGCCTTTGCATTGGGTCATGCCTGGTTTACTTCCACATCTTCAAGTCTCCCGTGCCTGTTTTCTTGATCTCCAAGAGAAGGAAATGACTGTCCCCAGCTCTAGCTCACCCCTCACGCTGGCACCACTGCCTTCCCTTTGCTGGTTTATGGTTTCCTGTATATAAAACAAAGGAGCCAAGCCGAAATATGTCGTGAATCCCTGTCCTCTCCCACTTGTCTGATTTTAACTTGCGTGGACACTCAGGGGAAGCCTAGTGTGCTTAGAAAGGTTTGGCTTGTGGAATCAAATACAGCTGTATATGTGCAGTTCTAGCTGTTGCCAGTCATCGACTATGGAACCTATTTAAACACAGATCCAATGTTTTCTTGTTTGTAATCGGGACTAGTGTCCATGAGGTTAATTTGGATGTCTCAAGAGGTAAACACTAAAACAGGGGTAGGCTGCAAGAGAATTACGGGAGAATCATTCGCAAAGTGTTTTTGAAAGGGCCTAAGTAGGCAAGGATAGCCCCAGATGACAGCATAGGCCTGCCATCCATGAAGGAGTTTTGGGGAACAAGGGGATTTCAAACTATGAAACAGTTCTAAGAAAATTTCTGCCAAGCCAGTGGGAGTTCTTGAGCTGGTCAAGGAATTGTGTCCTGTACCAATACAGAAGTATTTCCCTGTGACAGGAAGTCATGACTTGGCAATATGGCCTCGGTGCAAAAGTGGTATTGAATCCAGAGGCACCACAGCTGGGCTTTCCACCTGCTTGTGGCCTGCACTGGGCAATCTGAATGGGGCTTTTTCATAGAATGCATCAACACCTGCCTCAAACACGTGTAAGCTCAGAGACTTTGTGTAAGGTCTTTCCCATTGTCTGCTGTAGACAAGGTCATCTTTTAGTGATTATTGTTAATCTTGCTGTTGCTTGCAATGCATGATCAAAACAGCCAGAGAGCTGGAGATAGCTGTTGCCTGAGAAGGTTGGCTCCTTAGCAGCCTAAGAGGGCCTTATTTCTGTTTATAACCATACAACAGGCCCTACCACTTGCCCATGCCTCCAGCCATGTGAGGGCAATACCCAAGGCTCCTTCTGAAAATCAATGACTGTTTGGCATATGTCTATGGAGCCGTTGTTGAGTTCTCATGGACACTCCTGGGAAACCAAGAAAGCTTACCTGTTTGAAAACGTGAGAACGTTTCTGCCACGTCTGACGTCTGGGTGGCTGTTGCTTTCAGAAAAACAAGACAAGTTGAAGTTCTTAAGCTATGTGGATAAAGGGATTGGCTGACAATTTGTACTTTCAGGGCTTTGTTGTTTCACAAAACATCTCTACAACCCTGACTTCTTCTATGCTTCTTCCAGTGTCTAGGACAATATAGGACAATAAGCACCAACCTACAAGTCACTTCAGAGACTTGGGTTCAAGCTAGAACAATCAGCTGTGTTATTTAGCTTAGTGTTGGTGATTTTCATGACCTATGGTTACCACTTCTGTAAATAGGACGAGCAGCAGCTCCATCCTCAGTTGCTGGTGGGTTAAAGAGATTATAAAACACAGTGATTGGATTAGAGACACCATCATTCTGTATTGTACTTTGCTTTCTTTTATGAAAGTTCCAGCCACTGAAATAACGGAAGTCCTAAGCCACAGGTGGAGCTCTAGCCTTGAGTCACCCAGCAGTCACTGAGGTCCACCTTTAGTTTCTAGGTTCTCTGTTTTGGGAATGCTGGAAGAATGAGAAGTCCAAGTAAGGGAGCATATCCTGTGTCAGACACCATGCTTGATATTTTTGATTCCACTGTGTCTTTAATTCTCATTGCAGTCTTATGAAGTCTGTATTTTCCAGAGGAGTGGCCTGCCAGATGTGATACTAGGTAGAGTCATGACTTGAACCTATGCCTTTTGACTCCAGGGTGCACTGTGTCTGTAGCCAGGCTGACTTGCAGTAAATGAAACTTCCTGGGGAGACCCTCATGAGGCCAGGAGCACTGACAGCCAGCCTACGGGGTGTAATCCCCACAGGCCAGGAACACTGATAGCAAATTAGGGAGAAAGCATAGATAGAATTCACTGTTCCAGCTCCTAGGCCTTCTTGCAACAGTGGCAGCCCTTCCCAGGAGGCAGGACACCTGCGTGTGACCTTCAAAAGAGGCCTCTGCGCAGAAGTAATGTGCCTGGTAGGAGTGCTAGAGTGGAGATCAGAAGACATGGATTCTGCTACCTCTCACAGGCCTTGGCTAGCCGCATGACTTTGAAGAACTCCTCCCTGGGTTCCTGTTCCATTTATAGAATAAAAATGTAGCATGGGGGAAGGGACACATTGGCATCTGCTGTAATCCAGGGACTGTGTGAACTGCCACTAAATTCCTCCAGGCTTCCCAGAGAAAGCTGAGGCTGAGAAAGCTTTTGGAACCTACTCAAATCATGCAAGAAGTGGATCATTATTTGGATTCACATCCTTTCACCAGACTCACCGGGCAACAGCCAAGATCACATCAACAGCTTTGAGCCTGTTTGTTTAGTAGATTGGAGACATGAATAGTCTCAGGAAAATGTGTAAACCATACCTCTGGCTCATGAACATGTTTTTTTAACATCCTTTTCCTTGCCCCCTTTCTCTCTTCAACCTTTGAAGAGAAGATGCTTTGAAAGGACGTAGGGAAGGTAGGAAGAAACCCACAAAATTTGGAAAACTCTGTACCAACCAATCTCTGAAATTCTTTTGAGCTCATACAGAAAGCTGCATGTTTTTTTTAAGGTTTGTTGAGAAGGGTCTGGAGTAGTGGTAAGTGAGGTAGACATTTTTGTTTTGGGTTTTTTTTTTTTTTTAATCAAAGTGGACCACATGACATGGCATTCACCTTGTATTTTGACCTGTTCAGAGTCTCCTTCAGGTTGAGATGCCAGCAAGGCTAGCAGCTAGAAAGAAAGCTGCAGAATTATCCCATCAGTCCGTGGGGCTCAGGGCTAGGCCCCTGAACTTTCAGCCTGTACAGTTGCAGTTACCCACCACCAGCATCCATCCACCACAATTCTGGTCATAATTCCTATAGGTACAACTGCTTCTCTGCTGCCCTCTGGTGCTGGTGTTGCAGTTAGCTGGCACTGCCAGGGTGTCAAATATAACCCTGCCCACCACTGGCTTGCTGTTTTTCAGATCCTGGGAGGGTCTGATGATGGTGCACCTGCAGCAGGATGTACTCATTGCGCATGCACTGGCTTCTTCTGAGAGCTTATCTCAGCTTGTCATTGGTTCACCCTTCTGCAGCATGCCCAAGCAAGTCTGTACATCTGATTCATCAATAAAACCCAGACAGGCTCCTTTCCCAAGGGCCCCGTGGGTCTCAGAGACTGAGCATCCAGGTCCCCACACAACCCAAGATGCTGAAGCCATCTGTGCTGGGGGATGCAGGGCTTTAGGGAGGTTTATGTATCAGCCAGAGCAAGAAATCTGGATGTTAAGAGCATGGGCTTCGAAGTCCCGCTACCTGGGTTTGCTCTTCAACATGTCCACCACCTTGCCTTCCTGTGCCTCCGTTTTCTCTATAAGATGGAGACCCTAGCAGTTTTGACTCCATAGGGTTATATTTCTTATATGCCTAGAATTGTGCCCCAAGTTCTAAGTCCTGTAGAGTTCCCAGCTTGGGCTGGGGAGAGGTACAGTGTCATGTGCAGAGAAACTGTTTTACCAAGTCTCAGATCTGCCCTGTGGAGTTGTTCTGGAAGCCTCTGCTGCCAGTCCTTTGTGGAAGTCAAGAGTTTGCATTGTCAGCTCCACTGTGCCCTGCCCTTCTTTCTGCCAGCCCCCAACTCTGGAGAATTCTGCTTTCCCCAGGACTGCAGCTCAGGGTGTGCTTTATGTTGTATGCAGCAAAACTTCAGTGACCGACCCACTGAGCAAGCAAGGCCTTTCTTGGTAAGACTCAGGGAGCAGGACTGTAGGACCCAAAGATGGAACCAGATGATATGCCAGTTCCTTGCCCTTTGGGTGCAGCTGTAAGCACTGCTCTGGCCTTGTCTCCTGTCTTACTCTATCCTGGAACTGCTTTTTTCTCTCTTCTTCAGGCATGCTGAGATTATTCCATCTTAAGCCCTTTGCACATTCTGTGTTTTCCACTTGGAGCATACCACACATGACTAACTCCCTTGGACTGCACTTCGAGTCTCCAGTCTTCACTTCAAGATCACCTCCTCGGCAACTTCTCATGCTGACTCTAAAATAGAAAGTTTCCTCATCCATGCTCCCCTCCTTGCCTCTTCATTTTCTTCGAAGAGCCTTTTTTTGAATCACTCTCTCAGTTTACCTTATGTATTCATTTACTTTTGCAGAAATTGTCTGACCTGACCCCTGCCTCCACACTCCTCCGTGTATGTGCTAGAATAGGCACTCAAAAACAAGGAGGCCTAGGCCTTTGGTTCACTATAACAGATTATGTCTCAGAGCACACACTCAGCACATATAGACCTAAGTTAAAAGAACAAATGGATGCTGAATAGGGCAAGTGACTGAATATATGCCCTTCATAGCCCTACCTGAGGTCAGGCATTTATTACTGGCAGAGTTGACTCTGTCCTCATCCTTCTGGCTCCTGACTCAGTCTCTCTCCATAGCCGTCCTGATGACAGTATGTTGCCTGAGAAAGAAAAAGAAGACGGCCAACCCTGAGAACAACCTGAGCTACTGGAACAACGCCATCACCATGGACTACTTCAACAGGCATGCTGTGGAGCTACCGAGGGAGATCCAGTCCCTGGAGACCTCCGAGGTAAGCAGCGCCCCCCTGGAGATGCAGAGAAAGAGGTAGGTCCCACAGGCAACCTGGAGCATCTGCTCCTTGCTGAGTTCCATGCTCCGCTATGTGTGGGTCCATGGACCAGCAGCATTCACCATGCCCAGCCAACTGAGTTAGGATCTTATTTCAGCAGTAGTACCCAGGTGCTTTCCACCCATGTCAAATTTGGGGAAGTCTTGGATTTTTCTTCTCTGGGAAGAAGCCTTCAAATGCTTAGCAAGGAATGGATCTTGCAAATATATATATATATTCTCATGGAAACTGTAAAGATAACAGCTTGCTCTCAAGAGACTTAGATTCTGAGATGTGATTGAGAAGCAAATCACAGATTCACAGAGAAAGAGAGTAAATTAGGGGAATCCCAGGAAGAGTTGAAGACAGGGTTTGGAAAAGACCCTCCAGGAATCTACTACAGAGGACGAGGGGTTTGAATAGATGCTCCAGCAAAGGAGGTATCTGCGAGCAGGTGGCAGGGTGCTGGGTGTGGTGTAACAGAGAACAGGGAATCTGCTGCACTGGGAATTGCAGCTGGCCCCTGGGAGCCACAGATGATCACAGAGCTCGTTTCTCCTGTTCTCATGTGGAGGATGGGGCAGAGGTCAGGGTGGAGTACAAAAGCAAGATAAAGGAGCAAGTCAGACACAGACTTGAACAGTCATAACAGGTTTTGGCATTAGGTGGGGGCAGTAGAGGATCATTGAGAGCTTTGAGTTTGGGTGACCTAGTTTTAGAAGGCCCATTGCTGATGTCCAGGAGAGGTCCTCTAAAAATGATACTTGGGAATGGACAAGGAGGGAGCAGAAGGGTGGTGTGATGGGTGGGTGAATGGAGAGAAGGCAGGTAGAACAGACTATTAATAGACCAGTAAAGATGCAGTTGCCATGGATAAGGAGAGTGGTGGGCATCTGAGTGGAGGCAGTGGGAACTAAGACGTGTTCCTGCAGGGGGTTCATCCTCACGTTCCCCCTATAGATCTACCCCACAGCAGCCTGATGATTTGGGTCAGTATAGACACGGCCACCCTGTCCCCAAGCCCAGAACCCTGCAGTCACTCCCCCTTACCCTGAAGCTGAAATTCAGCCTTCTACAGGCCCACTGGGCAGGCCTACCACTAACCCAGTTGTCCAGCCTTAGAGAACGCCTCCAGTCCTGCTCATTTGTTAAGCTCCAGCCACAGTGAACTTCTTCCTGCTCCTTCACAGCAATGAATGACACTGCACTCACTCCACATCTGTACCTGAGCTGGTCCCTCCTGTAGTAGTGTCTTCTGTCCCTCCCCAGCACTCCCTTCAGTCATTTCGGTGACCCGTGCCTGTCACGCAAGGCCCAATCTAAATGTCACTTCCTTGGGAGGCCTGCCTTACCTACTGGACTAGATTCTGTCCCCCTGTTGTGATGCTTTTTCATCATGGAATTTATTAGCATTGTGGTTATTGAGCTAATGTTACAGTGTGGACTGGCTCTTCCCCCATATACATAACCAGTGACTTCCATGTTGCTGAGCCCACTGATCAACCCAAGGACTTGTCTTACTGCATTAGCAGCAATTCTGACAGTCATTTCCTCCCTAAAACTTTTTCAAAGGCAGCGGGGCCCCACTCCTTCTGGCCCTCCCTTACCTCTTGGCAGTTTCTTCCCAGCCCCTATCATTGCTTTCTTGTCCTTTCCCTACCGGTGGTCTCTCATGGCCTAGGCTCAGTCCTGCCATGGCCTCTCATTTCCCCATAGATTTATGATGTCTGTGCAGTCTTTGCATCATGAACTCCAGAATTTTGGCTGTGGCCTTGCTGCTTCTCCTGAACTGCAGGTTCAGGCCCACGTCACTTCTTGTATGTGTCCAAAGTGTACTCAAACTCAACATGCCCAGGATTGATCTCTTGATTTCCCCTCTTCCTCTAAGTCCCAACACTTACCTGATGTTTCCACTTGTGTCACATGAACTGACTTTCCTGTCACCCATTACATCCCACTATCCCCAAACCCTAGAGGAAGAGCTCTTCTCATTGGCTCTGCTGCTCCCTGGTCCTGAGCCCCCTTCCTCCCTCACGCTATGATTGCCTTGATAGCCTCTGAAAGCAAAGTCTCCCAAGTGCTTCATGCTCTGCCATCTGTTCTCCAGCAGGCTGGGCCTCGTGTCTGCCTCAGCCACAGCTGGCACATCAAACCCAGCTGCTCACCTCCTCCCAGACCCTGATCATTGACTGAAGCCACACTAATCTCTGGCTTTCCTCCAACAAGCAGTGCTCCTCCTCTGTGCCTCCCCCCGCCCCTCTCCCTACTGCCACTCCACCCTAGGTTGACTTTGAACCTGCTTGAGCTGCTGTTCTGCTGCCTTATTGTGGATTTCTATCAGCCTTGGGGAGATCTTCACTGCCTGCTCTGTATTGTTTAGAGCCCACCATCTTCTCTGTCCCTTCCCACCGTGGTTTTCCTTTGCATGTTCCATTACCATATTGTATCCATTGTCTTTCTGGTGACTGGTCTGTGGTCTGGCTCTCTCGCTAGAACATAAACTCTGTTGTGTTTACTGCTCTATCCTCAGAGCACTAAATAGTGCCTGACATGTGGCAGCTACGTGATAATGGCCATCCTGTGACTGAACTATGAATTTTGTTCACTCCGTCACCCAGCCCGAAGCCTGCTGCACCGCAGATATGTGCATAGGCAGAGGCTGTGGGCTGTTACAGGGATTCGGATAGTTAACCAGTAAAGACCTTCCCGGCTTTGTCTCTATCTCTGCCTCTCAATGAAAAATAATGATAATAATAACTTAGAGATAGAATGACAAGCTTCTTAGGGCAACAAAGTGTTGCTGAGTGCTACTATAGCGTAACATAGAAGTCAGCAAAGGGATTGGCCCCACCTTGAATATGGACTGTGAACCCAGAACCCTAATTATTTCCTATTCTGTTTGCAAAGGCACACTGGAAAAAGCTCTGTGTATAGTACATCCATGTCACGTTCTGACACAGAGCTCCAGGCCACTGCAAGCCACAGGTTCTGATGACAAGGTGTGCTCCTGAACCAAGCTCATTTTGGCTTCAGAGGGCATTCTATCACTGTTTATCTCCTAGCAGTCTACTGCTCTCACCCCGCTATATTCAGAGCAATGTTTCAATTCATTCTTAGTGTCTGGGATCACACTAGTTGAGGGCCAAGGCCGGCAACTGGGAGCAGAGTGGCAGACAACCGGGCAGAGCTCAGTGTTGTAATCCCCCCCATACGGTGTTCCCAGGGTCTTGGGATGTGTTCTACAATGTTCTGAGCCCTTGGGTGTGCTCTCACCATCTCCTTTCTCTCTCTGCCAACTTTGGAGCTGCCAAATGCTTTGTCTAAGCACGTGTCTCCGTCCTGCTCCCCTGCTCTGTTGATGACAGCAGCGAAACACAAATCAGTATGCAAAACTATGATGCCAGAAAGGTGCTTGGACACTCCCGTTCTTTTCCCGTTCCTCCTCTCCCCTGCCCCTTTTCTCCTCGCTTGCCTTCTCCTTTCTTCTTCGTTTTTGCCTGGATGATTTCCTGAACAGCTTTCTCTTTTTCACACGGTGAAGCATACCTCCATGGTTCACCTTTGATGCACACTTCCTTTGTGAAAATAAAGACAGTAACCACCTCTAAGCCTCCAGATTCCCTTTGCCAGTACAGCCCAGCCCAGCCCAGCCTCGACACATCCCCTCCGACTCACTGCCACTTTCCCGAGTGACAGCGCCTGGCCTCATGTCCATCCTTCTGAAGCTGATGTCAGACGTGGAAGGAATTTTTTTGTCCCTTGCCAACAGAGTCATCTCTCCCCACCTCCCACCCCCATTATCTATAGAGATGAAGCATGCCTCATAAGCAATTTGTTTTGTTTAGAAATAATTTTGTATAGGACTGTGGCTTCTTGAAGACTTTCCTAAGCAGCTGTGGCATGGATAGGTTTGCCCTCACGTCTCTGCAGCAGCTTTTTAGAATTGGAAAGAACTGTGAGTTTTCTTGTTTCCACCTAAATTAATGCTTGGATCGGGATCTGTTAGCTACTGAGGAGCCCCAAGATGCTCACAGCCCTTGGTAGTTGAGAGCATCCTGCTGCCATCCAGGTCATTGTTCTCCTGCTGTGTGATCACACAAAGATTCAGATCTGTGCAACCTGGCACTTCTGGCGTTAGAGGAAGTGGGTACAAGAATTCTGAGCAGGCCTGGGTCTTTGAGAGTGGAGAGTTCTCCCTTGAAGATGACGGGTTGGTTAGCCTCTAAGCACGGGTAATAGGGAAAGAGGGTGTTTGGTGAGTGTATGGTGTTCAAGAAAAGTGAAGTTTCCCAGTGGTCTGTGAGACAAACAGGCAAGAGGTAAAGTTTGTACTCTCAGGGAGCTGAGTTTTACTGAACAGGAAGCTGAGAGCTCTTCACGTCATGTATTTAGCCTCCGTAGCCATGGGAAAGAAAGCAGTGCCATTTCTGTCAGTAGGGCTAAGGGTAGGAAACTTTGGCTGGGAGCTGCTGTAGAAATCTGGAAGAACAGCAGACAGGGATGTGTTGCTAGGTTCTGGCGGTGGGGATGATGCCCTAAGTGCTCGCAGGTGCATTTGTTTAAATAAAGCCTCCTCAGGAGCTCACACAGTCCCATCTCCTGCCTTTCTCCAGGACCAGCTCTCGGAACCCCGCTCCCCAGCCAACGGCGACTACCGCGACACTGGGATGGTCCTTGTGAATCCATTCTGTCAAGAAACACTGTTCATAGGAAATGATCAAGTCTCGGAGATCTAACTACAGCAGCCTTTGTTTTGCCAGTCTCTATTTTCATCTCTAAATTATAAATATACAAATATATATATATTATAAATATAATCTTTATGTAATTATGACTTAATAAGAAACATTTCAGCTTTTTTTCCCTAACAATTGTCAACATCTTTTTTGTACGTGTGCTTTAAAAAAGAACTTTGCAGAATGATCCGTGGCTTTATAAAATAAAGATATTTCTAAGCAAAGCAGGTTGCATTGATTGCTTCTCTTAGCAACTGTTCATGATGAACACGTAGAGGTCCTAAGATCCCCAAACAGGTGAGGTAAGAAACTGAATGTTAAAGCTGAATGTTAAAATGGACAAGTAGAAGCTCCTCAGAGTGATTCTAAAAGCACTGATTCTTCTCCATTTGTTGTGACCCCAATGCTCTCCTCTCTGATGCGCACTGGTTAACGCAGCTGGGACCCCTGGGGGAAAATGACCAACTCAGACACGAAGCAGGAAAGGAACAGCTCATTCCCCCAGAGGATGGAAACCGTGTACCATAGGACATCAAGTTCATTCCAGGCAGTGGATGGGTTGTGGAGACTTTGGGCATCTGAAGACCACGTCCGTCTGACATTCTGGGACCAGGAGCTTCCATCAGGGCAATGTATAAAGACTGCCTGTTCTTGGCAGAAAGAGGCTCCTCTTAAAACCCCTTTCCTGCAACTGCTTTAGGAACCACCTGTCTCAGATCCCAGCCTGGGTGCCCTAGATCATCCTTCTTCAAGGAGTAAATGTTCATTGGGGTTTAGGTTCGTTTTCTGGAAAAGCCAAGGTGTACCCTGAGGAACATGTTTACTTAAGAAGTCTAAAGTTTTTTTAACCTTCCTCCTGTGATCTTAGGAAAGTGAATGGCATGGGGAAAGCATCATTCTGCCCTTCCTTGGTCTTGAACACATACTGGCAGCTTCAGCAGATGGACTATGGTCTTGCTTGTAAATGGGTCAGACTCAGAGATGCAAGAGGAGCTTCCAGAGGTAGCTGTTTCTTTTTTTTTTAACTGATAGATAGTGGCTCAGAGAAACCCTTAAATGCTCTGATGTTTGCTTTCTCTAGCAGAAAATTGTTTGATAGTATATTTTCAATATAGATGTTCTTATGATCAGACTGGAAGTTGAACTTGGATGTTTGGATCACACGTTTGTGTTGTTGCTGTGGTCTTTTTATCGTGGTTTTGTTTGCTTGTTTGTTTGTTTGTTTTCCTACCTACATTTTGCTGTTTAAGAATCAAGAGATGGCCTTCAAAAATGTGTCTTCTTGGTTATATGAGCCTCTTACCATGAGTACAGCTGTTTGCTCTGCAGGGACTTTCCAGTCCACAGAGAAGTAGGTCAAATGTTATTCAGGATTTATTTTCTAACATGTTGCTGTTGGACCACTTTGGCCTTATCATCTCATTTCTGTTAGCAGTTGCATCCAATATTATCAATGTGTGTGAGCATATATAGAAATAAATCTGTTTGTATAGTAAAAGTTATATATAATATATGTAGTCAGATACATATGTTATATATACAAATGTGGATTATGACTTATTTTTCCTTACCTATAGAATTCAGCTAACATGTCTATAAATATACATATATAAATAAACTTATTTTGTTACCCAGAGGATTAAGTTGCTAATACATTTTGCATTTTGTTTTATTTTAAAATAATTACGGAGTCTTCACTAAGAATACCAACACTAACTTATGTCTCTCTGTATTTTTGCACTGTAAGAGTAAAGTCTCATCGGTGTCATAGATAGCAAGGTTAGAAATTTATACTTCGATAAAACAAACCGTTTAGAACATGTCTTTGCCCCAGAGAGAGCTCTCTGCCTTCAGGTCTTCAGGTGTTGCCCGAGGTGTAACCCCTTCTCTCCGCAGGTCTCTGTGTGTACAGATCATGTGTTTGGGTCTGGGTAACCTGAAGTGAACTTGGTCACTAGAAAGATGTTCCCATTCAGTAGAGTAACAGCACCAAGCATGACAACTTTCCAAACAGGCGCACCTGTGCTTGGAACCCTTCGGTGAGCCCTGGAGTTTAGAGCACTGGTTGTTGGGACCTGGTGGGCATCAGTCATTGCAGGATGTCAGTGCGCTGTCATTTCACACTCATCTTGAGTCCTTTCAGCTGCACTTCAGGGTGTGCTGCAGCAGGAGTTTCGCATCTGACTGAATGAGAACACTGACAGTGCTGCTTAACCCAGTGGATTTCTTAGCCTGTTTAATAACCAACACGTATCTCTTTATAAAGTGCCTCCTGCAACACCCAAAAGCAAAGACAAAAAAAAAATGAGGGAGAAAAGAAAATACGGGGTCGTAGCGTCTGATCAGCAGAAATGAAGAGCATACAGAATATTCTGAGAGGTGATCAGGGTTTTCAACTTTGCCCATGGGAACCTGGATAGGTACTCTGCTCTCTGAATGATGAGTCTACTGTGATTTGAATATTATTTGGCTCCTCAAGTCATTATAAAACAAAAGTTATAAGTGAATGGTGCTAAGCCACTGGGAACTTAATCCAGTTGTGGTGTTTCGGACATGGGGCCTCGGATGGGGTCACTGGGTTGTTCCCAAGGAAGTGACTTCTCCGAGAGCATTGTTAGAAAGCCCGAGTTGGGCCCCACCTCCCTTCTCAGCTTGCTGGTTCACAATGCGGCCCCTCCTCTCAGACTCACTATCCATGGTGGGGGTGGACGGAGGGAGGCTTCTCTATATCCCATATCATGGATTTCGGCTCCCCTCCTTCCTTCATAATCAGTTTGTCCCAGGTACTTTACTGTAGCATGAGAAAAACTGATTTAAGACAGGGTCTGAAATAAGTCACTGGCTTAGGAGTTGAAAGAGGTCTTTTCCTCTCAGCTCTGCCGCTTGCTGGGCGTGCACATTTGGCAAGTCAGCTCTCAGGCTCCTCATGAGGGGGCTAACAGGCAGTTGTAGAACATGTGATAACATACTTCTGGAGTTGTGCAGTGCACAGCCAAAAGGCTGTGTATGTCAACCCTATGCTTACGTCCTCAGTTGAATGAAAGATGCAGTAAAGTAAGGAGGGATTTAGGCCTAGTACTGGAAGTTAGCTCCATCCCCACAGAATATGGGATTACCTCCAGCTCTGAAACTTGGAGCTTTCTTCAGGGTAAGATTCCTGGTCTGTCCTTGGAGCTGAAGGAAGCTCTCTGATCCTGAAGAAGTCATCAAGGTGTGGCCTTTGACAACATGACCTAAGAGATGCAAGGAGCAGGAATGAAAACCCAGAGGTCTCAAATCCTAATGGATTGCACTGGAAGGGCTTCCCCAGGGAACAACAGCCATGGTACAGCAGGTGAATTGAGCTCAAGATTCCAGGTCCAGTGCATGGGAGTTAGAGCTCAGGGGAGTGTGATCATTGGAGTGTGAGATGGCAGAGGTGAGGAAGGAATGGAAGAACGAAGCCATGGAGGGTACTGAGGCTACTTCCAAGGCTGGGCTGGGGGCAAGAAGGAAATAACGGGATATATTTCCTTGTGCGTGCTAGAGTTGCTAGTTGACACTCATTTTCACACTCTTGCCTGCCTGCAGCTCATGCACACAGACTGAAACTTGCCCTGAAACAACCACAATGAGTCCTAGTTTGTGTTCTGAAGTCAGAGGCAAGCGATCACTTGGGGGGATATGTGGTTTACTAATTTGTGAAAGGATGTGCTCAAATGCCCACTTTTCCCTGTCTTAGATAATACGTAAGGCCAGGGTACCCATCCCCACAGTGCCTGCTGATCCAGCCTCCACCATCACCAGCAGAAAAACCTAGGAGGTCAGGCACATGATCCTGCATCAAAGAATGCATGAGTCAATCCCTGCACATAGCTCTGGGCGGGGACTGTTTCTCTTTCAATTCAGTGAATGATGGAAACTCATGGAAGACAGAGCACAAAGCCATTCCAGGGATAGGGCAGCTTCCAGAGGGGCCCATGACCAGCCCACAGGAAAGTTGGGACTAGACACCAAGAGGCACTGGATGCTGTAAAGCTGCTGGACACCTCAGAGGCAGAAGGGTGACAAGCAAGCTGTGAGTGACAGTGGTCTTTCCACCAGCACCAGCTCCACCATGCCCTTCCAGAGGCGCAGGGCGTCCTTCAGGGGGACACGGCCTGCATCTTCCCTGGAGAGCCCCCCGGCCTCTAGGACCAATGCCGTGGGTGGTCTCATCCGGGCACCAGGAGTCTATGTGGGGACAGCACCCAATGCAGGCATAGGTGGCCTGGGTGCTCGTGTGACCCGGCGGGCCCTGGGCATTAGCAGTGTCTTCCTGCAGGGCCTGAGGAGCTCAGGTCTGGCTGCAGTGCCTGCTTCAGATCTGGAGAGAAGCCACACTGCTGTGGAGGACCTGGGAGGCTGTCTGGTGGAATATATGGCCAAGGTGCATGCCCTCGAGCAAGTCAGCCAAGAGCTAGAAACACAGCTGCGGACACACCTGGAGAGCAGGGCCAAGCGTTCCGGAGGTTGGGGTGCACTCCAGGCTTCCTGGGCCAGCAGCTGCCAGCAGGTGAGTGCCAGGCTGTGCCCAGGACTTGACCAAGGACCTGCAAGGGAAGCTCGGGCAAGGGGAGGGTCATGAACAGGAAGAGGCCACAAACCCTACATTGCCATGCTAAGGAATGCTGGTGCAAACAATGCCTACGATGGCTACAATATACCAGGGTTTACTGGGAGACAGGCCCAGTTGGTCCCTGTACAGGTATGCAGTGTCTCACACGATGTTCTAAGCAAGGCAGTGCACTGGATTGCTTCCTGACTTCATTATTTCATATGAGAAAATGTCAATAGTTTGGAAAGATAATGGGGATTGAAGCTGGAATTTTGAAACAAAATTTTCCTAGCAGCGTAGTTGTACCATTACCCTGAGTTATCTCTGAAACCTTTACTGGTAAGAAAGGGATTCTATGAATGGATGCGTATAAGTGGAGGGGCATTCCTGTGCCCAGTACCCAGTAGAAATAAGCGTCACTCAGGTAATCCAGAAGTTCTGTTGCCCTCAGGAAGAAAGAAAGAGAAAAGATGTCACTAATATTAATATGGTATCATATTTATAACTCAGTATGGGTGCAACACCATCAGATGTTTACATTCAAATAGGGCTTTCTATAGTGGTGGAAATGTCTTGTCAGCACTGTCCAGTCTGGCAGCCACTAGCCACAGATGGCTATCGATTCCTTGACCTGTGGTTAATGAGGCTGAGGAACTGAGTTGCTTATTTTATTTAATCTCCATTAGTGTAAATAGTCCCTTGTGGCTTGTGGTTCTGACTGTGCAGGGGGGTTTATCCTCCCTCCTTGTCCACCTGCGTCCTGGTTTCTTGCTCTCCGGCGTGCTCGTCCAAGCCCTGAACTCATCCAGCACATTTGGCCTCCAGCCTGGGCTAGAGAGCCTGGGCTTGTGAGAGCCAGAGCAAGTCTGTTGAGTGTGGACCATGGCTTGAGTCCAATTTTTAAAGTGAGAAATCTGATGCTTGTCTTCTGGCACTTTCATGTGGGACCCAAGTACAGACAATGGCCCAGTTGATGCTGATACCTTGGTACATCTCTGATAGTCTAGTGGTTGACATGTGGATTGAATACTGGGAATCAGAACTGTGGTGGGGCATCCTGGAGAAACAGCTTCCTCTCTGAGCTGACAGGTCTTCAGACCCAGACACTCTGCCTAACAGCCCAGATAGAAGCAAGTGGATGGATGGCGGCACCAGTTGTGTATCCCATGTCTGTGCTGTCAAACCCTGATGGCACCCAAGGAGAGGCATCCTGGCCTGGAGAGAGAGGCTGGAGGGCAGATGGGGAGCCCCTGTGGGCATTGGCTCAGTATCACCCAGCCACACACAGATGAGGCTTAAGTCCCTCTCTTGTGTGCTGAACTCTAGAGGATGAAGAGTCTAGGTGGGCGGTGATGATTTATCTCAGAAAAAAATCCAAACCCAGTATTTGAAGATCAGGAGGAGAGGAGAAGCCATCCGTGTTCCCCATCTCAGCTGATGTCTCTGGCTGGCTTCTCTTCTCTTCTCTTCCGGCTCCCCAAATGCAGACTGTCAAATTGAGCACCGTGAAACACCATAAGGGCTGACTGCCAAGACATTCTCCCCCACCCTGGCCACTCCTGGTCAGTGTCCCAAATGGAGCCATTTCCTCTCCAAATGACCACAGCGGTGTCCTAGGTATAAAGATCTCTAACCTGAACTTTTGCTAGACAGACCCATAAATGGAATTGTTCTTTTTTGCATTACATAGTTCAGCTTGCTGGTCATTTTGAAGCCCTATTCCATCAGAAAGAGAAAACAAAACCCAATATTGTGTTGCATGTTTGAGAAGATACTGTGGTTTTCACAGTTAGGCCCTAACAAGCTGGAGGATGGACCACCCCTTCCGACCCCCACGGCCCTGTGTGATGAAGGGCTATGCTCCAACGTGCTCCCATCTCTCTCCCTCCCACTGACAGGTTCTAGGCCGTACCACTCCTCTGCCCTCCAGGATTCCCAGGCCTCTGCTAACTGTCCTTGCCTTGTTCTAAGCCACAACAACTGTGGGGAGAGGCAGGGTGCTGCCACGGGGACATGAGGCCAAGCCAGCATTCGGAAGAGGGAGCACCCAGCGGCTGCACACACAGCATGAGTCATGGAACAAGACCATCGCATGCCTATAAAAATTTGTACTTACCCATTAGAGTGTCCATGATTTCCCTTATGTTTGAGGAAGTTTAAGGTTAAATTGTAAATAAAAATTATGACGAGAGGCCAAGAGAGATTGTGAGAGAAAAGAAAATGCTTTGCAATTTAGTCACTTCCAAAAAAGATTTGTTTGACTTGAAATTCAGAGTTAGAGAGAAGGGAGAGGCAGTTGCAACTTCCATTCACTGGATGACTTCCCAGATGGCCACAATGGCCATAGCTGGAAGCCGGGGGCTTGCTCTCAGTCTCCTATTTGGGTGAGGGGGCCTAAGGCCTTGGACCATCCCCACGACCTAACCAGGCCATCAGCCAAAAGCTGGATCAGAAGTGGAGCAGTTGGGATTCAAACTGGTGACTTACATCAGTACAGCAGCCAGAGGAGTAGCCCATACGCCACCATGCTTCCCCTCTTGAGTGACTTTAATGTACTTCTCTTCCTATTATCAAAGCAAAGGGGGCCTTTAGTTTCATCTTTCACTGGGACCAGCAAACTATGTAACTGCTGCTAGATAAGGTTCACATTTACTAAGTGCCTTGGTGATTCTAGACCTCTCTGGCCACTGCTCAGCTGAGTTAGAACAGCCCAGGCCCTTCTACTAAATTGTGAAAGTAGACAGACACACTCCCAGGCTCTGGCTACAGAGTCCACGGAGAACCCAGCACCTGCTCCCATCTTGGGCAGAAGATCCACATCCCCCAGCCTTGTCTTGGTACATCCTAAGAAGGTTGCTCACCCATTTCTCAGGACCTCTCATGTCTGGAGAGGAGGGCAGCTGAGAGAGTGAGCAGTGACTGACGCCTGTCACTTTGGCCTCTGCCTGCTCATGTCTCTCTCCCTGGCACTCTCCAATCTGGTCAAATCACCTAAACTGCTGAGGAAAGCAGAGAGAGAGAGAGTACATGTAAGAAAAAAACAGAAGTGTTGTGTGAAGATGGGTCTCGAAGCTGGAAGGCCCTGAAGGGCTAACTCAGGCCCCACCACTTGCTCACTACTCGGCCTTGAGTTCAGTCCTTCATTATCTCTCTACACTTTGGTTTCTTACCTGAATAATGAGGATGTTTGGGTCTCTACTTGACAGGATAACATATCTCTAACACACTGGAATCTTCCCCTAGTGAACAGGAGTTGGAAAAGCCATGTGCCATCTCTGTTCATGTGTAACAAAGATGAGAGGCGTTGGTCTACACCATTCTACAGCAGATGCCGAAAGTGCAAGAATTGCAAAAGAAACAAGAAAAATTTGTTTTTTTTTTACCCCAAAATCCCATTACTATCCATGTAAAAATAAAACAAGCAATAAGGTTATTTAGTACCAGGATATAAGTAAATATAAAAACTATTGCTTTGTGGTTGCACAACGGGGGGGAGGAATCCACCATGGGGGGAGGGTTGGGAGAGGGATGGGGGAATACCAGTGCCTATATTGAACTGTGTCACATAATACAATAGATATAAAAAAAAAAAAGAAAGAAATTCTACTCCCTGTAATGGTTTGATCCCTTTGACTGTGTTCTGGGAGAGGAGCTTTATTCTCCTGTTTTATGTTGGTCTGTCTTTAAAAGGACAAGATGAAAGGCTTTCCTTAACTGACTGTGTCTTGTGATTCCATGTTAGTATAGGAAGGGCAGACATAGGATGTGGTTTTTGTAATGCCTGTATTCCTTACTGGAGTGTGAACTCCTCTGCTTCAAGCAGCAGATGATGGCTCAAGTCCTTGAATCCCTGCCACCCCACAGAATAGCTTGCCTTCAGGCCCAGCCCTAGCTTTTAGCCACTTAGGGAGTTAACCAATGCAAAGAGGAGCTCTCTTTCACTCTCTGCCTCTCAAATAAAAAGAAAATAAGTCAATAAAAAGTAAAAACAGGTTAAAAAAAAAACTATTGCTATTCACATATGAAAGGGTATATACACAAAAAATGATGAAATAGAAGAGGACATCTCAGCTGGCACAGTGGCATTTTACACTAATCCTCTGCCTAAAAGTAGCTGCATCCCATACGGGCACCAGTTCATTTTCCAACTTCTCCACTTCCAATCCAGCTCTTTGCTTTTGACCTAGGAGAGCAGTGGAGGCTTGCCCAAGTCCTTGTGACTCTAGACCCATGGGGAAGACATGGAAGAAGCTCCTGGCTCCTAGCTTCAGATCAGTTCAGCTCTGGCTCTTGCAGCTATTTGGGGAATGAGCCAGTAGGTGGGAGACCTTCTCTCTCTGAATCCTTGCCTCTCTCTGTAAAATTGGCCTTTTAAACAAAAAGAAACATCTGCAGTGAGAAAAAGTGTAGAAAAACCAGGCGCTCAAAAATAAAGACTCAGTAACATTAAGATGCTGTTTCAAGGCAGCCATTTAATGTAGTGATTGAGATGTTGGTCGGGATGCCTGCATCCCAAGTTTAATGCCTAGGGTCAAGTATTGGCTCCAGCTTCTGAGTCTAGCTCCCTGCTACTCCGCACCCTGGGATGTAGCAGGAAAGATCTAAGCAGCTGGGTCCCTGCCACCACTGTGGGAACCCCGGTTTGAGTTCTCAGACGCTAGCTCTGGCCTTGTTCAATCCTGGCATGGCAGTCTTCAGGGGAGTGAACCAGAGGATGGGAGCTCATGTCTGTGTCTCTGTGTTTCTCTGCCTGTCACATTAAAAATAAAAAATATCCTAAGGTAATCTGTAAATTTAATAGAATGCTAATTTGCAATACTGTAGTATTTCTAGAGCCAGATGAGCTGGTTATATTATTGTACATTTCATGTATCAGGACAGAGAGACAAGAACAGCTGTAAAAGATAAACTAAGGAGAGGAAGTTGGAATGTTGTGGGTGGGGTGGGGTAGCATTGCTGAACATTAAAGCGTAAGTTTCTATCATTAAACAGCTTAGTATTGGCACAACAAATACAAGGTGACCAGTGCAACTGGGTGGAGAATCCTAGAGCCGCTCTGTTGCAGATGGAGATTCAGTGTTGGTAAAGGCAGCATTTGAAACCAACAGAGAAAAAGATGGAAAAATGCGATGCACAGACCTAGGTGATCACTAATAGAATTGGCCATAACCCTTGCTGTACCCTATGATAAAATTATAAATGCACCTTAAATTTAAAGATAAGGAAGGAAACAAAAAAGTAGAAAACGTGGGTGAATTATTTGTGTCCTTGAGTGAAAGAAATTTCCTTATAATTCAAAAATCCAAAAGCAACAAGGGAGACTATCAACAAATTTGAATATCAAAAATTTAAAATAACATATACAAAAAGTAAAAAAAAATAAAGAAATAAAGTAAAATAACAAACACAAAAGTAAAAAGATAAAAAGGTAAAAAAAAAAAAAAAGCTGGAAAAATATCTGCAACTTCAAATACATATTCTTGCCCCATAAGCAGTATTTAAAATTCGATGTAAAAAATCCACAATCTCTCTTTGATTTTTTTTATGTTTGCTAGAAATAGAAATAGTTCACATGAAACATATGAAAATAGCTCTTACTAGTACAAAACATGCTTTGTTAGGGAGGAAATTCTCCAAACCTTCCCGATATGCCTTTTTTTTTTTTTTTTTTTGGCTATTGATTGGAGAAACATCTGTCTTGTTGGGAAAGCTCTGGGGGAATCGCAGACAGGAATAGAAAATGTCACAACTCCTGTAGGGAATTTGGCAATCTCTAGAAAAACTATGCAGGCATTTATGCACGTAAAATTTGACCTAGCAGTCCTGCCTCTGTGATCATCCCCAGAGAGGGTGGGCCCTGGCAGAGCTGTGGCATCAAGACTCCTGGGGTACACTGCTGAGTAAAAAGATACCATCTCATCATCCTGCACGAATCTAAGGAAGGAAGACGAATAGAAACATACACACACATATATTTTTTTAAGTTTTTAAATTATTATTTTTCCATAATCCAGTTCTGTAGGCATAGGGATCTCCTCCTTTTCCCTGTCCTTTCTCTGTCTTCTCCCCCACCTCGCAACATTATTCCCCCATAACAGTAGTAGAGTCCCTTCGTAACAGTTACGAATTCAGCATCCTGCTGCTATTTCACGGTGTGATGACATGCTAGTTACAGGCAAAGGAAGGAAATCTAGTATCCTGTCGTCAAGGTGTATTTAATTTGTTGTATGGAGAGTCCTGCTTTTCCTTGGGAGTCGGGCTGCATACTGCGAAGTATATTCACGATGTATTAGTCTCCAATATACGGTTCCTCTCGAGAATATTTGTTTATACTCATTCACTTATGCATCTATTTGCTTTGTGTTTTGCATGGAGGTTGCCTTATTTCAGAGAGAGTACACAGCCATATATCTGCTGAAAAGCAAAATAAATCATCTATCTATCTAAATGATCACTTATAGAAGGAGGGAAAGGAAAAAGGTATTGCTCCTTTACCTGATTATGTTTGATAGAGACAATATTGAAACCATGAAATTATTTTTGCGGAACTGAAAAGCAAAGCTAGGGGTGTGTGTTGTGGTACAACAAATTAAGCCGCTGCCTGGGATGCTGCATCCCAGGTGGTTTCTTGCACGCTCTGGTTCCCTGCCAATGGCCTGAAAGTGAGTGGAAAGATGGTCCAAGTACTTGGGTCCCTGACACCCACAGGGACTCGGATGAGACTCCTGTCTCAAGGTTGCTGGCTTTGGCTTGGTCCAGCCTTAGGCACTGTGGCTATCCAGGGAGTAAATTAGCAGGCTGAACATCTCTTACTGTCTTTTCCTTTCTTTTTTTTTTTTTTTTTAAGATATATATTTTTTTTATTGGAAAGTCAGATTTACAGAGAAAAGGAAAGACAGAGAGAAAGACATTCCATCTGCTGGTTCACTCCCCAAGTGGCTGCAATGGCCAGAGCTGAGCTGATTTGAAGCCAGGAGCCAGGAGCCTCTTCCAGGTCTCCCATGATCAACTGGGACACAAACAGCACCCATATGAGATCCCAGCGCGTGCAAGGCAAGGATTTAGCCACTAGGCTACCACACCAGGCCTGTCTTTTCCTTTCTTACAGTAACTCTGACTTTCAAATAAATTGTTTTGAAAGAAAGAAAGAGGGCCCGACGCAGTGGCGCAGTGGTTAAGGTCCTCCCTCGCCTTGCACGACCAGGATCCCATATGGGCATCGGTTCTATCCCGGCAGCCCCACTTCCCTTCCAGCTCCCTGCCTGTGGCCCAGCAAAGCAGTCAAGGACAGCCCAAGGCTTTGGGACCCTGCACTCACATAGGAGACCCTGGCTTTGGATCAGCATAGCATCATAGAAGAGGCTCCTGACTTCGGATCAACATAGCATCGGCCGTTGCGCTCACTTGGGGAGTGAATCATCGGATGGAGGATCTTCCTCTCTGTCTCTCCTCTCTGTATATCCGCCTTTCCAATAAAAAAATAATAAAAATAAATCTTTAAAAGAAAGAAAGAAAGAAAAAGCTAGCCCTTAGCAGTGTGGCGGCTGCTGGAGGTCCCTGAGCCAGGTCGGACCCAATACTTGGGACTCTGACCATGGCCACTGCTAAATCTTAAATCAAAAAAAAAAAAAAAAAAAACTTAAAAAATATTTTGTTTATTTGAAAGTTAGAGAGGGGGATTTTTCATCTGCTGCTTCACTCTCCAAACATCCACAATGGCCAGGGCTGGGTGATGGCAGAGCCGGGAAAAGGGCTCTAGTGGTTGGAGCATGTGCTGCTGTTTTCCTAATCACAGTAGCAGGGAGCTATAGCAGAAACTGAGAACCCTGGATTTATTATTTTTAATTTATTTTTTTGAAATTATTGATTATATTGTATTATGAGACACAGTTCCATAGGTACTGGGATTCCCCCCACCCTCCCCCCATGGTGGACTCCTCCACCCCGTTGTGAGACCACAGTTCAAGTTCAGCTGAGACACCCTCATTGTAAGCATATACCAAGCATAGAGTCCAGCATCTTATTATCCAGATAAGTTCATCTACTTCTTGGAGAGACCTTCTCTGGTCTGAAGGCAGGGCCAAGAGAGCAAAATCCCCATCAATTAAAAGCCCCAGCAGCAACAATATATATCGTTATGGAATTAATCGACAGTGTTGAGTAAACACTATGCTAAAATTACATGCAAGTTCTTAACAACCTCCTGCGACTATTTCAACGACATTTTAACAATTGAGGTGCAAAACAGTTTTAGGGGGGGTATGCAGAGAAATCTTTCATACCTTGGTGAGGAGTACTTGTTCTTTGTGAGAACCCTGGATTTAAACCCATGCTCAGCCAGATGCTGGCGCTGCAGGCAACAGTTCAGCCCATGGGACCCCAATGCCAAACCCACAAGCTAAATCTTCAACAACAACAACAAAACCTTACAAAATGAAGGGACCTGAATCCAACTTCTTTCAAGTTGATGACGTAATGACACAGAGAAGTTTTTTTCAAGTGACTTTTAAACCACTGTAAATGGAGCGCGTACCTGCAGGGGGGATGCAGAAGAGCACTGCCAAGGTCAGTTGTAAATGGTCAGTAGTCGTACTGAGGATGGTAGCATCGGCATTGTTCTTCACACCGCTGAGTGTGCACCCACGTGTGCACGCTGCAATAAAGAAGATAATCGTACGGTGTCACTGAAACTGAGATTTGTAGTATTTGAATAAAAGGAATTAACAGCTGAAAGGGTGAGGAAGTTCAATGGAAATTCCTTAGTCCTAAATTTACATTGGAATGATCACCATAAACTCATGATGTATGTGATCGTAAAATCAAATACATAGACATTTCCAGGGCAAGCAATCTAGAAGCAACGACCGGTCTATTGCAATAGGCATTCTAGGCTCTAGATTTTACAGCCATCTTTCCCTATTTGCTGATGGACATTTTGGTCCATGATAGCTACTGAGAATAGTGCTGAAACAAATTTGAGTGCGCAGAAGCCTTTTTGGCACAATTTCTTAACTTCCTTTACATATATTCCTCGTAGTCAGATTGCTGAGTCATACGGTGATATCTCCAGTTCTTGAGAAATCATGACACTGCTTCCCATAATGGCTGTATTAATTTGTATTCTCACCAACAGCATAAATGAGTTTCCCCATCTCCGCATTTTCTCCAGCATTTATTATGTTTTGCTATTTTTGATAACAATCATCTTTCACGAAATAAACAGGTGCCTGAATCCAGGTCCAGGAACTGGAAATGGGCAAGTTGAGTCTGTGTCACTCCTGAAAGAATGAAGGTTATTAAGGACTGCTGGAACCATGTCCAGAGACAGGAGCCAATGTGAATCTACTGCTCAAAGATGGTTCACAGAAAATATGGCTTGATATAATTAGTTAGACATGTGAATTGTTTAAAATAAGTAAAAGGAATCAAATAGACAAATATGGCTAAAAGGCAACATAAATATACAGAGTTTAACTTATACAAACTTTCATTCTGTGAATAAGGGTTGTTGCCATCTTTGATAGATACTTATCTCATTATTTGTTATTCCATGGGCCTGGAGTTCTCATAAAAATCTTCCTAAATAAATGAGCATGCAGTTTAATAAAAAAAAAAAAAGATGGCTCAGCATCAGGGAGAGTATTAACTGTAGCAAGAATTCCAACATTTCAAGGATGTCTAAATCCATGGGTTCAACCTAATTAAAAAAACAAAACAAAACAAAACAAAACAAAGCAGCCAGCTGGTGTGGGAATCTCCTGGAGCAGTAACTTATTATTTTCAAAATTAGCAAATAATATGGGCGAATCAAACATTTCTCAAACTTTCCTACAGATTCAATAGGACACGAACATTAGGTGAGAAAAAAATAATCGGTGAAAGCATCTGTTTGTAGAAGCATCCTAGCTATCAACAGAAGGATAATTTAATGACCGATTAGGTTTATATGTCTAACAATATTAAGTTAGCAAAATAGAGTTGAAATAGCACAACTTGCCAATCATTATAAAATCACGGTTCTACTTGCTATTTGATGTTATTTGATAATAACAATCGTCAAAGAGCTACTAACTTCTCAAACATGAACAGCAGTATCACCCTCTTGGTGGAGTACGCATCACCACCGAGGCAGTCGGTTGCCAAAGCAAACTCTAATCAACAAAGCCTCAAACTGCGAATTTACAATGATGAAAAATGTCAGATGAGCATCTTAACTGGCACTACAAGAAGAAGACCAACAAACTCCAGACTCTACAAAATTATAAGAAAAAAATGAACAAATAGAAATTATAAGGGAAACTAGAAATATTGAGAGAGAAGTATATAAATTACCAAAAGGCTAAACGGACTTGTTAACCCATTGAACTGAACTGTTGGTCCCCGTCCAAATGATTAAAAATACATTAGGCAATTAAGGAGAGATGAGTATTAGCTGGGTATTTGACAACATGGAAAAATGATTACTTTTTAGATAAGATCATGATTACAAAGTTATTGTTTCAAAAGCAAATCTATAACTTAGGAATACTTGCTGAAATTACTTATATCTGGGATTTGTCCAAGTAATCTGAGAGAGAGTGGAAATATATGGAAATGTAAAATGAGAAAAGGAAGACACACATTATACACGCTGTGTTTACATGTGTGTATTCCAGGAGTTGTCCATCAGTACCTACCTGTTTCCCAAGTGCAAACCAAACGCAGGGATCACAAAGCTCTCCAGTAGACAGCCCTTCAGGCAGAACATAATGGTCACGCAAGGCCATCGGCATCCCCTCACCTGCCCTGTTCTGACAGCCCGGTACACAGTGATAGAACATGGCCCATACCAGGTATTCAGCCAGTATTTGGGCAGAGAGGGCTTACTAAAAGAGCCAACCAGGCTCAGGGTTTCAAATTGGGCCTCAGAGATTAGGAATGAGAATTCTCTAAAAGCCTAGGCCAGAAGTGAAGGCTGAGCACCACCACGGAGGACGTCAATCATAGCGGTGCCCTCCACAGCTGGCAAAGGAACAAGCAGGCTGCCTGTGCACTGATGTGGGACTGGCACTGAGACACACTGTTGAGCAGGCGAGCCCTTCTCTGTGTTCTGATACAGAGTGGAAGCCAGATGGTCTGGAAGTGCCCAGAGGGGCTGGTGCACTGGCGCATCTGGTGAAAGGGTTGGGTTGTTGACGGTGGTGAGCTGCAGCAGGCCTGCTCCAGGATCTGTTCTCCTTCACCACAACATGGGGTAATCAGTGAAACTTCTGCCAGCAGCTGGTTAGTAACTGGGGGCAGGGATGGTGGATCCTGCCAGCCCCAAGGCAGGGAAACCCTCAGGACCTAAGAGCAAAGAGAGGAATCACAGTTCCTGCTGTGACAGAAGAAGATTCTGCCAGCATCCTGCTGAGAAACAAAAATCTAACAGAACCAACATTTGCGGAGAAGAGCAATGGGACAGGTGTGCTGCTGGACTACACACTCCAGACACAGGATAAACAATCATGCGGTGGGTCCACGTACCGAAGACAAATGCAGTTGCTGTGTACTGGGTCTTGCGGAAAGAATGGCTGAGCCCAGCAGAATGTTCTACGAGGTCCCCAGCATTCCCCTAGAAGGTTCATGCTGATCCAACGGAAGTTGAGGACTCGGATCTAAGCAAATAAAACCTCGTGCATTGTCGTCTGGCTGGGGAAAGGCACATAAAGACTTGTTTATCCCGCTATAAATGAATTGGCAGAGCTGACATCACAGATGTATTATTCAGAAGAGGCGGAAGTTATTTCAACTGTTAACAACAGGATGTCATGAATGGCTGAGGCAACCACCACCACAAAACATTGGGATGTTTATTTATTCATCTCAAGGGCCAGTGAGTAGCCAGCCATCTGAGTAAGCCTTAGGGTAAATCATATGAAGAAAGAATTGAAGCTTGAAAGCCTTCCCTTTTGGTGGCTGCTGTGCCAGATTGTGTACAAGATGGAGGGCTTGCTTGAATTGCTTAGGTCCTTGGCCGCACTTCTAGGCAATGTCCGAGGCGCCAGCAGAGCTGTCTTCCGAGGCCTCTCTTCTCGGCTTGTCATCACTCCACCTTGTCTTTCCCACGGCCATCTCTGCTGCTCTGTGTCCACGTGGCCTCTTCGTACAAGGACACTCGTTATATTGGATCAAGCAACCCTCACTGCCTCATTATAACTTCAGCACTGCTGAAAAAAACCCATCTCCAACTAATCTCAAATTCTGAGTTACTGGGTGTTAGAGCTTCAGTATATGGGCTTAGTCTGTCATGCCATTTTAGAGGTGAAAAAAACTGAGGTGAACTTAGGTGATATTTCTCATTGGGTCCCCATGTTTAGTCAGGACAAGTCCAGTGTTCTTTCTACCCCCCAAAATTACTAGAAGTTTTCTGTTCCCATGTGTCAAACTGCAGCCAATCCTGCCCTAGGTCACTGAGAGAAAAGGCCATGACCTGGCTTAACTGAGTAGACCTCCAGGCAGACTTGCCTCCAAGGAGGTCCAGATTGCAAAGGGTGGTGAATCCTTATACCAGTGTAGCTCCCACTGGGTCTCATTGCTGCACCCTGGGTACATGAGGTCGGATACCACAGCTGTGCCACTAGGCAAGGGTGCAGCCTCACTGGGAAGGGAGAGGCCAGCACTTACAGCGACACATTGCCGAGGGTGGCCAGGCTACACTCCTGTATCTCGCAGGGCTGCTAACCTGCACCTCCACTTGGCTTTCATGGGCCATCTGTGGGGCTAAGCATTCACTGTAGGGAATAAGAGGCCTTGGCCAGTAATGAGAGTCCCTGATGCACCAGCTCCCAGCGGTCCTTGGGCTGGGGTGAAGCATGTTCCTGCTAGGGATGGGCCACTGGGACACACAGGCAAGCAAAAGTTTATTAGCTGCTTTGACCATGAAGAAACCATGCAGACACTGGGGTGTCTCGGTGAGTAACGAAGCACTTGATGGAGGTTTGGGTTTGTGCTGGGGGTCTTGGGGGAAAGCATAGGACACAGAGGGCTTGTTTTCACTTTGATACTACCAGGAACTCTGGCAATCTGACAATGGGTGGTCTTAGTAGTGTGTGAGGATTAGTTGATTTTCCACTACCGTAATAAAAGACCCGAGACAGTGTAACACTGCAGAACCAAAGTTTATTTAGCTCACTGCTTTGGAGGTGCATCCTGTGGGTTTGGCATTTGGTGAAGGCAGTGAATGGCAGTGGTGGGGAAGAATCCTACGGCCAGCGGTGAATTCTCCCTGAGAGATTTAGGGTGGGGGGACTTCGGGCACAGAGCTAACGTGTTCAGGGCCTCTTGCCTCAGGTGACCCTGATTTGCTCTCTCTGAGAGCTCTCAGCAGAATTCACTGCTGGCACTGTCCCATCTCTCGGTGATGGCTGCTGATCCTTGATTATCGCTGCTTTCCTTCACTTCATTCTGCCTCACTTTTTCCTGTCTGGTCACGTCTGGCTGAGATCCAGCCACACCTCAACTTGACCATGTTGCAAAGGCCTCATTTCCTAACACGCGTACGCACAGGGCCTAGGATCTCACCGTATCTTTTTGTTGTGTGTGGTTTCAGCCATGATGGTAGTTTTGATTTTTGGCATGTACTCTTTTAGTCTCTTGTTACATGGCTTTCCTTTCTGAACTTCAAGCCTAACGTCGCTGGCAGGATGTGGGATCTGCCGGTCGCACTTAGCTATAATTCGGGCCTGCCTCACTACCTCACTACACTGTGAGGCCGAGGGGCAAAGGCAGGTAGGAGGGAAAGAACCCGAGACAGCATTTAGCAGTGGCAGATGGTACAGAGTCCAACAAAACTGAGTTCAAACTATGGCTTTGCCATTGACCTGTGACCACGACAAATCTCTTAGCTTCTTTTGACCTTGAGGCTCTGATTTGCAAAGTCGAGATGTCATACACTCCAAAATGTCATTTGATGCATGTCAATTGCTTCACACATAGCACTGATCATCATCTGGCCTTGGCAAGCACTCGGTAAGCTGTAACGGCAGTTTATGTTGTGGTTGGTAATAGTTAAAATAACCCCCACGGGATGCATAGCTCTTCTGCCATCATCTTCCAGGCCACTGGGAAGGAATTAGTATCCACACAATGGCACTTCCGGAGGAGTTCCTGGCATGTGGGGACCATTGCTCTCTGCGGCAGCATTACCAGAGTGGCCTCCAGGCAAGCAGAGGTATCAGGGCCCCTTCGGGATGGGGAACCAGGGTTGCTAACGCTGAGTTTTCTGGGGTCGTGGTGCCACCTGCTGGATATTCCATGAATTGTTTTGCACAGCTTCAGTCACAAACCGTAGGCACCACCTTGAATGTGGGAGGACAAACAATTCATGTAACTCCGGAGTTATTTGCTTAGTCCTGGAATCTTCTCTATAGTTTCCAATTTCCATAAGTTTTTAAGTCAATCAGCATTTCACTCGTCCTTGCAACCTAACAAGTATGCTTATAGTTTCTTCTGATTCTGTTTGTAATAGATAAAAGAAAAAACAAAACAAAACTTTTTCCTTTTATTCTTCGGTTCCATATTGTCTAGTCTTGGAGTTCAGTTTGGAGTCAGCATCCTGAGTTTCAGTCTGAATTCACCAAAGACTTGTCTTAGGTCTCTCTGACATTCACGGTTCGCATTTGAAAAGGGTGAAGTTAATTGCATCCTGCTATCATGGCCCCAATCTGGTTGAAGCTTAAAGAAAAAATAACATGAATGGGGAAAGGCTTTGAAAGGGTAAAGGTAAAGGGTAAAGGGTAAAGGGTAAAGGGTAAAGGTGTATGCACGTGAGATTCAGTGGTGGTGGCCGGAGCTGTCCCTGCTCCTTGTTCTTCAAGTGCCCCAGTAATGTAAGATTTGTCTTGGGAGCCACTGTGTGCTGACAAGGGAGTCAGGTACCTCATCTCTCTGCTCATGAGGCATTGAATGTCGGTCAACTCTGCAGGAGGTGCTATGGGATTCAAATATTAAGGAACCAGGATTCTCATATTCCAGCACTGACAGCTCATTGGCCCCGTCCTGCTGAATGGCTGCTGGAGCCTGCACACCACAGGTGTGTGGTGGGTGCTGTGTTAGGAGCCCTTTACAAAATCTGAGCAATACATGCTAAGAAAAAGTGATGCATGGGGAGGGGGTTGATTTTTGTCTTGCACTGAAATACATTTATCTTTTGAAATTTTTATAAACTTTTTAAAATACAATCCTCTAGCAAAAAGGAAGGAGCGAGGAGGTGTGGTTACAAACGTAGCTTTGATTTGGTGGGGAGTCTCTCCCAGATAACTTTTGAGTAATGCAGTATCATTTTGATTCATTCATTTCACAAATGTCTTTTCCTGTATTATTTTGGGAAAGACTCCACATGTTTGAAGAGCAGAAACTGCTCTGTTTCAGGTCTGAAACACAGTTAAACACAGTGACAAGACATGCAACTGTGCATGGATTCTTTCGGCCTTCCAGAGAAATGAGCCACTGAAAAGCAATGGCGATCTGACCTTGACTTGCAGCCCAAAGTGGGCTTGGCTCTGAGGCAAGGCTGCAGTCTGGCTGCCCACTGAGCTGATGGCCAGGGTAGCTCCCTTGTAATTCCTACCTGAAGGGATCATCTCACACAGGCGTCAGTAGAACTGTATTTTATGTCTTCCTTTTTGGCCCTAGAAAATGAAACATCTGCTAATACAAAAGAAAGAATAGGAGAAATGATCTGTAACTGATACGAGAAACAGAGCGTTGTGATTTAGAGTGTCCGAGAAAGCCTCTAAGGGGAGAGGAGTTGGATGTGAGTGAGCCCTGAGCTACGTCTGTGGCTGAGAAAGGGGGTTGTTGAAGCTGAAGTAGTCTCAGGGGAGCAAAGCTGAGCCCATCGGGAGCAGGTGCAGGTCCAGGAGGACACGACACGGGCCACCTTTCCTTATCAGGCTCTCAGTGAACACTTTTGATCATGTTTAGATTGGAATACAAGAACAGGACACTTGAACATGGACGGCTGATGGTTACAGATATTCTGAATGGTACATTGCTAATTTATGAGTTGGGGGCAGAAATTGATGGCAGTGGAAATTTTTGGAAATGAGCCACGAGATTTCCATCATTGTAATGGGAGAACAGGAGTATTCTCTTGGTCTGTATCCTAGTCTATGTGATTATATGCTGTTGACACTGACCGTGATGACTTTTTTATACACACTGAGGTCATGGGAGCTGAAGTCAAGGTGCATGTGAGTGAATTCTGGCTGGGCCTCTTAATAAAGTAGGCAAATTCACTGTACTCTCTGGGCCTCAGTTTGCTGGCTTGGTTAATGGAAATAACTGATGCAGACCTAGTTCATGTAACAAGTGAGGTGCAATGTTAAATGCGATCACGGCTGTGCAGAGCTTCCCATGTCACAGTGGCCAGGGCAGCCTGAACCAGGCTTTGAAAGATGTACAAGAGTTTGTCCAGCAAAGGTAAGGATGGAGTCGGAATTGCTCAGGTACTGCTGTCCAGAAGTAGCAGCTCTAGTCAAGTTCTGGAAGATGGCATGTGCTGATTAGGTAATTCAGGGCCTGCTCTGTCTCTGCCTCTCTCTTTAACTCTGTCTTACAAATAAGGACATGCATCTTCAAAATAATTTTAAGACAAGAAAATGGTGTGGAATTTCAATAGATAACTGACACTAGAGCCAGCCTATGATCCCGCCAGTACCACATGGAGTGTTTGTTCAGAGTGGCAAATTTCATATCAGGGGAGGTAGAGCAAAGAGGGCGGGTTGAAGGTGCGTTCAGGGAATAGAGTAGACATTGAATGATCATGGAGTAGTGGTGAGGAAAGCACAGGGAGAGAATAAAGGCTTCTGAGTACTCTCCCTGATTCCAAGCCTTGCCCTTCCCCTGCAACCTCGCTGCATTCAGTGTAAACATTTTGTGTGCACGGGTCCTGCTTTTATATTCTTGGTCTGTACTCCTCCACTGACAAGCTTGGGTCAGTTACTTAGAGTGACACTAAGATACAGTTTGCTCAGCTGATTACCTACTAAGGGCAGCCACCCATGAATGACAGCTTCACCACCGTCACCGTTGTCTTTAGACAAGACCGTTACTCGTTGAGTGCTCAGAGGAGTTTGTGCAATCTGACATTGTTCCTGTTCCACTCTGTCTGAATGCACAGGCTGCTGAAATGAGGACTTCCTCCTAGTAGCTTGATGAATATCTAGTTTTCTTTGAAAAAATCTCAGTCATGTGCGCCATGATGACAAGGATACTATTCCCCTGTGCTGTGTCATTGTTCAGATAAATTAAAAACGTGGTCACCGGTGAAGGATTTTACTGTTACTATGCTTTAAAGAAGGCAAAGATAGACAGTATTAACAGAAACTTTATTTTTTGGGCCTCAGAAGATAATTAATGAAAGTTCTGAGTTAAAGATGTTGGCACGCTAGAGGCTGGGGCTGCAGGCTTGGGGAGGTTAGGCGAGAGAGAGTTCCAGGGAAAAAAAACACAGAGCAGTGGCAAGCTGAGGAGGGATGCGCTGCATCATCGTCTTCTAGCAGGAAGGATGACATTCCCAGCAGCCCACTTACACTGCTTTTCCCGAGGAGGCCGAGCCTCACATGGGGGGGAAGTCCAGCAGACACTCCTTTGCTTCATTTGGCCTGCCTACTGCACTGAGCACAGAAGATGGGCTTTCCTCGCTCGGCTTCCAGGACCTCCTTTCTCCTCTTATTGCTCCGACTTCCCTAGTCCACTCTGTTCCATTTTTCTCCCCCCTTTTCCTCTTAGCTGGTCTTCAACTAATAAGGTTTCTTGGAACTAACTCTCGGGGCTTTGCTTTTTATCCCAAGTGTTCTGGTCACTCACTCTGCTCTAGTCCCACTGTAGTGTTATGATCGCCACACTCACAGCCCCAGCTTGGATGCTCTCTCACAACCCACTTGCCTACCCGCTCCCAGCCTGGTGTTTTCACTTGGTGGGATCTTATAACTTGAGGCATGTCAAACCTTGACATGTCTCAAATGGAAATCTACATTTTTTTCCCCACACATCTTTCATTACTCCCACCTCCTGGAACCCTCACAAGGCTCTGGGTGTGTTGCTGTCTGGGGCTCAATATCATGTCAACCTTCTTCCTGCCTCACGGTCTTAGCATCACTAACTTCTCCATCTGGGCCAGGCTGCCCCTCTTCTTTGCAGGGATGGAGACCCCAAATTTAAAGTAGAGAATACTCTCATTCTGCACCTTCAATCCTTAGCTCCCTTGAAAATAGTTGTGGATAGCTTGTAAAAACCTATGTGGGAGGCCAAGATGGGGATCCTGGCTTCTGGCTATATCAGTGGCCCAGCTCTGAACACTGTGGCCATTTGGGGAGTGAACTAGTGCATAATAAATCTCTATGTCTCTGTCACTCTCCATTTCAAATAAATAAAAGTAAGTCTTTAGGCTATATAAATTCTTTTGGCTCTCTGAGCACCAGCATGGCAGTTGGCAAGAACAAACATCTTAGAAATGATGGTAAAAAGGGCACCAGGAGATAAGAGGTTGATCCATTGTCTAAGCAGGGATTGGTGTGATGCTAAAGCACCTGCTATATTTAACATAAAAATAATTGGAAAACCAGTATTGATGAGCACAAAGAAACTGAAGTAGCATCTGATGGTCTCAGGGGTGGCATTGCTGGCCTGCAGAGTGACGATACTGCATTTAGAACATTCAAACTGATTATTGAGGTCACTCAGGGTAAAAATTGCAGACGGGGATATTCCTGAACAACAACGAAAAGAAAAGTGCAGACTTCCACACACAGCAGGAGTCTTACTTTAGAAAAGACATGTTCCATAATAATAAAAAAAAAAGTGGATGATCATAAGTGAAGCTTACGATATTATGTTGACATCAATGCTACCAATGATTATTTGCATCATCTATTCTGTGTTGGTTTTACTAAACATATCAACAATCAGATGTGGAAAACTTCCTGTTGTGGCAATCATGACATGTGAGGTACAAACAAATGACTTGAAAGAAGCAGTCAAAACAGTGACAGCAGAAAGTACTAGAAGACATAGAAAAAGCTTGCCAGTCTATTTCTCTCTATGATGTCTTGCTTAGGAAAGTAAAACACTGAGAATAGGTAAGGACACGTTTAAACAGACAGAGAAATATTAGCCAGTGTGAAGAAGAGAGGGCATATTCCAGGAAATAGAAGAGGACAGAACAATAGCAGAGGGGTACCTGGAGACTGACACATGAAAGCAGCAGACACAGCAGTGTGGTGTTGTAGTGACTGATACTCCAGTGGAATTCAGCCTACTGCGATCTGAACTCCACCAGCAGAAGAACCAAAACCCTTTGCCAAGCGTAGAGTTCACCGAGGAAGACATCGAGAACATGGGGGATACAGAATTCAAAACACTTGTTACAAAACTTATCAACAACGAGAAGCATGTAAAGCAGGCATTCAAAGAATTCAAAAATATGTCACACTGGAAATGAATCAAATGAAAGCTGATATATCAAAAATGAAGACTATAGTGGATCAAATTAAAAGTACAGTGGAGGGCCCAGTGCAGTGGTCTAGCGGCTTAAGTCCTCACTTTGAATGTATTGGGATCCCATATGGTGCTGGTTCTAATACTGGCAGCTCCATTTCCCATCCAGCTCCCTGCTTGTGGCCTGGAAAAGCAGTTGAGGATGGCCCAAAGCCTTGGGATCCTGCACCCACGTGGGAGACCTGGAAAAAGTTTCTGGATCCTGGCTTTGGATTGAAACAGCACCGGCCATTGCGGTCACTTGGGGAAACAAACAAAAGCTGGAAGCAGAGCTGGATCTGGCCGCCCCCCCCCAAAAAAAAAAGCATTCAAGAATTGGAAGACACTATTAAAAGGCCAAATATAAACATTACAGCAGTCTCAGAAGGTGCAGAAAGAGAAACTGGATTTACAAATGTATTCAATGAAATAATAAGGGAAAATTTCCCTAATCTAGATAAAGGATTGGGAAACAACATCCAGGAGGGGCACAGAACTCCCAATAGTGTTGACCAAAAGTGATCTTCACCACAACGCATGATCATCAAGCTCTCTTCAATGGAACATAAGAAAAATATCCTTAAATGTGCACATGAAAAACATCAATTGACATATAAAGGAATGACAATTAAACTCACAGGAGACCTCTCACAGGAAACCTTACAGGCCAGAAGAGAACGGAGCAACATATTCCAGATTCTAAAAGTAAAAAATGGTCGGCCCAGGATAATGCACAGAACAAAACTTTCCTTTGACTTTGGAAATGAAATAAAATTCTTCCACAGTAAAGAAAATTAAAAGAATATGCTTCTTCCAAACCTGCCCTACAAATGATATTGAAAGATGTTTGTTCTCTTGACAGAGAAAAGGAATAGCGCCCACCAAAAGCAAAGGCAAATGAGAAGGACATCCCAGTAAAATGACAACAGAAGACCAAATCAAACAATCAACAACCCATTGCTAAAATGACAGGACCGAATTACCACCTATTCATATGAACTCTGAATGTAAATAGCTTAATCTCATCTATCAGACGTCACAGATTAGTAGACCGGGTTAAAAAACAAAACCCATCTATTTGTTGTCTACAAAAGACATATTTCACCAACAAAGATTAGTGGAAACTATATCTCATGAATTTTGATTTTGTTTTTTAGTTTCATCTCTTCAAAGCAGTTTCTTCTGATTAAATTCTTTAATGACTCATAGATCATACAGTAGCACCATTTTCTTCAAGAACGTTCTTGACTTTCTTTTTTATTTCTTCAGCGACACATTAGTCATTCAGTAGCATGCTATTTAACTTCTTGGTGTTGTTAATTTGTTTTTTTTTTTTCTTCCTGTTGTTGATTATGTTTGTGGCTTTTCATTTACATGGATGTATAGTAACTGTGTAATGGAGATTATCATATCTAGCAGCATGTTATTTAACTTCATGGCATTGTAAATTTCTACTTTTCTTCCTGTTGTTGACTTTGTGTTGTGGCTTTTCATTTAAGGGGATGTATAGTAACTGTGTAATGGAGACCATCATATCCATATGTGAGGATACAATGGAGTATACATCTCTACTTCCAGATCAAAGATAGACTGCCATTGAAACTGTTTACTATATCTTGACAATAGGATGCTGCCGTTGTCCATGGCTGCAATGATGGACACATGTCTGTTTACAAAGAACTATACTATAGTAACAATATAGGGGAACTCAGTGAGGGAGGAGCGAATTGAGGAGGGGATAAGGGTAATCTCATGATCTATAGAATTGTAGCATAAAATGATAAGAATAATAAGTAAAGTTTAAAAAAAAAAAGAAAAGTAAAACACTGTAGAAGTACAAGTTTAAATTGGGAAAGCTTATGGAATTTTATGGCGAAGGTAGTAGTTCTGGAAAGTCCTGGAGCGGGGTAGTTGAGGCAGTCCTTGACTAATTTCCACCAATAGAAAGACCAAAGGCAATTGGGCAGCTAAATTGAAGGTCCAGTCTTCAAGGTTCCAGGAAACCGAACTTTAGGCGTGTTATTCATATTTCCAACATAGCAGCCACCAGCCACATGTGGTTATTTATTTGTAAATTAATCACAGTTCAGTCAAGTTGACTTTTCAGTTCCTCAGGTCCCCTTACCACATTCTGAGTGCTCAGGATCTTGTGTGACCCCCCCTGGCTTGGACGTACAGTTTATGCAAGATAACAATTTCCACCACTGCAGAATGATCTGGTGGTACACACGTGGAGATTGCACCAGCTTTTCAAGGCATCCATGACCAGGAAGTGTTCAGAACTACTAAGTAAAGTCAGTGAAACTTTCTGTAAAGAACCAGGACATTCCCACGGAGAATAACAAGCTCTTCACTGTGACAGATACTGTGAACAAATCACTTTGTGTCCAAAACCTAAGGCGAAACTTTCCAAAGATACTTCTATTTACACCTTGTTTTTATTGCTTTCTCCCCACATGCCTTTTCGGAGATGAGCATTTTGATTCCCTATATTTGCCACATGAAAGGCATTTTAAAATTCCTAGAGTCTCTGTTGCCAGTTTTTGCCATGATGGCGAGTGGCCTTGTCATTCCAGGTGGGTGAGGCAGTCTTGGAAAATGCCCGGCTCATGTTGCAGACAGAGACCATCCAGGCAGGTGCGGATGACTTCAAGGAGAGGTAAGGCTGGCAGCAGGGTGTTGGGTGGCACACTCAATCTCCCGAGGGGTCTACTACCTGCACTTTGAAGTTTGCATCAGGCTGGTTCTTGATAACGGTGGACCTTGGAGGATCTAGAACTGGTGTCACAGAGAGTGGCTTTGTCTTCTCTGCCACAACACTGGCCCCAAGAGCCAATAATTTGTCTAAGAATATTTTCCAATTGTGTGTGTTGACCAAGTGCAAAAGCTAGATTGAACAATCTAGATTGAGCTACTGATGGAGAAACCAAGCGGATATTGTGGGATGGCTTTGAAAACACTGGGTCTGAGAGATGTGCAGATCAGGATAAGACAGCAGTGAGCACGATGGAGAAGTCAAAATGCAGAGATCAAGTTGGAGGACTTAGCAAGAGAAATCAGAAAACTTGACACCAGCCTGGAAATTCTCTCAGAAAATTGAAATTCATAGGGAACTCCCCCAAAACAAAATCTGTAGGGAACCGAAGAGCCTTCATAATGCAGAAGAGACAGACTTCTTGGTTGGGAGAGCAAGCCGGATCTTCGGAAACATGTGGGGTGCTCTTTCAGCTTCGGCCAATGGACACCTAGCCCACTGACCTGGCTGTGGGCATTGAGACTTAAGTTCTTGAAGAACAAAATTATCAATTGAGTTGTCGAAAGATGAAATGGTGACCTTCAGAGCTGATGAGTTCACATCACTGTCAAGAGACTTGTGTTTGAGTGTGTGTGTGTGTGTGTGTGTGTGTGTGTGTGTGTGTTAGGTCCATGCTTCCTGTTTCTCTTGAGAGAGTGGCACCCTTGCTGCAACCCCTTCCCACAGAGCAGTTAAAGGGCAGAACTGGACAGCAGTGTCCCCTCAAGGTAAAATACTAGTTTTCCATTGTGCTTAAATTCCATTTCTTTCCTGTTGCTCAAATCTCACTCGTGTCCCTCTCCTACATCCTCCACGTGGCCCATGATGACTTCTAGGTTTGCAATCACTGTCGTGAAATGTGCTAGGGCACATTCCCTAGCCTGGTATTGACTAAGTTGGTAGAAGAACTGCAGTGAGAAGAGGAAAGTTGGGGCCAGTCATGGACAAATACTTGATCTCCTTCCCTGGATCAGAACTCTGGGAGGAGTGTCTCATAGAGCTCTCTGCTTCCACTGACCTGAGTTGACACCCTCTGACGTCAGTTTATCATTTTAGCAATAAACCAACAAATACTAGTTGCACTAAGAGTATCCTCAGAGGTATTGGAAGGATGCTTTTTCACATTCGCCACGTAAGTATTATACAGTTGAAATTTTGGTAACATTTGTATTCTCATTTTTTTTTTTCTTTTGGGCCACCGAAGCTGTGTTGATTTAGTTTCTTTATCTACAGGTATGAAAATGAGCAGCCATTTCGCAAGGCAGCAGAGGAGGAAATTAATTCTCTGTATAAAGTTATTGATGAAGCTAACTCCACAAAAATGGATCTAGAAAATCAAATTGAGAGTCTGAAAGAGGAACTTGACTTTCTGTCCAGGAACTATGAAGAGGTAAGTGGGTAATTGTTTAGTTTGCCACAGGATCAAAGGCGGCCCTAACCTATCTGGCCATGCTTGCTACCTCCTATGACGGAAGCTCATTGGGCCTCTCCGCTTTGCCCAAACTCCAGGGAAGATACTTTTTGGAGTCTTGTGGTCTCAGAAGCCTGAGACTCGCAGCTGGAGGGACCAGACTGCTAGTCAGATGGGGTTGAGAACAGTGGGGTTAAGCACAGGTGAGTGATGGAAATCTGTATGGACTTCGCCTCTTCAAAGCACACCGTGTCAGGTACTTTAACACTTTGTAGGACAAACAAAATAACTGAGGGCTGTTCCAAGCTGTGGGTTACACTAATTCTACTGAGGTTAGCAGAGATCACTGAGGCATGAAAGGGACCACAAGAGCTGTATGGTTCAATCCTTGCAGGTTGTGTTGATTTTTTTCTTTATGAGCCAGACATCTATTTGTTCATGTCTTGCATTTGAAGTATTCTTCGATGACATCTTTGGCTTGAGATTCTTTGCCATAGTCCTTGATGACTACGCAACTGCAGCCAAGCACTTTATGGGGTTTCCCCTCTCGGTCAGTTTTACAGAGGCCTACTCAATCCCCAAGTTTCTTGTTGTCATCAACCTTAAAGAGGTTGATCTGGTGTTTGGCACCACACAGGGCCTCCGCCAACTTGACATACATGGGCTCATCACAACTGGATGCCAACACACAGAGGTTGGTTGGAGCTTGGCTAAGGCTTTGGCAGCTTCACAGATGCCACGCGCGAGGCCATTGTGGATGAGGGCCGTCTTGAACACCTCTTGTAGAGCAGTATTCATGTCCATGACACCTCCAGCAGCGATGCCTGCCTTGGCCAGTGGGTTATGAGTGAAGCTGCAACTTTAATGCACTTGGGCCTCGCCTCTGCATGGCTTGCCAGTAGTGGCTTGGCACTAGCGGTGGCAGCAGGAAAGTGTTAATCTTGAAGTAGCTGCTGTTTATTTCTTCTGAAATGAGATGCCAGCTGCTTCCAAGGGAAGGGTCTAAATCAGCTTGCCAATGCTTGCTTTGGGAAGTTACTACTATATCTAACCTTAGGAGATCCAGCAACTAGAAACTTCTTTTCTTCTGTCCGTTGAATAGTCATTTAAGACCATGTTCCTATAATATCCCTTCAATCACTTCAGTTATTTTTAAGTCTCTTTCATCTCAGTCTGACTTCCTATTGTTATTACTTAACCTTTTTTTTTTAAAGTCATTTTGACTTTTTCTTTGGGCCTGGATCTGTGAAGACCAACCTGAAAAATACATCATTGGAAAAAGCATGGGTCCCTGTCAGGAACAATAGCCAGAGACTTGGTCAGTCTGTTTGAAGCCCCACTTTTGCCAGAGAAGAAGAAGCCCAAGTGTTTTCCACATAGGTGGGCCCCTGCTCGCTAGAATTTCCCGGCTCTTCCTCCCCCTTTGGAACTCACCTGGGGTGAATGCTGTCATTTGCAGGATGTGAAGGTGCTGTACACTCAGTTGGCTGGGTCTGAGCTCAAACAGCTGGACGTTCCTATTGGTCCTGGTCTGGATGGTGTCCTGGAGGCCATCCGAACTCAGTGGGAGAGAGATGTTGAAAAGAATCGAGCAGAGGCGGGAGCCTTGCTGCAAGCGAAGGTGAGAGAGAGAATGAGCGTGCTGTGCTCTGCCCTGTGCAGAGGGGAGTCAAGCAAAGATGCGAAAGTAGTCAGCACATAGCAGAATAAACACAACTGCTTAGTGACGAGCTCAGTCTCGCTGATAACAAGCAGTGCGCATTAAAACAGTAGCGTGTTCTTTACTTATCTGAAAGCAGACATGGTTTCAAATGATGATATCCAGTCGTGGAGAGTCTGTGCATCTGCAGATTCTTTACTGCATCGTGGGAGGACACAAAACTCCTGTGCTGTGTTGAACTTGGCATGTGTTTCAAGGGTTATAATGCTTCTATCTATCATAGGAGTCATCTCCATTATCCTAAACAAATAATTGAAAATAAAAGTAGTTTATGCCAAAATATACTCACGGAGGCATTGAAAGAGGGAAACGTATTTGGAGCAAAATCATCTTACTGTGTAATAATAGGAGCACTAAACCTTCACCCTGACCCTGCCAATGTGCTATGCTCATGATGCTCAAAGTGGTTCTGCCTGAGGCAGTTTTTCTTCTTTGATATTTAACTAAGCTCAAATTTTCCGTAGGGAGTACGATTCTACTTGTGACAGAAAATAACTTTCATTAAGCTTGATAAGTAATTAATTAACCAGGAAATGGAAGGCATAATGTCTTTTCTTTCCTTCCCAACTCCCACCCATTTGTAACTTTGGAATTTCGAGGCAGAGGGTGGAAAGTGAAGAGGAAGGAACGTGTAAAACTGTGGGGAAAGTAGGGCAGATGTTGAAGAGATGGGGCGGAGGATTGCCTGCGAACTCTAGCTAATATCTACTTGTTCTCAATCCTGAAGACACAGCACAATGATCACAGGGCATTTTCAAAAATGCCCCGGCCTAGCCTGCATTCCCTCTTCCAGGAGAGAGGAGGCTTTGCATTTTCCCACAAAGTTCTCTGCATAAGTTTATTGCAAAGCCAGAAAGCTGTGAGAGTGCCAGCCAGGAATGAACCCAGCAAAGGCAATTCCGCCTTTGGTTTCACCATACTGCCTTCAAACACAGCCTTGCCCAATTCTGGCTCACATGCATGTTTTTTGCCCAGAAAACATCCTCCACTTTCCTGTTTCTCTGCCACTTACCCCTTCTGCATTGCATCCTCTCTGCTGAGTCACTGCAAACATTTTTGATGACAGCAAGTGCGTAGTTCCCCATCCCACCCATCCATGCTGGCAGGAGAGAGAACCACACCAGGTAAAGTAAAACCACACTCCAGATTTGATTTTGCACCACTACGTATTTTTTAAGAGGCTCACGAATGTGTTCCATGAATGACCCCCGGGGCCTTCTAATCTCATGCTGTCTGTTCAGAGGTGAAGAATCTGTGACACAGAGGATGAACTGACTTTGTAAAGTCCTAGACATTTGGTAGCATCATGACTCAACTCTTCCAACTGTTGGTTCTGGAAACTTCCCTGCTGTCTGCTACGTAACTTCTACTCTGGCTCTGTTGTCCCCAAGGCTAAGCCACAGAAGCCCCAAGATTCTCAACTTTGGGGTGTAGAGCGCATTGTGAAGATTACCTCTTTGGGGGAAAAGTAATGACTGGGAACCAATTTGCAAACTGCGACAAAGAAATCCTGATTGTTATTCACTCTTCATCCCTTTAGAATCAGCCCAACTCAGTCATTACTTCTGAATGAATTCGTTTGTGGCTTCCGAAATAGAGTAATCTGATCACTACAGCTCAGAGAAAACAGACAATACTGGATTTAGCTAAACCAGTGACGCCTGACAAAGCTCAGGCAGTATTTACAGAATGAGTTCATTCCTTTCATCATCAGCAAAGACCAGGAGTGACAGGCAGAAGCCCTCTGATAAGTCATCTTGTTCTTGGAGTCATGTGCCCAGGTCTGACATTGCCGATTCTGAACATTTCTGTCTAATTTTTGCCTGCAGAGTACCAACATGAAATGACTCAGCATACACACAACTTTTATAGAGATGATGCAACATGAACTTAACTATCATTCAACCCAACAGAGCTGATGATTAATTGGCATTATTGACTTAATTATTAGTTTAGGTTTCCTCAGAAGCGAATCCTGTGATAGATTCTGGAGTGGAGGTGATTTAGAAGCTGGCTGATGAGATGCAGAAAGGAACTGACAATGCATGTGCCACGAAGCTGCTACCATGGGAGATTGAGACTGACTATGGTACATTCTTGGAAGTGACACAAGATACAGAAGTGGAGGAGGGCATGCAAGTGGAAGGCCCAAGGGATGAAGGCAGTTGGCATAAGCATTTGTGCAACTTACCTGCCAATTCTTTCAGTGATTATTTCACAATTACTCAGAGATTCTGAGGAGATCTGGCTAGGGGGTGAGTGTAGCAACCATATTTCCTGCAGCCACGCTGTGTTAGACATCAGGAACGTTAGATGTCCAGTTTTTGGAGGCTATGAACCTGCACAGCTCAGTGACTGCAAGATCGTATTGGTCCAGAGCACTTCTGCTATCTCATAAGAATCGGCTGCTCTTTGCTATGTGTTGTGATTACTCAGAAAACAATTAAGGAAAGAAAGCATAATTAAAATTAAAAATTGAATTGATCCAGTGCCAAAGCTAATTTCCTTGGGGACAAATGGGATGAGGACAGGGAGAAAGAATAAAAGAAGTATAACCATTCAGATAACCCCCGACTCCTTCAGCTTACTTTTTGGTAACATAATTCAGGCAGAAGGAAGTTCAAACTTATCTCCCTGATCTGGATTTCTTGAAAGGTCAGAACCACAGCTTAATCTTAGTTTGGTAATCTGGAATTCCAGATTGAGTGACTCTATTTTGCTTTTTTATCCTAATCTGTCAGAGCCTCTTTGTGCTTGAGGTAAAATGATGGCCTCGTGCAATGTTTAAGAAATCAGATGTTTTGGCCTTTTCATAATCAAGCGATTCTCCACTCACCATCTGAATGTTCTATAGGTCAAATCAGGTCTGACACTGTCTGCTTGAAGTTAGTGTCAGGTCGTACAGGGTTAGAACTCCTCAGATTCTTACTCAACTAGCTAACTTACTCAACTAACTAACATTCTCACTAACTTACTCAAATGGATCACAGATCTCAGGGAGCAATTGAGTTATTTCTATACGTTTATATATATATAACAATTATATATAAATTATTATATATGAATTTTGTCTTTTATACATAACATAGAAGACATATATATGTCATATGTATACATACATATATAAACATAAAAGACAAAATTCAGGAAATGCCATGTAAAGGAGGTGATTCATACCTCCCACAGCCTCTTTGGAAGCCCTATCACCCTAGAACCTCTCATTTGTCTGCCTTGAAACTCACAAAACTCATCCTTTATTGATCTTATGGGTGTTTCATTACCTGAGTGTAATTGATCAAATTATTGGCCACTAGTGATCAAATCCCTGTTTCCTTTCCAAATCTGGAAGAGTGACTAAAAGTTTCAATCTTCTCGTTGAAACCTTCTGTCATGGAGTTGCTTCCCTGGCACAAGTACATCAGCCTTTGGAGTGAACCCCAAATCATCTAACTAACATAATGTCAGGTGTGATGGAGATGAAATTGTCAGGAATAATGTAGACTTTTATCATGCTGGAGCAAAACTAAGTCTGAAATTTTGTTAGTTAGGAAATGCAAGAGCTAAAGGAACTGCGATGGGTAACAGTGCTCCAAGAGCTAATAATCAACACACTTTGCTTATACATGAAGATCTTACGCCACAATAGTGCACCGTGGAAAACTTTACCCAATAGATTTAAAAAAATAATAACTTTATCCAATAGATACATAAAAATCAATGTGATTGAGATGGCCTGGAGTGATAGCCTAGTGGCTCAAGTCCTCGATTTGCATGCACCAGGATTCTATATGGGTGCCACTTCCAATCCCGGTGCCCCACTTCCTATCCAGCTCCCTGCTTGTGGCCTGGGAAAGCAGTCTAGGACAGCCCAAAGTCTTGGGACCCTGCACCAGTGTGGGAGACCCAGAAAAATCTCCTAGCTCTTGGCTTTGGATCTGCACAGCTCTAGCTATTGCGGCCTCTTGGGGAGTGAATCAACGGAAGGAAGATCTTCCTCCCTATCTCTCCTTCTCTCTGAATATCTGACTTTCCAATAAAAATAAATTAAAAAGAATCAATGGAGGGTCAGTTCTAAATCACCTGCTTCATAAGATTCATTTTTTTTTTCATTCTGTAGAAACAATAGAATCCTGAACACATGTCTGCTGTGACCTGACGGTGGCCGTGTTGGGAAATCTCAGAGCTTTTCTTCTCGGAAACTTCTGTAGAATTTGGCTGAATTGATCCATCGGTCATTGTCAAACTTCCTAAAATTCAGCCATAGAACTGCTAGCCTTTTAAACTCCAGGCACCTCTTTCAAAAATGTTGGGAGTTTTCAGTCTTCAGGGTGGCCCCTCTTTCAGGAGACCACATGTTATCAGGAGAAACACTTGATTCATGCATGGACAGGATTCATCGTGGGAACCCTGGAATTCTGATATTCTTACTGGTTGTTCAATTCTGATAAAACCCTCAATAGTAAAAGCTATTATTTCCACCCTTTAAAAATATTTATTTCGTTTTTTTTTTAGATTTTTAAAATTTATTTTTATTGGAAAGGCAGATATACAGAGAGGAGGAGAGACAGAGAGGAAGATCTTTCGTCCAATGATTCACTCCTAAAGTGGCCGCAATGGTGGGAACTGAGCCAATCCAAAGCCAGGGGCCAGGAGCTTCCTGAATCTCCCACATGGGTGCAGAGTCCCAAAGCTTTGGGCCATCCTGGACTGCATTCCCAGGTCACGGGCTGGGAGCTGGATGGAAAGCGGGACTGCAAGGATTAGAACTGGTGACCATATGGGATCCTGGTGTGTTCAAGGCAAAGACTTTAACCACTATGCTATCATGCCGGGCCCTAAAAAAGATTTATTTATTTATTTATTTAATAATAATCACACATGTACAGAGAGAAGGAGATACAGAGAAAAATGTCTTCCATCCCCTTGTTCACTCCCCAAGTGGCCACAACGGCCAGAGCTGAGCCTATCTGAAGCCAAGAGCCAGGAACCTCCTCTGGGTCTCCCACACAAGTGCAGGGTCCCAAGGCTTTGGCCCATCCTCCCTGCTTTCCCAGGCCACAGCAGCGAGCTGAATGGGAAGTGGAGGAGCCAGGACACAAACAGGTGCCCATAAGGGATCCCAAACCATGCCAAACAAAGATTTAGCCTGTAGCTATCATGCCATGCCCTATTATTCCCATTTTCTAAATGTATTTACTGTCACCAAAGAAGGAAGGGCAGGAGCAAGGACAGAGTCTCTCTTGTGGTTTTCATCACCAGGGTGTGCTAAGGTGACCAAAAAGGACAGCTACTCCATGTCGCAATTTGCTGTATGTTTCCATTGGTATTTTCAATATCAACTGGACATTGGTTCAAAGCAGGCAGCTTCAATAGCCAGACAGATCTGTGTAATCTCTAGGAGATTTCCAGTTATCTGATGCCTGTGGCTGTGGCAAGTGATATTATTTGTACTGATTTCTGTAGAATCTAGAACTTCAGATCCATGGACCTGGTAGCAAAAATGCTTCCCCAGCTCCCCAGCCCTGTCCCAGATGTTATACATCAGCTCTTTCATTTTTCAAAGTACTCCATGTTAAAGTTTATTTACTTTCACTTTATTTGAAAGGCAGGCAGATGTAAAGGAATCCTCACTCCCAAAGCACACAACAGCCTGGGCTGGGCCTGATGTAGATCAAGAGCCCTGAATTCCATCTTCCACGGGGGTAACAGACACCCACGTATTTGAGGAATCATTTGCCGCCTTCTAGGAAGCACACATTAGGGGAAGGTGATTGGAAGGAAAGAAGCTGGAACTTGAACAAAGCACTCTGATTTGGGTGCGGGCATCCAATGTAGGAACTTAAGTGATGTATCAAATGCCAGCCCTCTGCACTTTACTTTTTCAATACATTTAAGTGCAAACAGAGCACAAAGTAATTTAAACAAAGCGATTTTAAGCAAGGATGTAAAAAAATGGTGGTGTAGGAAAACACTGTATGTGGCAGTTTTGCCAGTGAATACAAGCCACTCACTGCATTGAGTGACACAGGGAGAGGACGTGTGATGACCCCAGAAATGCCCAGTGACGTGGCTAGCCCAGCTGTAATTCTGGATTCCCCTTCCAAGAGCAGCTCCTCCATGACCGAATTAACTTCCAAAAGGTTGTACAGGTCCTCCTGCTTCTTAGCGTTACCACCCCAGGAATGACTCTTGCTACGTGTGAAATGAGGATGTAATGAGGTCACAAAAACAGACCACAAGAAATGCTTGTTCACTCATTTCTAGTTAAGCAAAAGCTGCTGACATCACGGATGAACGGAAGAAATTCTGACATACATTTTGCTTGACATTTTTTATTGACCTTGATGACTTCCTTCATCAATAGTGTGAGTAGCTGCTTTACTGAATCCGATAACAGTGTTCACATGCTAGAAGAGCAAGCCCTCTTCGTGCATGTTGCATATGCCATGGTGCATATGGCAAACTGCTACAGACATAACATAGTTTTAAGTTTAATCTGCATATTTCACATTTTATTCATCCTTAAGTCCAGACAGTAAATAAAACAGCAAATCAATCCCTGATTATAATATTTTCATTTTGGCGGTGTCACGACCCCTCGGTATGACTGATTTCAACCTACTGACTTACTGTGAATGCATGCTGAGTTGGAAAGAAACATTTTCTTAACACAATATTATGTGTCATTTTCACCACATGAAAACCGTAACCTCAATGACATAGATTTTTGTAAAACAAGTAGTTAAGTGACATGCTTTAAGCGTTTATTCCTATTTGAAAATAAATTCAACTACAGGTAGATAGAACCTAATGTTTTTAAAAGTATGTATTTATTTGGAAGGTGGGAGATTGAGGAAGAAAGAGAGAGGGGAGAGAGAATATATCATTTGTTTTATTCTGCAAATATTTGCAACATCTGGGGTTGGGCCAGCCCAAAGGCAAGAGCTCGCAGTTTCATTTGATCTTTCATGTGAGTGACAGGAGCTCAAGTGCTTGGGCCATCACTGCTGTCTTGTGCACTGGCAAGGAGCTGCATCAGAAGCAGAGTAGCTGCTACTTAAACCAGCACTCAGGTTATGGGACGTTGGTATTCCAAGTGATGGTTTAACCTAGTTGTGCCACACTGCCAATTCCAATGATTTTTTTCTTAATGCCAAGCTAACAGCTTTTCCTGACAATTTAGCAATCATTTCCTTTGCTCTATGATTAGCTGGCTCCAGCTCACTGTATTCCTGGCTTATGACATCTATGCTTTGCAGCAGTGCCTGACTCTACTTACATTCTAGGATATCTCCAGCCCCACTTCCCACCCACCCGTAAAATCCATCTGTCCAGAACCCCACCTCCAAGACGAGAACAAAACACTGGGCTACTGATGACACAAAAACCCTGGAAAATAGGATGTTTGAGGCTAATCCATCTAGTTTGGGGAAAAGCACCTCTAATTTATGGGACTTTGATGTGTGAAAGAAGTAGCAGCATTTACTGCTTGTTAAGAGCACAGCTTTGGGGTACTGATGCTGTGGCTCAATAAGCTAATCTCCTGTCTTCAAGTGCTGGTCCATATCCCTGCTTATGGCTCGAGAAAGCAGCAGAGGATGACAAAGTCCATGTGACTCTGTCTGCATGGGAGACCTGGAAGAAGCTTTGCTCAGCTTCAGCAATTGCGGCCATCTGGGGAGCGAACCAGTGGATGGAAGATCTTTCTTTCTCTATCTCCTCTTCTCTTTACAAATCTGCCTTTCAAATAAAAAACAAATAAATAAACATAAATCTTTAAAAAAAAGAGAGTACAGATCTGGAGTCTACTGTGGATCCTGAGTCCTGATCTTTTCTCCTTTAGAACTCATAACCTTGACCAAATATCTCAAATTCTCATTGACTCCTTTTCTTCACATCAAACAGGATGATAATGCCATTTACTTAATAGTATTATAAAGATTAGATGAGATAATAACTGCTAATAGCCATGTGGGGAGTGAACCAGGGAATGAAAAATCTCTCTCTCCTTCTCTTTCTTCTCTCTTTTGTTGTGCCTGCCAAGTAAATAAAACCAAATTAAAAGAAAACAAAACTTTTGCTTGAAAATGAACCAGAATGAGGGATGATGAGCCTGATTAACAGGCTTCTCATTTTTTCCTTTATATCTCTGCTGTAAATTCTTGTTGATATTGCCAGGGGAGAAAATAAGCAATTATAACCCAGAAAAACACACAACTCAACATTTATCTGATGCAAATAGGAGCACTTTGTAGAACAGCTTTAATATTTCTGTTGTTTTTTGTACATAAGTTCAGACACTACAAAAGATTACCCTACCCTCTTGAAACCAGGAGAATCTGTCAAGCCAATTATGTTGGAAAGATGTCAGGTCATAAGCATTTATTTATAAATATGAGAAGCAATGCAGGAAGGAGGAATAAGAAACTGCAAACAAAAGTGAGTACTTACATCATGATGAGAAAAGGACTTTCTAGCATTTATTACTTAGGGAATCTTGAATTTTATTCCACTTGAAGATGTTATGTGTTGAAAGAAAACACATTTTTGTATGCATTTGGTGACGGGCTTTAGAAGATGAGACTGTGGTTAGAGACAGGAATTGGAGGTTAGAAAGACTCAGAAGAGAACGGGTTCAGGATTTTAACTCATCCCTGCTCATACGGAGACCTGATTTCCCACAGCAGCAGGCTGAAGTGGCCTGCATGGCCCCCACCCAGGAGGAGAAGCTGGCTGCTGCCCTCAGAGTGGAGTTACACAACACTGCTTGCCAAGTTCAGAGCCTCCAGGCTGAGACGGAATCTTTACGGGCCCTGGTGAGTCAGTCAAGAAAAGTAATGGTGTTTCTTCTTCAAATCTTTACATGGTCATATTACTGGCATTCATGCATTAGCATCTCATAGAATATGATTGATGCCTAGATATTCTGACATCCATGGACCATCTGATGCTGCTTCAAAGCAAAAAGGCACACTTAGCTCAAGCTATTATTCCTCCCTTATATTAGTATGTTTCAATTGATTAATTACACTTACTTTTAGTTATTTTTAATTCAAACACCTTCTGTCCTTTCCACCCCTTTCAGCCTCTTCTAATCAAATTTCTGTGCTCAGAATGAGTTTTTATTAGATCTCACATATGATAGAGAACAGATGGGACTTGCCTTTCTGTGTCTGATTTTATTTATTTAGCATGATCTCTGGTCTCACTCATGCTACTGCAGATGACTATATTTCATTCCCCGCTTTCATGGCTGAGCAGTACTCCACTATGGCTAGATCCCACATTTTCTTTATCCATTCGTATGCTCATGTTTACTTTGGTTGATCTAACATCTTGGCTATTGCAAACAGTGCTGCAATAAACAGTGGAAGAAGTATCTCTTTGATAACTACTTTTTATGCTTGTGTCTTTTGAATATATACCCAGTGGTGGCATTTGTTGGGTCCTATGGCAGTTCTGTTTATGGATTCTTAAGAAATCTCTACACTATTTTGCACAGTTGTAAAAACTCACATTCATATCCGCAGTATACAATAGTTTGCCTTTCTCTGCATTCTAACATTTATTTCTTTGTGTCATTTTGATGGGGGAGAGAGTTTTTTATTTTTACTGTGGTTTTGATTTCATTACTCAGGTGTGCATATTGATTTCGAGCATTTTTTAACATAGTGGCTGATCACTTTTTTTTTTTTTTTGAGAACTGGAGGTCCTTTGGCCATTTAATGATTGGACTATTTGTTTCTTCGTTGTTGAGCTTTTTGAGTTGATATTTTCAGAATATTAATTTTTGTTAGATAAATAGCTATCAACTATTCTGTTCTGTTGGATGTCTTCACTCTATTGATTTGTATTTTTTTGTTTGTTTTTGGGTGTTTTTTTTTTTTTTTTTGCTCTGAAGAATATTACTTGTCTAGCTTTGCTCCTGTTGACTATGCTTTTGGGGTTTTACCCCCAAAATTACTGTCTTAAAGTGTTTCCTTCATGTTTCTTCTACCAGTTTCATGGTTTCAGGCCTTACACTTGGCCTCTGATCTATTTTGAGATGATTTTTTGTATGTACCTTATGTATTCTTCCACATAGATATGCCTAATTTTTCCAGCAACATTTACCGGCAAGATCCAAGATTCTCCTTTCTCCAACGTGTATTCTTGAAAACTGTCAAAAGTCCGTTGGCTGTATGTTGTATATTGCATTCTGTACTCTTTTATTCTTTATTGTTCTATAAGTTATCTTTTATGCTAGTACTATGCTGTTTTAATCACTGTATATCTTTGTAGCCTACTTTGAAATAAGATATTGTAATGCTTCCAGATTCCTTTTTTTTTTCAAAATCACTTTAATTATTATGTGACTTTTGTAATTCCAGATTTTTTTTTTCTAATTCTATGAAGAATGTCATTTGGTATTTTAACATGGAATAGAAATTATGTTGTAGCTATACGTTACTTTAGGTGGTATGGACATTTTGATAACATGAAACCATGATATGATAGGAATATCTTTTTATTTTTGTGATTTTTTGTGCTGGATAACAATAGTAAAAGTGAACATCCTTGTCATTTTGCATATCTGAGGGGAAATGATTTCACCTTTTACCATTCAATATGATATTGGCTCTTGTTTTTTTTTTTTCACATATACAGCCTCTGTGGTTTTTATGTGTATTTATTCTACAGAATCTGCGGAGAATTTAAAAATTTTAAATGTGATTTATTTTTTCTTTTTTTATTATTATTTTTAAAGATTTTTTTTTTTTTTATTTTCATTGGAAAGGCGGATATACAGAGGGGAAAGACAGAGAGGAAGATCTTCCATCCAATGATTCACTCCCACGTGAGCGCAATGGCCGATGCTATGCCGATCCGAAGCCAGGAGCTTCTTCCAGGTCTCCCACGCGGGTGCAGGGTACCAAAGCCTTGGGCCGTCCTCGACTGCTTTTCCAGGGCCACAGGCAGGGAGCTGGAAGGGAAAAGGGGGCCGCCGGGATTAGAACCGGCGCCCACATGGGATCCCGGGCGAGCAAGGCAAGGACCTTAACCACTTGTGCCACCGTGCCGGGCCAATTTATTTTTTCTTTAACATAGTTATTTATTCAAAAAGCAGAATTGCACACACACACACACACACACACACATCCTCCATCTGCTAGTTTACTTTCCAGATGTTTGTAATGATTTGGGACTTGGCCTGGGGAAATTCAAGAGCCTGGAACCCCATCTGGATCTCCCATGAGGGTGGTAGAGACCCAATTACTTGGACTATCCATCATGGCTTTCTCAGGCACATTAGTGGGAAGCTGGATGAAGGCAGAGTAGCTGGGACTTAGTTCACACCATGATTGTAAGTGACCATTGCAATCATTGGCTTAACCTACTGTGCCACAATGCCAAACCTCCCTCCTCATCTAATCATAAAAGGATGTTGAATATTTTTTCTAACGCTCTTGAGATTAGGGGCTGGCATTATGCTATACCAGGTAAAGCTGCTGTCCGTGATGTCAACATGCCATCTGGGCAGGGGTTCGTGTCTTTTCTGTTCCATTTCCAGTCCAGCTCCTGGAACAAGATCTGGGAAAAGTAGCAGAGGACAAACACTTGGGTTTCCACTGCCCATGTGGGAAACTGAAAAAACTCTTGGCTGCTGGTTGTAGCCTGGCTCAGCCCTGGCTGCTGTGACCATCTAGAGTGAATCAGCTGATGGAAGATTCTCTCTCCCTCTCATTCTGTTTCCCCTCACTCTGTAGCTCTGACTTTTAAATGATAAATTAAAAAAAAATCTATTGAGATAATCATATGATTTTGTACATTGATTCTGTGTTTTTCCCTCTCACCATTATCCCAAATATTATCGTGGTAGTATAGTCCTTCAGTAACAGTTAAGGTTTAATATTCTGCTGTTTAAGTGTATCATGTTATTTTAGGCATAGGCAAAGGTAAAAAATCTAATATTGTATATTCCAGATTCATTTCCTTTTTCATTGGGAATCTTCCTTTGATTTAAGAGTGGAAATTCATACTGCAAATTTATCCTTAATGTGTGGCATAACTATCACCATTATGTAGTTCATATATATAAACATATAATATATATTTACTTATATATTCATTTTAAAGTTTTTTTTTTCATATTGTTTACATGGTTGAGAGGGATGTTTGCCAATGTGGGTCTCTGATTAGGTTGGCGAGGTCATGTAAGAAGGAAGGTGGATGGGACACATATTGCAGTATTTTTTTTTTTTTTTGTCCTGTGTTCGTGAAGATGGGGAGACGACCATCTCTTGCTATCAAACAGCTACATCAGCACTGGGGCTGAGGACTAGTCGGCAAAGTCTACCATAGTGCATCACAGACACAAGAACATGCTACAGAGCTTGACCAGGAGAATTGTCCAGGCTGATCTGCTTTCCATCCTCTGATAAAGCAGTTAACAGCCCCTGCTTGCCTAGATGAGCTGGCAGTCATACGCTCCCACCAACCTTGAACATCTGAACATATTGTTTGCTGCACTGAGGAGGCCCAGTTCTGATAAATGCACTGCAAAATCAGACTACTACACATCTTGTGATTTTTCCCTGTGGCGGGGGCCTGAGTCCAGGGTCAGAGTCTTGTGGTCCAGTCAGGGGGTCCCCCAAGAAAATTCACTGGGGTGACCTCAGACTTAATTCTTAAGTGTGCCAGCTAATGTGGGGTCAGGTGCAGTCTGTCACTGCATGAGTTAATGCAAATATTGGTAGATGCAGCTTGGTCAGTTCTGCCTCAGCCCTGATCCCACAGGAACTGATAGGTGCTGTGGCCCAGCCAGCCTGCCATAGAGCCAGTCATCATACTTAGTGTGGAGTAAGGGAAATCCCAAGGCTATGGGACTGTATCATAAAATGATAATAATAAAAAAGATGATGAAAACATGATTTAATAAAATCTATAGATAGATTAATAGATTGTATTACAAAACAGGCCCCCTCTATGTGTTGCCTATAAGAAAACACTTCTCATAAGCAAAGCTATACACAAACTGAAATTGAAAGATGGAAAAGGAGATCTTGTGCTGACAGAAAGGAAAAATGTTCTATTGTAGCCATTCTAATATCAGATAATACAGACTTTGACATGAAAAGCATTTGAAAATGAAGAAAGACACCACATATTAGGTATCTATTCAGCAAGAGTAATGAAAATAAATGTAAATGTGTCAAAATCAACGGCAGCTAGCTATGCGAAACAGTTGTTATAGACATAAGGGTAAATATAGACACCAATACACTAATAGTTGGGAATCTTAACATCCCACTAAATTCAATGGACAAATTAAAGAGACAGAAATTCAGCAGAAGGCCGGACACCGTGGCCTAGCGGCTGAAGTCCTCGCCTTGAACACACTGGGATCCCATATGGGTGCTGGTTCGAATCCTGGCAGCCCTGCATCCCATCCATCTCCCTGCTTGTGGTCTGGGAAAGCAGTGAGTCTGGCCCAAAACCTTGGGACCCTGCACCCATGTAGGAGACCTGAAAGAAGCTCTTGGTTCATGGCTTTGGATCAGTTCAGCTCCGGCCATTGCAGTTACTTGAGGAGTGAATCAATGGACAGAATATCTTCCTCTGTGTCTCTCCTCCTTTCTATATATATCGGACTTTGAAAAAAGAAAGAAAGAAAGAAAGGATGAAAAGAAGAAAGAAAGGAAAAGAAAAGAAAAGAAAGAAAGAAGCTCAGCAGAACAGAGCTCATCAGATAATGACCAAACGGACTTAATTGATGTCTACTGAGCTTTCAAACTATATCCTGCAACTATAGGGTGAAATGCTCTATAGCAATACATGAGGTTATTTGGTCCATAGTATAAGATTAGCTCTTTGCTTATTTGTTGCTTTTTTTTTTTTTTTTTGGCCAATCCGCCTATTGATGAAAGTAGGGTATTGAAGTTTCCTGTTATTATTATTTTGTTGGAGTTTATTTTTATTGGAGTCTATGTTTTCCTTTAGCTCCATGAACAACTATTTTAAATAGCCAGGTGCCCCAGCACTGAAGGCATGTACATTTACTGTAGTCAATACTTCTAATTGACCTCAGTGATTACTGAATACCTTTTATCTCATAATATTTTTCACACTGAAGTCTATTTTGTGTGATCCTAGAATGCATACACCTGTTTGTCTTTCCTTTCTCTTAGAATGGAGTAGCCTTCTCATTTTTTTTCACTTCCATCTGTGTGGATCTTTGTTGGTGAGGCTGTTTCTGCTATGCAGCAAAGATGGGTGTTGCTTTTTAATCCATTCAGCCAGTGTATATTTTTCAATCGCAGAGTTTAAGATATTTGCATTCAGGGTTATTACTGAAAGTTAATGACTTGATACTATTTTTTCCATAAATATTCCTAGTGTTTGCTCTGGGTTTTCTTTGTACCCTTTCCTGCAGTTTTTCCACCTTTGAATTCTTTCATTATGCTGCTTATCATTCTCTTTCTGTATGTAACACATTCTTAAGCATCACTTGTAGGGATGAGCAGATGCTGACAAATTCTTTCAACTTTGTCTTAGAATGTCTTTTTTAAAGTTTTGTATTCATGTGTAAATCAGAGTTTAGCTGGATAAAGTATCTGGGCTGACAGTTTCTTTTTAAACCTGCACTGTGTCTCTCCAGTCTCTCTCACTTTGTGGGGATTCTGAGGCAAAATCAGCTATTAGTATGTATAGGGTAATTGAAGGCTACCTGATGTTGATCTTGTGTACCTTTTTAAATCTTTATGTTTTACCGTTGAAAGTTTAGCTATAATATGTCATTGTGAAGACAAGTTTTGACAACAATGTCTGTTAGGAGTTCTATGTGTTTCCCGTGCTTGGATGCATCTTCGTTTCTCCATGTAAGGGAAGGGATTATTATCGTTATTATTATTAGTATTAGTATTAGTATTAGTATTTCACTGAGTAAGCCTTCCAGTTAATTCTTTCTTTCTGCACCCTCCAGAACTCTAAAAATATATTTTTCATTGTGCTATTTTGCAGACTGTGCTGTTTCCTAAGCATTGTCTTCTATCTTAGATATTCTTTCTTCTGCAACCCCAACTTTGTTATTGAGGCTTTCCTTTGTGTTTTCTTTTTGGTGTGTTGAATTTTCTGTTCCCATACTTTAAATTTCTCTTCAGCATGTCAAATCTCTTTGCAAAACTTTTCATACATATGATGTAATTGTTTACTACAAATGTTTGTTTCTGCATGCTTCTGTGTAATTCTATGATCATTTTTTTTCTTATTTTCAGATATTTCATCAGCCTCTTCATATTCACATTCTAATATTGCAGAATTGCTTTGTTTCTCTTGGGGTGTCATAATGCATTCCTTGTTTTGTTTCTTGTACATTGTGTTTGTTGTAAGCGTTTCTGGAAGCATTTGTTTTTCTCTTCTGGCTGTTTTTTCCTTTGAAGAAGCTTATCTGTGTCTCATAGTCTCAGATGTGTGTAACACCTGCTGCCAGATCACCAGTCCCAATTCAAAGTCAGTGGGAAGCATGATTTCATCCTGTTGACATAACTATATAATGGAGTGCTCCATTGCAGAGCCAGTTATTCATAATGGTCACTGTAACCATATGGTCTTCAAAATGGTGGCTTCTCACTAGTTCCTACAGTTTTGATTTAAAGTCTGTTTTATCTAAGATCAAACTTGAGAATGGAAGGGTGCCAGCAAGTTGTGAAGGGAACCATTTTTACACATCATGATTTAGGTCTGGAATATACTTCCAGTAATAAAATGCAGTAGTGAGTCCATGACTTGGCGAAGAGGTTTATGTTGAACTTGACAATGTCGGAGTATGGGAGTATGGTGGAGGCCAATTGAAGCAGATTGAGAATATGCAGCTCAAAGTGACTCAATATTGGGTGGTAAGCAGCAGAGCAAGCGGGGTGGCAACGATGTGTTGGAAGGCGCTAAGGAACGGATTGCAGGGCAAAGTGGGGAAAGGAATAGTTATATAAGGGTCTCAAGGCAGTTCCACGTTCAAGGGTTCAGCCAATGGACATTAGGCTTGGACCAGGTCTGCTCTTTTGTAGAAACGGGGCCTGGAGAACACCTTGCATGACGCCAAGCACTGGCATGACATGGAGCTTCAGAACCTGGGCGCTGTGGTGAGCAGGTTGGAGGCGGAACTGGGTGAGATCCGTGCGGAGGCAGAACAGCAGCAGCGGGAGCGTGCACTGTTGCTGGCCCGCAAGAGCCAGCTACAGAAAGACGTAGCATCTTATCACGCCCTGCTAGACAGGGAGGAGAGCAGGTGCGTATTGGTTTTCCTTTCATCATGTATTTTTAAAACGATTTGTTTTATTTGAAAGGAAGAGTTACACAGAGAAAAGTAGAGACAGAGAGAGAAAAGTGCCACCCATTTTTTTTTTTCACTCTCCAAATTGCTACAGTGAATAAAGATAAGCTGATTCAAATCCAGGAACCAGAAGCTTCTTTTGGGTCTTTCACATAGGTGCAGGCGTCCAAGGACTTAACCATGCTTTCCAAGGCCACAGCAGGGAGCTGAATTGAAAATGGAGCATCTGGGACATGAACCGGGCACCCATATGGGATGCTGGCACCGCACACAGAGGCTTAGTCTAATGTGTGTATAGCACCCCTCCCTTTAACTATAAAAGAGGTGCATATTAACGGACTTGAAAATAATTTCTTTTATGTAGTATAAAAGTAATTCATAAATAAGATAAAAAGAAAAATCACTTCAAACTCCCATCCCCGTATCACACTCCAGTTTTTTTTCTATTTACATACAAACATTTGTATGTTTACACATACATATGTACTCATATGAATATATACCTAGGACATACATAACAACTGGGAATTTTTATAAAATGCACGTTTGCTTTAGTATATCTAGGATGAACCTGAGCTTCTGTGTTTCTATAAACCTCTTCTCCCTGCAGTGATGCCTATTCAGTTCATCCAGGGCCCTCAATTTGAGTAAATTCACAATTTGAGTAAATTCACACTCCATATTTATTTAAGAGTCCAAGAAATGGGAGATCCAGGCTGTGCCATGATACTTTCAAGAATCAAGTTCTCCATCTTTTCAAAATATTATGATATATAAAATATTTTGTCTTTTTTATTGTCACCCCCCCGGTTCATCTCACAGATGGTTGCAATGGCCAGAATTGGGACAGACCAGATTTGGGTATCCCACATGGGCGGCAATAAGCCCAACACTTCAGCCAGTTTCTATTTTTTTTTTTTTGAGAAGCTGGAACATAAATCAATGCCATATATGGTGCTGGCAGTGCAGGTGGTGGCTTTATTTGCCACCCCTGCAGCCAAATGTCTTTCAATTCCAACTGCACTAAATATTTGGAGCATCCTTGTACATATGCGCATGAAAGCATAAACTTAAACTAGGATCTTAATTTTCTCATCAACCCTTTACAGAAATCCATGTCCCTTCTTTTATTACAGTTATGTATCATCAAATTTCTCTCCCAGTTTCTTCTTGTGGGTTGTATTTTATAGGCGATAAAATAATAAGTGTAAGAACCAACTTTTAGATCATATGGCCCAATCTCTCATGATTCAAGCACCAACATAAAGGCCTCATGTGGAAAAATATTTGTCCATTATCACACAAGGAGATGGAGGCAGTCTGGGACTGGAGCCCAAGTCTCCTGGCTCTTTCTGAGAATGTCACGCATTTTCACCAGCAAATGAAAGAGCCACATGGAAGCCACCTGAGTCCTGCTTCTTTCAAAGGGAAAGCACATGAGGCTGCTTCTTTTTATTATATTTATTTTTGTGGATTATAAAGTCACTTGTTCCTGACAGAGGCATTTGTTTTCAAATACCTATGAGCATCTAAATAAGCATACAGTCATTTTAAGCAAGCACAAAATATACTTAGGATGTATTCACATCAAGGATACATTGATTCATTTTGTAAGTGCCTGAGTTTTGGAAGTAATTCATAAATAACTAAAATAAAACTATTTTTTTAAAAAAAATTATTTTATTTTTATTGGAAAGGAGGATATACAGAGGGTAAAGACAGAGAGGAAGATCTTCCGTCCGATGATTCACTCCCCAAGTGAGCGCAATGGCCGATGCTATGCTGATCCGAAGCCAGGAGCTTCTTCCGGGTCTCCCACACGAGTGCAGGGTCCCAAAGCTTTGGGCCATCCTCAACTGCTGTCCCGGGCCACAAGCAGGGAGCTGGATGGGAAGTGGAGCTGCTGGGATTAGAACCGGTGTCCATATGGGATCCCGGGCGTGCAAGGCGAGGACCTTAACCACTGCGCCATTGTGCAGGCACAAGATAAAACTTAACTGTTTATCTCCCCTCTCCCAAACTGTGCCAGAACTATGTAATTTTCTCTGTTTTACAGACAGAAACAACATTCCAGTGAACTTGAATTTGAATATGAATTATTTACTCAAGGTGACACACTAATAACCGTACAGCAATCATTTTAAATCCTGAACTGTCTTACATACAAATACATTTTCATGAGACATATGCCTGTTCCATAAATTTGCTGTGTTATCCTATCAGTTTTGCTCATATATATATTTTTTACTTGTCTCTGTGTGTGCTTCTTTTGCAGTTAGTGGCATAATATTCCATTTTCACGAAGAAATGCTACCATTGGCCAATGAAGTTGCTTAAGGATTTTCTGCTGCAGTTCAATCTCTGATGATTTCCTAGTTGATCAGGTTTGAACAAAAAGTTTCCTGGGAGTGGAAAGGGTCCCTTTGCTCCAACTGAAGGAATCTGTAGCTTGAACAACCTCTCTTGTACCTTTGACAAATAAAAGCGTTGTGTCTGGCTTCTAGTCTGGCAGCCTTAGCTGATTTATCTTCCAGTAGGATTGGACATCACCTCCTACGCATGCCTTTCTTTGCTCATAGAACAAAACCCAATGGCCTATGGAGGGGTCTTTTAATGTATCTTCATTTTTCTTGCCACCCAAACACTAACTGCTCTTACATTCATCAAAGTGCTACCTAGAGAAAAACCATACTCGTGGAAGGCAGGATTGCCATGGTATGGAGAAAAAAAAAAAAAAAACACCACTTACTCTTTAATGTGCTCTGCCACATATTTCTATGCAGATACACACAATTTTATTCTCTACTGACACATCTTCAGTGGAAGCCCGTGGGGAAATCATTAATGTTGTGGTGCATCACCACACCTCCAACCTCAGAATTTTCATCTAGCATACTTTTTTTTTAAAGATTTATTTTTATTATTTTTTCATTGGAAAGGTGGATATACAGAGAGGAGAGACAGAGAGGAAGATCTTCCGTCCGATGATTCACTCCCCAAGTGAGCGCAACGGGCTGATACTATGCCGATCCGAAGCCAGGAGCCTCTTCCGGGTCTCCCACGCGGGTGCAGGGTCCCAAAGCTTTGGGCCGTCCTCGACTGCTTTCCCAGGCCACAGGCAGGGAGCTGGAAGGGAAGCGGGGCTGCCGGGATTAGAACCGGCGCCCACATGGGATCCCGGGCGTGCAAGGCGAGGACCTTTAACCACTTGCGCCACCGCGCCGGGCCCTTCATCTAGCATACTTTATGGAGCTCTTTTTAAGGGACCTGGGCCAGACAAGTGCAGTTTATAAATCTGTCAATCTCTGGCAAGGGTATCCTGCATCCTGATCAAATTGAAGCCCAGACCTGTGCCTTACTACAAACTCTTGGTTGTTTCTGAGACTGTAGAAACAAAAAGCTGAGACAGTTCCATGTTAATTTTTGAATTTTATTTCAATCTTTTATAATTCGATCTGTTTTACAGGATTGGAAAAACATCCAAACTGACTTTGTCCTTGTGTGATATTAATCCATTCAGGGGTGTACTCGCTATGGGCTCACTGGAAGGCCTTCACACCCAAGATTCCAAACAGTCAAGGTTTCACAAACGAAAGAAATCACATTTATTCTTAAAAAGCCAAAAGGAAAAGTCATGCAAAAAAAAAAAAAAACAACTACCCTACAGCAAACAAATAACAACACAAAATGGGATCTCCCTGTTAGAAAAGCTTCAAATGATTTTCCTTTCTCCTGACAAGAACACAGACATTGTATTGACATGGGCAGAAAACCATTTCTAGCTCGGCAGCATCTTTAAATAATTTAATTTGTTGTTTGAGGCACAGAAATAGCCAAGATACCACCCACTACCACCTGGAAGCAAAGTAGCTGTCTTTGTAGCTGCATTGAACATTGAACCATTGAACTTTGCATAACCAAACCACTTGGGTGAAAAGGCCCTTCCAAAATAAAGTTCGGCTGTCCTTGCTGTGGTTTGCACACCAGACACTGAGGTTAGTTTCTTTCCTTCCTGTAAATATTAGGTTTTTGCCCCCACTTCCCAGCTATCCTCCAAGTTCCTAGCTTACAAAAAGCTGGACACTTGGAAGGTAAGAACGATAAAAGTTCCGCCCTCAAAGAGAGGCACTTCTGTGTCTGATTGGCCAGGTAGTTACCATGGTTTGGAAGTCACACCCCTCTAACTCTCCACCACATGGTATGGCATGCAGAGTGGAGTGTTCTAAAGTCTCTCCTTGTCTTGATTTCCAAGAACAGCATGGAGAGATAGGCATACTGGTGCTTCCTGTGCCTACCAACAGATCATGGTATTTCTAGCATGTCTTCACTAAGACGTCCAAAAAGGAACTGCTGGTTTGCAGAACTAGCCTTGTTTAAATAAGACTTCCTCTCAAAACATTTTGATCTGTTACACTTTGGCAGGGATTCAATGACAGGTACAAGAGAGGCTATTATTCAATAGATGTTAGCAACAGAACTATTTTTTGAAGCAGATCAGAGCAGACTTCCATTGTATTTCTACTAAGTAGAGTCAAATGCTGATTCCACAACAGGCACCTCCACTGGCCTCCAGCTTGATTCTGGAGGAAAGTGTGAATTCTTTTTTTTTTAAAGATTATTATTATTATTATCCTTTAATGATACAGTTCCATAGGCTCCTGGGATTTCCCTTATCCCAGCTCCAATTTCCAACCCCACCTAGTTCCTCTATATCATTACTAAAGTATAGTTCTTCATACACAGTCATATGTTCATCATCACAGGCATGGACAACGGCAGAGAGTCCAGCAAACTATTGTCAAGATATAGTGAACAGTTTCATTGTGAGTCCATTTTTGTCTGGCAGTAGAAATGCATATTACATTGTATCCTCACATCTGGATGTTAGTCTCCATTTCATAGCTACTGTATATCCCCTCTAATGAAAAGTCATAATACAAAATCAACAATAGAAAGAAAAGTAGAAATTTACAATGCCATGAAGTTAAATAACATGTTACTAGATATGACAGTCTCCATTACAAGTTACTATACATCTGCATAAATGAAAAACCACAAAACAAAATCAACATGAGGAAGAAGAAAGAAATTAATAACACTAAGAAGTTAAATAACATGCTACTAAATGACTAACGTGTAGTTGAAGAAATGAAAATAAAGAACCTTCTTGCAGAAAATGATGCTAATGTACGATCTATGAGTCATTGAAGAATTTAATCAAAAGAAAGTGTTTTGAAGACATGAAAGTGGCAGAAAACATCAAAACCCATGCAATATAGTTTCCACTGATTTTTATTGTTGAAATGTGTCTCTTCTAGACAACAAATAGATGGGTTTTGTTGTTTAATCCAGTCTATGAATCTATGACGTTTGATTGAGCTTAAGCCATTTACATTCAGGGTTAACATTTTAGCAATGGGTTGTTCATTGGTTTAGTTTTCTGTTGTCCTTATCAATATTGCTTGCACATCTGCTGGCTTTGAGGCTGAAAATTTTTTCACACCATGGTTCTTTAATTAATTCATTAATTATTGTTATTTTTTAAATAATGGTTGATCAGAGCAGGAAGGATCAAGATTCAGGAAAAATTGGATGAATTCATTGCTTCCAAATTTACTATTTCTTCCTGCTGTTTCTAGGGTAAGGGAAGAAACAAAAGGGAAAACCACTCACAATTTTTCACATGTCCCAGAACCCAGGGATGACAAACTGCTACCTCATATTCACCCAGAGTCTCGATGTGCACATATTCAGAAGGTTCTGTCCAAGTGGTTTGGATAGTTCTGAAATGCTGCTGATCTCACCAATCCAGGGATGATGTTTCCCTCCAAACGTCCATTGGCTCCATTCACCAAAATTATTTGCTGTCATAGCTTATTTGGGGTTGTTGTCCAATTAGTTCTGTTCTTCTGCTACAGCACCAAATGTGCTGTCTTAATCTCCTTTTACAACAGGGCCTGTGTCCACTCCTTCACCTTTTTCGTTAAGTAGGGCATGTTGTTGCAGGTGAGTCCAAGAAGCTGGGCCAGGTATCCCAAGCATTGCTGGATCTCCCACCCCTGAGGCTCACGAACCTGACACCCAACTAGTAGGAAGGTCCTGGGAACCAGGCCAGGAGACCAAAGTCCCACAGGATCCCCCAACCATGGGGCCCATGAACCAGGCACCCTCCTAGTAGGAGGGCCCTGGGACCCAGGTCAGGAGACCTAATCCCCACCAGATTCCCACCTTGGGGTTCATGAAACAATCACCCACCTAGAAGGTGGGCCCCAAGATCTGGGCCAAATGGCCCACACCCACCAGTTCCCTTGCCCCCAGCTCAGGAAACCATCTCCCACCACTCATGTGGGCCACATGACCTGAGCCAATCTACCCAAGCACTGTCAGATCCCCTGTCCCTAGGATTCATGTACCTGGCCCCTACTTGATCCAGGCTAGCCTGACTCAGCTCACCTGAACTTCTGCAGTCTTATTGTGCTGTCTGACCTAATCTAGTCTGCTCCCTGTTCCAGCTCCTGTTGGTAGGTACTGCAGCCTATCTCAGCCCAGCCTGATTGCTCTCTCGGTCCTAGTGTGTACTGGCTGGTGTTGCAGCCTGATATAGCTCCTCTTGTCCCCTGCCCTGCTTCTCAGATCTGCCAGTGAGTGTTATGTGCTAGGCCAGACTGGTCTGTACCCAGACCTGACCCACATGTATGCCAGTGGATACTGCAACCTGACATGGTTGGGATGCTTTTTGCCTTGAACTTGCACTCTTACCAGTGGGTCATTGGCCCAGGTTGATGTTGTCCACCTCATGTCTTGGCGAGAACAGAGGACTTGCTCAGCCAGCCACACCCATTCTGGTTCTTGTTGTTGATTGTTGTAGTCCAGTGCTATCTGGTCTGCGCCCAGACACAGTTTTCATGCGGTTCAGCAGGGGTCAGGACCTAGTCTGGCCTGTTCTACACCAAAACTGGCTCTCAGAAGTACCAGTAGGGGCTGGAGTTAAGCCCAATCTGTCGCTCTGCTATCCCAGTGCATACCCATGCTGGTGCAGTCTGTAGCCATTTACAGTCATGCCTGTTACACTCAGTCCTACTCTCGTTCTCACCAGTGGGAACCACAGCCCAACTGGGGTGCCCCCTTAGCTCTCCAGCAAGGCCTGACCCTATTCTCAGTTCTAGGAGCCAGTAGAGATTGCAGTTCCACAGGGGTGAGCCCACATTGGCCCCACAGATTCTGCTAACACACCAACTTTTCTCATTTTTGCTCTCTCCTCCAAACCACTTTGGTGTGGGTCCCATACATTCATACACATGCCATGGACTTACCAACGGAAATCCCTCAGCTGTAATTACTAACCTGGACATAAAAACCAAAGCTCATCTCCCACTGTCACACCTGTGTGATCCTATCATCCCCTAGCTACAGGCACCCCTGTGGGCCAAAAACCCCTGACCTCCAGGATGGGACAGTCCCAAAGGTCTCCCGACCCTCCCTCCCCAAAGGAAGCCAGTTGCTCAGGTTTTCACACCTGCACCAAGGTCAGAGAGCCCCCTAGCTGGAGGTCTTGAAGGCCCCACACCATACTTTTTAGCTTTTTTTTCCATGAGCATCTGTAATACTTAACGTGTCAGTTGGTACCCAGACATTTCATTGGGCTCTTGGAATACCTGTAACAGGACAGTTTCTACACTCATCAGGGTGTACAGTTGTATGCACAGAAGGAACAGCAAAGCAGGAGAAGATAAAGCACAGCAGCAGTCATACAAGTCAAAATCAGTGTGGCCCCTATTTTTAATTCCTTTTCTCTCACCAAGTCATGAAAACTGACATTCAGATTTGATCTCAGTCAGTAGTCATCAAGAGCTACCAAGGATCCCACTAGTCTGAGGACATCTATTTACCCACACCTTTTAGGAAAATGGAAGTTTTGAGAAAGTGGTCCTCTTTAGGGTCAAATCTAGGGCTCATCAGATTTGTATGTGGAATTTAATGGGATCTCAGATAAATGCCCTTTTTTTAGTGAATGTGTCTGACACGTTGCATGAGGCATAAAAGAAATATTAGTCAGAATGGCTCCATACTTCAAAATCCTCACATGATTGATGAGCTGTGGCCAGGCTCAGGGTTCCAATGTTGGCTGAAATTTGTAACTGGACCCAACACGGTAGCATAGCAGCTAAAGTCCTCACCTTCAACACACTGGGATCCCATATGGATGCCAGTTCTAATCCTGGCAGTCCTTCTTCCCATCCAGCTCCATACTTGCAACCGGGGAAAGCAGTTGAGGATGACCCAAAGCTTTGGGACCCTGCACCCATGTTGGAAGAGGCTCCAGGCTCTAAGGATTGGCTCAGTTCCAGTTGTTGTGGCCACTTGGGGACTGACCCATTGACAGAAGATCTTCCTCTCAGTCTCTCCTCCTCTCTGTATATCTACCTTTCCAACAAAAACAAACAATCTTTTTTAAAATAGAGAAATTTGTAGCTGGCTGGCATATACCAACACAGGAGAAGGGGAAGGGATGTCCTAGTCTGTACCCTTGTACATCTTTGATTGGAAACTCAAATCTCTGATTAAAACACAGTTATGCTCAAGAAGATTTTTTTTTAAAGATTTATTTATTTTTTAACGGAAAGTTAGATTTACAGAGAGAAAGAGAGACAGAAACATCTTCCATTCACTGTTTCACTTGTCAAGTGGATGCAATGGCCAGAGATGGATTGATCCAAAGGCAGGAGCCAGGAGACAGGAGCTTCTTCTGGGTCCCCCATGCAGATGCAGGAGCCCAAGGCTTTGGGTCGTTCTCAACTATTTTCCCAGGCCACAGGCAGGGAGCAGGATGTGAAGAGGAACAGCTGGGATAGGAAATGGAGCATTCAAGGTACAGTCCAGATGAGTATTTAATGCTAGGTTATCATGCTGGGCCCACGGTAAGAGAGTAATCATCCACTATCTGAAGATGCCAGTTAAATGAGATCATATATGTTGATTATTTAACAGAGTGGTGAGCAGAAATTAGGGGGATTCCACTACAGATACTGCTGTAGACTGCACAGAAGAGCCCAGTTTTTCATTGTGCTCAGAGGAAGTCCTATGTTTTCTCCCATCACTGAGAGGGGAAAGTAATTCCTACCACAGAAAATCTTAGCTATGGTTAAAAAAGTTACATGAGACTCTTAGGAGAAGAGTCTTCCAAAACATAAAGAGTAAGAAAACACCTGATTTATGAGTAATAGATACTTTTTATTTACTTTTAAATCTATAGTTAAAAGTCTTACTTTTTTTTTATCAGCAAAGCTTAGTGTGTTCTTTCCTCAGCTTAATAAAGAAATGAAAAGCTGGGACTCTACTGGGGATGGAGAAGTTTCATTTGAGAAGTGAACAAGTAGACATGAAAAAAGATTGAAGTAGAAACTCCTCTGGGAGGAAAACCTGAGGTGGGATCTAAAAGGAGAGAGACAATGGGATTCAGAAAGTGCCTTTGATTTTTTAAAAATTATTTTATTTTATAATCTTTACATAGTTGATTAGGCCACAAAGGGACAAAGGATACAGGAAAGTGGCTAAGACCATTGTTGCCACGTTATTAGTATTTTTTTTTTCTGTACCTGGAGTAAGGAGGGAGATAAACGGAGAAGTCCCATCCAGCCTCCCACCCATTCACCCATCGCAGGGTACCCAGGGTGAGGCATGTTCTGAGGGTCCTGCTCAAGTGATTTTAATAGTTCAACAGTTCTGAATTGCTGCTAATCTTGCCATTCCAAGCATGATGAAATCTCTCCAGAACCCACTGGCTGACATAGTTCATTTTAGAGTCTCCGTTTGCCCAGATATTCACTGTCAACATATGGCTGGGGTAGTTGATTGATTTGTTCTGTCCTCCATCCTCTGCTGTGGTGTCCAGGTGTCCTCTGCAGGCTCCAATGCACTACCATAGCCTCCATGTACACCTGCATATGCTGTCCACTGCTCTGTCTGAGCCTCTGAGGAGACTCAGCTTTGGCACTTGCACTCCATGGTCAGACTATAGAAACTGTACTTCTCTAAATGGTTCTAAGATCAGGCAGTTCATTTGGGGGGATCCCCAAGGAAACTTCATCTGAGGTGATCCCAGGCCTGATTCCTGTGTATACATGCCCGTATAGGGTCCGGCAAAGCCCATTGCCCCAATCAGCTTAAGCATATGCTGTTGGTTGCAATTGCTAGGTCAGTTCTGTCTCCAGCCCTGTATTTCACATTAATGGTGTTGCAGTCTAGCCTGATTCTGCCCACCACACACAAAGCCCTCACACAAACCAATGGGAGCTGCTGCCTAGTCTGAGCAACTCCCAATAGCCTCCACCAGGCCTGCCCCTGCTCTCATTCTCATGCTTGCTAGTATGTACAGTGGACTAGGGCAGTCTGTCTCAATTCAGCTCTCATACATGTCAATGGGCATTGAAACCTAGTTCAACCCAACCAGCCCCACTGTCCAGCCCTCACATGTGGGCTTGTGCCATTCTATCTAGCCACACCTGCCCCAGTCCTGATTTTCATGCTCTCCAGTGGGAGTGACAACCACGGGGGAGATGTCCACTATTTCTCTACTGGCCACTCCCACATCATGGACTCTCCAGGTGGTTCTGCAGTTTAACTTGACAGAATTAGCCTCAGTGCCAACATCTGCCAGCTGATGTTGCGGCCAAGCCCAACCAACCCTCACCCATTCTGATTTATGCTTACACCAGTAGGAACAGTCAGCCTAGTCTGGCTTTTTCCTGATTCAGCTCACATGAGGTCCATAGGTGTTGTAGCCCTGCCGGGTCTGGTCTCCCCCCATCCCAACTCATGCTCTCCAGTGGGAGTGGCTGTCCAGCAGGGGAGCCCTCCACATTCTCCCTACCAGCTTTGTCCCCTCTCCTGGTTCTCACATGTGCTGGTTGGGCGCTGTATCCCAGTCTGGCACGGCCCACCTCACCTTGGTTATTACCAGTGAATGCTGTATCCTGGACTGACCCAGCCCACCCCCAATTTCAGCTCCCATTGGTGGGGGTTACAGTCTAGCCCAGCCTAGCAGGCATGCAATACCATCTGTAATGTGCACTGGTATGTGTTGCAACCCAACCTGGCCTGACACACACTCTGTTCTGGTGCTCGGATCTGCCAGCGGCTGATGGAAACTGATTCAGCCTGGTCCAACTCTGACCTATGCCAAATGTATGCCAGTGGGTACGGTTCCCTGGCCTAGTCTGGGCTACTCCCTATCATGGTTCTTGCATTCACCTGTAGGGACTGTGTCCTGCCAGAGGAGCTGCCTAGACTCCTCCATCAGAACCTCTCCCATTGCCAGATCTTGCACATGCCAGTGGGTCCATGCACCAGCCCTACTTAGTCCACTTTCTGTCCTAGCAGGAAAAGTGGCCTTTCCTGACTGGCCTTCAACCAATTCCGATCCTTATTGTTGGATGTTTCAGCTCAGCCAAGGCTCATCCATACCCAGGTACAGCTTACACATGGCTCAGTAGGGGCAGAGACGTAGCCTAATCCCTCCTACATCTATCCCGGTCCCCCAGAGCACCAGATGGTGCTGGAGTCCGGCAGGGCTAGATCCTAGTACCTGAGTGTTGAAACAAGGGATGGGTCATAATAGGAAGGGTCAAGACACCAACCAGCACTCGAGAACTAAGTGTAGGGGTAGATTCTGCAGGGATTAAATGGGTCCAACCCTGTTAAACTGCAAACCACCAGGTCTCTCAGTCCCCATGCTTGCCAACAAATTCAGTGGCCCAATTGCTGGGAGTCACGCTAGATTCATCCCTCACCTACACTCACATTGGCCTTATTCACGGATAACTCTAGGAAGCAAGTACATACCCTAAAAACCCTAGAATTTACTGCCAGGTGGCCAGCAGGCAATGCCTTGTGCCACCTGGTGCACTGGCTGCCCAAAAGCTCAGGAGTTGCTCACCGTGTGGCCATGGTATCCATGACTGGTGTCCATGGCCGGTGTCCATGGCCAGAATCCCAAGCATTGGATCCAACCTGGCTCAGTTACGCACCACAGCCACCATGCTGCTGAGGGCTCCTTTTACCCAAACTCCACGGTTGAACACCCACCCTCTAGGTTCCTCCAGCCACAAGGTGGTGGAGGCAACTCAGGGCCAGAGACCTAATCCCATTCCTGAAATTCCCTCATGGCAACTCACCATGGGTGGGGAAATCTCTCAGGCTTCCCAAAAGCTCAAGACTCACTCACCATGTGGTGATGGTGTCCATGGACAGAGTTCCAAGCACTGGGTCTGGCCTGGCTCAGCTATCCTTCACAACTGCTATGCTGCTGAGGGCTCAATTTACCTGAAACCTGTAGTCAAACATCCACCTCCTACGTTCCTCTTGCCACAAGGTTGTGGCTGCAGGGTGGCTGTCTTTGATTTTTTTTTTTTTTAGCAACTCTGGGATGGCCCTAACCCCTCCCCATGCCTTTCCCCTATGTCGGATTCCTCTACATTGTTGCATTATTACAGTTCATATCCAGTCATGATTCCATCATTGTGGGCATGGACCATGCAGAAAGTCCAACATCTTATTGTCCAGATAAATTGAACAGTTTCCTTGGGAGACCATCCCTGGTCTGAAAGTGGAGCTAGCAGAATATCATCCCACCCAATGAAAAGCCACAGCATAACATCAACAACAAATTACAACATTATGGAGTTAATTAACATTGTATTGAGTGACCAATATGCTACAAAATGCAAGTTCTTAACCACACCCTGTGACTACTTCATTGACATTTCAATTTTATTTTATACACAACTGGCTGCTATAACTTTAGAATGGTTATGGGGTACTATTCAGCTGCCTCATGTCTACTTTCATTTTTATACTTAGCAGTTTATAGTATTGAAGCATAATTTTTACTGAACTGCCAAGGAGACCACTGGGAATTGGACTGCCCTCATAGGCCAAGAACTCTGAGGTCATCCACTCCCTTTCAGATCTCCCACATTGATGGAAGAAGCCCAGATCCTTCCTCACAGGATTTAATGTCATTGGAACAACAGCCAGGAGCCCTGAGTGGTCCTCAGAAACAGAAGAACAGTCAACTTCCTTCAGTACTCGGGAGGGGAGCTTTCTCTGGTCCTTACTTAGTTCCAACTTAGGATCCCCACCCTCTCTTGCAATGACCATCATGGTTGCTCCGGAGCGCCACCCTCCCCCTCCCCCCCCCAATTAGATTAGATAGACAGAGACCAATAAGGAGAGCTTAGAACCAGACAGGAAAAAGTCAGCTTGGACTCCCATATACCTTCCTGAGTAGGACACAAAGATCAGTTACTCCTCACTAAGGTATTGAAAATTTGTCTGCACACCCCTCCTAAAACTGTTCTGCACCTCAATTGTTAACACACGGCATGTTAGAGTTATAAGCCACTTTGGTGTATCTTAAACATTGCCAAGTTCAGTAAAAATTATGCTTCAATACTATACATGGCTGTCTTTGATTTTTAAGTTTTCTCTGATCCCTCAGTGTGTCACTCAGATGGACAGAGTTTTCTCAGTTGGATTCCCACCTGCCAGGCTGAGCAATCTCTGTGCTGCCTACTTGAAAGTGTTATTTTTCTGGTCATTCCTGGAAATTGAACAACATGCTACTGAACAAACACTGGATTGGAGAAGAAATTAAAGACAAATTAAAATTCCTTGAAACCAGTGAAAACTCAAAGATAACATACTAAAACCCATGGGACACCTCTAAGGCAATGTTTGAGGTAAATTTGTCATAATTGGTTCCTGCATTAGGAAACAAGAACGACACCAGGTAAATGAGTTCAGTGAACACGAAGATGATAACGAAAAACAACAGCAGAGTAATTCCAAGGACAGTAGAAAAAAATAATCAAAAAAGAGAATACACAAACTAGAGACCAATAAAACAATATACAATATCAATGAATCAAAGACTTGATTCTTTGAAAAAATAAACAAAATAGGCACCACACTGGACCAAATGACCAAAAAAAAAAAAAAGTGGGAGAAGACAAGAATTAATAATATTAAAGATGTAAAAGGGAACATAAAAACAGATACCTCAGTCATACAGAGAATAATCAGAAATTACTATAAGCAACTATACTCTAGCAAATCAGAAGACATTCAAGAAATGGGTAGATTTCTGGACTCATACCATCTACCAAAAATAAAGTCATGAGGCTACAGAAAATCTAAATGAACTTCCTATAACCGAGGCAAAGACTGAATCACTAATTAAAGCCCTCCCCCCTCAAAAAACAAAAAACAAAAAAACCCAAGCCCAGACAGCTTCACTGCTGAAATCTTCAAAGCATTCCAAGTAGAACTGACCCCTATTCTTCATCAGCTACTCAAAAGAATAGAAAGATAAGCAATCCTGCCTAATTCTTTCTACAAAGCAAAATCACCTTAATCCTAAAACCAGACATACATGTAACAGAGAAAGCTTTAGACCGATATCCTTGATGAATATTGATGCTAAAATATTCAACAAAATAATAGCCAACTGAATACAACAATACATTAGGCACCCGGACCAAGTAGGATTTGTCCCTTATATTCAGGGATGGTTTAATATACACATACCTATAAATGTCATATACCACATCAAGAAACTGAAGAACATAAATCATGATAGTCTCAATAGATGCAGGGAAAGCATTTGATAAAATGCAGCAGTCATTAATGCAAAAACTTTAAGCAATGTAGTTACAGAAGAAACAACCTACAGCATGATCAAAGCAATTTATGAAAAACCCAATGCCAGCATCACATCGAATGGGGAAAGATGGGAAGCTTTCCTATCAAAATTTGGAACTAGTTACGGATGTCTACTATCACCCCTGCAGTTTAACATAGTGCTGGACAATTGCAATCACCAGCATATGCATAGGTTGATTGAGGCGAAGGACTATGCTGGACCCTGTCCTGGCATGCACACACAACAATCATGCCTGGGATCACCTCAGATAAAGTTTCCTTGGGGATCCCCCCAAATGAACTGCTGGACTCAGAACCCCAACCATGAAGAGAAGTACAGTTTCTATGGTGTGACCATGGAGTGCAAGTGCCAAAGCTGAGTCTCCTCAGAGGCTCAGACAGAGCAGTGGACAGCATATGCAGGTGCACGTGGAGGCTATGGTAGTGCATTGGAGCCTGCAGAGGACACCTGGTACCACAGCAGAGGATGGAGGACAGAACAAATCAATCAACTACCCCAGCCATGTGTTGACAGTGAATATCTGGGCAAAAGGAGACTCTAAAATGAACTATGTCAGCCAGTGGGTTATGGAGAGATTTCATCATGCTTGGAATGGCAAGACTAGCAGCAATTCAGAACTGTTGAACTATTAAAATCATTTGAGCAGGACCCTCAGAACATGCCTCACCCTGGGTACCCTGCGATGGGTGAATGGGTGGGAGGCTGGATGGGGCTTCTCCGTTTATCTCCCTCCTTACTCCAGGTACAGAAAAAAAATACTAATAACGTGGCAACAATGGTCTTAGCCACTTTCCTATATCCCTTGTCCCTCTGAACCCTAATCAACTATATAAAGATCATAAAAATTAAAAAAAAAAACATAGTGATGAAAGTATTCCCAAGAGCCATTAGAGAAGAAAAAAAAAGCAATTAAAGGAATTCAAATTGAGAAAGAGGAAGTCAAACTATCTCTGTTTGCAGATGACATGATTCTGTAAATAAGAGAACGAAAACCCTCAACAAAGAAACCGCTAGAACTTAGATGAGTGCTTGGTAAGATTACAGTGTACAAAATAAACACACACAAGTGAAAACATGGTTTACTTGAAAAAGACGGATGGTATGTAATTGTAGTTATCCAAAAGGAGTAGTTCTGCGATCAAAATATGTATTTTGTATCTTTTGGCCTATTCCATTCATCAGCAATATAAGTTTTCTCTATGTGTCACATACCTATTCAAAATTACCTGTTGAAAAAAGAAAGTTGATTTCAATGCTAATCTAAAATCACTTTGGACATGAAGACTTCTCTGGAATTTGAGATATCATGAATTTTCTGCAAAAGTAGAAAATCTTGTTGGGAGGTGTGCTTAGCATGCTTTTTTTCTCTACAGCGCACTGCAGGAGCAGAAATTGTACTTAAGATGAAAAGGACAATGCATGGTTTGTTTGAAAGCTACTTGCAAGCTTGATGGTATGTGATGGTAGTTTCAACAAAATAAAGTTGTTCCATAATCAACTGGATTATTGCATTCGCCAGCACTCCGAGTTCCCTATTTATAACCTTCCCATTCAGCACTTTCTGGTGAAAGATCAGTTGTTTTCAATGTTACCTGGAAAGCACTTGGGCACCAAAGTTCTCTCTGGATTTTGAGTTAATACTGAGTTTACTGAGAATGTATAATTTTTTTTTTGGACTGGTGCTAAACATGATTTTTTCTATTCAGTGTGCCGCCTGGACATAAATGCTGCTTTAGATGGAACGCAACAAAGCGTGGTTTCCTTGAATGGTTGATTAGCATGATGGTATGTGAAGCTATTTCCTAATGCAGCATTTTATCTGTATCTTGTGGCCTAGTCACTTCACTAGAATTCTGAGTTGCCTCTTTGTAACATCTCTATTCAGAATCATTTGGTCAAAGAGCAGTTATTTTCAATTCCTCCTGAAAGTAACTTGGGCGCTGAGGACCTTTCAGGAGATTAAGGTAATAATGAGTTCACCAAAAATCTGCAACGTCATGTTGCATGCTGTGCTCAACGTGCTTATTTTCTATTCAGTGCACTCTATAAACAGAATTTTTACTTAAGGCAAAAAGAACAAAACATGGTAGACTTAAAGGTTTGTTTGGTCTGATGAGATGTGATAATCATGAAAAAATGTTCCAGCTCCCTAGCAATAAGGGAAATCCAAATTAAAACATCGATGAGGTACCACCTAACACCAGTAAGATTGGCCCACATAAACAAGAACACCAACGACGCTTGCTGGCGAGGATGCGGGGAAAAGGGAACCCTAATCCACTGCTGGTGGAGCTGCAAATTGGTACAGCCTTTATGGAAATCAGTCTGGAGAACACTCAAACAACTCAAAATCTGCATACCATATGACCCAGCAATAGCACTCCTAGGAATATATCCAAAACACCTGTTTTACGACAAACCAACATGCATCCCTATGTTCATTGCAGCACAATCAGTAATTGCAAAAACATGGAAGCAACCAAAATGCCCATCAGCAGAAGCTTGGATAAGAAAGCTTTGGTTCATCTACTCCATGGAATACTACTCAGCTATTAAAAAAAACAAAATGCAGTTCTTTGTGGCTAAATGGGCACAACTGGAAACTATAATGCTAAGGGAAATGAGCAAATCCCAAAAGGTTAGATACCACATGTTTGCCTTGATTTAACCTGTAATTTTTTGTTTGGTTGTTTGTTATTTTTTGAACCTGTCATTGATACTGTCTCAACCCAGATGTTTCGAAGAAGGGAACTTGCATTATTTTTAACATATTGTTTACCCAATACTATGTCAATTAATTCCATAATGTTGTATATTGATACTGAGGCCTTGTTGGGGCTTTTAACTGACCGGATCTTTACTCTGTTAGACCTATCTTCAGACCATAGAAGATCTCCCCAAGAGGCCACTGAACTTATCTGGACAATAAGACGCTGAACTTTATGCTAGGCATGTGTTTGCAAGCAATGAATCTCAACTGAACTTGAACTAGGGTTATGCAACAAGGTGGAGGAATCCACCATGGGGGGAGGGGTATGGGAGGGGTGGGGGGAACCCCCAGCGCCTATAAAACTGTACTACATAATACAATGTAAGCAACAATAAAAAAAAAAAAAAAGAACACATATTCCTTACCATACAGCCTATTCCATTCACCAACATTATGAGTTCCCTATTTGTAACATTCGCATATTTCACTTCCTGGTGAAAATTTAGTTGTTTTAGATGCTGCCTGAAAGTCAATTGGGGGGGGGGGAATAACTTGGACACTGAAGACCTCTTTGGATATTGAGTTAACAGCAGGTTTACTGAGAATCTACAACATTCTGTTACATGTTTCTTTTCTGTATAGTTTGCTCTATGAGCAGAAATGCTGCTTAGATGAAAGCGACAAAGTACATGTTAAAAGCATTATGGTTTGTGAAGATAGTTGTCCAAATGGAGTTGCTGTGTCTTCTGACTTTTCCATTCACCAACAAGCTAAGTTTATTAGTGAAACATACATAGTCAGCAATACTTGTTTTCAGCACTACCTGAGAAGCACTTGGGACACTGGAGTTTTCTTAGGTTATGGAGTTCATGATGAGTTTACCAAGAATTTAAAACATTCTCTTAAGTGCCATGCTCCACAGCTTATTTTCCATACATACATCGAACTCTGTGGAAGAAACCCCACTTTAGAAGACAAGTATCAAAAACTGGTTTCCTTGAGAATTACTTGTGAGCTTGGTGTTGCGTGAAGGTATTTTTCAAGTGGAGTTTCACTGTCATCAGAACACATATCATTCTGTCCAATTGCATTTAGCAGTGTGCTGAGCTTCCTAGGGGTAAGCAGCAGAGTCAGCAGAACTTGGTGAAAGACCAAAGTTGTCTCTGGATCCAGAGTTCATCACACATATTCTGAGATTCCTCAACATTCTGTTGTATGGTGCACTTCACACAGTTCTTTACAGTATGCTCTCATCACAATTCAAAATTTAGATGAAAAGTGATTAAGCAATATTTGCAAGCTCCTTATAAGCTTAGTAGTATGTGAGCTCTTTGTAAGCCTGATGTTATGTGAGAGTGGTTTCACAAATGGAGTTGTTCTGCCATCAGAACACGTATCTGTTCCTTGGTATACTTAAGTATATTCATTTCTATACAGTGCAGTCAAGAGCATTAAATGAAAGGTGACAAAACTCTTTTTTCCGTGAGAGCTCCTTGCAAGCCTGATGGTATGCAAAGGTAGTTACCCAAATGGAGTTATTCTGCCAACAAAGCAAGTATTATGTATCTCCTGGCTTATCTATTTACCAACGTGCTGAATTCTCTCTGTGGAACTCGCACATTCAGGACTACTTGGTGGTGAACCATTGTGCTGCAGGAGGGAACTAGGCAACTTCCATCTCAGGGCCTGGGTGGTGGGAGCTTCCAACAGCCTATTGATTGCTGGCAATACCCAAGCCAGGGCAAACTCAAGGCTTCGGCCCCTGGCCACAGCCACTGCTGCCACATGGTGAATGAGGCTTGGACTTACCTGGGCCCAACAGGCTTCTTATTTCCTGGTTAGTACACTGGCAAGGGATGTCTTGGGAGCAAAGTCGAGCCTGGGGACAGGTGAGGGGCTATGCCGAGCTGGGTCAGAGCAACCACGGGCACGTGCAAGATCAATGGCTGGGAATAGGCCTTGTTGGGCAGCTAGGAGAACACCCTGGCTAGGTGTGGGCTGCATCCTGGTCTGGATACGGCTATAGTGTTCCTTGGCACAAATGTAGACTGGGGTGAGTGCACCAACTGGGCTAGACTCCAATTCCAGGGTAGGTCTAGGATGGGCTAGGCTACGATTTTGCCCTTGCTGAGCCAAGTGTGAGCTATGTCTGCATGTGGAACAGACTAGACTTGACTGTAACACTCAACAATAATGACCAGAATGGGCTGAAGACCATTCAGGAAAGGCCATTGTTCCTGCCAGGTCAGGAGGTGGACTGAGTAGGGCTCGCCCATGGACTCATCCATGTGCGTGAGATCTGCCATTAGGAGAGGTTATGATGGAGGAACTTGGGAAACTCCTCTATCAGGACACTGTAAGGACTTATTCCAATATCCCACCCTGGACTCTGCGCCATTTCTTCTTCCTCACTGCTCATGGAATTCGCGCCAGTCCAGCCATCCACCAATCAGATGTAACCTGGCATTCCACCTGAGAATCCCACCTCTGATCTCCCAGCCCCTTTCCCAACCCCGCCTACTCACCAATCATCCCCAGGCATTCACCTGCAGACACCAATCCCCTGGGGCCTTGACCTCAATCCCTCCGAATCCCTGGCCCCCACACCTGGCAGACAAAAAAGGCCCCCAGGTGCGGTTCACTCTCTTGCTCTCTCTTGCTCTTGCTCTCCTTGGTTCCTCTCCCCTGCTCTTCCTCTCTCTCCTCCTTCTTACCTCCCTTCCCCCCTTCCCCTGTTCCTGCCCCGCTGGAATAAACTTCCTAAGATATGTCGTTGCGTCTGGTGTTTTCAGCTCACGGTAAAGAACCAGGTTGCGAGAATTAGCTGCGCGTAAAGTATCTTAATATCGTATGACCTAGAACTAGAACTCTTACACTCTTAAATAACTAACAGACACAGTCCATGGAGATAAGCCCACGACCAGGTGTAGCTCTGACACTTGAGCCCTGATTAATTATGTAAAGATCATCAAAATAAAACAAAAAAGAACAAAAAAATGGACAGACATGAGAAAGACATGAAAGAAGAAAATAAACCCAGAATGAGGACACGAGAGAAAAGCATATAGAGATTGAAAGAGAGAAGCAACTAAAGAGGCACCAAGGAAAAGCAAGCAAAAGCGTGAGAAAGTAATGATGAAGAATACCAAATAAAGGCGGGAGTCAGAAGTGAAATTATATAAGAGAGACAGGAGAGTGGGAGAAGGAGAGAAGAGCCAGTGAGAGGCTGACTACAGGGAAAGTGAAAAGGAGAGAGGAAAGCAGGAAACAGAAAGAAACCCCAAAAAACAGAGAGAAACAGCGAGAAACAGAACCTAAACGGAAAGGAGAGACCGAAGAAGAAAGAAAGAAGGACACATCCATGAGAAGGTAACCGACCCCCGCCCGGACGGAGGGGAGGACCCATAGACATGCGCATAGTGCAGTCCCAGCCCCGCCGAAGGTTTCTGGGGTGCCTCGGAACCCCCCACCCTGCCCGACCGCGTTTACTGCGCCTGCGCCAAACCGACTCTTTCCCTCCCTCCCCTCTTCCTTGACCCACAAACTCCGTGCCAACTGCGACCCCGAGGCCTCGCGAGACTTGAGACTTGTTTAGACGTGAGGGCCATCTTGGCATCTGTCGTCAGCACCATCTTGGCTTTTGATACTGTGGCCACTAGATGGCGCGCAGACACCATGATTGGATTCTTGAACCACGCTGTGATTCCTGGTGTGGAGTTAGTTGGGGCTGGGAAGGGAACAGGGAAGATGAAGGATAGGGGAGCAGGAAGAGCGAAGACAAGAGATAACAAGGACAACTCAGTTGTCCTTGAGCCCAGGGGTCAGTTCTAGATTCACCCCTTGGGCCACGGTTTTTCAGACCCAGGCCCAAACTCTTCTGGGGAACTTCATCTAGTAATGAGACAGAGAGTCAGAGAGAGAAAGAGAGAGAGAGAGAGAGAGAGAGAGAGAGAGAGAGAAGGAGAGAGAGAGAGAGAGAGAGAGAAGGAGAGAGAGAGAGAGAGAGAGAGAGAGAGAGAAGGAGGGAAGGACTGTCTCACCAAAATCAGGAACCTGATTCAGTTCATCCCAATGTTCCCAACCACGTTGGCACAGCAAAGACCTCCCTATACACACAGTTAAAACCCAGCCAGCACCTCATCCCAAGTCTGATCCCACAGTATGTGCCAGGAGGGAGGGAGACCTTTTCGCCATCCCTGTCTCTCCTGGATGACCCTCCCTAGGCAGTATTGTCACTAAGTATGAAAGGACTCTCTCCCTCCTGTGTCACAGCAGCAGAGGCCATGTTTGGCCAAAGCCAGCAGCAGGAACAAGATCAAATTGCTGCTCTCGTACAGCAAGTCCAGTGTGTCTCCTGACAGGTTGTTTAGTGCATGGACAGTGCCACAATGCCAGGATGCCCCATTGTCTTGCTTTCACTTTCTGCCGTTTTTTTTTTTTTTAAGATTATTTTTATTATTTTTTTTTAATTGGAAAGGCGGATATACAGAGAGGAGAGACAGAGAGGAAGATCTTCTGTCCGATGATTCACTCCCCAAGTGAGTGCAATGGCCGATGCTATGCCGATCCAAAGCCAGGAGCCTCCTCCTGGTCTCCCACGCGGGTGCAGGTTCCCAAAGCTTTGGGCCATCCTCTACTGCTTTCTCGGACCACAAGCAGGGAGCTGGATGGGAAGTGGAGCTGCCGGGATAGAACTGGCGCCCATATGGGATCCCGGGTGTGCAAGGCGAGGACCTTAACCACTGCGTCACCATGCTGGGCCCACTTTCTGCCTTTTTTTTCCCCTTGAGGTTGACTTATTTTCATCGGAAAGGCAGATTTATAGAGAGAAGGAGAGAAAGAGAGAGGAAGATTTCCATCCGTCTATGCAGTCCCCAAATGGCCACAACCATGGCAGGAGCTGTCCCAATCATGGCAGGAGCTGACCCAATCATGGCAGGAGCTGACCCAACCATGGCAGGAGCTGACCCAATCTGATCCAAAGCCAGGAGCCTGGAGCTTCTTCCAGGCTTCCCCCACAGGTACAGGGTCCTGTACACTTGGGCCACCCTCCACGGCTTTCCCAGGCCACAGACAGGGAGTTAGATCAGAAGTGGAGCAGCACGGACTTGAAAGTAGAGGATTAGCCTGTTGAGCTATTCTGTAGCTCCCTTGTGTCTATCCTTCTTGTAAGATCTTGCAAGACCCAAGAAGTTCCTCAGGGACAGAAAAGATGTGGAATGGAAACAGGTTAGAGATGTGAAAGAAGAGAGAGGAAAAGAGCGGGAGGAGGGAGAGAGAGAGATTGAAATTGAGTTAGTGAGAGTGTGACAGTTATTCAGTCTTCTCTGTTCCCCATTTGCAGGTAAGGTCCAGATAAGGAAACGGAGAAAGGGAGCAGCCAGGCTGGCTTTGGGTCTGTCTTTCTCTCTTGATTTTAGTTTTTTTTTTTTTTTTCCAGAGAATTTAGGAACTTGATTTTAGGAACACTTGTGAAGAATCTTTGTATAAACTAGTATCTCTGAATGGATTTCAGGGAGACATTAATATACCAACTCCCCACCTGAAATGTCAGCCTGATTCTGTCTCTGGCCATTGCCAACAGGGAGGGCCTCAGACTGGTCTCTTTATTATTAGAAAGGGACAAAGGAAGTTGGCTAGTGACACCTTTCTGGGCCTTTTGTTCCATGGCCAGGTACCATGGAAAGCAGGAACTCTCCTTTGTTTACGGAGAAGCATCTTTGAGGTGAACCTTTAAACAATGTTTTCTCCACCATTAATATGGGTATCTCTCTCTTTCTCTGTTAGAGTGTAGGTAAAATGTTAGAATGTTAGAATGGAATGTTATTCTTGGGCAGTGTGAGGTTCCTGCTACTTTGCTAGGACAGGAGGCGCCTGGACTCTGGGAAGAATCCACTCTAGTGATAAATCTGTTCCTTTCTGCTCTGCAACCTTGTGATCCATCAACTCACCCAGGTACAGGAGGGCAGAGGGAGGCGCAATTCTCCTCAGGTCCCAGGAACAGGAGGAAGATAAGGGTGTGAGAATGGGATGAGCCATAAAGATAATGGGTATGGGAATGGAGCAGACTGCTTGCGCCTGAAGGCCATAAAATGAACATGTCTAAAGTTGTTACTTGTGATGTATGTCTCAGCTAAAAGGGCCTATATAATCTCCTGCCTTTTGCTAGTTCGAGGTCCGACCTCCGCTTGGCTGGCCAGTGTTCCTTAAGTCTGCTCTGACCCCAGCACACTGGCGCAGTAAACTCTTGTTTACTTTTTGCATTGCCAGCAAGACTCTTTGTCGTTCTCTGGGAGTTGACTAGCTTGCACCTAATGTCCGGGGAGCTCTAGCCAGGACCCTAACAAATACATGTGTGTGTGCCTTCAACCTCTAACCCAGAGCCTACATGATTTGTGATCCTTGAACCCTACTGCCAGAAGCAGGTTCCCCAGAACCACATGCCTGCCATACAGCAGAGGTAACGCTGGAAGAGTGGAAGCATTTGGGTATTTGGTCTCTCCAGATAGTCCTCTAGCAGGCTGGTTAAAAGCTAGGCCAACTTGAAGGTTTCTGAAAATATTGAGATGCCCTGAAACCTGTGTGAAATCTCTCCTGAAGATCAAGTGGATCCATTTTCACAGCCACTGCCTGCTGGGAGCCTGCACAGCAACATCTCAATGCCAAGAGCCCAGTGTATCACCTGAAACAACCAGGAAAACTTGGTCCTACCCCACATCACAGCACAGCAGACGGCTAACAAATGACCCAACTGGGCAGCCCAGGTGCTGCTCTCATTGGGGCACTGGGTTGTCCTGGGTTAACCAAGGCTGTTGGAGTTGCAGGTGGACTGCCATGTCTGGCACTGTAGGGTGGTCTCTCTGTTTATTATTTTGAAGGTGAACGTTAGGGAGAAGATGGAAACCCAATTAGCAAGCCTTTGCTAAAAGCAGCATTATGAGATCTGATCTCACAGCAACAGCATTAGGAGTCTCCTGTTATTATCTTCCCTTCTCCCATTCCCTCTCTCTTTCAAATAAACTGATGACCGTAGCAACAATAAGAAAATAGTTTTAACTTTTGCTATGATTCAACTAACAAAGGATGGCATTAATATTAAGCTTATACAGTTCTTTAGATGTAGATGTCATCATCCCCTACTTTACAGGTGGAAAAAGTTGAAACTGGCAAGGGTAACAGGCTCAGCACCCCACCCTTGGTCTCAATTCCATTCTTACATAAGGACCGTGGGCTATCTGCACCATTTGCTTAGTTATAGTACTTGAAAGAAAACGCACATGAGAATCAGGAGATCATTTGCCCATTCTAGACAACCTGATTGGAGACTTAAGGTGCAACAAGTGGAAAATGGCTTGGAATCTCTTCTGGGGCCTGAGTGTCTGCCACTGCTGAAGCCTTCCAGAACTGTGACAGTTCAATGAGGTCAAGTTAACAGCTGCATTGAATTCTCCCAGGGAGTAGAATCTGGAAGAGGGAGAATGATGGACATCCTCAGTTGAGAATACCAACTCATGCAGCATAACTACAATGTTGAGTTCTACCGATTTTCCTTTCGCCTGTATAACCCTGATCCCCGTGCTACAGTGTGACAAAACAGGACTGCAGCAGGATGCCTATCTGGAACACAGCAATCCAGACCCAGCGCTCTGACACTCAGCATGCACCAAGCTCCCACGTGGGCCAGCCATGATCCCAGAGCATCTCACAGCAAAAGGATTAAATATATTTCAGCGTCTGTAGGAGGCAGGCTGACCCTGCTACACAGAGAAGTTGACAAGGCCACCTAGCTGGTGAGACTCCACAGACATGCTCCACTTACCCTATCAGGGATCAGGCTATCTCAGCAGGCCAGCCCTTGCTTGAACTCCTTGCTGCTCTTAATGATCTCACTTGCCCAGCTGCTAGATGACATCTCTGGACCCCAATACTCTGACCTCTAGCCCTTCAAGAGAAGGCTGGGGCAGGGGACACATTACAAGATATCAGGTCAGCCCATGCACACAATACTGCAGTGGAAAATGGATGATTGTTGCAGGTAATGGGAATAAACAGGAGAACCTATAGCATATCAGGTGAGTGAGGCAAGCATGAGCCCCTGTGACCTGGGAAAAGCACGTGGCCCCACACACCACCACATTCTACAACAAGATGCATGCACCCACCAGGCCAGGTTGTATGTAAAGCTGACCAGAAGATATTTGAACATCTCATATTCATGTCACTCCAAAGAACCTTTAGAGATTGCAATCGCATGGACAGGTCATCCTTGGATCAATAGGATTCTAGTGAAATTCAAAAAGAAGCACCATGAACAAGAGCCCCAGCCACTTTACTGGGAACCTTCACTCAGACAGGCACCAACTATGAATGAGAGAACCTTTTCTGTCTTATGTTTTTAAGTGCCAGCCTTTATAAAAGTTCCTCTCACACAGTGTTGAATAAATACTAGGTCTTCCCACTTGCCTGTTCTAGTTTTTCTATGTAGGGAAAGTCAAAGACAGCTGAGATCTTTTCCAACATCTCATCTTTTGCCCTGATTTATTGTGTTTCAAATCTTTGTGATCACATTTAAATTTCTAACATGTGCCAATGTATCAAGAACTGGTGGATGATATATCATGCAAGCAGACACGTACACATGTAATTCTCATCTGTTGGGGCGTGATCAAGTGTAATTGACCAACAATCCCCATGTCACAGCTGAGCAGTGGCTGTCACCTCCCACACACTCATTGAGCACGAGTCTACATTGGGGTCATTGGCAGTATAATGGAAGGGAAGCGTGTTCAACTATGTGATCTGGTTCCCCAAAACCACAAGGATGCCCTGTGCAGTGTTCAGCGGAGCATCACATTCATCTTGGCCCAGGACTAATGCCAACAAGGGTTTATTTATGGGAATTGTCATAATGCTATTTCTCCAGCTCACAAATCTGTGACTCCCTCCCCTGCCTTGCTGTTGACTTCACACCTCCTAAAACTTCTAGGAGCCAGGTGCCAAGAGGCAGTGTTGTTGAGAACTGTCATCTCAAGCTCCAGGCTCCTGGCTTGGCCCAGCTCTGGCTGTTGTGACCATCTAGGCGGTGAACCAGCAGATGGTACATTCTCTCTGTCTTCGTTTCTTCCCTCTCCCTCTCCCTGTTCTTCTCTCTCTTCCTCTCTCATTTCCTGTATAAATAAAGCTTTTTAAATAAAAAGTTACTTTGTATCCATGGGAATGGAGTACGGTGGGGAACATTGGGAAAAGGAGTCTTTCAGCAGCTCCTGGTGTTTCCACTTCAAGCAAAAGCAGGTACCCTTCATGGTGCTGATATATAGGTCACCTCTGTAACAAAATACTTGAAGTGAGAGACTTTGTGCTTGACTGGTATATCAGGAGGTATGAAGTCAACAGCAAGGCATGGAGGGAATCTAACAGATGGGAGAGTTGGAGAGATAGCCCCTTAAAATTTACTGATTTTTAAAAATTTGACATACTTAGAGCAAGGGAGTGACAGATTTTCATCCTTTGGTTCACACCTCCAAATGGCCACAACATCCACTTCTGAGCCAGCATGAAGCCAGGAACCACAAACTATCTGGATTGTCCACAAAAATGGCAGGTAGTCAGTTGGGTCATTTCACTGATTTCCCAGAGGTGCTAAAGTGGAGCAGCCAGCATTCTCACTGGGACTGCATTATAGGATATGGGTGCAGCCATGTTTGCTGCACGCTGCAGCCACATTTGTTGAGCCATAGCATGCTGCGGCCATGCTTGCTGAATCATGGCAGCTGCTCTTGCCTTGGCTTCCTTATGTGATGTCAAAGTCTTGTGGTTACACTTGGCTGTGATTAGATAAAAGACCAGAGTGAAACTTCTGCCCACTCTTACATAAGTTAGCATATCCCATTTTATTGTGCATAGCAAACAATCACACAGCAGCTATTTTCAACACAAAGGTGGCATTTCCTAGCAGCTGTAGAACAGAAGTCCAGGCCATCAACTCCCTTCCCTGCACAGGGTCTCTCACCCAGACATCCAAGATGGACTTGATATTGAGTGTCCTGGATTTACAAGGGTGATGGCAGTGGGCTGCTTGAGGCTGGAGGACTACCCCGAGGTTTCCTGCTCTTTCTGTCTTCCATCATGCTGCTATGCGCACAGATCCAGCTCCAGACACACACCTGTTCAGGGATCTTGGAGGTTGGCAGTCATGCTGCAGTCTCTCTCCATCACCCAGAAGAGCTGGTAAGGAGACGTGGTTGTTGTTGTGGTCCCAGTGCCTTGGGACACAGGAAACCCCAGGCTGAAACGAGCCATCACCCAATAGCACTGATTGGACACCTGCTACCCAATTAATAGAAGGAATCCTGGGAGGTGGGCTGAGTGAGACATCAAACTTGCCCTAAATCTGCTTGGTGCAAAGACAATTAGTCTTGATATGTAAGCTAATAGATAAATTGAGTTGCAAATTTCTTTCTTGCCAAGAGCCTTCAACAAAGTTTACTTCCTGTTCATTAGGGACCCAATAGATATTTCCAACTGGAGAAGCTTGCATACCTTATGGCCAGCTTGCCAAACAGCATAAAGTTACTCCTAACACACCCACCCTCCAGTCTCCATCTCAGAGTTCACTGCACCTCTGTTTTTACCCATTAAACTCCTATCTCCAGCACCAACCACTAGTAATAGTCACAATAAAGCAATTTCAGGATGGAAGGCCTTGAAAATGTGAAAAATTAAAGTGCTCCTGATGCTGCCAAGAGGAAGTTGCTGCAAGCCATTCCACTCTGCCAAAACAAGGCTCCACTCAACCTAGCTGAGACTCAGCCACATGTTTGCAGCTCTGCAGGGGAAGGGAGACAGGGAGCTCTGGGGAAACCAGGCGGCCACTCCTGAGTAAACATTTTGGACTTGGAAGACACAAAAAGATAAGAGTCTCAGTCCCCAAAGGTTTTTCCAAGAAACCAAAGAACTGGGCCTGCATATGTGCTCATGGTGGAGGCAAGGAGAAGCAATCCACCAATCAGAGTTTTCACTGAAGAACAGCAAGAATGGAGCCTTGCCTCTGTTTCAAGATCTGAAAGGCAGCTGCAGCCCGCCTGGCACTGATCCCAGAAATTGCTGTGGAGGGAGATCATCCCCTGGACAGGGGCACTGGGCCCTCCCTGATATGGCACTGACCCCACAAATGGCCGTGACGGGAGACCATCCCCTGGCACTGGGCCCTTCCTAATATGCCCGGCTGTGACTACCCTCTCCTTGGACTTGTGAGCAGGGAGAGTTCACCCTGATCAGACCCTGATCAGAGGGGATGTGCAACCTCTCTCTCAGGTGCCACTGTGCGGCCAAGGCAGAACTAAAGCAATCAGACAACACCCAAATGTCAAGGTCCAGGGGTACCCCAATAGTCAAATTGATGAGCTCATGTTTCCCTTATGGCTCCCTTTCCCCTAGAAGGTCCTCTCTCCCTGGACCTCTTGTTATCTTCACAGTGGATACTAGGCTGGTCCCACCACAGAGGGAGCCACCATCCTTTCCTGTAATCGTGGATCCTTCTGGAAGGTGGGAGGTGCCTACATATTCATCTCTGGTTCTACAGAGCTCCATTGCTGTTGCCATAACAGGAGGTCACAATTGCTCTTAGCATTAATCAGAGTTCCATAACACAACTAAAATCCCTTACCAGGGCAGAGTTCCCTGATGCAAGAGAAGTTCCTTCCAGGCTTCACCTCTCACGGGCCCACCACCTCCCAACATCATGATGCTGAAGACCAAGCCTCCCACATACGAACACTTGAAGGACCAACACTCCAAACACAGCAGCCTCTCTCCCCAAGGAGCCACCTCTGAGAACTCCAAATGACCACCTCAGGCCCACAGGGTAAGGGTACATCTCTCACAAATGGTTACAGCTCTGGGTAACACAGTAGCCAGCTCTAGGATGTGCAAAGATGCACAGAGCTAGATGTGAGCAGCTGTAGGCTTGTTGGCACCACCGAGCATACAGATTTGTCTGAGCAAGACAGCCTTTGAATAATCACAATTAAGAGCCTACATTTTAGAAGAAGATCCAATTTAACTTAGAACAGGACAAGACAAAGTGAACGAACTCATTGGCTCAAATGTTATGCTACCTTGCTACAAAAAGGAGTTTTCAAACATCCAAGCCTTAAGAAAATGAAAAATGATATCCATGTAGCCTCCTAGTTGTATGCTCAACTCAAACACAACATCAAGATCGCAAATGCCAATGTTTCACAGAGAAGAGCTGTCACCTCCCCAGGTGCCCAGCAGATGGGGACGGGGAAAAGGGCAGCCATGGGTGTGGCAGAGAGCCCTCTGACCTGCCTCTTTGCCATGCTGACTCAAAAAAAAAAAAAAATGCCCCCAAGCAATGTTGGCTTTTTGATCATGGTTTGTAAATCCCAACCCTCCAACCAGCAGTCCTCTTTCTTGGGGTCAAAGCCATTAGTAGCACCTGCTGGGCACTTCAGTAAGACTCATCGGAAGCCATGAGACATCTGCCAACTAGAAAGATGGGGCTGCTCTGCTTATGGCCGCCTGGCTGGGGGCCTTGGGGTTGTGGCTACCGCTGTAGTCCAGAGATGGGCAACATGAGGGCTGTGCGTACTGTTCTGTTTTGTGTACCCGTTGGCAATGCGCCTTCACTGGATGAGGGTGTATGGGAGCGTCAGACTGTTAGGGAGCTTATGGGTGTGCACACACCATGGCTAGTACAAAGCACAGTGCAAGTCCTTGCTCCTTCCCCTAGGGGGAGCCTTGCTTCTCCTCTGTGGACTCCCTGGGTGACACTGAGGTTAGCTCTCTGACGAAGGAGGTTAGGAAGAGGAGCCTGCATGATTCTCAGGCCTCACCAGTGCGCACATCGCCTCCTGCATCAGACAGTCTTGGTGAGGACCCTGCAATTCCTGCCACAACCCCCCATGTGGCGAATGCACGCCCAAGCAAAAATCGCTGCTCTGTGGTGGCAATGGGAAAAATCTCCTTAGGAACTTGACCTAACTCACCCGTGGAACCTGACAGGAGAGCTGCCAGAGCAAGGACGCCGGGCATCTGATCTGATACCTGATGGTGCAAGTCCTCTGCATGGAGTGTGCTGTGCAGTAATGGGCTACAATCTTGGAGCTTAGCTCCAGGAGCTAATTTAAAACACTCCCATGGGCCTGGCGTGATGGTGTAGTGGTTAAGGTCCTCGCCTTGCACGCCCGGGATCCCATATGGGCGCCGGTTCTAATACCGGCAGCTCCACTTCCCATCCAGCCTGTGGCCCAGGAAAGCAGTTGAGGACAGCCCAAAGCTTTGGGACCCTGCACCTGCTTGGGAGACCTGGAAGAGGCTCCTGGCTTCGGATTGGTTCAACTCCAGCCATTGCGGCCACTTGGGGAGTGAATCATCGGACGGAAGATCTTCATCTCTGTCTCTCCTCTGTGTATATCCGCCTTTCCAATAAAAATAAAATAAATCTTTAAAAAAAAAAAAAAACACGCCCAGTGGCTTATATCCACGTATACTGCTTGGAGATATTTACAGAATTCTGTGATGGCTTCTCATATCTTCATCCATAACATTTTCTTTATTTTTTTAAAGCCTTATTTATTATTTATTTGAAAGGTATAGTTACACAGGGAGGATAGGCGATGGCTAGAGAGAAACAGAGAGACAGATCAAGTTTCCTATGTGCTGGTTCATACCCAAATGGCTGCAACACCCAGAGCTGGTCAGTCTGAAAAGCCAGGAGCTTCTTCTGGATCTCCCACGTGGGAGGAAATGCCGACCAGCCTGGGCCATTCTCTGTTACCCTGGTGCAGAAGTAAGGATCTGGATCAAAAGTAGGGCAGCAAGGACTCCAATCAGTGCCCATACAAAATGCCAGCTTCGCAGACAGTGCCAAAACCCTGGCCCCACTCCAAGTGTTCCATCAGGATAGAGAAATGTAAGACTGGGAATTATCAGTAAGTTCAGTCCAATTCATGCCAATTACCACAAGTCAACAGTGACCCCATCTCTGTATCCTAACAACGCGAGATCAGGCTCAGGATTTTAATGCTTGCTGGAGGGAGGAACGTGTGGGTAAAGCAACATCAGAGTGCGGAAAGCTGACTCTGTGTTGTGAACTTGTCTGTATCAGTGAAATGTCTGCGACCTGCCCCAATGCACACCCACACTGCTGACCACTGATCGTGGCCCATTCTAGAAAGAAATGCCCATGGTACTGAAGGAAAGCATATGGCCCTGTTAATCACATGGTGTTGTGTAACTGCGACCTCCCTCTGAAATTAGAAATCTAGATTTCACCTGTCTCTTAAAAAGTGAAAACTCATGATTGTCTATAACCCTGTGTCTCCATATCGTCAAAGGACACACCAGTGCCAAGTCACCATGGAACATGGGTGATGCCAGCTCTTCTGGAGCATTCAAGAGGCAGATTTTGCAAAGCTGTTGAAACCCATTTTCAGTGTGGCAAAAACCAATTTCAAGGAGAAGGGAATGCGTGGCCAGCAGTGTAGGCATATATGTTTATCTTAATGTGACACTGATATGGAAGAGGAGGAACGGAGAACCATGGCAGCTATGCTTGCTGTCTGCAGGGGGCTGGGAAGGAAGAAGTGGACAGGATTGGCAATGGCTGCCTTCAGCCTCCCAGATCCTGGAGCTCACACATGCTGTGGAGAAGAGCTTGTCCACAACTCACCAGGAACGAGGAAAAGTTCCAATGGAAAATCCTTTATAGGAGACACTTCAGAAATGCATCTTGTCTAGGACATGTGTAGATTATAGGAATGTACACCTTTTGTCACAGTTTGATTTTCCTTTTACTGGGTGTGTTTGTGGAAGGCAGTTATGGCTTTTGTGGGAAGAAACAGAAACACATCACAGAAGCATTTAAGAGAGTCAAATAATTGGATTTTTGCTGGTTACATACAAGGATCTTATCTTCAAGACCCTAAAGAATGGGACCTGCTGCAGTAGCCTAGCAGATAGCGATTCTTTTCCTTGGGGTAGGTTTTTTTTTTTTTTTTTTAAGCTCTGTCACCCACAGGTCTACAATTTGATTTTACTTATTGTAGTTGGTACATGGCTCTTTGTTTGCAGTCACTTGTGCCACTCCCTCTAGCATGTTCCTGGTCTGGGTTCTTATGTTAGATTTCCACCATGGTCTCTGTAGCCCAAGTTCTTGGCTCCCCAGTCTCTACCTCCTGTCCTGCCGTGCTAAGGTCACTCCATTGTCTGTACAACCTTTCTCCCAGTTCCGGCTGGGGCAGATCCCAGGATTAGGGTGACACCAGATGTCCTATATAGCTAGGTTGTTGTTGGAGCTGATCTTGCCAGAACCTGTTGGCCGTTAGATCTGAGGGTTATATGGACCTATTTTGACCCATACGTTGCCATAGTCAGTATTATTTTCCTGTGGGACCAGTACAATGCAACTGAGTTTTTGCCAAGGTCAAGACATGCATAGCTCCCTGTTGTTCCCTGCAGTCTTAAATTCCTTGCCACATTGTAAGAAATGGTGCCTGATGTGCCACTACTAGAGTTCTTGATTTGCTGTCTGTCAGGTCTGAGGGCTGCCTGGACCTGTTGTAGGTGGAACCTGTGGGATGCTACATTGTTGCCATAGATGAGTTCATTCTCAGCTCTTTGCATGCCCAGTCCTTCCCTATAGCCCTTCCCTCCTTAAAACTAAATGGCGCCTCATTCGGCTCTAGGAGGCTGACGGGACTGTGAAATCCACCATGTTCATGCACTGCCTGTCTGGGACCTGCTACTCTGTCTCTGCTCCTGATCAAATCAAACAGACCAGCAGGGTGGACAGTTCTTTGTGTGGGTTCACCTTCAGATCTCTGGGTAATCTTCCTTCCCGCATTTTTGATGCCGTGGAGTCAAAATTACCCTTTGCTAAATGCTGCAGTCACTGCAACACCACACCATTGTTTTCACTGCTTTCCTGTGTCTGTCACTCTCCAGGTACCCCTCACCTGTTGTTCTGTCTTTTCCTATTTCCTGGAATGTGCCCTCTCTTCTTCACACTGGCTAATATTTTTCCATCTGTTTAAACGTGTCCTTACCCTATTCTGCCATCTTACTTCTCTCCAGAATTTCTTTATATGGTAATTGATCTTTTTCATATGTATATTTAAGGATCTTTTTCCTGTGTTCAACTAGTTGATTACCATGTATTGTGGCAAAGATCACTTTTGGTCAACTCTATTGGGAGTTCTGTGTCCCTCCTGTATTTTGTTTCCCAATTCTTTCTCCAGCTTAAGGAAGTTTTTCTTTATTATTTCATTGAATATATTTTAAACCCATCTTTTATTCTGTGCCTTGTAGAACTCCTATAACTCTTATATTTTGTTTGTTAATAGTGTCCCTTAATTCTTGGATACTTTTCTTAGTTTGACTCAGTTCCTCTTCCAGCTCTTTGATATTTTCCCCATTGTTGAAGGAAATGTTTTCCAATTCTGAGATTCTTTCTTTTGCTTCATTCATTATATTACTGAGGCTTTCAACTGAATTTGAAACTTGCTCCATTGTGTCCTTCATTTCTTATAATTCTGATTGATTTTGTTTCAGTGTTGCTACTTCCTGTGTGACTTGTTGTTTAAATTCTTTGAATTCCTATATGTGCTTCTCATTGTTAAGAGTCTTCATGACAAGCTTTTACAATTGTTTATCCCAGTGTCTTCCTCAGTTAACTCTGAGGCTGACAAAGAGGAGTAGCCTCTGTAATATTCATTATGCCTCTGCTATTCTTTTGTTCTTAGTCATTGCTATTCTAGTTAGCAGATTCTTCTGCTTAGGGCTAGTTTCTAAGCTGTGTTGCCCACTGGTTTACAGGTCAAGTGTGTTGGCTTTACATTTGCAATATAACTCTTCATTTGCAGTTACTTGTGTCACTCCATCCAGCAAGTTTCAGTCCCAGGTTGTTGTGTGTCCGTAGTCCCAGCTCCTGGTCTACACTTTCCACCCCCTGTGATCCTATGCTGTGACTGCAATGTTGCCTGAACAGCCTTCCTCTCACTGTTGGTTTGAGCAGTGCCCAGAATTAGGGAGACTCCAGCTGTCCTAAATCACTGTGTTGTCAGGAGCGCTGGATTTGCTGGAAACCTGTTAGCTGTTAGGTCTGACAACCACCCGGACCTAAAAGGCTGACATCCATAGGATGTGAAGTTGGTACTAGTTCTCCTGTGAGATCAGTGCAATGCATTGAGCTCAGCGCATGTGTAGCTTACTGTTGTTCCTCCAGCCTCCCTCCCTAGCCTTTTCCTTAGTACACAAAATGGTGCCCAATGTGGCACTGCTGGGAGTTTGAGCCTGATGGTCCTTACGTCTGGGGGCCACCCTGACCTATCTTGGGTGGAACTTGTAGGCTGGTGTTGTTTTCCTTGTGGGACCAGTGCAATGAATTGAGCCAGAAATGGGCTTGCTTCTAGCTTAGTGCACACACACTTCACTTCTGTCCCTCCAGCTCCACAGGCTTTACGTCAGCACACAAAATGGTGTCAGATGTAGCACTGGTGGCAGTGTAAGCTATGAACTCCACTCTGCTCCTGTACCCACCTGCCTGGAATCTGCCACTCTGCCTCTGTTCATGGTCAAGTCAAGCATATCAACACGATGGGGAGTTGTACACCTGGGTTCACCTCCTGAGCTCCCTATGAACCTCCCTTACCATCTGGACACTGCTTGAGCGCCAATTGTCAATTGCTGATCACAGCTGGAGTATCTGGTCACTGCCACACCACTCTTTTGTCTTTGCTTCTTCCCCATGTCCATTTATCTCCAGGTGTCCCTCTTCCATTGGCCTGACCTCTCCCATTTCCTGGGATTTCTCCCTCTCTGCTTTACCCTCAAAAACATTACTATTATTATTATGCTCACTGTAATAATCCAATCCCCAAAGGACAAATATCATATATCCTCTCTGATATAAGGCAACCATCATGCAAAATACAAGATCAATAGATATATAGGTGGACATGCATATACATGTATGCACCAAGAGGAGCTTTGTAATTGGGACAAGCACACCAAGAAGTGAAGATACAATGCAGTATGCATCTCTACTCCGGAATAAAAGATGGATTCCCAATGAAACTGTTCAATATACCTTGACAATAGGATGTTACACTTTCTACTGTTATCTTTATCTACAATATCATGATACACTTAAATAGCAGAATGATGAACTTGTGACTGTTGCTGAAGGACTATACTATTTGTAATAATATATGGGAGATCTCTGAGCTTATGGAACTATATTATGAAAAATAAAAATAGAAAAAGGGAGTTATTGGATAGAGAGTGTAGAAATGGAAGTCTTAATAAGCCAGACATTAGGCAACATTTCAAGCAGATATGAGCAGGCAGGGCCATATCTCGACCTTTCAGCTAAACAGGATGATGTTTTCTGGAACTGAGCTTGACAGCCGGGAGCTCATTGTTCTTTTATGTTGCTATGTTCTCCCTCCCTGTGCTCAAGGTGGATCCTGTTCTAATAACCCTATTCTCAAATATTCATCCATTTGCTATTGTTAATTCCATCTTCTTGAATCTGTTCCTGCTTAGACACTTAAGACATGAAAAATTTTCATACACATCTGTGTTCTCAAAAGTTGCTCTTTACACTTAAAAAATTCAGCACTGCTGACTGTACAAAAACTCTCTCTTGGATCTCTATTCGAGTTAACTTAATTCCATAGTTGGTCCAGTAAGTTTTTGTGGGGTTTAGCCATGGCAATATAAATCCTAACTTAGTATAAAACATGAAAATGGGAGTCTGAAACTAGGAGATACTTGTAATAATCTACCTATAAGATATTTATAACATACAAAAAATATCAGTACATTAAAAAGATATCAAATTAGAAGACAGAGACTAACACAGTGCATGAAAAACTAGGGCTAATGTAACTAGTGCCTGAAAAAAATACATTTTAAGTGTAAAGACACATGGACTAGATGTTTTTCAGAGGCTAATTTTTTCATATGAGAAGAATAAATTAAGGTGACCTATTTTATGACATGGTGATTCTTTATAATGACACAGTATTCAGCTATGGAAAGCTGACTGGGAGATTAGATACCATGTTATATATATATATCACATAATATATGGAAATTAACTTGTCTTTGCCAAGCCACATTCTATATGTATTTCTAAATATCATTGCTAGTAGACAAATATATTCAGTTTGCTAATTTTAGAGTTGCAAGATTTTAAATAAGAAATTAAATACATTAATCATAATGGTATGTGAAAAGCCACTGTAACACTAATTAAAAGAAAAAGATTAGCTGCATTAATTTTAACTTAATTGGGACTTCAGTCAGGAAATTACCATGGTTACTGAGATTACATAATAATAAAAGAGGCGGTCCTCTGAAAAGGCACAACAATCATTAATATGCAGAACAGAAACTAGCATAAAATAGGTGCAGGTGCACCCAGAGGTGGCTGCCGCCATTTGTACTGGTTGTGAGTTGCAGGGGGGAATGGGGTATGGGACTGCAGGGAACCTGGATGCTGACACCAATGGGAACATTTGAACATCTGGAGGTTCATGTCCAGGCAGGCACAACGAGCCTGTGGATTTCTCCCACAAGCTTGGTCCTGGGCAGAGTTGGGGGAGGGGAGGGAGAGACCTAGGTTAGGATGCTGGTCTCGTGTGCTGGTGGATTTAGCTTGAGGAAGTTTGAATGGGACCAGATTTTAAGTGGGCAGAGGAGTGAGGTCCTAGGACAGTATGTATGCCAGGAGCTTGGGATCCTTGTGGGCAGGCAGAATTCCAGGCCTGCACACCACTCCCCTGAAAGATTGGGATTCAGAAGGTGAGACTGGAAAACCCATGTGCTCCCAGATGTGAGGCCTATGGATTGCTCAGGAGAAGGGCCCAGGGGGTGTGTTGGAAGTAGGGCCACTGAGGGAGTATTTTGCAGGGGAGGAATGACTTCTGAGGGAATTATATCCACAAAGCCACTGTACTTGCAAGTAAGGAAGGGGCTGAGATAGAGCGATTTGGAAGTGGGGTGGAACTGGAGGACCTTTATGGGTTAGACCAATGCCTCAGTCTACATGGGAGACTGAGCTGGGCTAATTAGCATGCATCACTGTTGACCACCACTCACTGGCACACACTAAGCTAGGGCTGGGGGCCTATCTGGCAGGGCTAGATTACAGCACCAACAATGAGAGTTGGAACAGGGAAGAGGTAATCTTAGACTGGACCATGGCACTAATCAGCACGTGAGAAAACCAGGTCTGGGGGCAGATTCTGTGAAAGATACGTGGGCTCACCCCTGTGGGACTATGATTTCTGTTGGTTTTCTTAAGAGCTTGGGGTAGTGATGGGCCAAGCTAGGCATGACAGTGGGACCCTCCAACTCTCCAACACTCATGGTTACTGGGGTTGGGAGAAGGCTGGTTTAGTAGGCTAGTAGGCTGTAGTACCCACAGGCACACCCAAGTATAGGGTGTAGGACAGGTAGGGCCTCAATATCTAGTAACTCAGACAAAGGTAAGGACAGAAGGGGAGGAATAAACCATGTAATGGCCTAGCACTTGCACATACTCATGAGGTCTGGGTCTGTTTGGGGAATCTGGGGAACTCCCTTGGTGTACCATAGCTCCCTCTCATGAGCATGTTGGTCAGGCTAGACAAGGCAGCTCCACCCGTTGGCAAGTGTGTGGGTTGGTTCCAGAGGGGGTGCACTGGGCATGACTGGGTCAAACCTTAATCCACTGGCATGTGCAGGATCCAAGCTAGAGTGTGGGTCATGCTGGGCTAGGCTATCACACCTACTGGTTTGCATGATCCAGGGATGGGAGCAGACTTGGCAGGGCTAGGTTGCAGCACCCACCAGCAAGATTTGGGACTGTAGGTGGGCCAGGGCAGGTCAGGCTGCAGCATCCAAAGGCAAAGGCCAAGACTGGGGATAGGCTATGCCAAGCTGAGTCAGAGCAAACACCAATATGTACAAAGTCTGTGGCCAGAAGCAGGCATGGTTGGGGAGCTACGGGGATGCCTTGGCTGGGTTGTGGTTTCTACTGCCAAACAAGAGAGGTGGAATGCGGGCAGTGAACTGGGTATGACATGACTGCAGTATTCCTTAGCATGGGTATGGACTGGGTCCTGAGTTTGCTAGATTGATTAGGCTGCAGCATATACTGGTGCTCATGTAAGCCAGAGTATGTGTAGGACAGGCTGGGCTAGATCTCAGCATCCCTTGGACCACACGAGAGCTGTGTCTGAGTGTGGACCAGGCAGGCCTGGGCTGTAGCACTCAACTGTAAGAACTGGAATGGGAGTAGTACAGTTGGGCAAGGCAAGGATAGGAGGTATACTAAGTCACTCTGGGGCAATGCCCCACTGCTGTGCATGAGATCTTCAGGAAGGAGAAGACCTGATAGAGGAGCTTGGGGAACTCCTTTATCAGGATGCAGTTCCTGAATATGAATGCAATAAGACTGGAAACTGGTTACCATATCTGCTGGCATATTTGTGAGTCAGCTCCAAGAGCAGACCAGACTGGATCAGTTCATAATACCAACTGGCAGATCTGAGGACCAGGATGGGGTGCAGGACAGGCATGACCATGCCACAATACCAATCAGTTCACATTAGGTGTCTGATTGGACAGGGATCAGATGTCGTACCCACCAACATGAGCTGTAACTGGTGGAAGACTGGGCCATGCCAGACTAAAGCAACCATCAGGTAATGCTGAGGTGAGGCAGGCCATGCAAGACTCAGCTGTGACACCCAGCAGCACACATGAAATCCAGCAGGAATGTGTGGTGGTGGTGGTGGTGGGGTAGTGTGTGAAGCCAGTAGGGGGCAGCAAATGCTCCTCTGCTGGGCCACTGCTCCTGCTGGTGAGTGTGAGAACTGGGACCAGGGGCAGACCAGGCCTGGCAGAACTACAATACTCATTGGCCTACATGTGAACTGGGTTAGGAGATGAGTCAGGCTGAGCTAAGCAACCGATCCACTGGTTCATGCATAAGCTAGAGTTAAGTGCAGCATGGTTGGGCTATGCCGCAGCATTGGCTGGCAAGTGTTGGGATGGGGACAAATCTTGTCAAACTAGACTCTAGAACTACCTGGGGAGTACAAGATCTGGGACCCGGAGTGGGCCCGGTATGGAAATGGTGGACACCTCTCTAATGGGCTGCAATTCCCACTGGTGAGCATGAGAACCAGAGCTGGTGGTAGGACTTGTGAAACAGGCAGTGGCACCTGCTAGCATGAGTGTGAACTGGATAGTGGGGTTGGTTGAGTTGAGCTAGGCTTCAATGCCTATTGATGTATACTGGGGACAGACTGGACTAGTCTGCTGCGCATACTGGCAAGCACAGGAACAAAGGCTGGAGGGGGGGCGGTCAACGTGGTGGTGGTTATTGGGGGTTGTTCCAACTAGGCTGCAGTTCCTGTTGCTGTACATGAGGCCAAGTTTGTGAAGGGTAGGGTGGGGTGGGCTGCAGCATCTATTGGCTTACATAACAGACAGTGCGGGACCTAGATCTGCCCCAGCAATTACAACTACCAGAGTGTGCATAGGCTGAAGTGGGTGATAGACTGAACTGCACTACATACTGGCAAGCACACATAAGATTCAAGTCTGGGATTACTTTAGAACAGGTTTCTTTGGGGATTCCTGAACCACAGGACTTAGAATTTCATAGGGAGCAATGTGGGAACAGTGGTATGACCGTGGCTTATGTGTGTCATAACTGGGCCTCCTCAGTAGCTCAGACAGTGGACGGCATACCCAGAGGCACATGAAGGATATAACAGCCCATTGGGGTCCGCAGAGGACATCTAGGACCAAAGCAGAAGGATGGCAGAACAAATTGGACTAGTACCCAAGCCAAGTGTTAGCAGCAAATATCTGGGTGAATGGAGACTAAGGTGGACTATGTCAGAGAATGGAACTGGGAAGAATTTCCTCATCCTTTGATTGGTGAGACTGACAGCATTTCAGAACTATGGAAATCACTTGAGTATAACCCTTGGAACATGCTCCACACAGGAGACCCTGAATGACATCGGGTGGCCAGGTACTGACACGGTTTCAAGGCTGGGTGCAGCTTCTCCCCTTATCTCCTTCCTTCCCTCAGATACAGGAAGAAGAAAAAGAAAAATTGGAAACAGTGGTCATATCTACTTTCTCCTAATCCTTGATCATTCCCATCCTAATCAGCTTTGTAAATGTTCTCAAAAGCAAAAATTTTTACAAATTACATAAAATAAAAAGCTTCCATAATTTGCAAGGAAAAATGCAGCTATACATATATGAAACAGAACTTGGCTTCATCTAGATTCAGAGTTGGATTAGCTCAGAAAAGCTGTGGAACTGACCAAGGGCCATTGATTCACCTAATGGTCAGTCCATTGGTGTTCCTGTTCCCTTTTCAACTTAGCAAATTTCAAGATTTTGAGATCTTTCCTTTTTCTTAATCATCGTCACCCCAGTAGCTTTGGTTCAGTGCAAGAAAATGAGTTATTCAGTAATTACAGAGAGATTTTCTAAATTTTGGAGCTAAGAGCAATCAAATAGCAGCTGGATATAAAAGGAGACCAACACAGGGAAGGTATTTACTTCATACCATTGGATTGTTTTATGAAATTTTGGTACTGGTTATCAGAAATTAAAATGGAGAAATCCATTAACAGACCATTGGGCCTCTCCCTCAAGAATGGATGACAACACACACTATTGGGTTCTCTAAAATGGGGCTTCTGTGAAAGTGAAACTGGATTGTGTCACCTGCATACTCCGAGTCACTGTTATGTCCTTGCAGCTTCAGGGCTCTGCCAGCTAGAACTTCCTCTCAACCTTGGAGTATAAGTTGGAGCTAAAATAAAGCTTTTTATCTTACACAGTTGGTGGCTTTATGCTATCAGCAGTCAAAATTGACTCATTCCCTAGGAAGCGCTGTACTGTCAGATCCTGAGATGGAAACCTCGGGGGGTTCAGTTATGTGCTATGGAGACGGAGTGACAAAGGAGCACAGTGGGTGCAGCGAGGAGCTGTCACAGCATGGACCTCAGGTCTGAAATTTGGAACTGACCTCAGGGAGTCACTACTGTGGCTCACTACATTTCCAGCAGATTCCCACTTGCTACACTCCTAAACACACACAACATGCAGCCCCGTTCACTCACAATTTCTTGGATTCCATGGAGTCCAGACTCCTATGCCGGGTCCTGTGTGAGGAAAGGCCACGTGAGGCACAGCCTGAGCTGTTCACACAGAGCACTGCTAGTTAACAGGGCCCTTCTGTAGCCATGGCCTCTCCTACAATGGTAACACTCCAGGATTCCACGGTATTATGACAAGTCAACTGTTGATTGGACAGTTTGCAGGGCCATGGAAACCTATGATGTAACAAAATATATAGCCAATCAGAATCCTCCCTGTCACTGGTAGGAGCAAACAAGGTTGATAGGAAATAAGAGCAAGGAGAGAAGTTGGAGCTCAAGTCTGCACCTGCTGCTCCTACTTGGTCCCAGTTCTTCCTGAAGTTGATGCTCAGTCACCTTCTTGTTGGCCTTAAAGGTCCATGTTCCTGCTAGCAGACTGTGAGCTGGAGCTTGCCATTGCCTGTGGCAGCTGGGTTGCATTCAACTGACTTCTCTTTGTAATCTCCATTCACTTTGTTTTGAAGATTCATTCATTTTTATTGTAAGGGCAGATTTACAGAGAGAAGGAGAAAGAGAAACCAAAAGAGGACTTAAAGCATGTAATATCTGTAAACATTCTTCAAAACAGTATTTAAAGCCACACCAGGGACTGGCGCAGTTCACTCCCTAAATTGCCACAACAGCCAGAGGTAAGCCAATCCAAAGCCAGGAGCCAGAAGCTGCTTCTGAGTCTCCCATGTGGGTGCAAGTATCGAAAACTTGGACCATCCTCCACTGCTTTTCCAGGCCATAAACAGGGAACTGGATTGTAAGAGTAGCAACCAGGACACAAACGTGTGCCCATATGGGATGCTGGAACTTGCAGGGGGAGGATTAGCCAACTTTGCCACTGCACCAGGACATCTTCATTCATGTTTTATATTAGGTCATTGTTTTTTTTTTTTTTAAAGAAAGTTTGTTGTTGTTGTTGAAAGTCAGATTTACAGAGAGGAGGAGAGACAGAGAGGAAGATCTTCCATTTGATAATTCATTCCCCAAGTGACTGCAATGACCTCAGCTGAGCCAATCTGAAGCCAGGAGTCAGGAGCTTCCTCCAGGTCTACCATGTGGGTGTGGGATCCGAAGCCTTTGGGCAATCCTCAACTGCTTTCTTAGGACATAAGCAGGGAGCTAGATGAGAAGTAGGACCGCCAGAATTAGAACCAGCATCCACATGGGATCTTGGTGCATGCAAGAAAAGAACTTTAGCTGCCAGGCTACCGCACCAGTCTTTGGTGTGGTTTTAAATACTATTTTGAACAATGTTTACAGATATTACGTGCTTCAGTCCTCTTTTGGTTTATTTTGCTTTTAATTATTTGATTCCAAATCTGCCTTTTGTTGTTAAATATCATGTTCTGTTTGGTATTTGGTGGTCCATCGTAATTCTGTGAAATTGATTTGTTGACTATAGATTTAGGAATTGTGTTTATTTGTGGTATTTGTATTTGGATTACGTTGGTATTTCTTTGCATCTAATAGTGAGGTTTATATACATATATTCTTGCTTAAAAGTAGATTACTTATTAGCCTAGAAAGAGCAGAGAACAGAAAAGTAGTTTTGAGGTGAAATAGAGAATACAGAGGTGGCATGTTGGATTATCTTGAACTGTGTGGAGTTGGAAAATAACAAAAAATTGCAAGGCTTATTTTTTATTTTATTTTATTTATTTATTTATTTTGCTTTTCAGGATAGAGTCCCACAGGCTCAGGAATTTCCCTTTCCACCCTCCCCACACACCCAACACTGATTTCCTTTATATTATTACAATAGTAGCGTTTTTTCATCAACAGTCACAGGTCCATCATTTTGTTATTTAAGTGTATGATGATATTGTAGATAAGGTAGAAAGTGTAGCACCCTCTGGCCAAGGTATATGTAAGTTTCATTGGGAGTCCATCATTTTATTCTGGCGTAGAGATGCATACTGTACTTTATCTTCACTACTTGGTGTGCTTGTCCCAATTATAAAGTTCCTCTTGGTGCATACATGTATAGGCATGTTTACCTATGTATCTATTGCTCTTGTATTTTGCATGAAGATTGCTTTTTTATCAAACATATGACATTTGTCCTTATGGGACTGGTTTATTTCACCAAGCACGATAGTCTCCAGTAGAGGCCATTTTATGGCAAATGGTAGAATTTTACTCTGTAATGGCTGAATAGTATTCCATGAAGTAGATGTACCACCACTTATCTTCTCTTTCTCTTTTTTTAAGAAAGGCTTTTGTTTCAAAATTTATTTATTTTTCTTGGAAAGTCAGATTTATAGAGAGAAGTAGAAACAGAGAGAAAGATCTTCTATCCACTGTTCACTGCCCAAGTGGCCGCAATGGCCAGAGCCGAGTCGATCGGAAGCTAGGAGCCAGGAGCCTCCTCTCGGGCTCTCACGTGGTTGCAGGATCCCAAGGTTTTGGGCCGTCTTGGACTGCTTTCCCAGGCCACAAGCAGGGAGCTGGATGGGGAGTAGAGAAGCAGGGACACCAACTGAGTCACACATACAACCCAGGCACATACAAGGTGAGGAATTTAACCACCAGGCTACTGTGCCAGGCCCCATTGTTGACTTTTCTAAGAAGTCTTGAGAGCTTGTTTGGAGGTTCAAGCAAGGGAGCACAGCTACTCATATACCCTTGACCGAAGACTGGTCCTCTTCTAGCAGGGATGGCCATCCTCTTTGACTGAGTATGCAGCTTTGGGAGGGATGCACATGGAGCAGTGAGGAAGGGGGCACCTGCCTAGCTAGCCAGATCAGCCAAATCAACCCTGGAGATTAATGGGGTGACAGATGTCACAGCCAGATCTTCCTCACATCTAAGAAGTTTTTACTAATGCCTATATCTTGTGGAGTAGCTCCAATCCCCATAAATCAAAGTTCCAGCCTTATTAACCCATTGATAATTCAATATTGGGTTCTGGTTTTCATAGGTGGTGCCAAGGTTGGAGCCCAGACCTGAGGAGAGCAGGCAGGGGCTGGCAAGCTGAGATAAGCAAGGAATGCGTAGTCCTTCCTCACTCACCTGTCAAGCTGTTGTAAGTTGTGCTCTCCTTGAAGCTGAGTCAAACTGCCCCCATAAAAATTTTGTAAATGTACTGCTTGGGGCCGCACTCCGGTCAGCCAGTCGGTTGGTCAGTCTGTTACCTTGCCTCTCATCTATAATAAAACTTTGTTGTAACTGTCACTGCTGAATGTAACATTCTGTTTTAGCAGAGGGGTGGATGTAACATCCCCAAACCCTCATTCTGCTCCCTGTAGCGGTTAAATATTTTTATGAGTTTGATGCAGAAGACATTGCCCTTGAGTGAAAATCGCTAACTGAGCACTGATTTCTGAATATATACTAATTTGAGAAATTTTAAAACTTCCTAACTAGGAAACAAAACAAAAAGCCTGCATCAGCTGTCCACTCATTGCTTTTTATGCTTTGGGATGGTTTTCTAAGGTGTCTCATTGGGATTTGTTAGCTTGGAGGTGTTTGTTGAGTTTACTCCAAGTCTAGACCTCTGAAGACTTCAGAATTTCTTGCAGTGAGTCCCTTGAGCGACACCTGACAATAACCACCCAAACCTCGTTCCCTAGGAAGCTGCTGTCATCATTTCTAAGCATGTTTTGGGATTATTCTTCCCCTCAGATGGGCATACATTTTGTATATAACAGGATTGGGCTATTAATAAGAATTTCTTTGAAACTATATGCCTATAACTCTACATTTGCCTATGTCTATGTGTCCCTGTATGATTTATCCTACAACATCTGTGATTTGTTGAGTCAGTTTGGGATCCCAGGATATTGTCATCCTTCCTGTTTGACTCAGTTCACTGGCATTAATGGACTTTCTCTTGAGACTCCCTGCTTCCCTCCAGCCTCATGGTTTTCATATCGGTTCTGGGGCCTTTTTGTCCCCTAAGGGGTCCTCCGTGTCCACCCCAGCCAGTGACTGGCCACCCATCAGCGTGGTTGTGTCGGCTCCCACCACCAGGTGTCAGTGTTGAACACCAGTCTGCAGCAGGTGCCCTTGGCTAGAATCAGGCGTTTCACCAGAGGCAGACAGCCAGCCCACAGCAACAGCAGTGGACAGTTGATGACAGAGGACCCACCTGCATGTCTTCTTTCTTGTGAGCAGGTACTGATTTCAGCTGCAGCCAACCACAAAAAGGACTGCGAATTGTGGCCAAGTGTTTGGCCCAGCACATCTTTGTCCTGTATTCAACTCATAGATGAGAATACCACTGCCTCAGGCTCCATTTTTAGTTGTGACAAACTGCAGGGGTCCTGGTTGTTTCCAGATGGCCCAAGAAAGGCAGCCCCCACCCCCAAGACTAGCTCCAAAGGTCATGTGCTCCTTGCCTGTGGTCCGGTGCTGTTGGTCCTCCCATAACCCCTGGTGGTTTTACAGGCAACCAGCGGTTCTCACTTTTGTGAAAAGCTGTGGTAAATCAGAGTTATATATCACAAAACATCTTCCTGTATCCATATGTGACTTCCCTCACATTCCAAAAATATTTATTGTTGTATTTACTAGAAAGATGAGAATGGGGATGGGGCAGAGCTAGCTTCCCTTGGCTTCTCTCCTCCCTGAGTGACCACAGTGGCTGGGGCTGGGTCAGGTTGAGCCTCCCACGTGCCACAGCCTTCCCCTGCTGCCTTCCCCGGGTAGGTGTTACTAGGGAGCACGTGCCGGATGTAGAGTGGGCACGGTGGTGGGGGATATAGGAGTGTCTGCTCTCATGATGATGGTGATGATGACAATGATGGGCAGCAGCATCACCAACTTTAAAGAAGAGAAGTTGTAGAGTGCTCCTGGTACAGCTGACTGACTGGGCAGGCATCTCAGTAATGAACTGAAAGACCACTCTGCAGCTATCCAGAACTTTCATGGGTGTGACCTTCTTCCTCCTCCTCTACCTGCACCTTCCCTGGACCGTGGGTCCTTGCCAGAACTTTGTCATTGTCTCCTTGGTGCAGGCAAATGGGATTCTCTGAGATTTTCCCCCAAGGGTCTGGCGACCAGGAGCCCCTCCAGGTTACTGATCAAGGGAAAGATTTTGGGTGTGTCTGTGTTGGTTGGCTTCAAAGGCTTGCTTCTGTGCCCCATCACACAGAACTTCCCACTTTTCTCCAGCTCTCTTATGCACCCACAATGTCCATAATGTCCAATCGTCATGCACCCACAATGGCTCATGCTCACTCAAGAGAAGCACCTTGTGATCTTAGGGGGTGTCACACGGAACAAGGTCCAGCTTCTATGTTCCCTTCAGAGCTAACAAAGGAGAGGGGCCTCATGTGGGCCATGCTCTGTTGCTGTCTATCCGCTCAGCATTCAGAGGTGGCCTGGGAAGTGATGGTATTACACTGGTCATAGCATCTGGAGGGACAGGTGGTGTGGACCTGGACAGCACATGCTCAGTTAGAGACCAGCAAGTGAGAGCATCAAACACACTTGGTCTGAAGAGAAGCAGTAAGAATGACACAGCTACAGGGAGCACAGAGGGGCAGTAGCCAGGATTTCCATGACCGGGTGCTAGGCCACACATCCCAACCTTGTTTAGGCTGGCCTGCATTGGTTGTCCTGAACCCAGGAAGTGGTGAGTGTGTCAGCTGCCAGCAATGAAGCTTGGTATCAGGCACAGCAGTGGGAAGGAAGGAAGCACTGGTCCCCGAGCCAGACTCAGGATCCCAAATGCAACAAGCAGGCTTGAGAAGGCAAATCACCCTGAGACCTTTGCGTTCCAGCTGCTGCTGCTATCAGGGTTTCCAAGCAGACATTTCCCCTGAACTGGTCCTTTCCTGTCAATACTGGGACAGTCATATACAGCAACTATTCACTGCATGAATGGGCAGGGTGATGACTCAGTCTACAGAGGCTGTTCCTGGGACAGGGGCTGTGTTTTTGCCTTCTTTAATCAGTTTCATGTGTTGGACCACCTGGTCCATTCTCACTGCCAAAATATTGTGACCCCACTCCACCACATGTGCCCCCACACAAAAAATTGCTCCAGATCCCCCAGTACTGCAAAGATGACTATATGTACTCAATGAAACTTATATCACTCAATGTCCATTAGAACTGATCTTTTCTTGCCCTCATTTAGTGATGCTTATTGCCATAGGAGGTCCAACATTTCCCCCCTTTGATAATCATTAACAAATGCATTCAATAGTCAAGTATAGCAGTCAGAGGTGAAGACCTATCCCATGTGTTAGCAAGGTTAGTTCAGTTCTTGATGGACCCCAGGGAAAGCTGTCTGTGTCCACAGGCTGGGACCCCTCCTGCAGTGTCTGCCAGCCTCACCTGCATGGGAGCTGTGGGAAGATGGTGGCTGTATAGATGCCCAAATTTCTGCCTGGATGGTGGGCGGTAGGGATTGAAGCTCTGTCTTAGCCACAGCAGAGGGAAGGAGGGAAGCTCTGGTCCCTGAGCCAGATTCAGGACCCCAATGCAACAAGTAGGTTGCTTCTAACCCAAGGTTGCACAGTCTGAGAGAACACAGCAGAGGAGCTCCTGGCACCTGCTCATTAGGCAGCTCCCTGCCCTCTAAGCACTTGCTGGCCATGACGGGAAACTGGCCATGACAGAAATGTGTGCTCTTGCAGGTGCTTCCCCAAGAGACCATGATGGACTCAGGTGAATCCTCTCTCTCCTTATCCCACTCTGTGGCAATCACAAAGAGCTGCCATTTAGTTCCTCACTTAAAATGTTTTGTTTAGTTAGACAAGCCATTTTCTCTAAGACAATTATCATGTGTCCCCTATTATGTCACATTTAGCATTGAACACAAAAATAATGTAGAAATGGAAAGGGCATCTTGAGATTTGATTGTTGTTTCTACTCCTGGGAAACTGTGACTTCTCTGATTTTTACTTGTTGAATATTATGGTTAGTGGAACACTCAGCCTGTGAGTAATATGTTGTTAATTAATATTTTTAACGCAGCTTATTCTGTACAGCAAGGGAAACAATCAACAAAGTAAAAAAGCAACCCACAGAGTGGGAGAAGATCTTTGCACATGATATAGGCGATAGGGGGCTAATTTCCAGGATATACAAAGAACTTCAAAACAACCAAAAAACCAAAACGAACAAGCCACTCAAGAAATGGGCATGGGAAATGGGCAAACATTTCACAAAGGAACAAGTCCAAATGGCAAACAAACATATGAAAAAATGTTCCAGCTCCCTAGCAATAAGGGAAATCCAAATTAAAACATCGATGAGGTACCACCTAACACCAGCAAGATTGGCCCACATAAACAAGAACACCAACGACACTTGTTGGCGAGGATGCGGGGAAAAGGGAACCCTACTCCACTGCTGGTGGAGCTGCAAATTGGTACAGCCTTTATGGAAATCAGTCTGGAGAACACTCAAACAACTCAAAATCTGCATACCATATGACCCAGCAATAGCACTCCTAGGAATATATCCAAAACACCTGTTTTACGACAAACCAACATGCATCCCTATGTTCATTGCAGCACAATCAGTAATTGCAAAAACATGGAAGCAACCAAAATGCCCATCAGCAGAAGATTGGATAAGAAAGCTTTGGTTCATCTACTCCATGGAATACTACTCAGCTATTAAAAAAAACAAAATGCAGTTCTTTGTGGCTAAATGGGCCCAACTGGAAACTATAATGCTAAGGGAAATGAGCGAATCCCAAAAGATTAGATACCACATGTTTGCCTTGATTTAACCTGTAATTTTTTTGTTTGGTTGTTTGTTATTTTTTGAACCTGTCATTGATACTGTCTCAACCCAGATGTTTCGAAGAATGGAACTTGCATTATTTTTAACATATTGTTTACCCAATACTATGTCAATTAATTCCATAATGTTGTATATTGATACTGAGGCCTTGTTGGGGCTTTTAACTGACCGGATCTTTACTCTGTTAGACCTATCTTCAGACCATAGAAGGTCTCCCCAAGAGGCCACTGAACTTATCTGGACAATAAGACGCTGAACTTTATGCTAGGCATGTGTTTGCAAGCAATGAATCTCAACTGAACTTGAACTATGGTTATGCAACAAGGTGGAGGAATCCACCATGGGGGGAGGGGTATGGGAGGGGTGGGGGGAATCCCCAGCGCCTATAAAACTGTACTACATAATACAATGTAAGCAACAATTAAAAAAAAAAGAATTTATTATATATTTCAAATTAGAGTTATAAGTTTCTCAATACTTATATAGTTATTTATTTTTATTAAATGAAAAAGTTAATAAATAACTTTCATTGCAAAGTCAGATATACAGAGAGGAGGAGAGGCAGGGCGGAAGATCTTCCTCTGATGTTTCACTCCCCAAGTGACTGCAATGATCAAAACTGAGCCAATCCAAAACCAAAAGCCTGGAGCTTCTTCTGGGTCTCCCACAGGGGTGCAGGGTCCCAAGTCTTTGGACCATCCTCGACTACAGGCCACAAGCAGGGAGCTGGATGGGAAGTGGAGCTGCCAGGATTAGAACCGGTGCCCATATGGGATCCCGGGTGTTTAAGGGAAAGGCCTTAATTGCTACTCTATTGTGCTGGGCCTGGGCGGATTATTTTAAATACAAAAAGACTGAATGAGTGAGAGGGAGGGAATGAGACATGGAGAGATCTTCCATCAGCTGGCTTACTCCTAATTGTCCATGATATCTAGGGCTGGGCCTCCATGAAGCCAGGAGCTTAATCCTGTTATGTCCCAGCTGGGTAACAGGAATCCACACACATCTGCAGCCTTCCCAGAAGCATTATCCAGGAGTGGATCAGAAGGGGAATGCTGGGACCCAGAGTTGCTTAGATATGGGATAATGGCATTGCCAACATAAGCTGAACCTTCTGAGTCATATTTTCATGGAGGTTCTTACACATGTCTCAGAAACAGTGTGGGATCTCTAGAAACCTGGTGTGTGAGCAGCACTCATTGGGTTATGTGGAAATGTATGACACTGAGTTAATCAGATTTCCTTGTTCTTTATATTTCAGTTACAATGAATTTCCACAGGATTTTATGCACGTGAATTTAAGTCTTATTAAGCAACGATAGGTGGCTTGTGAAAGCTATTGAAAACAACCATAAACTGACAGTGTGTCACCTTCCAGAGCCTCATGAGAAGAATTACAAGGAGAGTTTTCTGATAACTTACGGTCATACCAGGAGTAGGAAGATTTCTTAGAACGCCAATGAAGAAGCAAGTGTTTTGCCAAAATTTCTATCCCAGCACCAATGATAGCAACATTGAATTACATGGATTTAACAAATGGAGGCGGATATTCTTATGATTTTTAAAATTTTATTTTCAAACCTTTTATGGATATAAAATGAACAGGTTTAATGTATTTCCTAAATAAAACTCTAAGAAATTAGTCATATTTCCCTTCCTCAATTGTCCCTTCCTTTGTTTTCTAGAATCATGTGATTTAAACTTTTTACACTTATTCTTAATGATAATTTAAAATTAAAAAAAAATTTTTGACTTGCCACATAAAACACAATGCAATGCAATGGGTCATTCACTTGCAGTGTACACAGAGGAATTAATCATTTACAAAAGGACAATGAACAGACTAAGCAAGCTCTGCTACCTTCTCTGATAAATGGATCACATTGTCTGACATTGAGCCTGCGACATGAGTCACTGCTACTCTTCAACCCCAACACTGTGGGTTCCACTATCATTGATGGAACAACAATCTTTTTAGAGCCCTCTTCATGTCTGTGTTCCTCAGGCTGTAGATGAAAGGGTTCAGCATGGGGGTGACCACAGTGTACATCACTGAGGCTGCTGCAGTTGAGGCTGAACTTGGGGCAGCACTGGCACTGAGGTACACACCTAGTCCTGACCCACAAAATAGGGAGATGGCAGAGAGGTGAGAGGCACAGGTGGAAAAGGCTTTATGCTTTCCCTGAATTGATGAAATGGCACGGATGGAGGAGGTGATCTTAGAGTAGGAGTATAGGATGCCAGACAGGGGACCTCCTCCCAAAAGCACAGCTGTAAAATATATTATGAGGTCATTGAGAAAGGTGTCAGAACAGGCTCTGTGGACCACCTGATTCAACTCACAGAAGAAGTGGGGAATTTCCATGTGTGTGCAGAAGCTCAGTCTCAGCACCAGCAAGTTCTGCAAAAGTGCATTCAGAACATCAATGATCAAGCACAATAGCATCAGCTGCACACAATGCCAGGGGTTCATGATGACCATGTAGTGTAGTGGGTGACATATGGCCACAAACCGGTCATAGGCCATCACGGTCAGGAGTAGAATTTCTAATCCTATGAAGAATGTAAAAAAGTACATTTGTATGATGCAGCCTGTATAGCTGATGACATGGCTCTGTGTCTGGATGTTTACCAGCATCTTGGGGATGGTGGTGGAGGTGAAACAAATGTCAGAGAAGGACAGGTTGGCGAGGAAGAAGTACATGGGCATGTGGAGGTGTGGGTCTGAGAGGATGGCCAGGATAATGAGTAGGTTCCCAGTTACAGTGACCAGGTACATGGACAGAAACAGAGCAAAGATGAGAGGCTGCAGTGCTGGGTCCTCTGAGAATCCCAGGAGAAGGAATTCTGATAGCTGAGTTTGGTTTTCCAGTTTTATCTGTTGCAGGTCAGTACCAGAAAGATGTAGTTGAACCTGAATCATATGCATACCAAATAAGATGTAACCAACAGACTAGAAATCCAAAATTCATGTTTTTCCATTCAGCATTGAGCTCCCACATTTCACGATGTCTCAGTTCCCATTTGGACCAAGCATTCTTTGCAATCCTCCATCTTCCCTAAAGCAGCAATGCTCTCAGTTAATGAGATGCTGTTTGACAACATGAGAAATGTCTGTTCATCAGTGGTTACAAACTCACCGCTGGTTTTCCAATTAAAGGCATGAACAAGGAAGCAGGCGAATAGGAAGTATATAATGTGTGGTTCCACGTATCACAAGAGAATGGGCTTTAATTCTGCTTATGAAAGTTAAAGTGATCCTCACTCAAATGGTGTAACTGAAGGCAGAAATGGTATGACTTTGAATTATTTAGGCACTCACATAAAACAAAGACAAGTCATAAGACATCTCAAGTGGTAAGAACAGCTCAATGTGAGCAGGTTGGAAATTTAAATGAAACTGACTTATTAAGACTGAATTTATAGAATAAAATGGTTGTATAAATTTAGTAACAGTGTAGTTGGAGCCCAGGGAGAGTTACTAATTTGGACAACAGAAAAATACAAGCTTTCCCAAGTCCTCTTAATTTTCATCAAGATGATCCATCAAACTGTCTTGGAAAATGCAGCCAAATGATACACTAATTTTTGTGCATGCATTTAGAGAAATAGAAATTGAAACTTTGATGATCTGTCCTAAATATGGGACAAGATATTTTTTTTGCACCAGACATTTTGTAACATGACAAACTTACCTGTTAAATACACTTTTTTTTTTCACTGAAGAACAATACAGGTATATATCAAAGGATTCCATGGCAGAAAAATAATAAAACTATTCACAATGGCCAGTCTTTGTAGGTAAGAAGACAGTAAAAACAAAAGTGTCTCACTTGACAGCACCACAGGAGAAAAATAAACCTCTCTCTTACCTTGGCACACCAAGAAAGTTCTGAAATTGCAAGAGAAAATGCAAGTAGCTGGAAACGCAAGCTTATATCCACCTCACAGATAACACAATAACTGTCAAGCAGGTGTCTTTGGTAGAACACTTCTTTCTGCATCATTAAGTTAACATTGGGTCATGTGAGAGTACAGTGAGAGAAGACCCTGAGACGTGTTTTCCAGCAGCTGTTCCTATCAGGATTTCCATGCAGACATTTCCATTCAACTCGTTTTTTCCTGTTAATATGGGGGCATCAGTTACATCCACTCTTCACTGCCTGATGGGCACCGTAGTGACTCAGTCTGCAGAGGCTGTTCCAGGGACAGGAGTGGTCATTTTCTCTTTGCTAATTGGTTTTCAGTGGCTATATGTACTCTAAGCAGCTTATGCATCTCATTGTCTATTAGAATTGATCTTTTTTTACCCTCACTTCTTCATCAGCAATGACTATTGCCCTAGGAGATTCAACATTTTCCTCCCATTTGATAATCATTGACAAATGCCTCCAATAGTTCAGTATAGCAGTCATCGCCACAGACCTAGCCCAGGTGTAATCTAGGTTAGTAATTCACTTCTAGGTTAACCTCAGGGAAAGCTGTCCGTGTCCACAGTGTGGAACCCCTTCTGCAGTGTCTGCCAGGCTCACCTGCATGGGAATTGTGGATGGAAAAAGTGCTTATGGATGCCCAAATTCCTCCCTGGATGGTGGATGGCGGGGATTGAAGCTCTGTCTTAGCCGCAGCAGAGGGAAGGAGGGAAGCTCGGTCCGTGAGAAAGACTCAAAACCCCAAATGAACAAGTAGGCTGCTTCTAGCCCAAGGTTGCACAGTCTGAGGGAACACAGCAGAGGAGCTACTTACAGCTCCTGGCACCTGCTCATTGGGCAGCTCCCTGACCTCTAAGCACCTGCTGGGTCCCAACAGACTCAGACAATGACAGAAAGCTGTTTTCTGGCATTTGTTTCCCGAGAGACCCTGATGGACTTGGCTGAATTCTCTTTCTTTCTCCTGCTCTTGGGCAATTGGAAATAGCTGCCATTTAGTTCTTCACTTTAAACTGTTTTGCTCAGCGAGAAAAACCAGTTTCCTTAAGACAATTATGTATTTGCCATAATAGTTGTAGTGATTTCTGAATATAAATTTTTTGCAGAAATGTGGACAGCACCTTGAGATGCGATTGTTGATTCTACTTTTGGGAAACTGATGTCTCTAATTTTTTACTTGTTGAATATAATGGTTTAGTGGTACACCAAGCCAATGACTAATATGTTGCAGTTAATATTTTTAAACCCGACTTCAATTGTCATATGACCTAAACAAATGAAAGTATTTTCCTTAAAATATCTTTTAAAAATAAGTAATTTTAAAAGTGAAAAGTATATTTTATAAAATAAAAGTAAAATCATACTATTCAATTTGGCAACCTAAGAGTTGGATGTAGTGTGGAAGTGCATTTCTGCACCATTCCATCAGATGCCCTAGGACCCCAGAGCTCAGACACTGTCAGCTTACTAAGAGTGCTAGCAGGAGGCAGACTTCTTATGTGTGAGTGACTGTGGCTGCCTCACTGGCCAAGCATGGCTGAGAATGAGCAGTGCCTCCCTGTGCCTCCTTTCTCATTAGTTGCCTGTTGCTGATCTTATCCCCTTCCTCAGTTAATTCATTTGATTGACAGAATCTGTTCCTGAAACATATGTTTCCTACTTTCCCTCTACGCTGTTTGTAACTTCATTTCCTCGTTTGCTACCTTTAGAGGGGCTTTCTGTGGTTGCCTAGGTAACCTGCCTCATACATATATAATCTGTTGAGTTCAATAAAGTGTGTATTGCTTCATTGGCTTTTCATCCCTTGTGCCCTGATCTTACTCAGTATTTACAGTACACAAATTTGCTCTTAACTTTTCAAACAAGTATTTAGCAAGGATGACAAAGTGCAGTTGTGACACAGATTTATAAATCATGAATTTAACATCATGAATGAAGAATTAGGGAAAGATGAAGCCTTCTCTTCAATAGGCAGGAATCTTGTCTGTCCCTCCCACAGAGCATTGACTGAGATGGGGGATGCTGATTAAAATAGCATAGAAAAAGTGTAGGGGGATAAGGCAAAAAGCTCAGTATTTTTCAATAAATATGCTAGATTTCAGACGAATGTGACATTTGTCTAGGTTGTTTTGATTTATGTGGCTGTAGTTAGTCAACACAACGCTTCCACCATCACATCACTAGATACAGATGGGAAGATGATAGAGTCTTTACACCCTGCACAACTGAGGGATTGGTTGGTTGGTTGGTTGGTTGGATTTTTGTTTTTTGTTTTGTTTCATGGTGCAGCTAACAGATTCCTTAAGTCATGCCACAGAGTAAATGGTGCTCCAGCAAGTAGCAGTTACCTTCCAGGCTGCCACCCAACAGAGCATTGGTCACACGTGGGCACAAATATCTTCTCATGGGCACTCAGAGCAGAGCTGGCTAGTGATGGCCGCGAACAGGTCACAACCTTCCGAAGCTTTGCTTCTTTTCCTGGCACACATGAGCCCTATTCCTAGCCAGATCTCCTGCTAAGAGACCCTCTTGGGACCCTGACATTGTCAACAATGCTTTGAGGCATCTTAGGACAGACCACTGCCCCAGGCCAAACCAGCGCCCATAGCCAACAACTCTGCAGATGAGGGGTTTTACAAATATTGTTTCGTCAAACTTTAAAAAAGTAATCACATGGAAATTCTTTTTCAGAGCCAGAGAGAGAGGCTCACAATAGATGAGTTTATGCCTGAGCCAGGAGCCAGGATTCAGCCCTGTTCTCCCATGGGCATGGCAAAAACAGCTACTTGAGCCACCATGGCTGTCTGTCAAGGTGTTATGCATGGATATTTTAAATCTTATTAAGTAGTGTCTTCTGAAAGTTTTTGCAAAATACCATCACCTCCAAGTGTCTCACCTTCCAGGAGTCTCAAGGGAAGAATTAGAACAAGAACAGGTTTGTGATAACATTTTGTCCTACCAGGAGTAGAAAGAATTCTCAGAAACCAACTGAAGAAACGGGTATTTTCACAAAATTTCTATCCCAGCATTGAGGAGAGCAACGTTGCATCAAGTGAGTTGAACAAATGGATGGGGATGTTCTTATGAATTTTTAAAATTTCATTTCTTAAATTTCTGTGGATAGAAAGAGAACAGGTTTCAGGATTCTCATAAAAAAATTCAAAGAAATTAGTCATATTCCCCTGCTTCAATATCCGCTTTCTGTCTTTTCTTCTACAAGTTTATGCAGTAAGGTAGTTTAAATATTTTAATCATAGTCTTAATATCAAGTAAAAATCAGAATGACTACTGCTGTGCACGAGTATTGACAAGGGTTAATACAATAAACAGGTCACAAGATGCCAGTTCCACTCTTACATATCTTGTCTTTATTTGTGTGTTATATATGAACTATCATATATAAGAAAAAGCATAAAATATATATTTGTTCTGATTGCAATAAAACACCAAAACATTTCACTATGCTGATTCTTAAATGTATGTTATCTAAAAAATAATGTCCTAAGAAATAAAGAATATTGAATAGGCACATAAGATGTTATTTGATAAGAAATTATATCATGAGAAATGTGGGCATTTGAATTGCACACACTTAACTTCTTGCACTTCAAAGAATATGTGTTAGACTATGCTAATACAGATTCCCATCAACAGAGCATGTGGTACAAATGTATCATGGAATAACACAGCCACCAAAAGAATGAAATCTTACTTTTTTGCATTAAATTTAGTACAACTGGATATCAGTTTGCATACCAAAAAAGATCACTCCAAAAGCAAATATAAGTGGCAGTTCAATAGAATTTAACATATATGAATTCATTATAAAAATGTATAGGCATTCTAAAAAATACACATGGGATTAAGTCACATAGCACCTAAAATGTGCTCATTGACTCTTGTTGTCCATGAAATTTTTGAGTCTCCTTGGATTTCTGAAACAATGTTGACAATAAAGATGGGAAAAAGGAAAAATCAGAAAGAAGTTGTTGACATACCATATAACAAACACTGAAATGCAGTGGGTCATTTATTTGCAGTGTATCTGCAGGAATTAATAATAATAATAATAATAATAATAATACTAGAAACATAATAGTGAACAGACTAAGCAGGTTCTGCTTCCTCCTCTGACAAATTCATCACAATGTCTAACACTGAGGCTTGAGAAATGAAGTCACTGGCACTGTTCAGTCCCAACACAGTTTCACTGTATTTTATGCAACAGCAGTCTTTTCAGAGCCCTCTTCATGTCTGTGTTCCTCAGGCTGTAGATGAAGGGGTTCAGCATGGGGGTGACCACAGTGTACATCACCGAGGTTCCTGCAGTTGATGTGAATGTGGAGCAGTGCTGGCACTGAGGTACACTCCTATGCAGGTACCATAAAATAGGTAGATGGTCAAGAGGTGAGAGGCACAGGTGGAAAAGGCTTTATACTTGCCCTGTTTTGATGAGATGGCACAGATGGAAGAGATAATCTTTGAGTAAGAGTATAGGATCCCAGACAGGGGACCCCCTGCCACCAGCACAGTTGCAGATACATTATGAGGTCATTGAGAAAGGTGTCAGAACAGGCTCTGTGGATCACCTTATTCAATTCACAGAAAAAGTGAGGGATTTCCATGTGTGTGCAGAAGCTCAGCCTCAGGATCAGTAAGCTCTGAATAAGGCCATTCAGGACACCAATGACCCAGCACCCCAGAACCAGCTTTACACTGAGCCGGGAGTTCATGATGAGTGTGTAGTGCAGTGGGTGACAGATGGCCACAAACCGGTCATAGGCCATCACAGTCAGGAGAAAGTCATCCAGGCCTCCAAATAGCAGAAAGAAGAACATCTGTGTGATGCAGCCTGCATAGCTGATGGCTTGGCTCTGTGTCTGGATGTTCACCAGCATTTTGGGTTTTGGTAGTGAAGCCGACATCTGCTAATGACAGGTTGGCGAGGAAGAATTACATGGGCATGTGGAGGTTGGTGTCAGAGAGGATGGTCAGGACAATGAGCAAGTTCCCACTTGCAGCGACCAGGTACATGGAGAGCAGGAGCCCAAACATTAGAGGCTGCAGTGCTGTGTCCTCTGAGATTCCCAGGAGAAGGAATTGTGAAAGCTGAGTTTGGTTATTCAGTTTCATGTGGTGCAGATCACGATCAGGAAGATGAACCGGAATCATATTTATACAAAGAGAATATAAATAACAGGGTGCAAATCCAAAACTTGTGTTCCTGTTCATAATGTAGCTCCCACATTTGGAGATGGCTCATGTCCCATTTTGCTCATTCCCTGTGGGATCATTGACTAGGAATTCCTTCCCCTCTCAGGCCTTCCCTAAAACATCAAACACTTCTTAGATTTAATGAGATATTCTTTGACCCCTTAGACATTTCTATTCACCAATGTTTACCAACTCAGTATAGATTTTCCAAGTAAATGCATGGACAGGTAAGCAGAAGATGAAGCGAAGTATAATATGTGGCTTTGTGTATGTTAAGAGATACTGTGATGCGGGCCCGGCGCGGTGGCGCAAGTGGTTAAGTCCTCGCCTTGCACTCCCGGGATCCCATATGGCCGCCGGTTCTAATCCCGGCAGGCCCGCTTCCCTTCCAGCTCCCTGCCTGTGGCCTGGGAAAGCAGTCGAGGACAGTCCAAGGCTTTGGGACCCTGCACCCGCGTGGGAGACCCGGAAGAGGCTCCTGGCTTCGGATCGGCTTAGTATCGGCCCGTTGCGCTCATCGGACGGAAGATCTTCCTCTTTGTCTCTCCTCTCTGTATATCCGCCTTTCCAATGAAAAAATAATAAAAATAAATCTTTAAAAAAAGAGAGATACTGGGATGCAATTCTGCTTATTACAGATAAAATGATCTTTAGTCAAATCATTCAACTGGAGGCAGAAGTGCATCACTTTGTGTATATAGTTCAATCAGCTGTATAAGAGGCCACTTAAAGGATTTTAAATGAGAAGAAAAATGTGGAGCAGGTTAGAAATATATGTAAAAAGACTTATTAAGACTCAGTTTCCTAAACCAAATTTTTGTAGATTTTAATTGCAGTGGATTTGCAACTCAGGATGAGTTTGTGATTTGCCAGCAGAAAAATACAAGCTTTCACAAGTTCTGTTAAAATTTGTTAAGCAGGTACATCAAAAATTCTTAAAAGGCAGCTAACAGATTCACTCATTTTTATGTATGCATTTTGCAAAATAGAGATTTCTCAATTTTTTGATTTTTGATTACCTCTTATAAGTATGGATTAAAATACTTTTGCACCAAATGTTTTGGACCATAACAAACTTACCTTTTAAATCTACTTTTTCTTCTGCACTAAATAATACTCCAAGTACATATCAAAGAATTTCATGGCAGAAAAAAATAAGCTATCAAAAATGGCCAATCTTTCTATGTATAAAGATAGGAATAAAACTCTCTCATCTGAAAGCACACGAAGAAAGTGTGAAATTGCAGGAGAAATGCAAGTGACTGGAAATTCTTGCATGTATGCAGCAAACTGATGATGCAATATATGTCAAGCAGGTGTCTTTGATAGAGCCCTTCTTACTGCATCATTAACACTGGATCATCTGAGACACAATGTGATGAAAGAGAGAGGATGGTTAGACCTGTGTGTTCCAGCAGCTGCTCCTATCAGAATTTCCATGCAGACATTTCCCCTTACATGGGCCTTTCCTGTCAGTGCAGGGACAGTCAGTTTTAACCCAAACGAAGTGGGTTGTAACTCAGTCTACAGAGGCTGTTCCAGGGCCATTGTGTTGTCATTTCCCCTCCTCTAATTAGTTTTGAATTGGGAACAACCAATCTCTCTTGCGCTGGAAAACGAATAAGACCTCACTCCACTACATGTCCCTCCACAAAGAATATTGCTTCTCTCCTCCCCCAGAATTCCAAATGTTGCAACATTAGCTCCATGTACTCTAGCCAGTTTAAGCCTCCCATTGTCTGTGAGAAATGATCTTTTTTTGCCCTCATTTCTTCATTAGCACTAACGATTGCCCTAGGATTTCCAGCATTTTCTTGCCCTTTGATAATCACTGATATTTGTACTCAGTAGTTAAGTACATGAGTCAACAACCCAGAACTGTCTGGTGTGTTAGTTCTTCTGGGTGACTCTTGAGAATGCACTCTGTGTCCATAGCTTGGGACCACTCCTGCAGTGTCTGCTAGATTCACCTGCATGGGAGCAGTAGATGTTGGATGCTGGAGACTGAAGCTTGGTCCCGGATACAGCAGAAGGAGGGAAGCTCTGGTCCCTGAGAAAGACTCAGGACCCCAAACGCAAAAACCAGGCTGCTTCTCCCAAGGCAACAATCAGGCTGCTTATAGTCCAAGGTTGCACAGTCTGGGGGGCCACAGTAGAGGAGCTACTTACAGCTCCTGGCACCTGCTCATTAGGCAGCTCCCTGACCTCTAAGCAGCTGCTGGCCCTGAGGGTCTCTGGCCATGACGGGAAGTTGTTTTCTTGCAGGTGTTTCCCAAGAGACCATGATGGACTCAGGTGAATCCTCTTTCTGTTTCTCCTGCTCTGGGACAATCGCAAATAGCTGCCATTTAGTTCCTCACTTTAAACAGTTTTACTCAGTGAGACAAGCCAGTTCCCCTAAGACAATTATGTGTTTCCCATAATATGTCATAGTTAACATTGAACACAAAAATTATGTAGGAATGGAAAGGGCATCTTGAGATTTGATTATTGTTTTTACTCCTGGGAAACTGTGACTTCTCTAATTTTTCATTTGAATATGTGGTTTGTTGTATGCTAAGCCTGTGGCTGCTGGTAAATTCTGATACTCTCCAATTATCTTATTTTAAAATATTAAATTTATTTTTATTTTAAATCATTTTATGAAAATTTAAGCAATGCTCTTATTAACCCCTGAGAAGTCTATTACCTCGAATATCTAACCACATGAGTTCCATGTATGCTTACCTGATGGGCTTATTTGTGTTACTGCTTAACAAGTAGCTTGCACTGAAATATGATAGGGTGTATATATAAATGGATCAGTGATTAAATAGAATGTCATCTCGAATATTTGATCAATTAGTTTCAGAAAATCTATCCATTTCTTGTGGATTTCCTCAATTAGGTATTACACTGCTGGATTTCCTTTTTTGTTGTTTTTAACTAAACAAATGGCATATAAAAACTTGACTCTCAGAAAGTTAAATTTATTTTGGTCCCTAATGTAACTCATACCATGCAGAAGGTCAAACAGAAATCAAAGAATATTCGTACACACCCAACAGTGTTCAAATTCCAATGTTGTAGAAATCTTTGCCTTCTTTTTTATATTTGTTACATAAGTTTTCTATTTTTGTTCCTGTTTTGGTTTCATTTTGTGACTTTTCATTTAAGGGAAATCACAATAGCTGTGTATTAGAGAGTATCATACTGAGATATGAAGCTGCAATGCAACATTCATCTTTACTTCCAAATGAAAGATGGACTCCCAATGGAACTGTTAAATGTGTCTTGAAAATAAGATGCTGGTGCTAAATATAAAAATGAAAATAGATACAAGACAGTTGAATAGCACCTTGTAACCATTTTAAACATTTGAAAGCATGACAGACACAAGGAGAGAGTGAGTGCCTCCATTCACTCCAATACCCATGTCTGGCCAGGCTGAAACCAGGAGAATGGGACTCCAACTGGGTTTCCCATGTGGAGAGCAGGGATCTAAGCACCAAGGTCAGCTTCTGTTACTTTTCCAAGAGCCAGGAACTCCATCTGCATCTCCCATGTGCATGGCAAGGATGTATGGACTGGGGTCAGCATCTGCTGCCTTCCCAGGAACCAGGAACTCCATCTGGGTCTCCCATGCAGGCGAGCAGTGGGGTCAGCTTCTGCTGCCTTCTCAAGTGCATCCCCAGAGCTGCATCTGCAGCAGAGCAGCTGGGACTCAAACTGCAGCTGTCATAAAGGACGCCAGCCATGTCAGAGGTGCTTAGCTTATTACAGACACCACAGTTCAGGTCTCTGATTCTTGTGATCCTCTTTCACGGTACGTGCAGTGTGGACCCACTCTATGTTTTTGCAGATAGACACCTGTGCCAGAACTTGTGAAACATTTCAAACTTTGCTATCTAAATTGTAACATTCTTTTGTTACGGAAATTAATATTGTCTTAAATACTCTACCTTAGTCTCCTCTTTTTATGTTCATTCTCATGAATCCCATATGATGTGAGATATATCCCTGATGTAAAGAAAGAATATTATATATGCATAGAATTTCTACATATGAAGGGAATATTATAGATTTGGAAATCCATTGAATCACAAAATATTTTTTCCATTCATTTTTAAATTATATTTTTGGCAATCTTTACAAGGTTAATTAGGGTAAAAGGTTCAAGCGCTATAGGAAAATGGGTGAGACTATTACCTCCATATTGTTTCCTTCATATATCTGAGGTAAAGGGAGGTACTGAGGGAGAAGCCCCACCCAGTTTCCCACCCACCCCAGGTTCCGGATGTGGGGCATGATCTCAGGGTCTTGTTCAAGTTGTTTTGATAGTTCACCAGTTATGAATCGCTGCCAATCTAGCCACTCCAAGCACAATGAGGTCATTGAAGAATCCACTGATTGACATAGTCCATCTAGAGTCTCCATTTGCCCAGTATTTCACTGCTAACATATAGCTGAGGTGGTTGATTGACTTGTTCTGTTTTCTGTCTTTTGATGGTTACAGTTTTGAGTATGGCAGTTCCATTGAGGAGATCCCCAAAGAAACTGTCTGAGGTGTTCCCAGACCAGATTCTTGTATGCACTAGTAAACACAGGGCCCGGCACAGTCCATCGCCCTGATCAGCTGGTGGTTGCAATTGGTTGGTTCTGTTTTCAGCCCTGACTTCCACTAAAACCAATGGGTGTTGCAGTCCAGTCTGGCTTTGCCCAGCACATACTCGGACCTCAGTTAAACTAGTGGGAGCTGCACACTAGTTAGAATGACCCACAATAACCCCCACCAGGCCCACCTCTATCCTGGTTTGCCAGTATGTGTAGCAGACTAGTCCAGTCTGTCCCACATCCCATTTGGCTCTCATACATGTCAATGGGTATTAAAGCTTAGTTCCGTCTAACCAGCTCAACTATCCAGCTCTCACAGATGTTGTTGGGTGCCTCGCTGTCTAGCCACCCCAGCCCCTGTCCTAGTTTTTGTGCCCTCCTGTGGAAGTGGTAACCCAAGAGGCAGGAGCCCACTATTTCCCTCCCAGGCCTCTTCCACTCCAAGATTATGCACTCTTCATGTGGTTCTGTGGTTTGACTTAACAGAATTAACCCCCAGTGCAAGCTTCTGCCAGCTGATGCTGTGGCTAAGCCAAAACATCCCTCACCCCCTCTAATTTTAGTTTGCACCAGTAGGAATAATCAGCTCAGCCTGGATTTTCCCTTGTCTAGTCCACATGAGGCACACAGGTGCTGTAGCCCTGCTTAGCCTGGTCTGCCCCCATCCCAGCTCATGCTCTCCAGTGGGAGTAGCTGTCCAGTAAAGGAACTCCCTATATTCCCCCTGCTTCGCCCCCTCCCATCATGGTTCTCATGCGTGTGCTGGTTGGGCGCTGTGGTCACTTCCGATACAGGCAACCTCACCTTGGCATTCCATATTGTGCACTGGTTTTTGTCACGACCATACTTGGCTAGAACCATACTCTGTTCTGTTGCTCAGATTTGCCAGTGGATGACATGAACTGATTCAGCCTGGTCTGCCTCTGACCCATGCCAAATGTATGCCAGTGAAGAACTTTTCATGGCCTGTTCTGGGCTGTTTACTTCCATGTTTCTTGCACTTATTTGTAGGGTCTGTGTCGTGCCTGAGGAGCTACCCAGGCTCCTCCATCAAAACCTCTCCCTATGCCAGGTTTTACACATACCAGTGGGTCCATGGGCCAACCCTACTCAGTTCACCTCCTGTCTTAGGTGACTTTTCCTGACTGGTCTTCAACCCAAACTGGTCCTTGCTGTTGGATGTTTCATCCCAGCCATGGTTTGTCCATACCCACATACAGCTCATACATGGCGCAGTATTGTGTGAGACCCAACCCAGTCCATTCCACATCTACCCTGGTCCTCCAGGACACCAGATGGTGTTGGAGTCTGGTTCAGCTTGGTGCATGCAGTCCCAGTCCACATTTGTGCCAAGGGAGACTACAACTGTATCCTGATCAGAATGCAGCCCCCATTCCAGGTCACACGCCCCTTGGTGGGAACCTCCACCCAGCTAGGATGTCCCCTTAGCTCCCCAACCGGGCCTGTTCCCAGCCATAAATCACATGCATGCCAGTGATTGCTCTGACTCAGCTAAGCTCAGCATCTTACCTCTCCTGACCTGTGCCTTAGATACTGTGGCTTAGCGTCCCTGGCTCACGCAGACCAGTAGGTGTAAGAGCCTAGCTGGGCATGATCTGTGCTCCATCCTGGCTTCTAGTTTTGCTTCTAGTTTTGCTTAGCTTGAGCTAAGGTTTGCTCAGTACTGCCCGGTATATCCCATTCCATTACCACTTCCCACATTAGCCAGCTGTTGGAACTACTTTGCCCAGCTTATCCGACCCCCAGGTTTGGAACACATGTTCACCAGCAGGAGCCATGACTCATCAGGGGAGTTTCCCAAGTTCCTCCACATAATCCACTCCCAGACCCAGTTCTCATACATGCCATTGGGTTTTAGGCTTGTGCCTGGCATAGTCTGGCCTTCCATTGGCCTTGTATGAGGTGGTGAATGTTGCAGCCCATCCCACCCTACACCCTATTTAGAATGCACAGTCGGGTGCTGCTGCCTTGATCAGTCCAGACTGTTGAGGGTTCCTTTACCTGTGGTTGATGGAAAGCTCTTTGGTCACACCCAGCTTAGTTCATCACCACCCCAACTCTTGAGCTAACCAGTGGGGATAGAATTTCCACATGGTTTGGCCCACACATCCCCCACAGAATCTACCCCTGGATATTGTTCTCGAATGTGAGTTAATGTTGTGGCCCTGCCTACTGTGACCTGTCTCCTGATGCAGCATCATGTTAGATAATAGGATATGAGCCTGCTGGACAAGCCCAGAACCTTAGCTTTTGCATGGACTGGTGTTCAGTGGTCAGCATTGTTCAGTGATTATAAGTGCTTCAAAGGAATAATTACTGTCATTGGGAATCTTTAGGATTGATTCACATTCCAGAAGCACTGTGGGTTCAACCTGGAGCTACGTAAGCTACGATTCAAAGAACCAAGACTGCAGAGCTCCCCGGCCGGGTAGTGAGCAGGAGGAGCCTGGCGCCAAATGGCATGCTGGCCGCCTGGGGACAGCTCACTACGTGCTCGCAGTGGCTGTAGTTTAGGGTCCAAGCATAAAGACGTCCTGGCCTGAGACCCGCCAGCAGTCAGGAGGCTGCAGGAAGCTTAAATGCCCAGGCCCGAGGTCGCACCCCTCCCCAATTTCATCCACTCCTCAATGAGGGTGGCAGGTGGGCCCCGGGCCCACCCAGCCCCTGAGACCACACCCCGTCGGTGGTGTGCTCACCCCTAAAGCAGCCCCTGGAGTGCAAGCAGGCCCAGGGACAGCTCACCATGTGCACGCAGTGGCTGCAGTCTGGGATCCTAGCATAGATGCCCTGGTGTGAGACCCACCAAAATATTTTTAAATTAATAATTTTTAAACCAACAAAATGCATAAGGAATTAAAAATAAATGCACATGTTATCTAAATGACAGTTATTATTCAAGACAATTCAATTATGGCATTGAATTAGTTCTATGCCAGAATACTCCATGTCACATATTTTGTGATCAGATAGTCAATGAGTTATGAATCAATGCTTGTGTTAAACTGTTTATATGCAATTTATATAGGAGAGTTTCTTTTGTTCAAAACATTTCTGGAGAATCTTAATGATTTGATTTCTTCTCCTGTTCTTGCCATTTCCTTACTTCAAATCTGTTTCTATGTTATGTAGTCCTGTTCCTTGAACCATGTCATGATTGATACAGAAATAAAACAAGTTAGGTGACTGCTCATTTAGACTTTGCATGAACAAAGGAAAGGCATCCCATACTTAGAGAAATGTCTGTGACATAATGTCTCGAGGGACACTTCCCATGGAGAATGTTATTTCGTGTAAAACCAAGAAATGGTTACTTCTGTAAATATGTGTGCATGACAGACCATATGTAGGTTGGGCAAAGAGGAGAACTAGCATAATAGAGTGCTCAATGGGGTTATGAGACAAGAGAGAGACTCAGAAAAACGGAATAATAAATATGAAATACTTCAAAGGGAAAATGAAGGCCTTCCCTCAGCAACCATCAGACCTCATAGAAATCAACTTTCAAAAAATATCCAACAGACATGGGAAATTAATTCTGGTTGACACAAAAAACCCAAGCCAAATTGTGGTGTTCTTCGTGTGCTGACTTTGGTGAATGGCTGGTTTATTCTCTTTGTTCATTTGTTCATGCAGTAGCATTCAATCTGCATGTTTCTCAATGCCTTGAGGATATCATCACTTTGTTCTATTAGACTCTATTAGACTGTTTCTCTTTATTTTTTTCAAGCTGGATATCAAGAAGATATAATTGTGCCAGGCAAGTTTCCAAGATCAGTGAAAGTTCTAATGATCTCCCTGAGGAGCTCCCTGATCTTGTCAGATCCCCCTTGGGAGCACTTCTATTTATTAGGGATGTGAAAAAAAATTTCTTCCATGCTAGGTAAGCTAATGGACATATAGAAATGTAGCCAGCAGGGGAGTCACAAGCTGAAGTTATGGGTAACATCCCCACTCCATAGGGATGGTTAGTGTGACTGTGACAGCCTCACAGACTGGCTCCTCTCCAGTGATGTGATGGAATGGATAGAGCATTCGGGCCACATGAAGAGGGGACCATTGTGTTCACCATGTGCGTCACTGGGGCTTGAAGGAGAGGGTAGAAATACAGAAGGAAGAGATAGTGCCAATTTCTTCTAACTTTCTGACATTCCCACATGCCCAGTGTGTGCATTCATATTATTGTGTGTATGTGTACATCTATGGAGGTGGTTAGTGGTGACAGTAACAGAAAATGGGCACCTAGGCACATCACACCATCTCCAGCTTGCACTGGTTCAGCATCATGATTATTGACTTTTTTATGGTGAAAAACCCAAACTGTGGTTTGAATTCTGACAGTTTCAGAAGGTTGTGATTTTTCTCGCTTGTGGGCAGTTTGCACTGAGCCATGGATCCCATGGGGCTGTGCAATCCACGACTACCAATACAAGCTGCTAAAACACAGTTTTCAGATCTTCTGCCTTTTCAGCGTATTGTTGACATCATGATACTTTTAGGTTCAGATGGGCATATTGTAAATCAAGAGCACCTGTGTCCTCAAAAGTCACACATAATACAGTAGCCAGAACACAGAAGCAGAGGTGGACATAGAGCAGTACCCTTTACACTTCAAGAAAGGTCTTTGTGGCTCATCAGAAAAAGATCAAATGCAGTGACACTGGACAGAAGGACTTCCTCCATCTTGAAGTGTCAGGGAGATGAGCCTACCTCCTGCCTTAATATTCTCTGATCCATGCCATCATGGATTCCCTAATGCTCATTCCTGTTGTGGAAGTCTTCCACAGTTGTCTTAATCACCTGAAATGAGCCCCTTCACAGGTCAGCTGCCTGGCCTGTGTCTCTTGCCAGACACACCATTTTCAAGACAATGTTGTGCACCTGCTTTATATTCCTTGACATCTTAATCTTTGTTTAATGACACAATGTTTGCTGGGTTTTTCTGACCTGAGACATGGGTAGCACAACCTTATCTATCTCCCATACTTTAAGGTTGTTTCTTTCCTCCAAGCATACATCAGCGTGAAGTGATGTATTGCATGATTTCTCTTTGCTTATGCAAATTCAGTCGTAGGGATTACGGATGATTGGATCTCAGGTTTGCTCACACATTGTGAAAATGATGCCAGGAACATGATGCGTGGTCAATATTCATTCTCAAGTGCATGAATGAATCTCATAGCTATAGGTGCACAGTCTCATGAGGAAGTGAGGCTCATTAGAGAGGAATTCCTATCAGAAGGATTAGAGAGATTCTGGAGCAACCAATTTATAAACATGATGATGTTTTTGCAGGGCACCTAGCACTCACCTCTGTCCTGTTTTTTTCTCCAATAGGTAGTCACATTGTCAACATGGGTTGTGGAATTCCTTCTCCTGGGACTTTCAGAGGATGCAGCCCTGAAACTTCTCATCTTTGGACTTTTCCTTTCCAGGTACTTGGTCACTGTCAGTGGGAACTTGCTCATTGTCCTGGCCATCCTCTGTGACACCAACCTCCACATTCCCAGGTATTTCTTCCTCGCCACCCTGTCCTTGCTGGATGTCTGATTCATCTTCACCACAATCCCCAAGATAGTTTCAACATCCAGATGCAGAGCCAAGCCATCAGCTATGCAGGCTGCATCACACAGATGTCCTTCCTCATAATTGTTGTATTGCCAGACAACTTTTTTCTGGCTGTGATGGCCTATAACAGGTTTGTGGCCATCTGTCACCCCCTGCACTACATGGTCATCATGAACTTCCATTTCTGTGTGCAGCTCATTCTATTGTGCTGCGATATCAGTGTCTTGCATGCCTTGTTACACAGCTCTTTTTAAATTTAATTTTTAAATTAATTACATTGCCTTTTTTGACACAGTTTCATAGACTGGTATTCCTCCAGCCTCTCCCCATACCCTTCCCCCAAGGTAAATTCCTCCATCTTGTTGCAGTATTACAGTTCAAATTCAGTCAAGATTCTTTCATTGCAAGCATATACCAAGCATAGAGTATCTTATTATCCAGGTAAATTCAGTGGTTTCTTGGGGAGACCATCCCTGGTCTGAAGGCAGAGCTGGCAGAATATCATCCAGATCAATTAAAAGCCACAACATAACATCAACAACAATTTTCAACATTAATTGACATGGTATTGAGTAACAAATATGTTTTAAAAATGCAAGTTCTTAATCACATCCTATGACTACTTCATTGAAATTTCAATTTTAGTTTATATACAACCAGGTTCTATACACCTTAAAATGGCTATAGGATACTATTCTGCTGTCTTGTGTCTACTTTCATTTTAGTATTTAGCAGCTTATAGTGTTGAAGCATAATTTTGCTGAACTTGGCAGATTTTAGGATAGTCTAAACTGGGTTATCACTCTAACAAGGCATATGTCAACAGTTAAAGTGCAGAACAGTTTTAGGAGGGGTGTGCAGAGAAATCGTCAATATCCTAGTGGGGAGTAACTAATCTGTGTTCTACCCAGTAAGGTATGTGTGAGTCCACGCTGACTGTTGCCTCCTGGCTCTAAGCTTTCCTTTTTGTTCTCTGCCTATCTATTCTAATTTGAGTGTGTGTGTGTGTGTGTGTGTGTGTGTGTGTGTGTGTGTGTGTGTGAGTGTGAGTGTGTGTTTTGGGGTGGGGAGCTCTGGAGTGACCCTGATGGTCACTGTAAGAGAGTGTGGGGATCCAAAGTTGTAACTAAATAAGGATCAGGAAAGCTCCTCTCCATAGTCCGGAAGGAAGTTTATTGTTCTTCTGTTTCTGCGCATTGCTCAGGGCTCTTGACTGTTGTTCCGATAACCTTGGATCCTGCGAGAAGGATTTTGACTTCTTCTATCCCATGTGGGAGATCTAAACCAGGGTGGATGACTTCAGAACACTCCAATTCCCCGTGGTGTCCTTGGCACATGGGATGTAGTCCTTCGTGCCCATACTGATAGTCCTTGGTGAGGATCCAGGAGTCTCCAGGGTTGGGATACCAGTCTCCTCCTGTCCCCCTGCTCCACTCTGGGGTCCCCCCTCTCCCACTCCATGTGTACGACCTCCTGTTAAGTGGTTGTCAGGATCTCTCTTGATTCCCCTCTTATGCCTTTGTAGTTTTACTATTGTCTAATGTTGATTTGAATCTGTTGTCTATGTTATCTGTTGCGTTCCTGATAGGTTATACTTCATGTCTTCCTCAAATATTCTGAGGAGATAGAAGATATCTCTGCTCTCCCACCCCATTTCCAAGTGCCATAGGGTTTTAAAAGTATATTAGGTTTTATAATTCTTTGATGTAGCTCATAAGCATTCTGACTCACATTGATTGTTGGTTCATTGGTTACTTCACAATATCTTATTGCATGAGATACAGGCAGTTTGGGGTTGAAATAATATTACAGTTTACAGGTCCTGTTTTTCAGATTGACATCATTTCATGTTAAATTAAGACAAACGTGTTATCTAACCTTTTGGGATTGACTCATTTCATTTCCCTTAGCAAAATGGTGTCCAGTTGGGCCAATCTGGCCATATGAACTGCATTTCATTGTTTTTAAGGCTGAGTAGTATTCCATGGAATAAATCAACCATAGCTTTCTTATCCAGTCTTCTGTTGATGGGCATTTCGATTGCTTCCAAATTTTTGCAATTATTGATTCTGCACATGTTCAACTCTTTCATTAGGAATCCATCTTTCATCTGGATGCATGAATGCATGTTCCATTGTACCCCCACATCTCTATATGATAGACCCCAGTACTCCATCACTATACATTACCATAAATGAGAAGCCATGAAACGAGGTCAACAACTGGTATGAGTTAGAACAGCCACATAAATTACAACAACATCAGCAACAAACTATAGCACATTGAAAAAATAACGTGCCACTGAGTAACCAACACATGACTGACATAAAGGAAGCACAGAAGTCTCTTGGGAAAAATGATGCCATTGTATACTTCATGAGCAGGTGATGAATTTGACTAGAGAAAAGAGATTATTTGGAAGAAACCAAACTGAAATAAAAACATTAAAACACATGGGAAGCCAAAAAAGCAAACAATCAATCAAAAAACAGTACATATTGGACTATTAGAGTTATACTTTCCATGGGGGCTTCCTTATATGAGAGAAAATATATGGTATTTTTTCTTTTGTGATTGACTCATTTCACTGAGCAAAATCGTCTCTAGTTGGGACTACCTGGTTGTAAAAAGAATAATTTCATTGTTCTTAATAGCTGAATAATATTCCATGGAGTAGATATACCACAGTTTCTTTCACCACTCTTCCTTGGACACACATCTGGATTGTTTCCATGCCTTTATTATTGTAGATTGTGCTGCTGTAAATATAGGATTGCAGATCCCCTTCTCATATGCAGATTTCACTTCTTTGGGGTATATTCCTAGGAGTGGAATAGCTAGGTCATATGGCAGGTTTCTTTGCAATTTTCCAAGCACTCTCCATACTAATTTCCACAGTGGTTGTACTAGCCTACTCTCCCACCAGCAGTGAAGGAAGGTGCCTTTCTCGCCACATCCATGCCAGCAGGTGTTGTTAGTCGAGTTCTGAATGTAGGTCATTCTCACTTGAGTTAGGTGGTGCCTCAAGGTGGTACTCAAGCATCTTTTTATATGTCTGTTAGCCATTCGAACCTGTTCTTTTGCACATTTTGTTATAGGTTTTTTTTTCTGTCCTTGGTTTTTGAAGCTCTTTGTAGATCCTGGATATTAGTCCCCTATCACTTGTGTAGTATGCAAAAATGTTCTCCCATTCTGTTGGATGCTTCTTCACTTTGTTAATTGTTTCCTTTGTGTACAGCAGCTTGTTAGTTTGATGTAGTCCCATTTGTTCATTTTGGATTTGATTACCTTTGCTTTTGGCGACTTTTCTAAGAAGTCTTTCCCTATTCCTAAATCTTGGAGTGAGCTTCCTATGTTTTCCTTTAATCGTTTGATGGTTTCTGGGTGTGGATTTAGGTCCTTGATCCATTTAGAGCTGATGTTTGTATAATGCGACAGGTGTGGGTCATGCTTTTTGATTCTGCAAGCTGCTATCCAGTTGTCCCAACAGCATTTGTTGAACTTCTCTGTTTCTGTAGCAGTAGCAGACTGTTTTGATAACCACTACTCTGTAGTATGTATTGGGGTCTGGAATTGCAATTCCTCCAGCTTGATTTCTGTTTTTCAGGATAGCTTTAGCTATTCGTGGCCTTTTGTGTTTCCAGATGAACTTTTGTATCATCTTTTCTATTTCTGAGAAGAATGCTATTAGGATTTTAATTGGGATTGTGTTAAATATCTGTATTGCTTTGGGTAATATGGTCATTTTGATAATGTTGATCCTGCCAATCCAAGAACACGGGAAGGTTCTCCATTTTTCAAGGTCTTCTATTTCCTTTTTAAATGATTTATAAGTTTCATTATAGAGGTCTTTCACATATTTTGTTAGCTTAATTCTTAGGCATTTAAGATTCCTCTCCTCTGTTTTAAAGGAGACTGTACTTACAATTTCTTTCTCAGCCATGGAATTATTTCTGTACACTAGTGCTATCGATTTGTGTTCATTAATTTTGTATCCTGCTACTCTGCCAAAGTCACTTATGGGTTCAAATAGTCTCTTGACTGAGTCTTTTGGTTCTCCTATGTAGAGAATCATGTGCAGATAGCAATAATTTCAATTCCTCACTTTCAATTTGTGTTCCTTTAATTGCTTTTTCTTGCCTAATAGCTCTGGCAAGGACTTCCAAAACTATATTAAAGAGTTGTGGTGAGCGTGGACATCCCTGTCTAGTTTCAGATTTAACAGGGATGTTTCCAATCTTTCCCCATTTAGTATGATGCTGGCATTGGGTTTTTCGTAAATTGCTTTGATTGTGTTGTAGAATGTTCTGTAAAATTAAAAAAAAAAGCTGGAAGAGGAGTTGAGTCAAGCAAAGGAAATATTCAAGAATTAAAAGGCACTATTAAAAGACCAAATATAAGAGTTATCAGTTCCAAAGGTCCAAGAGGAGAAGATGGGATTAAATATGTATTCAATGAAATAATAGAGGAGAGCTTCCCTAATTTGGAGAAAGAATTGGGAAACAACATACAGGAGGGAAAAAAAATTCCCAACAGTGTTTACCAAAAACGATCTTTGCTAAGACACATGATAATCAAGCTCTCCTCAGTTGAACACAGAAAAAAAAATCCTTAAATATGAACATAAAAAATAACTGATATATAAAGGAATCACAATTAGGTTCACAGCTGCGTGCGTGGCTGCTGGGATCATTGCTTCTGCATAAACAGGACAATAGGTTGCCTGGGATAACTAGATTGAAAAACCTCCAAATGCTCTAATTTTTGGTTCATGGGAAAAATTCATGAATCAGTGGACACTGCATTCCTCTCTGCAGTCCAATATAGAACATGTCACCACATTCACACACATATTTGCCATATTACAGGAACAGCTGAAGAATGTTCTGCAAAATTAAGGTTTTTTAATGTATGGAAATGGCTTATTATCCATTATCTTTTTAAACAACCTCTTATAAATTTCAGCAATAAACTTTCTAACTTTTATTGCTCCTAAAAGTGCTGAGTACACCTTGGAGAAAGGTACGAGCAGCTGAGCACACTGGCTTTCTTGGGGGGAGGGAGGCACGGCGGGTCTCTGGGACCACCCAATCCTGGAGGCCAGGTTTTTTTGACCCACTGGGGTACCTATAGCTGAGCAGCCTGGGCACCAAAGGTATGGGGTGAAGCCCCTCAGTCCACCTGGGGGCACACCCTCATGGTTAGAGTGTCATGATTTATTTTGGATGATGGAATTGCACCGGTGGCAGTGGGAGAGGACCTTTGTTTTTTATGCCCAAGTTAGTGGGTTAGTTAAGCCCAGCTGAGGGACTTCCATAGATAAGTCCACGGCAGGTGCATGTATGTAGGGGACCCACAGCAATGTGGTTTGGGGGGGAGAACAAGAATTAGAGAAATTGGTTGGTTAGCAGAATCTGTGAGGGCAATGTGGACTCGCCTGTGTGGAACTGCAATCTCTGTTGGTTCCTCCTAGAACTGAGAGTGGTGTCTTACCTAGCTGGGGGGACTCCAGATGGGTTGGTGCTCCCACTGCTGAGAATGGGAGAGTATGATTGGGTGCAGCAGGAATGAGTGTACAAGGCTACTAACTGCACCGGCACATGTGTGCGCTGGGGCGGTGGAGTGACAGATTGGGCTTGACTCCAGCCCCCACTAGTACTCGTCACAGTCATTTTGGGCCAGACCAGGTCCTGACTCCTGCTGAACTACATGAACGCTGTGTGTGGTTGTGTACCAGGTAACAGTGGGCTACGACAACCAACAACAAGGAACAGAATGGGTATGGCCCGTTGAGCAAGGCCACTGCTCTCGCCAGTACAGGAGGTGGACAATGTTAGCAAGGGCCAATGACTTACCGGTGTGCACAAGAATCACCATTGGGAGGACACTTGGGAAACTTCTTCCTTAGGACATAGACCCTGCAGGAGAGCACAAGAAGCAAGGCAAGAAGCAGCCCAAACCATGCCAAGTTACTGTACTTGCCGGCATACATGTGGATCAGGTCTGGGGACAGACCATTTTTTGCCGGCACACAACACCCATTGACAGATCTAAGAACCAGCGTTGGGGACAGGAGGAGACAGATTAGGCTGCAACACCACCCAGTTCACATTAGGACTGGGACAGCAATTAGGCTGGGCTGGGATAAGCTGCAGCACCCACCAGCAGGAGCTGGCAGACGAAAGCAGGCCAGGCAGTGCAATAAGACTGCAGAAGCCCAGTAGAGGCAAGTCATGCCAGCCTGCGCCAAACAGGGGCCAGGTAAATTGATCCAAGGGATAGGGGGTCTGATATGTTTGGGTAGATTGGCTCAGGTCATGGAATCCACATGTGTGCTCGGGGATGGGTTCCTGAACTCCAGGGACAGAGGGAGCTGGTGGGGTATGGGTTGCTTGGCCCAGATCATGGAGCCCACTCCCTAGGTGGATGTCAGCTTCGTGATCCCTGGGGTAGGAAATCTGACAGAGCCTGGGTCTCCTGGTATGTGTCTCAGGGCTGGCCTAATAGGTGGATGTCAGGCTCGTGAACCCCAGGAGTGTGGGAGCCAGTGATGATTGAGACACCTGACCCAGCTTTTTGGACTTGCCTGCAAGAAAATGCCCTAATTAATGAAAAAGGTGGGGCCGTGCACACAGGCCCTGATGTAAAACTAGATTAAGGCAGCACATTGGGTGCTGTAGTAGAAGAACAACTAACTTGACAACAACTCCAAGCAAACAAAGACACCAAAAAAATTTGGGTGAGTGGAGCCAATGGACATTGGGACAGTGCCATCATCCTTGGATCGGTGAAATCAACATTTTAGAACTATAAATCAACATTTTAGAACTATGTGGCTTGGGCCACTTGGATGGAAGTCTTGTAAATATGTATACCTTGAGATGCTGGGTTGATATGAGGTGGCGGTGCCTCATCCCTGGGTACTGGGATCTGTGGAATGTCATGAGTGGTTTTCCCCACTGTTTCTCCCCTTACCCCAGGAACAACAAGAAATGACAAATTTGAAAGTAATGAATTCACCTAATTTTCCCTAAACCTTGACCCTTCCCACCCTGATCAACCATGTAATAATTATTTTTGAAAATAAAATAAAAAAGTACTGAGTACAAGTATAAAGTTAAGGATAAATATGCAAAAGTCAATGGTATTTGTCAATGCAATTTGATAAAGAGACAGTGCTTAGAAATGAGGAGTCATTCAAATTAGTAAAAGCCGATTAGTTTTCCGGAAACTGCTTGGGAAATAAAATAGAAAACTCTCTTTAGAAACTAATGAGAGTGAGAGAACAAAAATGGCTTCAGAATATTTTATAGAGTCTCATTCTCTTGATTTCACGATTAATCCCACACATTGAAAAACATAAAGAATCACATATTGCATTTAAATTAAAAACCGGCACTTCATTTAAAAATGTATTTTGTCTTTATTAATTTTAAGTTCTGATAAGTTTTGCTAACTCTTGCTCTTTTATTTCATCTGTTACATTTTTTCCTTCTTTTAAAAATATTATTGATGAGAGAGTTCCATAGGTTCCAGACTATCCCTTGCTGTCTCCTCATTTCACTTCTTCCCAATAATTTCTCCTATATCACAGACAATCACCCTGCTATTCAAGTGAATCCTGACACTGTAGGTATGGAAAATGACAAAGAGTCCAGCACCCTTTTTTCAAGATTTATTTAACAGTTACATTGCAAGTGCGTATTTGATTTGGAAGTGGAGATTCATACTGCATTGTTTCTTCAAATCTGGATATAATATTGTCTATTATACAGTTATGATACACCTCCTTAAATGAAATGCCATAAAAGAACATCAACAGCAGAGAGAAAAACAGAAAATTTTCAAGAACTTGAAGTTATCAATATGCTACTGAATGACTGACGTGTCGTTGAAGAAATGAAAAAGAAAATAAAACCTTTTTATAGGAAATGATGCTATTGTATGACCAACGAGTCAGTGAAGAATTTAAGAGAAAATAAACTATCTCAAAGAATACAAAAGTATCAAAACTCCCAAGATGCAGCAAAAACAGTATTAAATGGTCTATTGATCTTCTATATTGCAAGGAAATTGGCTTATACTGGGCAGAACATATTGCATTTATTTCACTGAGTATAATGGTCTCTAGTTTGGACCATTAGGTTGCAAACGGCAAAATTTCATTCTTTTAATACCTGAGTAATATTCCATGGAGTAAACGCATCACAGTTTCTTTAACCAACCTCTTTGGATGGGCATTAGTATCATTTCCATGTCTTTGCTATTGTGGATTTCGCTGCTGTAAATATAGGGTTACAGAGCTCTTTCTCCTATGCAGATTTCATTTCTTTTGGAAATATCCCCAGAAGTGGGATAGCTGGGTTATACAGTAGGTCAATTTTCAGCTCTCTTAGCATTCTCCATGCTGTTTTTCACGATGGTTGTACTAACCTACACTCCCACTAAGACTGAAAACGAGTACCTTTCTTCCCATTATAAATGCCTGCAGGTGTTGTTAGTAGTTCTAAATGTAGGTCAATCTCACTGGAGGAGGTAGGCATAGCTTCTATGCAGTTTTCATTTGTATTTCCGTGACATTTAAGGAGCCTTTGAATTTTTCATATGTCTACTAGCTATTTGAATTTATTCTTTGCAAAAATGTGCGTTCATTTCCTTCATCTGTTGCTTCACACGGCTGTTTATTTGGCTGTCATTGAGTTTCTGAAGCTCTTTGTAAATCCTGGATTTAGTCCTGTATCAGTTGTGTAGTGTGCCAAGATTTTCTCCCATTCTGCAGATTGCTTCTACACTTTATTGATCATTTCCTTTGCTGTACACAAGCGTCTCAGACTCATGTAGTCCCATTTATTTATTTTGGCTTGGGTTGCCCGTGCGTTTGGTGACTTTTCCAAGAACTCTTTCCCCAGTCCTGTATCTTGGAGAGTGCTTTCTATGTTTTCCTTGAATAGCTTGATGGTCTCTGGGTGCAGATTGAGGTCCTTGATTCATTTAAAGCTGACTTCTAAATAAGGTGAGAGGTGGGGGCGGGGGGGGTCTTGCTTTCTTGCTTCTTACCTCTGCAGACTGCTATTCGATTGTCCCAACAGAAGAATTTGATGAAGAGACCAGGTTATTTGCTGGATTGTTTTCAGGTTTTTTTTTTTTTGGTAAGATTAGTTGGCTATACTTGTGTGGGCTCCCTTCTGGGGTTTCTATTCTGTTCCATTGACTTTCTCTGTTTCTGTACCACAACCAGACTGTTTTGATAATTACTGCTCTGTAGTATGTCTTCAGGTCTAGAATTGTGATTCTTCCAACTTCAGTTTTATTCTTCAGGATAGATTTGGATATTCGTGGTCTCTTGTGTTTCCAGATAAACTTTTGTATCTTCTTTTCTGTTTCTGAGAAGAATGCAGTTGGGATTTTGATTGATATCACATTGAAGCTGTGTATTACTTTTGCTATTATGGACATTTTGATGATGCTGATCTCGCGGATCCAGGAACATGGTAAGTTTGCCCAACTTTTAGTGTCCTCCTCTATTTGTTTTAAAAATGTTTTTTAGTTTCATTACCGTGGTCTTCCACATCTTTGGTGAGATTGATTCCAAAGAATTCAAAATTCCCCTCTGTTATTTTAAATGGGGTTGCAGTTACAATTTCTTTCTCAGTTATGGAGTTATTTGTGTATACTAGCGCCATTGATTTGTGTTTACTGATTTTGTATCCTGTCATCTTGCAAAGCCTGTTTTGAGTTCCAACAGTCCCTTATTTAGACTTTTGGGAAAACTAGCACTGTAAGTCTGATGTCAACAGCCTGCACTTGGAAGGAGCGGCAAAGGAACACAGGTGATCTTCCTTGTCTCAAGGCCCCAGGTACACTTTCTTTTTCCCATTCCCTCCTCCATCAGCATCAGCCAGTCCTCAGAGACTGGGACATCCTGGACCTGCTGGCTAATGAGGAGCTCTGGGCCCTGAGCCTTTAAGTGTCCTTCAAGGGTAAATAATGAGCCAGCACCTTTAGACCTTGGCTTTGTCAGTAGAGATATTAAAGCCCTGTGCTATGAGCCATAGCATTAAAGGATCTGCATGAGAAGGACATGGCCTGAGTCTCCAATCCTGAGTAGAGAAATGTGAGGCCCCACTGCATGGTGGGAAGACAAGGAGCAGAAGGACCCTCACCCTGGATCATGCCTCAGCTGAGACTCAGCACAGCCTGGTAAGTGCTGAGGGTGCCAGGAGCATTGTGGATTATCAGAATCATTGTTGTCTCATCATGAAGACAAAGGTGCTAGCTGTGACAGAGGGCACAGAACCATTAGTCAGCATTTAGGTTCAGGATGTTGTGAAGTTTATGGTTGTGGATCTTACAGGTGAGAACAGAAACTCATCCTTAGTTTTCTTCCCTCTCACATGGATTTTTTTTTCCTAGTGGGATTTCTTTCATGCTAGTAGGAATGGAATAAACATAAACTGTCCCTGCACACCCAGGGAGGTGAGGATGAGAGCGACAGCTACCAAAGCATCACAGACCTCAACTGAGAGCTTCTTTCCATGTTCAGATTCTGGAGTCTATATCCTACGTAACTTGCTTTATTCCACTGTGTAATCTCCCAAGTAATGCTGAACACATTTTTATTTTATAGAAGAGGGCAGGATGTCAGTGTTCTTATGTGACCTGTTATGAAATTGTCAGCTAGAACAAATGAAAGCTAATTAGCTTTCAGGTTGCCAGATTGCAATGCATTCCTAGCATAGCTCTTATTGCCCTGTAATCACCCAGGCATTTCTCATTTCCCTTCCTCGAGGAAGAGGCCTTCTGCACACTGTGCTCTTCCTTTGGGTTTTCTTTACATATCATGGTGGGTGGCAGGAGCCAGTGAAGGGTGGGTGGCAAGGTCCAGAGTAAGAGATCACAGAGAGAGCAGGCACAGGTCCTTCAGGGATCATCTCTCTCTGGAGAAATTCACTTCCACCTTCTCCTTCTCTCTCTGTTCTTGTAGTCATCCCGCTCCATCTCAAAATGAGACATTTCGTTGGAATATAGAACAATGGACATCAGAGGTACCTGATGTCTTGGCCTCTGGAACTCTCTTATACTTTCTAATGAATCAGGCACAGTGGCATTGTTTGAGGCACCTGACCAGTGACAATGTCTTTTGAAATTCTGTCCTCTCTAGTGCTATATTTTTGAACTGTAAATGTGTGTTTTTTGGGGGGTGGGAGTCAGGATTGTTGTCAGAATCTCTGACCCCTGTAGATCATCTGAATTGTTACTTCAATGAATAGTGAATGCAATGGAAACATTCTACGTTATCTACATGCACAGCTTAATCAAAAGTTGACAAATACACTTTATTAATAGTCATTATAGTTTTTTAGGTAAATAATTTCATTCACTACAGTAGGAATCTGCTGGACACTGTGCATTGCAATTCTTCACCAGGATGTGTTGCTGTTCTTCTTACACAAGCACCCCAGTATCTTCGTGGGAAACGAGAGAAGTTTGGACTATTTTGCTGTAAACATTTCCTAAATCTAAGCACATGTTTTCCATATAGTACATTTGCCGCATGCCATGAAATAACTTTTTGTGCCAAATCTATTTTTATGTTAAAATAAACTCACAGTTTTATTCAATTTGCACAGCAGTTTTTAGAGTGTAAATATGACCTGACTCATGTTAACTTGTGTATTTTGAGGTTGGCTTTGTTGTTTTGCTTTTGATTTCCCAAGTACATTAGGTTGTTGGCACAGACCAGGCATCAAAAGCAAAAATCTCTGTTCCTACTGAGCACAGCCACCCATGACTCATGATCATCGGCCACAGTCAGTGTGTCTGAAACCCCCTGAGTGTTTGCTGTCAGCACCTTCATCCTCTGCAGGAATGTCGAATGCTAACAGTGGTGGTTTCTTGCTGGGACAGGAAATCAGCTGCTGAACAGAAAGACTGCATGCTATATTAATTTGCAACTTTAAACAATTCCATGCACATAACTTTTAGACCATTTCATGACTATGACACGGACAGAGACATAGAAATTCTGAAAACATTATGAGCATAATAAGTTCAATGATATTCTATCTCTGGTCATGTTGGAACAGACGGAGGGTTTGAAAGAAATGTGTGTACTGAATGCACACAAATCAGAGTTTCAGAGCGTGAAACTGAGAGAGTCAGAGAGAGAAAGAAAGAGAGTGAGAGCATTCTCTTCCATTTGTGGACTACACTCCCCAAAGGGCCAAAATGAATGGAACTGGGCAGCTCCAAAGTTAGGAGCCATGAGATCCTCTAGGTCTCCTGTATGTGTGTATACAGTGGCTCAAAACATGGGCCACTTTCAGATGCTTTCCCAGGCAGATTAACAAGGAGCTGGATTAAAGGGGAGCCAACATTCAACTCAAATTAGTGCCCATAAAGATGCTGGAATCACTGACAGTGGCATTATCAGATGTAACACTACGTTGGCCCAAACTGTGGTGCCCTGCTTAAATAAGCTCTAAATGCTTTGAAGGTAAGTTTTTTTTTTTTTTAAGACTTATTTTATTTTTATTGGAAAGGCGGATATACAGAGAGGAGAGACAGAGAGGAACATCTTCTGTCCAATGATTCACTCCCCAAGTGAGCGCAAAGGCCCATTCCGGGTCTCCCATGCGGGTGCAGGGTCCCAAAGCTTTGGCGCAAAGGCCCATTCCGGGTCTCCCATGCGGGTGCAGGGTCCCAAAGCTTTGGGCCATCCTCCACTGCTTTCCCGGGCCACAGGCGGGGAACTGGATGAGAAGCGGGGCTGCCGGGATTAGAACCTGGGATCCTGGGCGTGCGCTGCCGGGATTAGAACCCGGGATCCTGGGCGTGCAAGGCGAGGACCTTAACCACTGCGCCATCACGCCAGGCCCCGAAGGTAAGTTTTAAAAAGAACTCTTTATACCCTCATAAACCAGTTTTGAAATGAAGGGAATGAATTGTGCTGTAGTAGGTGAAGTCTGCCTCATTTCTGAGTAGCCAATTCAAGTCTCTTACTACCCACTGTGATCGAGTTGCTGTTAATGAAGTTCTATCCTGGTAGGAAGCACATTTTGTTGCAAGTATTGATTTCCTGCCATTGCATGGGAGATCAGGCTAGAATTGCTGGCTTCTGGTTTCAGGTTGTGCCAGTACCAACCGTTGTGGGCACTTAGGAGATTAATGAAAGAACAGAAGGTAGGTCTTTCTCTCTGTTAAATAAAATGGAAGTAAAATGAAAAATGAATAAAATGAGTAAAAGATTTACAAAAGCCTACTTCCCAAGGCCTCTAAGATAAACAATGATACACAGATTCATAAACTACTCAAATGCTTTTACATATTATTTTTTGGATTCTGTGTTTTGCATTTTTTCCTTGGTATAATAGCAGTGTGAGCAGACACAATGATGACCTAGAGTTGTCTTTAGTAGTGAACATTGGAGAACTGCAATTGTAAATGCAGAAGTGGGGATGATTCTTAATCATGTATAGGTAGGCTGGGAATCCACTCCAGCCTTGGACCTTCCCTGCAATTAAATGTTAAAATTATAAGACTTTATGATCCACAAACCTATAAAATTGTAGTACCTGGTCAGATATGAAGCAGGAAAAATATTTTGAATGTATTTAGGAAAGAAGCAGTTCAGATATTTTAAATTTTTCTTATTTTAAATTTTTCTTGAAGCAAGATTAGAGAGAGAGCAATAAACAATCATTCTTCCATTTCCAGTTCCTGTCCCATAAAGCTGCAATGGCCAGAGCTGGAGCTTCCTCTGGGATGCCCATATCAGTGGCAGGGACACCAGACTTTGTGAAATAACTTCCTGTTCTCCCAGGCTTATTTCTGGGCACTGTATTGAAAATGGAGAAGCTAGAAGAGCAAGAACTGGAACTGACATAGTCTGCCAACATTTCAGACAGTCACTTGATCATTGATGGCACAAAGCTGGCTCCAAATTGCAGGCATTTTTAAAGAGTTTAGCATTTCTAAACAGTTGATAGGTGTAGAGTAGACTAATATTATACTCTTAACATGTGAATTCATCTTTGGGCTCACTTAATTTATTTGATGTCCACTAGATTGTGATTCAATCATTTTGAGACAAACAGGAGTAGCACACAGCACAGTGGTTACGATGCAGGACTCCCAGTCGGGAGGTCCTGAGCTGGCTTCCTGGCTCTGCTCATGACTCAGCTTTCCTGCCAACACAGGCTGTGGAGGCAGTGGTGACAGCACCTGTGGTTGGTTGTCCTGCTACCCATGAGGCAGACCTGGCTTGAGTGTCAGGAGCCAGTGGTTTGAGTGTCAGCCTCTGTGTTCGTCTTGCCACAGGCAGTGCAGGCCTTTTTAGGAGTGAAGCAGTGGATGGGGGCTCAGTCTGTCTCACTTTGTGCTTCCCTGTGTGTCTGTCTCTCAGTGAAAAGGAGGTGTTGGAGGTAAATGAGAAAACCGAAGAAAAAATAAATCCTGGTATATAATGATATGTGCCTTTCAGGAACATTCAAATGTACTTTAGTGTTTAGCTAATGTGATGATGGTTTAGGCAGACTATTTGTAAATATTCCAAGTCAAGAAAATTTACTATCACCACAGAATAATATTAGGTGTTTTTAAGGTGCTTCATTTTGTTGAATGAGAATTGCATTTTCTTTGAAGAGAGAAAAGGGACTCAATTTTCTGTCTTTTTACAGTGTTTTGCTTTATTTTAGGGTCTCTATGAAATCATGTGATGAAGAATACACATCTTTCTAAAATGATAAATTTTAAATCTTATGTACTTATCTTTTCTGCAAATTCCAGTTATAATATGTACCTTACAATTTCCCATGTGATGGAAACAGGTCAGGTTGAATTACAAATATACGCAACTGAGGTGACCTGGTTTTCTTTTCACTAACACTATTTTCTTTTCCTGAAGGAGTGAAGATTATATAGAAACACAAAACCAAACACATGTCTCAGAATTCCATCTCATGAGCTTCTCAGAGGATGCAGATGTGCAAGCCCTCCTCTTGGGATTGTTTCTCTCCATGTACCTGGTCACAGTGCTTGGGAACCTGCTCATCATCCTGGCTGTCAACTCAGACTCCCATCTGCACACACCCATGTACTTCTTCCTCTGCAACCTGTCCTTGGCTGATGTGGGATTCACCTCCACCACAGTTCCCAAGATGATTGTGGACACCCTCACCCACAGCATGGTCATCTCCTATGATGGCTGCCTCACTCAGATGTTCATGTTCACCCTCTTTGTAAGTATGGATGATGTGCTCCTGTTGGTGATGGCCTATGACCGGTTTGTTGCCATTTGTCACCCCCTGCATTACCAGGTCATCATGAACCCTCGCTGCTGTGGCTTCCTACTTTTGCTGTCCTTTATGGCCAGCCTTTTGGATTCCCTGATGCAGAATTTGGTGGTCCTGATGGTTAGTTGCTTCAGCGGAGTGGAGATTTTTAATTTCTTCTGTGACCCATCTCAGCTTCTCAACCTTACTTGCTCTGACACCCTCAGCAGTGACATAGTCATCTATCTTATTGGGATCATATATGGCTTCCTCCCTTTGTCAGGGATCCTCTTCTCCTACTATAAAATTGTCTCCTCCATTCTGAGGGTCCCATCTCCAGGTGGCAGGTACAAAGCCTTCTCCACCTGTGGCTCTCACCTGACAGTGGTTTGCTTATTTTATGGAACAGGCCTTGGTGTATATCTCAGTTCAACTTTCTCACTTTCAGCTTTGAAGCGTGCTTTGGCCTCAGTGGTGTACACTGTGGTCACCCCCATGCTGAACCCATTTATCTACAGCCTGAGAAACCAGGACATGAATAGAGCCATGAGGAGGCTCATCAGCAGTGCAGTTGGGGTCCCTGTGCCATGCCTTTGTATTGGAAGAGGGAAAAGAAAATCAATATTGTAGACCTGCAATTCTCATCTACCTGCTAACAGCATGGTGATGCTCTTGTATACTCCAGTCCTGTGTCTGAATATTACTCTTTTGATCTTTTTAATGGGGAAGAATAACAGAGTTTTGATACATGGAAAGTATCATATACGACATAATATTACACCTATGGATCTTTCTAGTTTGTCAGTGATGATCCAGGTATCCTGCACAGATGTCCACCCAGGGTTTCAGTCTTCTTAGAGGTTCCGTCTTGCATAAATCGTATGTACTTTCCATATACATTGTGAATGTAACTTGCTTGTGCTGGTTTTCAGTGTGAACCCAGAGCACCACTCCTTTTTACTGATCCACCTGAAACAATGACCAACTCACAGACCATGTCCTTTGTGCCAGAGAGTCTGATTTTTGAATTAATACTAAGACCTATGTGAGAATTTAAAAAAATATATTTGTTTTATTTATTTTAAAGGCACTGTCAAAGAGTGGGCAGGAAGCGAATCAAACATCGACTTCCAATAAAACTGTTTACTATATCTTGACACTAGGATGCTGGTTTCTGCCATTTTCCATGCCCGCAATGACAGACATATGAGTGTTTATGAAGAACTATAATATAGTAATAATATAGGGTTACTCAGTGAGGGTGTTAGGGGACTTGGGCAGGGAGGAAGGGAAATCCCAGTGCCTATATACATGTATTATAAAATAATAACAATAAAGAGAGAAGAAAGAAAGAAGGGAAGAAAGAAAGAAAAATACAATTTTGAGCACAAAATATTGGTTACAGGTATTTGGGAAGGATGGAATAAATAAGACTTGTGTGTACTTGGTTGTCATTGACCCATAACCTGAACGTAAAATAATACAGTAAATTGAGTGAGGCGATATGAGAACCTTTTGAATCCCATAATTTTTAATGAATTATAAATGATTATGAAATAAAATGTTGAAATTCAAATAGAACTGTTAGTAAATAAATACTTTGGAAATTCAAAAACTTGCCTGTTGTAATGGGTAGAAATTTACACTTAATACTCTATTGTAGTCCGAGTTTGTTGTTTTTGCTTCAGCTCCAAAATTTGTTTTTTTTTTTTTAAGTTTGTGCTATTGTTACTTCAATTATTATCATTTTGTGCATTTTTCCTGATTGTAAATAGGTTATCTATGTATGATACCTACAATGATTCACTCCCCAAGTGACCACAATGGCTAGAGCTGTGCCAATCCGAAACCAGGAGCCTGGGGTCTCTTCTAGGTCTCCTATGCAGCAGCAGGATCCCAAGGCTTTGTGCCACCCTTGACTGCTTTCCAAGGCTATAAGCAGGGAGCTGGATGGGAATCAGGGCCATCAGGAATAAAATCGGAGCCCTTAGGGGATCCTGGTGTGTGTGAGGTGAGGACTTTTAGCCACTAGGGTATCGTGCAGGGCCCAATAATACTTACTAATGGGAAAAATCGAAAGCCACTGGAATCATGTTTGAACTTGGACTTAGAATGGCTACAGGTGCTGTGATCTTGACAGACTACATGGAAGAAGTGAAACAAGAGTCATTTCTCCAGAGTTCATGACTGTGGATACATCGTGAAACAGATATATCTGTGTACAGGCACATTTGGCTGGGAGAACAGTGGTTTTGCAGGTGCATATAAGCTGAAAGGAAGTGGATGCATGCACAATCTTGTGGTACTGACAGACTTGAATACTTCGAGTGTTGGAGAGCACACAAGAATCATTATCATTGTATGAGGGCTGGTGCTTTTTGTTAATCTTTATGTCACCACTTTGGCTTCCAGCTGCTCTACTGCAATTAAGTTCCTTGCTAATGTCCCTGGTAAGCAGTAGAAGATGGCCCAAGTTGTTTGACTCCTGGACCCACATAGAAGAGCCTAAAGAACCTCCTGCCTCAAGGGCTGGGCATCCTAGGAAATTGCAGCCATTCTAGGCATGGACTACAGATGGAAATATCTAGACAGAGATTTTTCTCCCTTGCCTCCCTACTTCTACCCATAATTTCATTCTGATTTTCAAATAATATGTAAATATTAAAAAATTATATTAACCTGTGTATATGGGTATTCAGAATGAGTCTCTCCATGGCAGGTATTTAGCACCATGATCAAAAAGCATTTGCAACATGTAAGTCCCATATACAGGATTCTGGTTGAAGTTTCAGCTCTGCTTCTAATTCCCATCTTCTGCTAGTCTTCTCCCTGCGAGGCAGCAGAGGGTGGTTACAGTATTTGGGTCTTTCCCCTCTGTGTGGGAGACCCAGATTTTATTTTCCAGAAATTGGCTCTGGCCCTCTCAAGCACCAATAGTTGGGAGAGTTTGGGGTTTGGACCAGCAGATGGGATTTGTGAAACAAAACAATCTAAGTAGGCTAATTATGTGTTAAAGCCTTTCCTTGACAGAGTGCTAAGCCTGTGATTGTGAGGTGAAATAAAAATCTATATGCATTGTAATAATTGAAAAAAGAAAAAAAAGAAGGGGGGGATAGTGGATGGGAAATACGGGTGGGAGTGAGGGTGGTTGGGAAGTTACACTATGCTCCTAAATCTGTTTTGTGAAATTTATTTTCTTTATATAATCATCTTGTAAGAAGAAAAGAGGAAGAAATCTGCTATACCAGTCTGGAAAAATTCCTAAGTGTGTGTCCACTCTCAGGCTTGTGGGATTTGGAAGGTCCAGTCCCGGTGTGAGAGCCTCAGCATTCACTGCTCACAGGATACGCACAAGGCTGGATGCTGATTTCCCAGTGATGTTCCTCACTAAGGGAGTCTAGTCCAGTGAGTTCTGTTGTGCATAGAGACTGAGAGAGGGCTGTGGAACTTTTGCTTCCCCACTTGCTGGTGAGCAGAATAGAAGAGATGGTTTGGTTCATGGGGGAAATCAAGAGATGATGGAAAGGTTTATTCCTTTCACACTGATTCACTGCAGATTAAGCCAGGGCTTTTACATCACACTTTACAATCGGAACGAGGGACTAATTTCACATAGGTGGATTCTTTCAAATTTCATAGAAAATTAATACTGTGAAGTTTTTTTTTAAAGATTTATTTTATTTTTATTGGAAAGGCGGATATACAGAGAGGAGAGACAGAGAGGAACATCTTCCGTCCGACGATTCACTCCCCAAGTGAGCACAAAGGTCGATGCTATGCTGATCCGAAGCCAGGAGCCTCTTCCGGGTCTCCCACGCGGGTGCAGGGACCCAAAGCTTTGTGCCATCCTCCACTGCTTTCCTGGGCCACAGGCAGAGAGCTGGATGGGAAGTGGGGCTGCCGGGATGGAACAGGCGCCCATATGGAATCCCGGGTGTGCAAAGCTAGGACCTTAATCACTGTGCCACTGCGCTGGGCCCAAAATGCATACTGTGAAGTTTTAAGTACATTTTGGCATACTTTTAAAAGTAATGGCTTTTGCTATTTATAATGTATGGATTTCAAGTATGAAATAAAAACACAGACGTCAATTTTAATATATTACAGTACTTTGTGTGGAGACACAGTTTGTAAGTGAAGATTCATTCAACTTTCCAAAAGCCGTAAGTTGCGAAGACATCAAATACTAATGCAAGCAAGTGCTTTGGAAATGAAACCAGAAGCTATCTTTGAAGACCAATGAGATGAATGAAAGAAACAGAAAATGGTATTGGATTCTTGGAATACAAAATCTGAATCAGTATTATTTTCACTATTGAATTCAATGCATTGACAGACATAGAGCCAAACTTCAAAATGAAAAGTCTGAATTTTAAGCCAAGATTCTGCACTTGGAATCTAGCAGCAAAGGAGCAGAGGTGAACTGCCTTATGTCTTGTTCCCAGGGAAACTGACTTTCCCCATTCCCTCTTCCATCATTATCCGCCAGTCCTCAGAGACTGCAACACTCTGGACCTACTGGCTAATGAGGAGCTCTGGGTACTGAGCCTCCAGGGACCTGTGATAAGAAACCAGCGCTTGGAGACCTGACTTTGCCAATGGAAATCTGGCAGTGCTATGCTGTGACCCGCTGCATTGTGAGCACATACATGAGGAGGACAAGCCCTGAGTCTGTCTATTTTCCAGCCCAGAATCAAAGATGTGCGACATCACTTGATGGCAGAAAGAAGCAGAGCAGTGGAGCCCTCACCCTGGGTCCTGCCTTGGCAGAGACTGAGCACAGCTTGGTATGTGCTGAGGGAGATGGTAGAGGCACCTAGGAATGTCAGGAGCATGCTATTCTCAGCATCAGGACAGAAATGATGGTTGTGATAGAGTGCAGGGGACAGTTCAGCTTAGGACATTGTGAAGTTTAATGAACTTAGTTCTCATCAGTAGCTCAAAGATCTCATTCTGAATTTCAGTTCCTTCACTTCAGTGTTTGGCATGCCCTTTATGATAGTAGGAACTGAGTCTGCATAAACTTTTCTTGACTCTCCATATGTAGTTATGTATATGAAAATGAATATCATGGACAGTAAATTGTAGTGACTTTACTCTGTGTCCTAAGTCACTGCTTCATCCTGCTACATATTGGTCCATAGTGCATTGTACATGTTCTTTTAACTCAGTGTCAGTGGCTGGAAGTTCAGCACTTTTGTGTAGATTTCTTGCATGAAGATTCCACATAGACTAAGATGAAGCCAACTTTGATCAGGGGTTGGGTTCCAGACTCTTTTGTAGCATGACCACCTTACTTCTCTGATGTCCCAAACAATCATTTCACTTCTAATTCCTTTAGGAGGAAACCCACCTGCTAGCTATGCCCTCCTTTATAGCACAGGCCAGTCAAATACGACCAGAGTTCAAACCAAAGATTCCCTGAAAGGGCAGACAAAGGCTTCTATAAGAACGATTTCTGTCTTGACTTTCTCCAAGATTTTGCTTCAGTGTCGTGCATACCTTTGTTTTTTAAATTGCTTTATTTTGACAAGCTTTACATAGTTGATTAGGGCACAAAGGCTCAAGGACTACGCAAAAGTGGGTAAGACTATTGTCTCCACATTATTGCTTTTTCCCTCCCTGTATCTGAGGCAAAGTGGGAGATAAAGTGGAAAGCCCCACCCAACCTCCAACCCATCCCAGTTCCCCGATGTGGGGCATGCTCTGATGGTCCTGATCAAGTGGTTTTGATAGTTCAACAATTCTGAATTGCTGCCAATGTCGTCATTCCAAGAACAATGAAATTGTTGCAGAATCCACTGGTTGACAGTCCACCTTTGAGTCTCTGTTTGTCCAGATTTTCACTGCCAACACCTGGCCGGGATAGTAGATTGATTTGCTCTTCCTCCATCCTCTGTTGTGGTGCCAGGTGTCCTCTGCAGGTTCTGATGAACTGCCATATCCTCCATGTGCACCTGCATATGCTGTCCACTGCTCTGTCTGAGCCTCTGAGGAGGCTCAGCTTTGACCCTTGCACTCCATGGTCAGACCATGGAACCTGCGCTTCTCTTTGTGGTTAGGGTTCTTAGTCCAGCAGTTTGGGAAGATCCCCAACGAATCTTTGTTTAACCTTACAATACTTTGTGTGTGTGCCAGATTGTGTGTGCTTGTCCATACTTCCACACCTTTTGTGATCATTCCACCTCATATGAATAAGAAACCTGAGGTGTTAGAGTCCAAATGTCTACTCCACTGACCACTTTTCTTCCACAGAGTGGGTTCTCAGTATCTGTGACAATGGGCACTGCCAGCTATCAGAATAGATGCATCTGTGGCACAGCTGTTTTGGGTAATCAATGTGCCTATTGTGGAATTACTTACATGTAACAGATAAATCAAGATCAGATAAAATACGTTTTAGACATTGTCATTAGCATGTTAATGTTAGTTTTAGTATACTTAATTGAAATTCAATCTACTTAACACTGCTCTCTTATTGCTGTACTGGCACTTGTTACACCTGCCAGTGTAGGAGAAAACTTCTCAATGTTCATGCAAAAAATAGAATGAGCATTTGAGCTAATCTTGCTACAAACATTTAAAAAAATCATGTGGATGTTTTCCACAGTATGCATTTTCTAAACATGAAAATATTTATTCCCCAAATTATTTTTGTATTAAATAAAGTTACACTTCCATTCTTCCAAAATCCAGATTTTTAGAGAATAATCATGTTCCCATAAATGTGTATTTTGTGCCTTTGGGGGAAGCACAGCTATCTCTCTCTCATGCCTGAGACCCTGAACTGTGTGTGCCGTTTCAACAGGGGAGGAATCAAAAGGCTGTGTCTCACACCCTGAACTGAGCAGTTCTTGGAACAAAACCACTGCTCGTGGTCATGGTCACTGTGACTTTCACATGCTGTGGTCTTTTTGATATCTTGATCCCTTTCAAGAATGTCCCATGGAATCAGAGATGCTTGGGAATGTCAGAATAGCATGGGCTTGTGTCTCTGAGAAGGACATAGGGTCCTGTAATTTTACAAGCAATGGAGTCTATGACAGAACTATTTTAATGAGTATTGAAACATGAAGGCAGACATATTCAGGTGTGCAATAAAAGAAGAGACAGATGTTCTACTGGAGACGAGATGTTCTTAGATTTGGGCAACATTGCTGCCTCTAGTTAGTTCCCTTCACCAATGGCATTTATCAACAAACTTCTTTCTGTGACAAATCTATACTTTAAAATATGAGAACAAGATGTTGAAGTTCTAACTTCATCTGGATGCAAAACCTGTCACAGATATGTTATTATTCCTTTTTTGGGTAGAGAATTCAGTTAAAATGTTTATTGTTGCATAAAAACTTGGAATATTCTTGCTAGTATGCACTTCACAACCTTTTTGAAGACCCCTCTTGTATATGCTAACCATTTTCCATGAGTTCAGCAGCAAATTTAAAGAGAAATGGCCAGATTTATACCCATTTCTTAGGCTGTACATAGATTTATAGTCTAAGTGATGAACCTGGAGTAGAATGTTGATTTCCTTGTATCTGTCTCACCACAGAGGCTCCTCCACTAGAGGCAAGTAAAAATCAACACCCCACCCCCCTAGCAGATTAGTATTTCTAATGAGTTATCATGAAAAGATTGCTGCCAGATAATGCACAGGGAGATTCTTTTAATGGTCTATCATAAAATGATGGGGAAAAGAGTGATTGCAGGATTAAGTTCCAGGTAACAGCCTCTCTGTTGGTCCTGACATGGATACTGTAGGCATATGGGAGTGTCCCCTGGTGTGTGACTCTCAAAGAAACAGAGATCATAGGGCCCAGGGTGGTAGCCCAGCAGCTAAAATCCTTGCCTTTTATGAGCTGGGATCCCGTATCGGAGCCGGTTCTCATCCTGCAGTCCTGCTTCCTATCCAGCTTCCTGCTTGTAGCCTGGGAAAACAGTCGAGGACAGCCCAAAGCCTTGGGACCCTGCACCCATGTGAAAGACAGGGAAGAGGCTCCTAGCTTCAGATCAGCTCGGCTTCAGCCATTGTGGCAGCTTGGGGAGTGAATCAACAGATGGGAGATCTTCCTTTCTGTCTCTTCTCCTCTCTATATATCTGACTTTGCAATAAAAACATCCTTAAAAGAAAGAAAGAAAACAAATCGTGGAGGAATTTCAGAGAACCTAGGAATGAGAAAATCCTGACAAAAATATTTTCCCATCAAAAACAACCAAACTTCATGCTTACATAAAGCAATCCTGGTTTTTTGTAAGAGTAGCTATAAATAATTTAAATGAATAGTTATTGTTGCTTTGGAACAAAATAAGATATCTTTGAACTGTTCTTTAATATCTTGAAGCAGCATGATATTCTTCTTAAGGACAGAAAGGGCACTTTTATTCCTTTTGAAAAAAAAATTTTTTTATGGTAAAATTCCATGGGGTCTGGATTTCCATTACGTCCTCCCTAAATTTTTAATCTTTTGTTGATATACTTGTGTGCTATGGAGCATGGTCAATGGCATGTGAGTCCTAACATTCTTGGTCTTTTATTAATTTTCAGCTGAGGGTCATTAAAGCAGAGGTACGTAGAAGGAGGTGAATATTGTTAAAAAACCAATTGTGACAGAGTTCTGGGTGATTTGGTTTGCTCCTTTTCAGACAGATAGCAGATTCACCAAATGAGGAAAAGAAGTGGGGGTCTTAAATGATGTCAATATGAAAAATAGTACCTGCAAAATGTAATTTAAAAAAGTGTTTTTTTTTTTTATTGTTGCTTACATTATATTATGTAGTACAGTTTTATAGGCGCTGGGGATCCCCCCCACCCCTCCCATACCCCTCCCCCCATGGTGGATTCCTCCACCTTGTTGCATAACCCTAGTTCAAGTTCAGTTGAGATTCATTGCTTGCAAACACCTGCCTAGCATAAAGTTCAGCGTCTTATTGTCCAGATAAGTTCAGTGGCCTCTTGGGGAGACCTTCTATGGTCTGAAGATAGGTCTAACAGAGTAAAGATCCAGTCAGTTAAAAGCCCCAACAAGGCCTCAGTATCATTATACAACATTATGGAATTAATTGACATAGTATTGGGTAAACAATATGTTAAAAATAATGCAAGTTCCATTCTTCGAAACATCTGGGTTGAGACAGTATCAATGACAGGTTCAAAAAATAACAAACCACCAAACAAAAAATTACAGGTTAAATCAAGGCAAACATGTGGTATCTAATCTTTTGGGATTCGCTCATTTCCCTTAGCATTATAGTTTCCAGTTGTGCCCATTTAGCCACAAAGAACTGCATTTTGTTTTTTTTAATAGCTGAGTAGTATTCCATGGAGTAGATGAACCAAAGCTTTCTTATCCAATCTTCTGCTGATGGGCATTTCGGTTGCTTCCATGTTTTCGCAATTACTGATTGTGCTGCAATGAACATAGGGATGCATGTTGGTTTGTCGTAAAACAGGTGTTTTGGATATATTCCTAGGAGTGCTATTGCTGGGTCATATGGTATGCTGATTTTGAGTTGTTTGAGTGTTCTCCAGACTGATTTCCATAAAGGCTGTACCAATTTGCAGCTCCACCAGCAGTGGAGTAGGGTTCCCTTTTCCCCGCATCCTCGCCAGCAAGCGTCGTTGGTGTTCTTGTTTATGTGGGCCAATCTTACTGGTGTTAGGTGGTACCTCATCGATGTTTTAATTTGGATTTCCCTTATTGCTAGGGAGCTGGAACATTTTTTCATATGTTTGTTTGCCATTTGGACTTGTTCCTTTGTGAAATGTTTGCCCATTTCCCGTGCCCATTTCTTGAGTGGCTTGTTCGTTTTGGTTTTTTGGTTGTTTTGAAGTTCTTTGTATATCCTGGAAATTAGCCCCCTATCGCCTATATCGTGTGCAAAGATCTTCTCCCACTCTGTGGGTTGCTTTTTTACTTTGTTGATTGTTTCCCTTGCTGTACAGAAGCTTCTTAGTTTGATGAGGTCCCATTTGTTTATTCTGTTCTCAACTGCTATTGCTTTTGGTGTCCTTCTTAGAAAGTCGGTACCTACTCCTAGGTCTTGCAGGGTATTTCCTACATTTTCTTGCAAGAGTTTGAAGGTTTCTGGATGTAGGTTTAGGTCTTTTATCCATGTAGATTGGATCTTAGTGTATGGTGATAGATGTGGGTCTATCTTTTTGTTTCTACAGGCTATCAGCCAGTTGTCCCAACAACATTTACTAAAGAGTCCTTCCCACTTGCTTAAGCTGTCATTAGTCTTTTTGTCAAAGATTAATTGGCTGTATCTGTGTGGATTCCCTTTTGGTGCTTCTATTCTATTCCATTGATCTTCCTTTCTGTCTTTGTGCCAGTACCAGGCTGTTTTGATTACCACTGCTCTATAGTATGTCCAGAGGTCCGGGATTGTGATTCCCCCTGCTAATTTCTTATTTTTCAGGATGGTTCTAGCTATTCGTGGTTTTTTGTGTTTCCAGATGAACTGTTGAATCATTGTATCCAGTTCCGTGAAGAATGTTTTGGGCAATTTGATTGGAATTGCGTTGAAAATGTATATTGCTTGTGGTAGTATAGACATTTTAATGATATTGATTTTGCCTATCCAGGAGCACGGGATGTTATTCCATCTTTTGAGGTTTTGTTCAATTTCCTTTTTAAATAGTTTGTAGTTTTCTTCGAATAGGTCTCCTACACTTTTGGTTAGATTTATTCCCAAATACTTCATACTTCTCTCTGCTATTTTGAATGGTATCCTGTTGGTTAGATCTTCTTCCATCTTGGTGTTATTTGCGTACACTATGGCTGTTGATTTTCGTTCGTTAATTTTGTACCCCGCCACTCTGCCAAACTCTCGTATAAGTTCTAGCAGTTTCTGTATTGAGTCTCCTGGTTTTTCTATGTATAGGATTATGTCATCTGCATATAGTGAAAGCTTGACTTCTTCGTTTCCTATACGTATGCCTTTGATTTCTTTTTCTTGTCTTATGGCCTCTGCAAGTACCTCTAGGACTATGTTGAATAGCAGTGGTGATAGTGGGCACCCTTGTCTTGTTCCAGATCTCAGTGGGAAGGGTTCTAGCTTTTCTCCATTCAGTATGATACTGGCGTTGGGTTTTTCATAAATTGCTTTAATTATGTTGTGGATTTTCCCATCTATGCCTACTTTGGCTAGAGTTTTTAGCATGAAGAGGTGTTGGATTTTGTCGAAAGCTTTTTCTGCATCTATTGAAACTATTATGTGGTTCTTGTTTTGCAGTTTTTGGATATGGTTTATAACATTTATGGATTTCCGAATGTTGAACCATCCCTGCATTCCAGGGATGAATCCTACTTGATCCGGATGAATGATCTGTCTGATGATTTTTTGAATTCTATTGGCTAGGATTTTGTTGAGAATTTTAGCATCAATGTTCATCAGAGAAATAGGTCTGTAGTTTTCCTTCTCTGATGGTTCTCTATCCGGTTTTGGGATTAAGGTGATGTTGGCTTCATAGAATGAGTTTGGGAGGGTTGCTTCCTCCTCTATTGTTTTGAAGAGCTTGTAGAGGATTGGGGTTAGTTCTGTTCGGAATGTTTTGTAGAATTCTGTAGTGAAGCCGTCTGGGCCTGGGCTTTTTTTCGTTGGGAGATCCTTGATGACTGTTTCAATCTCTACCTCGGTTATGGGTTTATTTAATTCTGCAGTTGCCTCCGGACTGAGTTTTGGTAAATGGTGGGAGTCCAAGAACTTTTCTATTTCTTGGTGGTCCTCAAATTTGTGGGAGTACAGTTCTTTGTAGTAATTTCTAATTATTTTCTTAATGATTGCAGTGTCTGTTGTTATGTTGCCTTTTTCATCTTTAATGCTGTTGATTCTCACTTTCTCTTGTTTTTTTTTGGTCAATCGGGCCAGTGGAGTGTCTATTTTGTTTATTTTCTCAAAAAACCAACTTTTTGATTTGTTGATTTTATGTATAGTTTTTTTGATTTCTATTTGGTTTATCTCCTCCCTTGTTTTGATGATTTCTTGTTTCCTATTGTGCGTGGGACTCTTCTGCTGCTGTTTTTCCAGATCCTGGAGGTGTGAGGTTAGTTCCTGTATTTGGCGTCTTTCTTGGGCCTTGACATGCGCTCCGATTGCGATGAATCTACCTCGTAGCACTGCTTTGGCGGTGTCCCACAAGTTTTGGAATGTTGTATCAGAGTTTTCATTGGTTTCCATGAATTTTTTGATCTCATCTTTAATTTCTTCTCTGACCCATTGTTCGTTTAATAGCATATTGTTCAATTTCCAAGAGTGCCTATACTTCCTGGGGAGTTTTGAGTTGTTGATTACCAGTTTCATCCCATGGTGGTCTGAGAGGGTACATGGTATGATACTAATGTTTTGGAAGTTGTTTAGATTCGCTTTATGTCCTATCATGTGGTCGATTCTGGAGAAGGTGCCATGCACCGCTGAGAAGAATGTATAGTCTGTGGCCTTAGGATAAAAAGTTCTATATATGTCTACTAAGTCCAGTTGTTCTATTGTTTGTGTGAGCTCTGTTGTTTCTTTGTTGAGTTTTTGTTTCGTAGACCGGTCCATTGTTGTTAGAGGTGTGTTGAGATCGCCTACAAGAATTGTGCGGGTGTCTATGTCTTCCCTTAAGTCTGTAAGTAATTGCTTTACGTAAGTAGGTGCATTAAGATTCGGTGCATAAACATTAATGATGGTGATTGCTTCTTGATGGATCATTCCTTTCACCAGTATAAAATGGCCTTCCCTGTCTCTTTTGATGTTAGTTAGAATGAAATCTATCTCGTCTGAAATTAGGATAGCTACCCCAGCTTTTTTTTCTCGTCTATTGGCGTGGAATATCTTTTTCCATCCCTTCACTTTCAGTTTCTTTGCATCCTTTCTGGTTAGATGCGTTTCTTGTAGGCAACAGATGGTTGGGTCTTGTTTGATGATCCATTCTATTAATCTCTGTCGTTTGATTGGTGAATTTAGACCATTTGTGTTGAGAGTTAAAATTGAGAGGTTGCAATTTTGCCCTGCCATGTGATTGTGTTGTGTGTGTGTTGTTGCCTATGTAATTGTCTTGTTTGTGCGGCCTTTAGTTTGGAGACCTTCTTATTTGCCAACTTTGTTTGTGATTTGCCTCCTTTTTGTCCGGGACTAGCGCATTTCTAAGGAGACTTTGCAGAGCTGGTTTTGTGTAGACATATTCTTCTAGTTTTTCTTTGCTATTGAAGTATCTGATTTCATTCTCATATACAAATGAGATCTTTGCTGGGTAGATTATTTTTGGTTGACAGTTGTTTTGTTTCAGGACTTGGAAGATCTTTGTCCATTCTCTCCTTGCTTGTAGGGTCTCTTCGGAGAAGTCAGCAGTGATTCTGATGGGTTTTCCCCTGTATGTGATCTTTTCTCTACTTCGTACTTGTCTCAGGATTCCTTCTTTGTCTTCATTGGAGTAGAACTTGAGCACCGTGTGTCTGGGTGAAGATCTCTTTGGATCATGTCTGTTGGGAGTTCTCTGTCCATCCTGTATGCGGGGTGGATTCGTGTTCCAAGTGTTTTGGAAGTTTTCCTGTATAATTTCATCGAGCACTGCTTGCATCCCAGATTCTCTTTCTACTCCCTCGGGGAGGCCGATGATCCGAATATTCAATTTTCTAAGGTAATCCTTCATCTCTTGCATCATTTTATTAGTTTTGCTGAGGTTTGTCTCCAGCTGTTTGATTCGCTGGGCACTTTCATTTTGTGTGTCTTCTGTTTCAGAGATCCTTTCCTCTGCCGCATTTATTCTGTTGATGAGGCTTTCAATCTTATTATCTTGGGCGTCCAGTTTGGTTTTGATTTGTTGTATTTCGGTGATTATGCGGTTCTGGTAGTCTTCCAGCTTTGTGTCCACGTCTCTGAGAAATTTTAGCATTATTTTCATCAATTCCTTTGCTGGTAACACTTCCATGTCTTCATCTCGTATCGTCGATATTGATAATGGCTTTTGGCCCTTGTTTGGTGGGGTGCTGGCTCTTTCATCTGGAGCACAACTCTTTCTGGTGGTTTTTCCCATTGCGTTGGTGTGTTCTGGTGAGGCAAATGGACCCGTGTGTTGAGGGGCTGTCAGGTGCTTTCCTGTAGAGATTGGAGCCTGCAGGCGTGGTGTTGCCGGGCGTGGTTATTTTCAAGGCACCGTTGGTGCGTTCTCAGGGCCCGGGGCTGTAGAGCACCACCTTGGGGGCCCAGTGGATTCCAGGCACACTCTGGGCACCTCTTCTACAGGTGTGACACCCCAGGGCGTGGAGGGATGGAGGCGCTCTCTGGGTGTGCCCCCTTCACGGGAATCCGCAGGGCGTAGAAGGTTTTATGTGCTTTCTCCCTGCGTTCTCCGTGTCAGGGACTGCAGGGTTTTTCAGAGCCCACCTGGTGCGTCTCCCACACACGGGACTGTGGGTGAGGCACTTTCCAGGCGTGGCTCTTGTGCAGTGAATCCACCACTCGTGGTGTGTGGGTGTTCAGAGCCCCTGCTCCCGTGTGGCTCCCCCACACAGGCCCTTAGCGGAGGAGTGACCCAGGCGCCCTGTTATAATGACTTCACGGCAGGTTCTCACCGTGTCAGTGTGATGCAGGAGTTTTCAGGGCTCTCCTGGTGGGTCGCCCACGCTCAGAACTGCAGGGTGGGAGGCGAGAAGTGAGCAGTTCACTCTATGGGAGTGGTACCTGCGTGTCAGGGACACACAGCGCTACACTTCCCAAATCTGAGCTCTCGTGACACCTGACACCTGCGCTGCGGAGGTGCTGCTGCTGCAGGCGGGGCGCCCAGCCCGCTCGGTGCGGCGCGCACTCACCAGTGCGCTCGGTGGTTTCGTGCACTCACCAGGCAGGATGTGGGGGACTCCAGACCCTCGCCAGCTGCCTCTGCGCACCGAGCCGCACTGGTCCCCTCAGCGCAGGAACTTCCGAGGCGCCTTCCCGCGGCCCCCCTCAGCCACCAACACAACACCACTGTGCGTAGTTCCACACAGACCCAACAGTTTCGGCCGCCTGCTCCGCCTTCTCAGAGGCTGGAATCTCAGCAGGGGGCGAGAAATGCGGAGGCTGCCACGTCAACCCCGAGCTCACCAAACGTCCGGCTGCTGCAGTCTGCCTCCACCGCTGCCGAAGGCCTCCCGCCAGCGACGATCCCCCTGATCTCCCTGCCTCCGAGCTGGCCGCGTCTCCCGTCAGGCCGTTTTCAAAAGTGACTCAGCAGGTCTAGAGTGGGATGTCGGTTTCTCTGACTTTGCCCTGCTCCGTTCTCGTTGTTCTTCCGAGTTGTGTGGATCTTTTTGGCTCCACACTGTCCCAGGGAGCTTCACGGACCTCTCCCTGCGGTTCCCTGCTGTTCCTCTTTGCTGCTTCTGTAGCGTTCTATCCCTCTCTCACTAGACGCTCCCTCACAGCCTTCCTCCTACGTCGGCCATCTTCGCTCTCCCCTAAAAAATTGTTTTAACGTATGGATTACTCAATACTATATCCACTAATCCCATAATGTTGTGGATTGTTGCTGATGTTATGTTGGGGCTTTTGATTGGTCGGGATGACACTCTGCCAGCTCTGCCTTCGAACCAGAGATGGTCTCCACAAGAAGCCATTGAACTTATCTGGACAATAAGATGCTAGATTCAATGCTTGGTATATGCTTGCAGTGAATGAACCCCAACTGAACTTGAACTGTGGTAATGCAACAAGGTGGAGGAATGCACCATGGGGGGAGGGTTTAGGGAGGGTTGGGAGGAATACCAGTACCTACAACTGTGTCACATAATGCAATATAATAGTAATAAAAAAAATCTTAAAAAAAGAAAGTAAAAAAAAAAACTTGTGAAAACTACACATCCCTAAATATCATCATTTTCAAAATATTGTTGCAGCAATGAACTTTTAATTCTATTGATTCTACCAACCTAAGAACTACTCCTGTGTTATATCCTTGATACTGAAGTGATAATATGTACAATTCCCATTTAACTGCTTTTCCTGTTACTAACACTATTTTTTTTTTTACACAAGGATCCCAGGTGATATGGAAACCAGAAATCTCACACATGTCTCAGAATTCCATCTCATTGGCTTCTCAGAGGATCCAGAGATGCAGCCCCTCCTCATGGGACTGTTCCTCTCCATGTACCTGGTCACAGTGCTCGGGAACCTGTTCATTATCCTGGCTGTCTCCTCAGACTCCCACCTGCACACTCCCATGTACTTCTTCCTCTGCAGCCTGTCCTTGGCTGACGTGGGGTTCATCTCCACCACGGTTCCCAAGATGATTGTGGACATCCTCACCAACAACATGGTCATCTCCTATGATGGCTGCCTCACACAGATGTCTGTGTTTCTCCTCTTTGTATGCATGGATGATTTCCTTCTGACAGTGATGGCCTATGACCGGTTTGTTGCCATTTGTCACCCCCTGCATTACCAGGTCATCATGAACCCTCGCTGCTGTGGCTTCCTACTTTTGCTTTCCTTTATGGCCAGCCTTTCTAATTCCCTGATGCACAGTTTGGTGGTCTTACAAATTATGTGCTTCAAGGATTTGGAGATTGCTAATTTCTTCTGTGATCCTTCTCAGCTTATCAACCTTACTTGCTCTGACACCCTCAGCAGTGGCATAGTCATATATCTTGCTCCCATCATATATGGCTTCCTCCCTTTGTCAGGGATCCTCTTCTCCTACTATAAAATTGCCTCTTCCATTCTGAGGGTCCCATCTCCAGGTGGCAGGTACAAAGCCTTCTCCACCTGTGGCTCTCACCTGACAGTGGTTTGCTTATTTTATGGAACAGGCATTGGGGTGTATTTCAGTTCAGCTTTCTCTGGTTCTGCGGAGGAAAATGCTTTGGCCTCAGTGGTGTACACTGTGGTCACCCCCATGCTCAACCCCTTTATCTACAGCTTGAGGAACAGGGACATCAGGAAGGCCATGAGGAGGCTTCTTAGGAATGCATTTTTGCATTCCTGCATACCTGTGTCATGCATTTGTACTGCATTTAGAGAAAGACAACAAACCTAAACATTAGACCTGCCAATCTCATACTTCTCTAAATACTTGACATATCAGAGTGTTGTGCTTTCCAATTATGCCTGAATATTGCATGTTGGGTCTTTTTTTAATGTGGAGTATTCTGAGTTTTTAAAAGGTATTTCTATCCCTGCTCTCCTGAATCTTATTTCCCTATAGACTCCTCCGTAGTTTATTATTTCTGATCCAGGCATCCTGTTCAGGTGACCCACTTCTTATCGAGCTCCCTGTTTGTAGCCTGCAGAAGCACTGGAGCATAGCCCAAGGCTTTGAGGCCCTGTACACATGTGGAAGCCCTGGGAGAAGCTCTTAGCTCCTCATCATCTCCAGCAGCTGTGGAAATTTGGAAAATGAGCCAGTGGATGGAAAATCTTTAACTGTGTAATTTTGCATTTCACATAAAATGTAATAAATATTTTAGAAGCTAGTTATTGTTTAATGATTCACCATACATCATGCAATAATGACATTTACATTAAACATGTGTTAAAGGATTCAGTGTTAAGATATAATTTTATGCATTTCGTTGGAGTAAAATGATCAAAATCTAAATCCTGCCAGGCCATGAGTAGGATCTACTTTGGAAAGTAATTTAGGCAGTCCACATTTACTGTGACACTATAACTCAGGAAAGCCATAGATCAATTCCACTGGCAACTCTTGAGAAGACAGAATTTTGCATGAAGGTTAGAGCTTCTCTTACTCTTTCAAGAGAGAACTCAAGATTTGGGAATTGAACTATTATTTGGCTCCTTGGCTTCTGGTATTGAAAGATTGTTGGTGGATTACTATGATATTTGTCATTTGGGACTGACTTATTTCACCGAACATAATGGTCTGTAGTTGGAAATAGCAGGTAGGATTTCATTCTTTTTTAAAAATTTTACTTCTTTTTATTATTAGCATTTTATGATAAAGTTCCATTGGTTCCAAGATTCCCCATATGCCCCTCCCAATCCCTTCCCTCCTCACTGAGTTCCCTTATATCATTACAGTTGTATGGTTTCATACACAGTCATATGTCCATTATTGCAGGCATGGACATTGGCAAAGTCCAGCATCCTCTTGTCAAGATTTAGTAAACAGTTTCATTGGGAGTCCATATTTGTCTGGAAGTAGAGATGCATACTGCATTGTATCCCCACCTTTGGATATAATAATCTACACTACACAGTTACTGTACATCCCCTTAAATAAAAGCCACAACACAAAATCAACAACGGGATGAAAAATAGAAATTTACAGTGGCATGGAGTTAAATAACATGCTGCTAGCTATAATGATCTCCATTACACAGTTACTGTACATCCCCTTAAATGAAAAGCCATAAAACAAAATCAACACCATGAAGAAAAAAAGAAATTAACAACACCATGAAGTTAAATAACATGCCACTGAATCACTAATGGGTCGCAGAAGAAATGAAAAAGAAAATCAAGAACCTTCTTGAAGAAAATGATGCTACTGTATGATCTGTGAGTCATTGAAGAATTTGACCAGAAGAATGTCTTTTGAAGAGATGAAACTAACAAAAAATTTTAAATGCATGAGATATAAATTCCACTGATCGTTGTTGGTGAAATGTGTCTCCTGTAGGCAACAAATAGATGGGTTTTGTTGTTTAATCCAGTCTACTAAGCTATGATGCTTGATTGATGAATTTAATCCATTTATATTCAGGGTTAATATGAGTGGATAGTGATTTGGTCCTTTCATATTAGCAACAGATTGTTTGCTGATTTATTCTTCTGTTGTCATTTTACTGGGATGTTCTTCATATTTGCCTTTGGTTTTGGTGGGTGCTATTCCTCTTCTCTGTCAAGAGAACATCTTAAAGTATCCTTTGTAGGGCAGGTTTGGAAGAGGTATATTCTTTTGATTTTTTACTACAGAATAATTTTATGAAAGACAAAGGAAAGTTTTGCCAGGTACTTTATCCTGAGCCAACATATTTTTTTGCTTTTAGAATCTGGAATATGTTTGTCCATTCTCTTCTGGCCTGAACAGTTTCCTGTGAGAGGTCTCCTGTGAGTTTAATTGACATTCTTTTATATGTTAGTTGATTTTTTTTCCACATGCACATTTAAGGGTCGCTTCCTATGTTCGATTGAAGAGAGATTGATTATCATGTGTCCTGGTGAAGATTGCTTTTGGTCAACTGTTTGGAGTTTTGTGCCCCTCCTGGATCTTGTTTCCCAATTCTTCCTCTAGATTAGGGAAATTTCCCCTTATTATTGCATTAATTACATTTTTAAAAACCAGCTTCTCTTTCTGCACCTTCTGCAACTCCCATAACTCCTATATTTGATCTTTTAGTAGTGTCTTTCAATTCTTGAATTTTTTTTCATCTAATCTAGCTCTTCTTCCAGCTGCTTGTTTGTTTCCCCCTGGTGACAGGAAATATCTTCTAATTTTGATATTCTTTTTTTTTTTTGCATCCTTGATTCTATTTTGGAGACTCTCCGTTGTACTTACAGTTTGCTCCACTGTATTCTTCATTTCTGATATATGAGCTTTCATTTGATTCATTTCCTGTATGACATATTCCTTGAATTCCTTGAATGCCTGCTTCTTGTTGATAAGAAGTTTTGAATTCTGTATCCCCCATTTTCTTGATGTCTTCTTCAATTAACTCTGAGATTGACAAAGGCTTTTGCTTCTTTGCAGGGGAGTTTTCAGTAATATTCATTGCTCCTCTGTCTCTTCTTTTGTTCTTGGTCATTGTACTTCTGGTTAACAGATTCTTCTCCTTGGGGCAGGTTTCTAAGCTGTGTCACCCACAGGTCAACAGTTCTATTTTACTTATTGCGGTTGGTACATGGCTCTTTGTTTGCAGTCACTTTGCAGTCACATTGGATTCTTGGCATAGAAATTCTGAATCCACACACTGAGTTCAAACTGAAAACCAAAGTCTGAGTTTTAAGCCAAGATCCTGCACTTTACGATCGAGCAGAGGTGAACTGCCTTGTGCCTTGGTTCCTCTTACTTTGTGCAAGAGGAGGGGAGCTCAGCGCTTTTGTGTAGCTTTTCTTGCAATAGGTTATCAGGTAAACGAAAATGAAGCCAATTCTGAATCAGGAGTTGGGTTCCCAACTCTGCCGGAGCCTGGCTAATGCACACCTCTGCAGTCCAGAGAAATCATTTCATGTTTCTTTCCTCTGAAAAGAGACCTCCTGCTCCTTGCTGCCTACTGTGGTTTCCCTGCATCCACAGTAGGCCACAGCCAATGAAGAATGACACATATATTCAAAGGGATGGGCAGGCACATGGTTACATAAGGCTGATCTCCTTCTAGATCTTTCTCTGAGATTTCATTTCAGTGTTCAAGGTCTTACACACGTCATGGGATCGCTCTACTTCACATGAAGTAGCAACATGAACTGAGTCATTAGATTCCAATTTTACTATAGAAAAAGCAGAGTGATGGACAAGCGACCTCAGAGGTAGGTACCTGATACCATGACATGTGGATTTCTGCTGAAACTTTCTGATGACTGGGGGAACGGGGAGGTCTCAATGCAGCAGATCCAGAGACCATGCTTTTTGTAATCATGTCCACTTCACCGAGCACTTCACTTCTGTGTGGTGGGTTCTCAGGATCTCCGACACTGGGCACTGTCAGCTATCAGACTGGATGCCTCAATGGCACAACTGCTTAGGGAAATCAATGACCCTACTATAGAAAATAGCTATTTGGAACAATACATCAAAGATGGACAAAATAAAGTTAGAAACCGGCCTAATATTGTGCTTTTCTATTGCTGTATTGCAATTGTTGCTCCTGCCAGTCTAAGAAAGGAGTAAGATTTCCAAGGAAAACAGAATGAGCATTTTGAGCTAATTCTGATACAAACTTGTTAAAACAGCCACATGCAAGTTTAATACATATATATTTCCAATTGTGAAAATTTTATCCCCAAACTACTTTTGTATTAAGTGAAATTACTTCTTCACTCTACAAAACTGTTTTTAGAGCCCAAGTATGCCCTCACAAGCATACTTTCGGTGTGTTTGGGGAAGAATGACTGTCTCTCTCCCCTGAGCTCCTGAACTGCAAGTGTTGCTTAAACAGGGGACATCACAGACTCTGCGTTACACATTGAACAGAGTCATTCTTGGTTCACAGTAACAGGCCCTAGTTGCTGTGGCTTCCACACATTGGCTGCCATTGTGATCCCTTTTAGGAACTTCCCATGGAAGCAGAAATGCATTGGAGTATGAGAATAGTGTAGGCTTGTGTCTCTGAGAAGGACAGAGTGTCCTGTAAGTTCCCTGAATGAGGTCTACTGCATAAGTATTTTGTGCATGAGTAGTGATGACTTATGGCAGAGATCTTCAGATGTACAATAAAAGAAATGGAAGTGAAAAGACAGATGGTATACCTGACTGAGACATTGCCACCTCCATTTCCTTTGACAATGCTATTCATAAGAACCATGGCATTTCTGTGACAAAAATCTGTCTTAAAAATGAGAACAAGATGATTCATTTTAACTTCCCCTGCTTGCTTGACCTGTCATAGATAGGAGTTGTGCTATGTGCAGAAGACAATGAAATTACAGCGGGGTGAAGACATGTTTGTATGTGTGTATCCTGGGTGAACGATCCAGGAGCAGAATCATGACTTACTTATATCTTTCTCATCACTGTGGTTCCTCCACTCAAGCAAAGTGAAATCAACATACCCCTCATGAGATTAGCTTTCCTCGTGTGTTCTCATGAAAGGAATGCTATCAGATGTCACACTGTGTGATAACCATCATTTCTCTCTCTCTCTCTTTTTTTTAAAGATTTATTTATTTATTTTTATTACAAAGTCAGATATACAGAGAGGAGGAGAGACAGAGAGGAAGATCTTCCGTCTGGTGATTCACTCCCCAAGTGACCGCAACGGCTGATGCTGTGCCCATCCGAAGCCGAGAACCAGGAACCTCTTCCAGGTCTCCCAAGCGGGTGCAGGATCCCAAAGCTCTGGGCCATCCTCGACTGCCTTCCCAGGCCACAAGCAGGGAGCTGGATGGGAAGTGGGGCTGCCGGGATAGAATCGGTGCCCATCTGGCATCCCGGCGCGTTCAAGGCGAGGAGTTTAGCCTCTAGACCACGGTGCTGGGCCCAACAATCATCTCTCTTACAATGATGCAGAAGACAGTGATTGCTTTCCCCACCCCAGGAGAACAAACACAGCTGGAGAGTAGTAAGCATGCCTGTCTTCTCATTTTACAAGGAAAAATAACTTTTTGACCTTACAATTTAGAAATATTGATGTGTAAGACATGGAAAGCAGAACATACATTTTGAAAATGTAGTCATAGCGAAAGACCAGCCAACTGATGTCCTCTCAGGCAATGGTGGGACAGATCCAGTACTTAAAGGAGATGTGTGAAACTTACAGAAAGACTTCAAGTGGATTTAGCAGCAGTAAGTGTAGTACACTTAAAAGAACTATACACACATTTCATGCAGCTTTTAAAGAAAATTATATCAGTGCTCTGAAATCAGTGCTGACACAGGGGTGTGTATTACATTGCTGTGGGTTAGGCCTCAGCTTGGGAAGCCTGCATCCCATGTCACAGTGCCTGAGCCATGTCCCAGCTGCTGCACTTTGGGTCCATTTCTTGTTCATGTGCACCTTGGGAGCTGCCACGTTTTGGCACAGGTACCAGAGTCTGCCATCACACGGGAGACTTGGCTGTGATTTCTGGCATTTGGTTTCAGCTTGCTGCAGCCCAGGTATTGTGGATGAACCTATGGATGGAGGAGGGCTCTTTCTTTCTACCTTTGAAATAAAAATGAAAAGGGGGTGAAAATGATAAAAAAAAATTACAGGAACTTCCTACAATAAGCCCCTAATGTCCATAATTATTGCTCACTCTGTAAGTGTGATAAGCATATTGATAAGGTGTGTTCATATTCTTTTCTCTGATTTCTTCTTTTGCAACTTTTCTTTTTCTTGGTTTGAGTATGAACCATGCTTTTTACAAACTACGGTTGCTTTGGGGTTGACAATTGGTGAACTGCAATCCATGAATCAGGAAGGAATAACATGAAAATATTTTAATTATGCATAGGGAGCCTGGGACTCCATGCTGCCTTTGGGCTTTGCCTGATACAAAACAATTCAAGTATAAGTAAAGGGGTTGACCATAAAACTGTACGTCAGAGCTACCAGGCTTGTACATAAAGAGAAATGGAGAAATGAAATCTAAGAAAAAATAATTTTAGGAAAATACAGCTCTTCCATACCAGATAGTATGCTGAAATCATATGGCATGGTTAAACATTTGCATTCACTTTTAAAAATCTGAAATTTCTAGACAATCCATTACCACTAAGTGATTGAGTTACAGGATGCAGTTTTTGTGATCCGTGATTTCATGGGGATATTTACAGCAAAATAAACCACATATGACATTTTGGCAGGCTCTGGGGGATAGAAGTGATATGTGAAATGATTTATTTCTAAATGTTATATATTTTATTAATATAGAGAACAGATTTTTTTCATTCTTTAGGTATATTTCAAGAAGAGAATCACATTTACCTCATTCCCTTGTTTCCCCTAACACACCTGTCTCCATTCAGCCACATTTGTGACTTATATCCACTCAATATTCTGAGGCTTAATTTACCACTAAGTATGATTTTCAACACCTGAAACCCAAGAGGCTGGCAATTCTATGCGCATATAAACATAGGTTCCAGTGATCACCCTATCCCAAAGTGACCATTTTGTTCCTACGCATTTGGATGATCTGTGTTAGCTGCACATGGCAGGGACTATCTCTCTGGGATAGTAAGTTTTTCTCCCACTCGTGTTGCTTCCTAGTTGTGAGTCAGCCTCCTGTCAGTGTGGACTGTGAGAGGCAGTGGTATGGGCCAGAGCAGGTGGGTCCCTGTGAGCCCTATTGGAGACCTCAGTGAAGTTACAGCTGCCAGCTTCTCTGTTGGTCCTGACAGGGATGTTGTAGATATTTTTGGGAGTCTCCTGGTGTTTGACTCTTAAAGAAAAATGATCATGGATGGACTTGAAAAAATTGAAGGATGACAAAACACTGACCAAAAATAATACTTTGCAATTAAGAACCAATTTCATGTTTAAATGGGATTGGCACTACTTATTTTTTGAACATGTTTAGGTGATTTTGAGTATGATGAGTGGCATGCTCAACCTAAATTTATGGCCAATAAAATTTTTCTGCTGAGGGTCACTAGAACAGGGTACATAGAATGCATGCAGAAGAAGGTCAACATAGAGGAAACCAATTGTGTAAGGGTTGCGGATGGTTCAGTTTGCAACTGTTGATACAGAAAGCATAGGTTGTATCATTGCAAGTATGGAATAGAGCTGGATGTCTTGAACACTTGGGAAGAAAACACAGTTTAGTACTCTTGAATTTCAAACTAATAGTGCCAGAAAAATGTTAACTTCCAATCCTATTTATTCTACCAAGTTGAGAGTTACCCATGTGTTATATCCATGATGAACGGAGCTGAAAATATGTACAACTGTCATATACCTGACTTTCCCAGAAACTCACACTATTCTCTTTTACACAAGGTTCTCAGGTGATATGGAAATCAGAAATCTCACACATGTCTCAGAATTCCATCTCACTGGCTTCTCAGAGGATCGAGAGCCGCAACCCCTCCTCATGGGACTGTTCCTCTCCATGTACCTGGTCACAGTGCTTGGGAACCTGTTCATTATCCTGGCTGTCACCTCAGCCTCCCACCTGCACACTCCCATGTACTTCTTCCTCTGCAGCCTGTCCTTGGCTGATGTAGGGTTCATCTCCATCATGGTTTCCAAGATGATTGTAGACATCCTCACCCACAGCATGGTCATCTCCTATGATGGCTGCCTCACTCAGATGTTCATGTTCACCCTCTTTGTAAATATGGATGATGTGCTCCTGTTGGTGATGGCCTATGACTGGTTTGTTGCCATTTGTCACCCCCTGCATTACCAGGTCATCATGAACCCTCGCTGCTGTGGCTTCCTACTTTTGCTTTCCTTTATGGCCAGCCTTTTCAATTCCCTACTTTATAATTTTATGGTATTACAAGTTACATGCTTCAAAAGAGTAGAAATTTGTAATTTCTTCTGTGATCCCACTCAACTTCTCAACCTTACTTGCTCTGACACCCTCAGCAGTGACATAGTCACATGTATTGTAAGCATCATATATGGCTTCCCCCCATTTTCAGGAATCCTTTTCTCTTATTATAAGATTGTCTCCTCCATTCTGAGGGTCCCATCTCCAGGTGGCAGGTACAAAGCCTTCTCCACCTGTGGCTCTCACCTGACAGTGGTTTGCTTATTTTATGGAACAGGCCTTGGTATGTATCTCAGTTCAGCTTTCTCTGGTTCTGCGGGGGAAGGTTGCCTTGGCCTCAGTGATGTACAGTGTGATCACCCCCATGCTCAACCCCTTTATCTACAGCCTGAGGAACAGGGATATCAAGAGAGCCATGTGCATAGTCTTCAAGACTGAGATTAGAATTCAAGGCGAGGGCTTTAGGCACTAGGCTATTGCACTGGATCCAGGTTACTGACCTTCTTTAAGATGAGTATTTTGAATTTCATTGTGGAAAATCAAATATCTCCACATCTTTAAAGAGGGTTAAGTAATTTACTTTGCAGGATGTAGTTTATTCCATCAGCTTGGTCTAGTCCCAAATGTTTATATAGTCCTTGTGTTCTCTGCTTAGTCATAAAAAAAAAAAAAATTCTTCTCTCAGTTTCTGGTAGATTTCACACAGGGAAAGACCTTCACCAACAAATTTGTTTGAAATTGTGCGAAATCCTGAACATTTTGGGGATGTTAGAATGGCTACCCCTGTTTTGTTTTCCTTTCTATTGACATTGAATAGCTTCCTCAATCCTTTCTATCCAGGTTTTTAAATCCACTCAGCCAGTAGGCATTTTGATTTAAGATGCTTGATTCAGGTTTATTTTTGAAATGTAACAACACGGACATACTCTTCCTTAGTTCTTTGATGAGGAGAATTTCTGCTTTTCATTCCTTCCTTTTCATGCTTATTTCCTTCCTTTTATTCTTCCTATCCTTCCTTTAATTTTATTTTGAGAGGAAGAGTTAAACACATAGGAGGGAAAGATAGATCGATCAATCGATCGATTGATCGGTAGATCTATCTTCCATCAGATCATTTGCTTCTCGAATGGCCACAATGACCAGAACTGGGCTGCTCTTTAGCCAGGAGCTATGAAGGAGAAGCCTCTTCTAAACGCATTTGATTTCTCTTCAAAATCTTGACGTGTTTGAAATTTTTCAACCATATTAGGCATGGAATCTTTTTTCTTTTGTCTCACTGATTGTTTTCTGTGTATTTCTGAGTAACCCTGTGATCATTTTTGACCCGTTCATTTCCAGGAAATTCATCAATTTCTTTGTCTTCACTTTCTGCTCTGCCTTTTCAATAAAAATAAATAAATAAAAATAATATTTATCATAAATAATGAGAATATTATGCAACTGTGGTTTCAATGATCTGTGCTCCCTCTAACGTTGACTGCATATGGACATAATGGTCACTTTTCCATTTAGTTATCACTCAAACCACTGCATGTGTTTCTACTAAACTAAGGTCTCTTAGCTTTAGAGAAGCAATGCCGTTATCCAGTTTGATAGAGTTATCCTTGGCTTTGTGTTCCCCTGGAGTGATACGATCTCTTACCTGGCTTGTACAGTTCTTACAAAGACAGTTTGGAATTTGGTCCAAATGTCCTGTTGAATAATGACTGTTGGGAGACTGAAGACTTAAGACTTCTTATTCCCTCATCTTACTGATATCCCTGTGGCCAAAGATTTGATTAAACCCATAGTAATACACAGAATCAGCCTTGCATTTTTTTTGCCACAGAATAACTGGCTACAGCTTATTGAGACTTTCCAACTAGGAGAGACAAGGGTCATCTTTGGACGAGTTGGCTGTGGACCTCATGAAGCTGTGAGGTGGAAATGTAACCAAGACACAATATGGACAATTTTCTTGAAGGAACATTTGGCTGCTAGGCTAATGGTTTAATGGGTGTATTCTGGCTGAAAATAAAATGGAACTACACATAATCTTGGAATGTATATATGTATGGATGGATGTATGTATTTTCCTCTGGAAAGGTTCCAGATATACTTCCTTGTCCCTTTTAGAGAACTGCATTCCATGAACCAGGAGGACATGATTGGAAAACATTCATAAAGATGCACAGGAAGATTGGGACTCCATTTTGACTTTGGTCTTCCCTGGCATCAAACAAAAACAAAATGCCTCTATTATTTTACAAAGAGTTTCTAATTTATTTCTTTGACAGACTCGCATTTCCAGATTTCTTTTATATCATTTAATTAATTTACTTGAAATGCACAATTACAGAGGAAGAAGGAGAGACAGAGAAAAAAAAAAGCCCGGAAAAATGGACCCATCACATACAATAAAATTCCTGGAAAATGTGAGCAAAGATTTTGGCGTGCGTCATGTATCAAATGGCTATAATGACTGGGGGTGGGCCAAGTGCCAGGAGCTTCCCTATGTAGGTTCATCAGCCCAAAAGCTTGGGTCAGTCTCCCAGGGGCATTTGAGGGAGCTAAATTATATGTGGGGTAGCCAGGTCTCGAAATGTGTCCATATGGAATTCTAGGGCTGTGAGCAGTGAGGTAACTGCTACAGCAGGTGCTACATTACACCACACCTTCCAAGGGAGATGCTCAGAGTGGAGGATTTTCTCCATGCTTCTGGCATTGAGAGGACCTTGGTGCTCCAATGCAATAAATATTCTTACTCTAATATGATTTTCCTTGGTTTTGTGTGCTTCTGAGGTGATGCAGTCTCTTAGCTAAATTATGGAGTTGTTACAAAGGAATATCAATCTATATGTGTTAAGACAAGACTGTGTGGAAAATGAAAATCTGCAAATTTCTAGCCTACCATGTTACTGATACCACTATGCCAAAGTGTAGTTTATGAACTACTTAGTGAGATTAAACTCATTAGAAATGGAAAGAAAATACATAATAGAATGAAATTAGAGACCCAAGTTGGGATCTCAGTTTGTCTTTGGCCAGGGCATCCAGCCAAATGTACTTGTTGGGGATGTTTTGGAAGAGAAGATGGGCTCCTTCTCTACCTTTGTGTTTCTGCTTTCAAATAAATAATTTCAAAAGTCTGCCTGGCTGGTGCAGTAATTATCTTAACAGCACGCACATTTTGTGTCTCCTCTGTGTTGGGAGGCCCAGTCCAGGGTCTACCTTCATTGCTCAGTGAATGAAATGAAATGAACCCTCAGTTGCCAGCAATGCTGCACCACACAGAGCTCAGCTCAGGGAGATTGAGCTCAGCTCAGGACACAGAGTCTGAGGGCATGGCTGCTGGGGTCATTATATCTGCACATGCAGGACAGCAGGGTAGCGGGGACAACTAGATTGAAAAGCCTTCAAGTGCTGTAGTTTTGATTCTTGGGAGGAATTCATGAATCAGTGGACACCATGCTTTCCTTAACCCTGAGTCATTATAGAATATGTCACCACATTCACACAAATATTTACCATAGAACAAAAACAGTCATTCTGCATAATTAGAGTCTTTCCAATTTCATGGAAATTGGATATTATGAATTTTCTTAAAACTGCATTATGTATAAATTTGAACAATATACTTTCTTTTTTTAATTATTTTTATTATTTTTTCATTGGAAAGGCGGATATACAGAGAGGAGAGACAGAGAGGAAGATCTTCCATCCGATGATTCACTCCCCAAGTGAGCGCAACGGGCCGATACTATGCCGATCCGAAGCCAGGAGCCTCTTCCGGGTCTCCCACGCGGGTGCAGGGTCCCAAAGCTTTGGGCCGTCCTCGACTGCTTTCCCAGGCCACAGGCAGGGAGCTGGAAGGGAAGCGGGGCTGCCGGGATTAGAACCGGCGCCCATATGGGATCCCGGGCGTGCAAGGCGAGGACCTTTAACCACTTGCGCCACCGCGCCGGGCCCAGAACAATATACTTTCTATATTTTATTCCTCCTAACTACTGAGGTCAGCTGTAAAACCAAAGAATAACTATGTAACAGTCAAGGATAATACTGTGTCAATGTAACTTGATAAGAGATTCATTTAAAAAAGAAGAGTCATTGCAACTTATAAAAGGCTGTCAGTTGCCCAAACATCAAGTGCCAACCAAAGCAACAGCATTGAAAAGAAATGATAAAGCTCTTTCTAAAGACTAAGGAGAGTCTAGGGCAAATTTTGTCAAAAAAAAAAGATAAATAAAAGACTAATGAGAGTAATAAAAATGGAAATGGTATTGGTTCCTTGGCATAGACAATCTCATTCTCCCTGTACATTATGATTAATATGATTAATGCACTACACTAACAGCTATAGAGAGCAAGAAAGAGTAAACAGGAAGTGTGAATTTTATGTAGTGATCCTGCAAGTTAGAAGTCAGCAGCAAAGGAACAGAGGTAGTGCTCACCATGTCAAACTCCCAGGGACACATTCTTGCCCGCATTCTCTCTTGCAGCACTTTCAGCCAGTCCAAAGAGTTTGGGACACTCCGGATCTACTGGCTAATGAGGAGCTCTGGGTACTGAGCCTCCAGAGTCCCCCTAGTGCAAATAATGAGCTAGTTCCTTCGGACCTTGACTTTGACAGTGGAAAATCAGCAGCTGCTTTATATGACAAATACCTCTGTGTGCACCTGTGTTATGAGAACACGTGGTGAATTTGTCTCTTTGCCCATCCAGAGTCAAGAACATGAGGCAGCCCTGCACAATGAGAAGAAGAGAAACAGCAGAGCCTCAGCTGGGGGTGTGCCTCAGCTGAGAGTAGGTACATCTTGGTAAGTGCTGAGGGAGACAGCAGAGAGATTCAGAGTGACCACAGAGGGAGCTGGGAATGCCAGGGACATTGTTTTCTCATTATAAGGAAGAAAATGGCAGGTGTGAGGTGCAAAGGGGGAAGGGATGTTTTAGCTCAAGAAGTTGTGAAGTTTTGATGAACTTGGTTCTCATTAATGTCTCAAAGATCTCAGAGTTTTTCTTCCTTCATAACAGTATCTTCCCACTGGTATGCACTTCTTAGGAACTGAGTATGTAGAACCCTTACCTGAATTCCCAAGAACAATAAGGAAATGATGACAAGGAAGCCAGTAATCAGAGAGCTGTGAACATTTGAGAGAAAAGTCTAAGTAAATTGGAGTGCTTCATCCTGCTACATAAAGTGTCCGAAGTGGGTTGCTGATTCCTGCTATATAATGCTTCAAGGTACATGTTCTTTTTATTTTGCATAAGAGCAGAGGAGCTCAGCAGTTTTGGGGCAGCTTTCTTTGTAGCAGGTTGTCAGGTATAAGAAGGTGAAGCCAATTCTGAATCAGGAGTTGGGTTCCTGACCCTGTGGAGCATGGACACTCTACCCCTCTGATATTCTGAGCAATCGTTTCATGCCTGCTCATTGTGCTGTTCCTTTCTGTTTCCCTGTAGATCGCAGTGGGCAGCGGCCAGTAAATCATGACAGAATGCAAAGCAAAGTTCACAGAAAGGGCAGGCACAGGGTCATACACAGACGAGCTCAGTGTTGACCCCACTCTGAAGTTTCTCCTCAGCCTTCAACTTCTTGCACAACTCTTATAATGACTCCACTTCATGTGACTAAGCAACATAAATGGAAGGTGTTAGATTCCTATTCTGCTTCAGAATAGGCATTGACGTTAATGAGGAACCTCTGAGGTATTCATGTTGTGACGTCTGGAACATGTCTGGAAATTTTTGACGACTGTGGGGGTAGGTGTGATCTCTAATGCAGCAGACACAGAGACAATGTTGTTTGGAACCAGGTCTATTGCACTGACCACTTATGTTGGGTGGGCTCTTAGGACCCGTGACACAAGGCACTGTCAGCTCTTAGAATTGATGTCTATTTGGCACAGCTGCTTTGAGCAGTTAATGAGCCTGTCATGGAAGGTTCCTGTGGATAACAGAGAATTGAAAGTAAGCAAAATAAAGTTTAGATATTGTTGTTATCATTACAAAATCAATATTTATCTCAATCCATTAAGATATAACCTGCCTAGCACAGTGTTTCCTGTTGCTGTATTGGTCGATGATGCCTCTGCCACTGTAAAAGAGAACTTCACTACGTTGCCGAAAATAGAATGAGCATTTTGAGCTACTTACACAACACTTTTAAAAATGCACCCATGTACAACCTTTTATAATCTGTATTTTCCATTTTGGAAAAAAATATTTCTATGTGGCAAAAAAATTATAGCAAAGACTTTTTTGTTGTAAGTTAAATACACTTATACTTCCATTCTTGCAAAACTTTTTTAGAGTAAAAGCATGTACTGACAAATGTTTATTCTTGTGTGTGGAAAGCACGGTATTTCTCACTCCTGAGATTCTGAACTGCATGTGTTTCTTACACAGAGGAGGCATCAAAAGACTGTGTGATATTTACCGGACAGAGCCTTTATTGGTTCAAAGTAGCCACCATGATCTCTGTGGTTTCCACACACATTGTTGGACCCCTTGATTATTTTCAGGAACATTCCATAGAAACAGAGATGCTTGGGAATATCAGAATACCATGAGCTTGGGTCTCTGAGAAGGACAGAGGGTCCTTTGATTGGAATCTATTGCAGAACTCTTTTTGATGAGTATTGACAAATGAGGGCAGAGATACTTAGATGTGTAAAAAGAAAGAAAAGAGAAGAGGCAGATGTTCTACCTAAGGTGTGACATGCCTTAGATTTTGGCATCATTTAGGCCTCCAGTACCCTAAGTATGGATAGATGTATAGATACCTATGCATGCACATATAGTCATGTATGGGATTGTTTAGGAGACTATTATACAGAATGTGAATATACAATGGAAATTGTAGGCATTTTGAGGAGTCTCCTTTTGCCTGACGCCCAAAAGAAAAAGAGATCACTAAAGGACTTCAGAAAATCAAAGAATGAAAAAAAAAATCATGACAAAATAGTTTATTTCCTATCAAGATGAATGAAATAAGTGCTTAGATAATGCTTTTATGAGTGCACTTATACATAGTCTGCGTCATGTAGTTGTTAGTGCCATAGAACTAATCACCTTCATTTTGCTGCTGTTCACTCCCTTGCAGTAGAATGTTGCTATCCATAAAGACATTTTGATTATTTTTTTATTCTTATTTTTTGAAATTATTTTATTATAATAATCTTTACTCCCAGGTTATATTGAAATACAAAATCTCACATCTGTTTTATACAATTTCATCTCCTTGGCTTCTCAGAGGACCAGGAACTATAGAACTTTGTCTTTGGGTTTTTCTTGCCCATGTATCTAGTCTCAGTGATTGGCAACCTACTCATCATCCTGGTTGTTAAGTTGGACCCTCACCTGCACACCCCCATGTACTTCTTCCAGCCTATGTACACTTGCAGCCTGTCCCTGGCTGATGTGGGTCTCACCTCCACCATAGTTCCCAAGATGATTGAGGACATCCACACTCACAGCACAGTGATTTCTTATGGAGGCTGCCTGACTCAGGTATCTATGTTAGCCATATTTGGAACAATGGATGATTTACTCTTGACGGTGATGGCCTATGACCGGCTTGTTGCCATCTGTCACTCCCTGTATTACCAGGTATCATGAACCCTCACCACTGTGGCTTCCTACTTTTACTGTCCTTTATGGCCAGCCTTTTGGATTCCGTGTTGCAGAATTTGGTGGTCCTGGGGGTTACTTGCTTCAGCAGAGTGGAGATTTCTAATTTCTTCTGTGACCCTTCTCAACTCCTCAACCTTAATTGTTCCGACACCTTCAGCAATGACATAGTCACATGTATTGTAAGCATCATATATGGCATGGTCCCTATATCAGGGATCTTTTACTGTTACTATAAAACTGTCTCTTCCGTTCTGAGGGTCCCATCACCAGGTGGCATGTACAAAGCCTTCTCCACTTGTGGCTCACACTTGACAGTGGTTTGCTTATTTTATGCAACAGCCATTGCTGTGTATCTCAGTTCAACTTTCTCACTTTCTACTAAGAACTGTGCCATGGCCTCATTGGTGTACACAATGGTCACCTCCATGATCAACCCTGAGGAACAGGGACATCAGGAGAGCCATGCATATGCTACTGAAGAAAAGTCTCATTCTAGTCCCTGTGCCATGCATTTGAACCTGGTGGAAAAAGCAGCAGACCTAAACATTAGGTTTCTCTTCCCTAAATACTTGGAATGTGAGGCTCATGTTCTCTACATATTTGTTTCTGAATATTGCTTCTTTTGGTTTTTGTGATGTAGAATATCATGGAATTTTAAATATGTATTTATAAGTGCTTTTCTGCACATCTTGGAGATGTGACTAACTTCTTTTTTATGATTGTTTAAGATTTTATTTCTTGTTTTTTATTTTATCATTATTGTTATTATTTCATGATACAGTTCATAGGCTCTGGGATGTTTCTGACCATTTCCCTAAATTCTCTTTGGCAACAAACTGATTTCTCATATGTTATTACAATACTATATTTTTCATAAACAATGATAAGTTCATCATTGCAGGCATGAACAATGGCAGAGAGTCCAGCATCGTATTGTAAAGACAGAGTTTACAGTTTCCTTGGAAGTCCATCCTTGGTCTGAAAGTATAGAAGCATGCTGCATTTTATCCTGAGATCTGGGTGTTATACTCTTTTACACTGTTACTGTATATATCCTTAAATGAAAGGCCACAAAACAAAATCAGCTAGAAGAAGAAGGAACTAAAAGGAAATTAACACCATAAAGTTAAATAACATGCTACTGAATGATTAATGTGTTGCTGAGAAATGAAAATCAAGAACCTCCTTCATGAAATTAATGCTACTATATGATGTATGAGTCATAGAAGAATTTAATACAACAGAAAAACCATTTTGAGGAAATAAAAATAAAAACAAAACATCAAAATCCATGAGATAAAGTTTCTGCTGATCTTTGTTGTTGAGATGTGTCTTCTGTAGGCAACAGATAAATCGGTTTTGTTTTTTCCAATCCAGAGTACCCATCTATGTTTGATTGATGAGTTTTAGCCATTTACATTCAGAGTTAATATGAATAGGTGATAATTTCATCTTGTCCTGTTAGCAATGGGCATTTGGTTGTTTGATTTAGTCTTCTGTTTTCATTTTACTGGGATGTTCTTTACACTTGCCTTTGTTTTTTGGGTGCTATTAATTTTCTGTGTCAAGAGAACATCTTTAAATATCATTGTTAGGGTAGATCTGGAACATATATATTCTTTTAGCTTTTTATTACTGTGGAAGAATTTTATTTCATTTTCAAAGATGAAGAAAAGCTTTGCTGGGCAAGTTATTCAGGGCCATTTTAATTTTCCCTTTTAGTATCTAGAGTATGTCACTTCATTCCCTCTGAGCTATAGAATTCCCTGTCAGATATCAGCTATGAATTTAACTGCTATTCCTCAACAGGATCTTTTTCTTATGTTTGACTGAAGAGAGCTTGATTATCATGTGTTGCGGTGGAAATCGCTTTTGGTCAATCCTGTTGAAAGCCTTGCCCACCGCCCTGGGTGTTGTTTCCCAATTCTTTCTCCAGATTTGGAAAGTTTCTATTTATTATTTCATTGAATGCAGCTTTAAACCCAGCTTTGCTTTCCATGCCTTCTAGGACTCCCATAACTCTTAAGTTTGGCCTTTTAATAGTGGCTCTTCAATTCTTGCTTTTTTTTTTTTTAGCTAGACTCAGCTGTATTTTCAGCTTTTTGTTTGTTTCCCCATTGTGACAAGAAATATCTTCCAAATTCTGAAATTCTTTTTTTTTTTTGCTTTTTTCGTTCTATTATTGAGAGTTTCCATACTATTAATAATTTTTTTTAAAGATTTATTTTTATTATTTTTCCATTGGAAAGGCGGATATACAGAGAGGAGAGAGAGAGAGGAAGATCTTCCGTCCGATGATTCACTCCCCAAGTGAGCGCAACGGAAGCCCATCCGAAGCCAGGAGCCTCTTCCGGGTCTCCCATGCGGGTGCAGGGTCCCAAAGCTTTGGGCCGTCCTCGACTGCTTTCCCGGGCCACAGGCAGGGAGCTGGAAGGGAAGCGGGGCTGCCGGGATTAGAACCGGCGCCCATATGGGATCCCGGGCGTGCAAGGCGAGGACCTTTAACCACTTGCGCCACCGCTCCGGGCCCTATTAATAATTTTTAATTTGCACTATGGCACTCTTCATTTCTAAGAATTCTGCTTGATTTTGTTTCAGTATTATAATTTTGCGTGTGACACACTGCTTAAATTACTTGAACTCTTGTATGTGTTTCTCATTGTTGATAAGAAGCTTTATAATCAGATTTTGAATTCTGTATCCCCCATTTTCTTGATGTATTTCTCAGCTAACTCTGAGGTTGGCAGTAGTACTGATTATGCTTTAGTTTCTTCTTTTGCTCTTGGTCATTGTGCTTCTGGTTAGCAGATTAGCCACTTTAGTGCCAGTTTATAAGCTATATCACCCACAGATCTACAATTTGATTTTATTTATTGCGCTTGGTACCACGTTCTTTTTTTGCAGTTACTTGTGCCACTCCCTCCAGCGAATTTCAGGTTTGGGTTCTTATGTTAGAATTCTACAATGGTCTCTGAACCCTAGGTCCTGACTCATCACTTTTCCAATTTGTGATCTTGTGCTGTGGGTGCACCATTGTCTGTACAACCTTTCTTCCCCTCTGGTTAGAGCAGTTCTTGGCATTAAGGGGATATCAGGTGTCCTAAATAGCTAGGTTACTGGTGGTGCTGATCTTGCTGGAACCTGCTGGCCCAGACCTATTTTGACATGCAGGATGCAACATTAGTATTGCTTCCCCTGTGGGACCTGTGCAATGCACTGAGCTGGAAGTGAGCTCGCTCCAGGCTCAGCACATATGCATAGCGTTTGTCACACTGTACAAAATGGTGCCTGATGTGCCACTAGGGGAGTTCTGGATCTGCTGGCTATTATTTGTGGAAATACCTGAACCTCTTTTGGGTGGGATGCCGGTTCAGTGCAATGCACTGACCCAGAAATGTGTTTGCATCAAGCTCAGTGCATGCCTCAGTCCTATCCTACAACTTTACCTCCCTACATAAAATAGTGTCCTATACAGCTTTGGGTGGGGATCTGGTCTGTGAGATGCACCCTGTTTCCACATCACAGGTTTGGATCTTGTGTTTTGTCTCTGTTCCTGGTTGAGAGAAACCAGCAGGATGCATACTTGTTTTTAGGGTTCACCTCTTGAGTTGCCAGTGAACTCCACTTCTGAGTTCACTAGATTGAGTTCTGAGTTCTGGCTGCTACTGGAGCTTAACTCACTGATTGTTGATTGTCGCTGGGGTATCTGCTTACTGCAGTACCACGCTGTTGTCTCTGCTGCCTTCTTGTGTCAATCTCCAAGTGCCTGAATGCTGTTGCCTTGCCCTCTTCTATTTCCTGGAATGTGCCCTCTCTGCTTCATTCTGGCTAATGATCCTGCATCTATTTAAATGTGTCTTTACCCTATTCTGGAGAAGATTCTCCTATGCTAAGTATCTTTTTCATTGGAGTTTGCTGAACTTTGTAAATATCAGATTCTTCCTTCATAGTTTGGAAAAGATTGATTTGCACAATTTGCTGTTTCAAGATAGCGATTTGCCATTTACTCTCTATTTTTATTGTGAATTGGAGCAGAAGAGTGGGGATACCAGCTGGTACTCTGAAGTGGGATGCAAGTATTTGAATAACGTCTTAACGTGCTTTGCCCTGTCATCCTTTATTGTTAATATTGATAACACTAATTTTTGTAAAGTTTACTTTAAATTGCTAGGATCTATAGCTATGGTCCCAATATATCTCTGCAAAACGTATATTATTTTTGTCCCCATACAAGTATCCACTGAGTACTTGGAGTGAAATGACCAAATTTTATTATTTTTGGATGGCAGTGGAACACTTGGTGTGGAATTTCCAATACCATTTAAACACTGAATTCACACACAGAAAAGAGAATGTGGTCAGGATGTTTGTGCACTAACAGAGCTATCCTGTTTGTGCTTTCATGTTCTGCAGCACAAAGGGCAAGACAGAAGAGTTTTCAGCGCATGAAGTTTCTATGGATCTTCTCATTTTCTGTGCCAAAGCCACTGCACCACTCAATTAACTGAAAATCACTGCAAAGATTTTTTTTTTTTAATTTGAAAAAGAAGCAGAGCAGGAAGGAGCGAGCCTATCTTATTTTAAGTAATATAAAGGCTGAGTTACATTTTAGGATTTCAAGTCACTCTGCTGCACATACACAAGACTCAAATTGGTCAGTAGAATAAGAGAATTTACTACTCCTGTGAAACATCCTTATAATGGATACCAAACAACCAAAAAATACACCAAATTCACAAGGAAAGAGCAAGGTGACATTCCAGATATTTCCATTAGATTGTATACAGTTGATAAGCATGGCATGTGCAAGGCGAGGATTTTAGACACTAGGCCACCAAACTGGGCCCAATAAGCGTAATCTTGAAGATATAAAATAGAAAACACATGGCCCAGCACTATAGTGAAATGGTTAAAGTCCTCTCCTTACATGCTGGGATCCCATATGGGCACAGGTTCTTAACCCCGCAGCTCATTGGATTCTCAGAGGATCCAGAGCTGCAGCCCCTCCTCCTGGGACTATTCCTCTCCATGTACCTGGTCACAGTGATCGGAACGTGCTCATCATCCTAGCTGTCTCCTCAGACTCCCACCTACACACCCCCATGTACTTCTTCCTCTGCAGCCTGTCCTTGGCTGACATGGGGTTCGCCTCCACCATGGTTCCCAAGATGATTGTGGGCATCCACACACTAGCCCAGCTACCTCCTCTGCAGGCTGCCTGACTCAGATGTCTCTCTTTCTCCTCTTTGGATGCATGGATGATTTAGTCTTTTGGAATCCCTGATGCAGAATTTTATGGTTTTCTGGATTAACTGCTTCAAGGGAGTGGAGATTTCAAATTTCTTCTGTGACCAATCTCAAATTCTCAACCTTAATTGCTGTGACACCTTAACCTATATTATGCATGGTAAATTATTTGATTGGCATAATTTTTGGTGTTTTCTCATTGTCAAGAATGTTTTTTTTTTCTTACTATAAAGTTGTCTCCTCCATTCTGAGGCTCCCATCTCCAGATGGCAGGTAAAAAGCCTGCTCCACCTGTGGCTCTCACGTGACAGTGGTTTGTTTAGTTTATGGTACATTGCTTGGAATGTATTTTAGTTCAATTTTCTCACTTTCCACTATGGAGTGTGCCGTGGCTTCAATGGTGTACACTGTGATCTCCCCTATGTTCAACCCTTTACCTGCAGCCTGAGGAACAGTGACATCAAGAGTTCTGTGACGATGCTCTATAGAAAACCAACCTCATCTTGGTCCATTTATTGCAAGCAGAAAAAAATAAAAAAAACTAAGCAGCTGGATCTCCAAATCTCACCTGCCCCTAGCCATGACATCACAGGTTTTACTTCGATTTTTTTTTTTTTCTAAATGTTGCTTCTTTGGCTCTTTTTAACACAACATGTGATAGGTCATCTGAATACACTATCTACTGCATGTCTGAATTCTATTATATCCATGGAGCTTTCATTAATCCAGGCATGCTGGACTGTTAGGAGCAGAGGCCTCCCATCTTTTGTATCTTTGGGGCATACAAAGGTGTGAAGCGAATGACTGCCCTGTTGGCAAGGCCAAAACCAGGTTCCCAGCTGTATGGCAAGGCCTGGTAAATGTCCCTCCAGCTACTTCAATGAACTAAATGGACACTTAACTACCCATGAAATCTGTTGATGCATTGTTGTTTGCCCTTGTGAGGTGGTCTCTGTAAGTGATATGAGCTTAGGAACCCACGTCCCTAACAAAAGTTTACTCTCCGGTTTTGTTGGTGAGTGGGTCTTTAACAATTTATGCTGTTTTGGCCATTCCCAGGACCCTTGGTGGCTGGAGGAGCTCAAGAATGTTTTTACTAAGATTGTCAAACATGCCTTCAAACTAATTAAGGAGTTGTTAAGCTGTGGAAATTTATGTCTGAAATTTTTTGTTTGTTGTTGTTTCTGATCTTTATGCTTTTTCCCTCTATGATACATTTTTCTCCTTTAAATTACAAGTTGTAGAAAGAGAAATGTAGCAGGGGTTTATCACGTATTAATGTGTGCTGTCAGCTGAGCAATTCCTGGTTGCAATGTCAGAATGGATAATGGCCTGCTTTAAATTGTAACAGTTTACAGAGTTATCTTTGGAAACACCCATTTGACCATGATGTAAAAATCTGTGTAAAGCTTGTGAGATTTCCTGTATAAAAACGGGAAACATCTTTTTTGCATTGCCCATTATGATCAGGGAGTTACACTGATCCATCTTTTCTCTTTATCTCTATATATTTAAAAAAGAAAAAAAAACTGCCACCTCCACACATGTTTCCTGAGTTCTAAACTCAACTGGAGCTTGATTCGGGTATTGCACAGTTGGACAACTGTCTTTGTGTGTTATTAAAGTTCACTTCTTATGCAAAATTTACTTCCCATACACATTGTGCACCTGTCTACCTGGTCGGTGCAGGTGTCTGTGAGGATGTGTGTCACCGTTCCTTTTAAGGATGCACCAGGAAGCTTTCACAATTCTGAGGCCTGGGTCTCACATTAGAGATGCTGAGCTTTTGAAACTGTGGGTTGATGATACAAAAGTCTTTTTGGCAATCTCTGGATATGCTTTAAAGTCTACTTACATTGTTTTTTTCCTTTATGGTGTGTGATGAATCAATTTGCCTGTACTACTCTCAGGATTCTCCATTCATGACTTTGAATGCTTTCATTATCATGTGTGTTATAAGTTAGATTTATTACTGTTGTAGTTTATTAAGCTTCTTGAATGTGTGTGTACACTTCCTTCTTTAAATTTGGCCTGCTCCAAATTTTACTCATTGTTTTCGAGACGGCTGTCTGCCACACTGTCACTCTCTCTTTCCTTGCTTTGAGACTTACATGCAGCATATAATGTTCTTAGGGTGTCCTTTATATCCTTCTGGCTCTCCGCTCTTCATTATTTTTCCTTTATCCTTTGAATTGATCATTACAGATGAATACTTAAATGCAAAATGATGGACTTGTTACTATTCATGAGAGATTAAACTACTGTTACAATATAAAGGGAAATAGTGGGGGCAGGAGTATGTGCAATGCTGGAAAGGAAATTCCTGAGCCAATGAAACTGTATCATGAAAAAATGAATAAACTTTTAAAAATTCAAACAGTGGCCTGGAACCACAGGTGATTCTGAAAATACAATGTTATTATTTGCTGCTAGGAGGGATGGAAAGAATAAAGCTTCTTGTGTTAAAATTAAGGGAGGCATGTGGGTCATTAACCGTGATAGAGACCCTGGCGCAGCTCTCTGTGATCACCTTGAACATGCTAGGATCCCATTTGGGCGCTGGTTTAATCCTGGCAGCCCTGCTTTCCATCCAGCTCCCTGCTTGTGGCCTGGAAAAGCAGTCAAGGACGGCCCAACGCCTTGGGACCCTGCACCCATGTGGGAGACCTGGATGAAATCCCTGGCTCCTGGCTTTGAAATGAGCAGCACCAGCCATTGTGGTCACTTGGGGAGTGAAGCAACAGATGGAAGATCTTTGTCTCTCCTTCTTTCTGTATATCCCACTTTGCAATAAAAAGAAATAAATTTTTTAAAAATTGTGAAACATATTCTATAAGCTGTAATAGAGGAAATTAGATGAAGATATGGGTTTCTCTGTGTTGCTAGTTTTTAAAATATTTGTAAATTTAGAATGATTCTGCAATGAATTCTTAAAACAGATATACATGCTGATAAATAATAGGCAAAAATGTTTACTGATTCTTTATTCTAATTGATGAATTCTGCTATTGAACCTTCTGTTGAATATGAGTGATTGTATCTCCAATATTGCTCTTTCTTTTCCATATTTTATGCATTTTAATTTTTGATCTCATTGTGGTCAGGCATTTTTTTCCTAATGACACAAGATTTCAACGTGTGTCATTTCTTTCTTTCCGCATGGAGCATCTCTAGTATGATTATTTCAATTTGTTGATAGAAAATTAAGTATATCCATGAGTGTTGAAAATAGAGTCTATTTCTGGGAATGCAATGAGTTCTTTGGGCACTATTTCTTGGTTTCTATACATGATCCTTGAGTTCTCTGCTGTGCTTGAAGAAGTGGAAAATATTTACTCTCCATTATCCTCAGTAGTTTTACGGAGAGAAAGACCTTTATTAGTAGATATGTTGGAAACTGCAGGGGCTCTTTCCACATTGTCTAGGAAGAATCTTTTCTAGGTTCCACGTGAGTTCAAGCGGTTCACGTTGCAGTTTCAAACATACACATAAGATACAGGATGGGGAATGAACCCTGAAAGAGAGCTGTGGGGGATCCTCCACTGGGCCACAACCCCTGCTGGTGGGCACCATAATCAGAACCTGGGGAAACCCTGGACTGCCAGGGCTACAACACCCATTGTATGTACCTCATGTATCTGAGCTACATGTATACTTCATGTGTATGAGCTGGCTTAGGAGGAGAGCCTAGCTGGGCTAAGCAACACTACCCACTGTGCATGTATGAGCCAGAGTAAGGGGAGGCTGGTTGGGCTTTGCTACAGCTAACAAGTGTTGTGTGAGTTGGGGGGGTATGTTCTGATAAATCATAGTACTACTTGGAAAGTGCAAGATCCAGGGGTGGCAGCAGGCCCTGTGGGGAAATGTGTGCACCTTCTCTCTGTATGGCTTCAACTCCTACTGGTGAGCATGAAAATCTGGGCTGGGAGCATGCATTGCTAGTCAGGAGGTTGCACCACTGGCATGAGTTTGGCTAATAGAATCAGATGGGTTGAGCTAGGCTCCAATGTGCACTGGTGTGGATAAGAGCTGAATGAGATGTGAAAAAGACAGGACAGGTCTGTTTCACATACCATGATATGCATGGTCCAGGGCTGAGGGTAGGTCTAGGTTGAGTTATTGGGGATCATTCTTTTTTTTAAAATTTTTTATTGATTACATTGCATTATGTGACACAGTTTTATAGACACTGGGATTCCTCCTCTCCTCCCCCAAACCTGCTCCCCTCCATGGTGGATACTTCCATCTTGTTGCATTACCAAAGGTCAAATTCAGTTGAGATTATTTCCTTGCAAGCATCTACAAAGCATAGAGTTCAGCACCTTATTGTCCAGATAGGTTCAACAGTTTCATGGGGAGACTGTCTCTGGTCTGAAGGTAGAGCCGACAGAATATCATCCCAATCAATTAAAAGCCCCGACATTACATCAGTAACAATTTATAACATAATGGAAATAGTTGACATGGTATTGTGTAACCAGCGTGTTCAAAGAGAGAGAGAGAGAGAAAAAAAAGTGCAAGTTCTGAACCACATCCTAGGACTTCTACATTGACATAACAATTATTAGTTTATATACAGTTGGGTTCTATACACCTTAAAATGGCTATAGATTACTATTCAGCTGTCTCATGTCTATTTTAATTTTAGTATCTAGCAGTTCATAGTGTTGAAGCATGATTTTGCAGAACTTGGCTGTTTTTCAGGTAGTCTAACTCTATAACTGTAACAAGACATATGTCAACATTTTAGGTGAACAGTTTTAGGAGGGGTGTGCAGAGAAATCTTCAACACCCTAGTGAGGAGTAACTAATCTTTGTGTCCCACCCAGTGAGTTATAAGTGCATCCCCACTCCCCATTTCCAGTTTTTAAGCTTTCCTTGTTGTTCTCCATCTATTCTAGGTTTTTTTTGTTTATTTGTTTATTTGTTCGTTTGTTTTGAGGGGTTTCTGGAGCGATCCTGATGATCATTACGAGAGAGAGTGGGGACCCAAAGTTGGCACCAGGCAAGAACCAGAGAAAGCTCCTCTCCCTAGTCCCGAAGGTTCTGCGGACTGCCCAGTGCTCCTGGTTGTCGTTCCGATGACCTTGGAACCTGCAAGGTAGGGTATGGGGTTCTTTCATCCCATGTGGGAAATCCAAATGGAGGTGGGTGACCTCAGAGTTCTCGGCCTCCGAAGGCACTCCAATTCCAGTGGTCTCCTTGGCAGTTGGGATGTAGTCCTCGGAGCTCGTACTGATAGTCCTTGGTGAGGATCTAGGAGTCTTCAGAGTTGGGATACAAGCCTCCTCCTGTCTGCCTGCTCCACTCTGGGCCCTCCCCCCCGCTCTGTGCATATGACCTCCTGTTAAGAGGTTGTTGGGATTGCTCCTGATTCCCCCCATATGCCTTCGTAGTTTTGCTATTGTCTAATGATGATTTGAGTCTGTTGTCTATGAGTTACCAGTTATGATCCTGATAGGTAATACTTCCTGTCTTCCTCACACCTTATTGGGGATCATTCTAATGAGGGCAGAACAAATTGGATATCACTCCTGGAGAAGTATCTGGGTGAATCAAGACTCTAAGGTGGACTATGTCAGTGAAAGGACCTTGGAAGGATTTCCTCAGCTTCCGAGAAATGAAATCAACAGCATCTCAGAATGCTGAATCCATTTAAGCTGTATTGTGGGAACATGCTCCAACATTGGGAACCTGGGATTACAGTGGGTGACATTCTCCTATTCCTGAGTCTTGGTTGAGTTGCTGGGAGTGCCCTTTGTCCTTTTTTCTTCATTTTCCCCTAGATACCAGAAGAAAAAGGCATTTAGAGGCAGTTGTCTCATCTACATTAGCTTCACTCTCCCCACCCTAATTGGTGAACCTCACATGCATTCACCCCTCTCAACTGTGTAAACATCATGAAAAGTATGATGAAGTTATTAACAAAACCAAAACATAGTCTGAGTCTTCATCCAAGATTCTGCATGTGAAAGTCAGCAACAGCACAGCATACCTGGACCCGTTGTGTCTAGAGCCCAGGGACTCTTTCTTTCCCCATTCCCTTTTTCATCACTATCAGCAAGTCCTCAGAGATTGAGACACTCTGGACCTTTTGGCTAATGAGGAGCTCTGGGCACTGAACCCCCAGGGTCCTCCAAGTGTAAATAATGAGCCAGCACCTTCAGACCATGACTTTACCGGTGGTTTCTGGTAGTTCCATGCTATGACCAACATGATTTTAAGCACCTGCATGACGAGGACACATCATGAGTCTGTCTGCTCTTTAGTCCTGAGTCACACTTGTGAGGCACCATGCCATAGCATGAAGTAGAGGAGCAGTGGAGCCCTCCACGTGGGCCATGCCTCATCGGAGGAGCAGCACAGCCTGGTAAGTGCAGAGGGAGGTGGTAGAAGAATTTGGGAATGTCAGAAATATTGTTTCCTCAGAAGTAGGATGGAATGATGGTTGTGACACAGTGCCAGGAACATTTCAGCTCAGGAAATGTTTTTATTCTTCGTTCTCATTTGTGTCTCAAAGATCTCATTCTGAGTTGTTCTTTCCCTCACACCAAGACTTCACTCTGGCATGCCTTTCATGCTAGTTGACACTGAGTCTATATACACTTTCTTTTATCAAATTAGTATTCTCTTCACAAAATTAGATTTCCCAGTGAGATGTTAAGGGTTGCTACCAGATACTACACTAGGAGATATTTCATAGGCTATTATAAAATGATGCAAGCAACGATGATTTATTCTTCCAAGACAGTAAAAACAGCTGGTGAATGGGAAAGCCATGTGTCACTTAATTTTACAACTGAAAATAATTTAATGAAGCACTCTTTTAGAAATTTTTATGTGGTTTGTGGAATGAGGAACAGAAATTTGGAGATAGAGATCAAAGTAAATGACAAAGCAAATGATGTCCTCTTGGGCAATGATGGGAAGGAACAAGTGCTTGAAGGAGATGTGTGCACCAGACAGAAAGGATGAACATGAAACGTCATACACCTGGATTAGCATCAGTAAATGGAGTACACTTGTTTAGAGAGTCATGAACCCATTCATGCAGCCGGAGACCTGGAAGAATCTCCTCACTCCTGGCTTTGGTTCAACTCAGCTCTGGCCAGTGTTGCCACTTAGTAAATGGAATAGCAGAAGGAAGATCTTTTCCTCTGTCTCTGCTCCCTACAAATCTACCTTTCCAATACAAATGGAAATTAAATTTTGAAAAAAACTCCTTTGAAATTCTTTTTTTAAAAGCAAGTTCACAAGACCTCATTTCCATTGGAGTATAAACACAGGCTCAAAAAGATCACCTTATCTGGAATGACTATTTTATTCCTACACTGGTTTGTGTGCTCTATATTAGTTGCCACATTAACAGGTTAAGAGGCCACCTCCCACATGATTTGCTTCTAGTCTCTGGCTTGTGACTCAGCCTCCTGTCAGTGCAGACTGTGTGAGGCAGTGGTGATGGTGCAAGCAGTTGGCTTTGTGCTACCTGTGTTGGACACCTGGATTAAGGTCCAGCTAGCAGTCTCTGTGTTGGTCCTGACTTGGACATTACAGTTATTTGAGAAGTCTCTTTGACCCTAACTCTCAAAAAGAAAGAGATGATGGAGAAACTTCATAAAACCAAAGAATGACAAAAATTCTGACAAAAATACTAGTATTTCCCTATCAAAAACAATCAAGTTTAGTGCATAGATAATGCTACCCTATGTACTGTGCTGTAACAATATTTAAAATACTCTAAGTCAAGTGAGTCATTATTAGTGCCATAGACCCAAATAAGAGTTTACTTCTCTTCACTACCTTGAGGTAGAATGATGCCTTCCTTAAAGATGGTAAGGGCACATTTATTCTTCTGTTGATATCATGATGTTGATATCATGATGTCCTTCCCATAATTGCCCAAGAGGACATCATTTGCTTTGTCATTTACTTTGATTTGTATCTCCAAATTTCTGTTCCTCATTCCACAAACCACATAAAATTTTCTAAGAGAGTGCATTTTACTGTGATCAATGTCATGTCAGATCTAACATTCTTGGTCTTTGTCAGCTGAGTATCACTAAAGAAGGAATGCATAGAGTGTATGTAGAAAAAGTATGTAGAATATTGTAGAAACCAATTGTGAGAGTTCCAAGCGATTGGCTTCATTACTGAAAACATGGGCAGAAGTTTTATGGTAGCTAAACATCAATTGGAGGTGTAAGTCTTGAAATAACACTCTTATCCCTGTATAGTTTCCCAGGTAATATTGAAATTCAAAATCTCACGCGTGTCCCGGAATTCCATCTCATGGGCTTGTCAGAGGATCCTGAATTGCAGCCCTTTCTCTTTGGGATTTTCCTCTCCATGTACCTGGTCACAGTTTTTGGGAACCTGGCCATTATCCTGACTGTCACCGCAGACTCCCACCTGCACACTCCCATGTACTTCTTCCTCTGTATCCTATCCTTGGTTGACATGGGATTCACCTCCACCACAGTTCCCAAAGTGATTGTGGACATCCTCATCCACAGCACAGCCATCTCCTATGCTGGCTGCCTGACTCAGATGTCTGTGTTTGTACTCTTTGGATGCATGGATGATTTCCTTCTGACAGTGATGGCCTATGACCGGTTTGTTGCCATTTGTCACCCCCTGCATTACCAGATCATCATGAACTCCCACCGCTGTGGCTTCTTAGTTTTAGCGTCCCTTTGGGCCAGTCTTTTGGATTCCCTGCTGCAAAATTTGATGATCTTGCAAGTTATCTGCTTCACAGGAGTGGAGATTTGTAATTTCTTCTGTGACCCTTCACAAATTCTCAACCTTACTTGCTCTGACACCGTCATCAGTGACATATTTACATATATTGTAAGCATCTTATATGGCTTCCTCCCTATGTCAGGAATCCTCCTCTCTTACTATAAAATTGTGTCGTCTATTCTGAGAATCTCATCTCCTGGTGGCAGGTATAAAGCGTTCTCCACCTGTGGCTCTCACCTGACTGTGGTTTGCTTATTTTATGGAACAGCTGTTGGTGTGTATCTCAGTTCAACTTTCTCACTTTCTGCTGGAAAGGGGGCCTTGGCCTCAGTGGTGTACACGGTGGTCACCCCCATGCTAAACCCCTTTATTTACAGCCTGAGGAACAGGGACATAAAGAAGTCCATGAAAAGGGTACTCAACAAATTAGATCCATTCCAGTGCTTGAGCTATGCATTTGGACTTTTTGGGAAAAGCAGCAATACTACTGATTAAATCTCCAAATCTTACCTCCATAATCTTGATACATGAGGCCCTTGTGTCTCCATATTCATGTCTGTATATTGCTTCTTTTACTCTTTTTACTTTAGAATATTTTGGATTCTTAAATGTATCATTACAATGTTCTTCCTGAATCCTTTTACCTATAGACTTTGCTGTATCTCATTATCTCTGCCAGGCATCATGGACAGGTTACTCACTTTTTTTTATATGTTACATTTTATTTCTTTGCATAATTCATATGTCTGTTCCACACACATTTTGAATCTGTCTAATGTAATTTACACTTGATTTCAGTGTGGATCAAAACACTGTTCCTATTAAGGGAACCACCACTGGAGGTTCACCAAATCTCAGATCTGGGTCTCATCCAAGAGATTGTGATTTCTTTAAACTGAAGACTAGAATGAGGACAAATATATGGGGATGCTATCCATTTTACTATGTCAAAGAAGTTTCTATTTAAATTATATTGATTCTTCAAGAAATTATTCAAAATAGATATAGTTGCTATTAGCAAATAAAATAAATGATATGAATAAGCAAAAATGTTGTCTTGTTATTGTTAAACCCTGCTGTTAAACACTTTATGGAATGTTAGTGTTTGTATTATATTTTTTATTTCTAATATATCTGTTTCTCTTTCATATGTAATGTATTTTAACAAACCTATAATTTGATCATGCATTTTCCCCATTGCACAATTTTTGATTCATATTATGATCTTTGCCTTATTGAGTGTCTCAGGATTATTCCTTGAATTTGTTGATAAAATCTGCATAGTTTTGAGAGGTTTGACTACTTATGACCCACGCCCTATGGTTTAGTTGGCTAATCATATATAGTCAAGAGCCAGGAACCCATATGGACCACAGTTCATGTCCCAGCTGCTCCACTTCCCATCCAGCTCACTGCTTGTGGCCTGGGAAAGCAGTGGAGGATGGCTCAATGCCTTGGGACCCTTCTCCATCTGGGAGGCCTGGAAGAAGCTCCTGAATACAGGCATCTGGCCAAACTCAGCTCTAGCTAAAGCATCCAACTGGTGAGTGAGTGAAAGATGTTTGTCTTTGCCTCTCCTCTCCATACATCTGCAATAAAAACATCCAAAAGTTGGTTATTATTTCTGGAGATGTTATGTGTTCCCTTGTTTAGTTGCTGATTCTGGGTTTCCATGCATAACCTCTGTGTTATCTACTGTGCTTGAAACATTGGAAAACTCATGCTCTGAGTTGAAACTGAGAACTAGAACTGTGAGTTTTATGTTCAGATTGCGTCCTTGGAACCAGGAACGGAGGAGCACAGGTGACCTTCCTTGTGTCAAGTTCCTAGGTACTCATTCTTTTCCTCATTCCCAACTCCATTCATATCAGCCAGTCCTCAGAGACCATGACATCCTGGACCAACTGGCTCATGAATAGGTAACCTACGATGCTGTACACCTGAGGGCCACCTGGACCTATTTTGGTTGGAATTTGTCAGATTGTATGTCAGTAATATTTTCCCTATGATATCTGTGCTCTGCATTGAACTAGAAGTGAGTTCTCTCTTGGTTTTGTGCCTCCGCAGCTCGCTGTTGTTCCTTCAGCCCCATGACCTTTCCTCAGTACACAAAATGGTGCGTGATGTGTTTCTGATGGCGTTCTGGACCTGTTGTCTGTTAAGTTTGGGGGCAACCCAGACCTATTTTAGGAGGAATCTGTTGAAAGCTGAGTTGGTGCTATTTTCCCTTTAACCTGTACAATGTGTTGAGTTGGATGTAAGCTTTCTGCCAGCTTAGTGCCTGTGGAGCTCACTGTTATTTTTCTTACCACAAAGCCTTTTCCTCAGGACACAAACTGGCACTTGATGTGGCATTTGTGGTATCTGGTCCTGCTGGCCATTCATCCTGGGGACCACCCGAACCTATCCTGGGCGTAACCTGTAAGGATGCCAATTTGATACTATTTTTTTTTTTCTGTTGGACCATTGTATTCTGCCAAGCCAGCAATGAGTCTTCTTTTGGCTTAGTGAATGCAGTGCTTGTGGTTGGTCCTCCTGCCTTGTGGCAATTTTTTCAGCACACAAAATGAGGCCCAACCAGGCACTGGTGGTGTTAGAACCTGAAACTCTGAAAATTGGGTGAAGAAATGTGAGAAATTTTTCTTACCCCCATTTTTAAAATTTAAAATGATTATGAAATAAAATGTTTTAAAAATTAGAGCTATTAGTACATGTCAAACATTGAAACTGAAATATACAGTAAGAAAATTGAATGAATCAATAGAGAAATCAACTGGATAAAACTTTACTGTATATTTCAGTTGCAATCATTGGGTAGTGAAATAATGGAAGAAGGACTTCTCTCTGTCTCTCCTTCTCTGTAAAAATCTACCTTTCAAATAAAAATCGATCTTTAAAAAAATAACCATTTTTGAAATCTATTCCTGATGATATGATTTATTCCTTGGATTGTGTCATCTTTTCTAGTTTCTAAGAATCCCTTGTGTTCTCTGCTCAGTTGGGGAAATGGTCCCAATGCTTCTGTCCTCACTTCATACAAGGAAAGCCCTTGACCAACAGACTTGCTGAAGATTCAGGGAGACGATCAAAAATCCTCTGGGAAAATATCTCCATGGGCTACAACATGTGTGCTTGTTTGTGTGTGCGTGTGTGTGTGTGTGTGTGTGTGTGTGTGTGTGTGAGAGAGAGAGAGAGATTTTCCATTGAAGAGGTTTGCCCTTGCTCTCAAGTGCTCATCATCCTGCATTTGGGAATCAGCAGCAAAGTGTCACAGGTGAGCTTCCTTCTGTCTAAGTCCCAAGGACACTGCTTTTCCCCATTCCCTCCTCTGTCAGTGTCAGCCAGTCCTCTGAGACTGGGATATTCTGGACCTGCTGCCTAACAAGGAGCTCTGAGTACTGAGCTCCCAGGGTCTCCCAAGTGTAAATAATGAACCAGCACCTTCACCACATCACTCCATCAATGGAAATCTCATAGCTCCATGCTCTTTCCCATAACACTGGGAGCATTTGCATGAGGAAGAAATGACCTGAATTTGTCTCTTCTCCAGTCCTGAATAAGAAAATGTGAGTTTGAGTACATCCTGGTAAGTGCTAAGGAAGATGGTAGAGGGATCTGGAAATGTCAGGAGCATTATTTTCTCAGCATCAGGAAAGAAATGATGACTGCAATAGAGTGCAGCTAACATTTCAGTTCAGGAAACCACTTCATTTTATGAACATGATTCTCATCTGTATCTCAAGATCTCATTTTGAGTTTTGTTTCCTTCACATCAATATTTTCCCACCAGCATGTCCTTCATGATAGTAGCAACTGAGTCTGTATAAACTTTTCTTAAATCTTCAAAGATGACCAGGGAGCTTATGATGAGGGATGCCAGGAAACACAACATACAGTGTCTGAACTCTGTGTCTAAGCACACTGCTTCATCCTGTTACCTAATGGTTTAAGGTGCACTGCACATGTTCCTTTTTACTTTGTTTGAGAGGGGAGGAGCTCAGCGCTTTGCGTTAGTCTTCTTGTATGAGGTTTTAACGTATCAGGTGTTGGTTCCAAACACTATGGAAGCACGGCCACCATACCCCTCTGATTCCTGAGAAATGATTTCACATTTAATTCCTACATTAAGAGACCTGCTGCCCACTGTGCCCCCCTCATTATCGTTTCTTTATAGACCACACTGGGCAGCAGCCTGTGAAACATGACATCAATTCGGTGCTAAATTGACTGGCAGGGCAGACGCAGGGTCCTACATCGACGTGCTCTGTGCTGAACCCTCTCTGAGATTTCACTTCTTGTAATTACTGAACTTTCTGTGAATAGAGCAACATGAATTGAGGTGTTAGATTCCAATTCTACTGCAGAAAAGGCAGAAACTAACAAGGGACCTCAGAGATACCTGATATTGTAACCTCTGGAAGTATACAGGGAATTTTCTGCTGCCTGGTGGACAACATTGAGTTCAAATGCAGTGGACTCAGAGACAACGTCCTCTGGAAGGAGGCATTCTCCACCGACCACGTCTGTTCTGGGTGCATGGTGGGTTGTCAGGATTTGTGACACTATACACTCTCAGATATTAGAATCAGTGCCTCAGTGGTATAGCTACTTCGAGTAATGATAGCACTTATCTTGGATGTTTCATGTTTGCGATGGTTACATCAAAGATGGATAAAATACATTTTAGATATTGTTTTGAAGTTACATGTCATCTAGTTCATTGAAATATGACCTGCTGAGCACTGTGCTTTCCTACTGATGTTGCTTCCACCAGTGTATGAGATAACTTCAAAATTCATGGAAAATAGAATGAACATTTGAGCTAATGATGATGTCAACTTTTTAGAAAAAAAAAATCGATGTGCAGGTTTTTTTTCCATAATATCCATTTTCCAAATATGAAAAAATCCTATTTTTTTATTAAGCAGATTGTACTTTTCCTTCTAAATCCCAAAATTTTAAAGTAAAAGTATGTCCTTACAAGCTATGTGCTGTGTATTTATGGAAGAATGACTGTCTCTCACTCCTGAAATTATGGCCTGCATGTAATACTTAAGTAGATGAAGCATCAAAAATTCTGTTACATAATGAATGGAGTTGTGGTTGGCTCACAGTGTCTAACCATAACCATTGAGGCTTCCACACACTTGGTGCTATCTTGTAGGTACCTTGATCCCTTTCAGGAGCTTCCCATGAAATCGGAGATGCATGGGAATATCAGAATAACAGTGGCTTGTGTCTTTGAGAAGGACAGGGGTCCTGTCACATAACTTAAGTTTCATTGCATAATTATATTTGGTGAATATTGAGAAAGCAGAATTACTAAGATGTGTTAAAAAAGAGACAGAAGAGGAGGCGGATGTTCTGCCCGAGCTGAGACATGTCTTAGATTTGGGCATCACTGATGCCTCCAGTTCCCTTGACAACAGCATTCATGATACACTTGCTCTGTAAAAAATGCTCGAAAAAATCAGAACAACGAGCTATTGAAGTTCTGACTTCCCCTGAATGCTAAGATGGCCACAGACACAGGTTAGTACTCCCTTTTGTCCAGAACACACGCAATCACAGAGACGTGGCAAGGTTTGCATGCAAGAGTGTATCCTAGGTGAATTGTCCAGGAGTAGAATGCTGCGCTCTTTTCTCCTTCTCATTATACTGGCTGCTCCACTTGAGCCAATTGAAATAAAAATCCCCATCACAGGATTATATTTCCTAGTGAGTTATCATGAAAGATTGTTACCAGAAACTGCAGTGGCAGATATTTGATGGACAAAACATAATGGAGCATACAGTGATCATTTTTCCCCCAGGAGAGCACACACAGGTATTGCACGGTAAAATTGTATGTCACTTGCTTTTGCAACCAAAAACAGTTTCATGAGCATAGCTTTTAGAAATGTTCACATGTGAGACAAAGGACCAAAAATTTTGAATTCCAAGTCATCGCAATAGACAAGTCAAATAATGTCCTCTCAGGCAGTGATGGGGCAGATGAGGTGTTTGAAGGCGATGTGGGCACTTAATAAAAGGAAGGAAAAATCAAACGTCAATGCCCACTCGTGGGTTTAGCAGCAGTAAGTGTAGTACACTTCATGCAGCTTTTAGAGAAAATGATTTCAGTGCTCTGAAATCAATACTGACCTAAGGGGTGTGTTGTGCCTCTATGGGATTAGGCATCAGCTTGGGAAGCCTGCATCCCATGTCCTGGTACCTAATGCAAGTCTGGACTCCTTTACTTCTGGTCCATTTCCTGTTTATGTGCACCTTGAGGGACACCACGGTTTGGCATGGGTGTTTGACTTCCTGCTATCACTTGTGAGACCTGGCTGCACTTCTTGGCTTCTGATTTCAGTTGTCTCAGTATATGCGATGGGACTGGTACACTACAATCAGCAGTATGCATGTAAGCTGGTGCATGTAATAAACTGAGCAAGACCCTACATTGTCTGATACAAACAGGAGCCAATCTTGGGTCATTTCAGGCATGTTTCTGTGGGGTACCCCAAAATGGAGTGCTGGATTCAAAACTCTCACCACAGGGGAAAATAATCACAGGATTTGTGATCTGACTATGAGATGCATGTATTGGGACTGGGCTTTCTCAGATGCTAATGCCTTTGCAATGGCTAGCATGCCCGGATACAAATGGGGGAACATGACAGCCAGCTCACCAAGGTCTGAAGAGGCCTTCTAGTACCATGTCAGAGGATGGAGGGCAGAACAAACTAGAGAAGTCTTCTGGCCAAGCTTTGACAACAAGTATTTGGATGAGTGACATCCCTAAGATGAACAATGTCAGCCAATGTGACTTGGAAAGATTTCCTCAAGCTTGCAGCAATTATATCAACAGCATTTCAGAACTACTGAGACCACTTAAGCAGTACCCTTCAAGCATGCTCCACACCAGGGATCCGAGGATGGTAGGAAGTTGCTGTCCCCCTTTCCCAAGTACTGATGTGATCAGGCTACTGGTAGCAGCCATTTCTGCTGTTCTCTCTCCACCCCACCAGATACAGGAAGAAAGGAATGGGAAGCAATTGTCTCCTCCACTTTTCCCCATGCCTCAAAACTCCCCACAGTGCTCACTCTAATCAGCAAGTCCTCATGGTCATCCATCCTTCTCACCTATCTAAATAACATCAAAAATAAAAGAATATACAAGTTAAAATGAAATTGTTAAAAAGCAAGTGGCTTATTTGCAGAGTGCTGCTGCAATCATAGGGCTTAATCATAGGGTTTGTTACCATCTGCCACCCCCTGCATTACCAACTCATCATGAACCCCAGTTGTTGCAGTTTCTTACTTTTGATGTGTTTTGTGTTTAGCCTTTGGGATTCCCTGCTGCAGAATTTTATCGTCTTGGAGATTACCTGCTTCAAGGGAGTGGAAATTCCCAATTTCTTCTGTGACCCTTCTCAGCTTTTCAGCCTTAGTTGCCATGACACATTCAGCTATGATATGATCATTTATTTGGTTGGCATCATTTTTTTTGTTTTTCCTATGTCAGGGATTCTCTTCTCTTACTATAAAATTGTCTCCACCACTTTGAGGGGCCCATCATCCAGGGGCATGTACAAAGCCTTCTCCACCTGTGGCTCTCACCTGACTGTGGTTTGCTTATTTTACAGAACAGCCTCTGGACTGCATCTCAGTTCATTTTCCTCACTTTCTCCCAGGAGATGTGCAGTGGCCTCAGTGGTGTACACTGTGGTCACCCCCATGCTGAACCCCTTTATCTGCAGCCTGAGCAACAGAGACATCAAGAGAGCTGTGAGGAGGCTCTTGAGAAAAATAACTTCACCTCAGCTTTTTCATTTCACATAGGGGAATGCAGCCATCTAAACCTGTAGACCTCTCAGCCTCACCTCCTTAATACAGGACATTGGTGTCTCTGACTTCTCCCATTTTGCCTCTGAATGCTGCTGCTTTGGGTCTTAGATGATTTAGATCATTTGAATATATTATTTCTTCCGTGTTTGAATTCTGCTATATTCATGGAGCTTTCAGGAATCCAAGCATGCTGGACCAGTGAATAATTCTCTTTTTCGTGCTTTTGAAGGTCACTTCTTCTTCTTTTTTTTTTTTAAAGATGTATTTATTTTTATTGGAAAGGTGGCTATTCAGAGAGGAGGAGAGACAAAGAGGAAGCTCTTCTATCTGATGATTCACTCATCAAGTGAGCACAACGGCTAGAGCTGAGCCAATCTGAAGCCAGGTCCAGGAGCTCTTCCCAGTCTCCCGCATGGGTGCAGGATCCCATGGCTTTGGATCATCCTCAACTGCTTTCCCAGGCCACAAGCAGGAAGCTGGATGGGAAGTGGGGCCTCTGGGGTTACAACCGACGACCACATGGGATCCCAGCACATGCGAGTTGAAGACTTTTGCAACTATGCTATCGTACCAGGCCCTGAAGGTCACTTCTTATATAGAATTTACTTCCTATGCACATTGTGCATTTGTCCCTCTTGTCTGTGCAGGTGTCTGTGAGCATGTGTGTCACTGTTCCTTTTAAGGATGCGCCCGGCAGCTTTCACAAATTTTACTTGAGATGCTGAGTTTTTGAACTTGCCATGACAACAATCTTCCCAACAGTCCTAGTGTGAGAGCCCCAGGACATGCATGGGAATAGACCCTCATTGCTCAGTGAGGCCCCTTGCTCTACGCATCCGTCCCAGTGAGTTTTGTTGGACCCTGAGGCAGAAGGAGGGTGAGTGGAAGCATTGCACGTCAGCAGGATAGTGGAAATCATTTGTTAAACATGGGAAACCAAAAAGTGGTAGAAACAATTCATTCTTCTCATGTTGGTTCATTGTAGAGTAGTCAGGACATGGACATCACACTATATAATAGGAATAACTGAAAAATTTTACACAAACGTTGTCTTTCAAAAAATGCATATTATATGGCTTTCAATTTGTCTTATTTTCTACAAACTTTTGAAAATAATCTCTTATACTACTATTGTAGTGTGGATGTCAAATATAAAATAAAGAATAAACACATAAGTTGGGGTGACTCCAGATTGGGCCTGCCTGGAGGCACCTTGATACCTCTTGCCCAGTAGGGGCAGCAGAAGATTTCAGGGGGTCTGTGTGGGGTCCTCTTGCCTCTGCTCACCCAGTGGTGGCAGAATTGATTCCAGATTGGGTGACCCAGAGCCAATGGTGCCAGAGGAAGTCCTCGGGCCACCCAGCAGCAATATGGTCTAAGGATTTGGGTGTGTCTGCTTACATGGCATACTGACCATGGCACAAGGGAAGCTGAGCAGGGACCTCAGGGTTCATGTACAGGTGAGGAATGAGTCCTGAGGAACATCCATGGACAAGCCACTGTAGTTTTAGATAAGCAAGGGTGCTGAAACCAAGTGGTTTGATGGGAGTAAGAGGAAGGCTTTTAAAGGTCAGTCCAAATCACCAGCACATGTGGGAGACCCAAGCTGGGATAGTCAGCAGTGACAACCACCTAAATACACTCACTGGCACATATTAAAGCTAGAGCTGGAGGCCTACCTGGCAGGACTAGATCACAGCACCCATCAGCAAGAGTCTGAACAGGAGACTCATAACGTTAGGTTGGGAAATGACACTAACCAACACATGAGAGAACCAGGTCTGACAGAAGGATATGTTGGGGATGTGTAGGGCTTACCACAGTGCAACTGCAGTCTTTGCTGGCACATGCAAGATCTGTGGTTGGGCACAGGCATGACTGGGGAGCTTAGGGGATGCCCCAGCTGGCTTGGGGTCCCAACAGTGAATGTGACAGCCAGAAAGGAAGCAGAGGAATGGGCTGGACATGGCTGTAGTCTCCCTCAGCATGGATGTGGACTGATTTTGTGGAGTGCCTGACTGCGCTGGATTCAAGCACCCACTGGTAATCATGAGTCTGGGTGGGGGTAGAATGAGCTTGGCTAGATCTTGGCTCCCACTGAACCATGAGAGAACTCTGTTTGGGCATGGATCAAGTAAGGCCGGGCTGTAATACCCAACACTAAGGATCAGCAAGGGTGTTGGCTGGTTGGGTAAGGGTACTGCCCCTGCCACAACATCTGATGGACAAAGTCAACCTGGGCCAAGGACCCACTGATGTGGCAAGATCTGCCACTATGAAGAGATCAGATAGAGAAGCTTGAGAAACTTGTTTGTCAGTGTGCAGTCCCTGCAGGTGAGGGCAAGAAGCAGCCCAGATCATGCCAGGTTATAATACATGCTGACATACAGATGGGTCAGGTCTTAGGGTGGGCCAACCCTGGCCAGAAAGTTGATTAGTTTCCTTGTCTTTACATTCTTCTACTGGGAATGGTGGCTATGTTCCTTTCGGTGAGTCATGTTGTCCTTTTTTGCTTTTGCTTCTTATACTTCTGCGTTTATACATGGGCACTTCTGAATTTATTCCTTGGTATTATGCGCTAATGTGTTTGTCTTTGAGTTGTGCCTCTGTGACTTGGTGGAGTATCTTCTCCTTCAGTAAATACATGGTGTGTGTGCTCTTGGGGCCACATAATCTGGTCAGTGTTTTGTGAATTTCAAGTCAGTGTTCTCTCAATGTATCTCAAAGACCTAGAAAACCAAATCAAAAGTTAGTAGCATGAAAGAAATAAAACTATAGAAATCAAAATTGAAATTTAATAAATGATACATAAAATTGATGCATTAAAGATGAGATGTAGTAAACAAAATAAATAAACAAAATACGTACATCATTGGCTCCACTAACCAAAAAAAAAAAAAAAAGAGTTGGAGAAAACCCAAGCCAGTAAAATCAGAGATAAAGGAATTACAGCAACAGACACCACAAATACACAGTTTCATCGACAATGACGACAAGAAAATACATAACAACAGAGTGAATAACACAGAAAAAATGGGTGGATTTCTGGATACATGATCTGCCTGAGTCAGGATAACACAGGAACCTTAAGTAGACCAATATATAAGACAGAAACTGAAGCAGTAAGACAAATGCATCTAAAAACCAAAGCCCGGGAATGTGTGGCTTCACTGACAAATTCCACCGAATTTTTAGTAAAGAACTTACTACCAATAATGTTTAAATTATTTTTTAAGCAAAAGTAGCAAATCCCCCCCAATCCCTTTTATGAGACCATCATCACCTTAATAAAAAAACCCAGAGAAATAGACAGCAAAGAGAACCATAAATCTGTACCCCTGAGAAACATAGATGCAAAAATTCTCAACAACAACACCGAAATTGGAAGCAAGATTCCTACTGTAGACCTTATACAAAAATGAAGTCAAAATCGGTCCTTTTGGGTCCAACATCATCAAATTACTAGAAGGAAACACCTAAAAGGAAAAAAAAAAGATAATAGAAGGCAAACCAGAAGGAAACATTATGGATATTGTTGCCAAGACACAGGCAGTAGGCAAAACTTTTCAGAAGATCCCAGAAGCAAAGAGAGTTAAAGTTAATAGCAAGAAGCACAGGTGAGGTTTTCCTCTGGAAAGGTTCCAGATACACTTTGTCTCCATTCCCTCTTCACCACAGTCAGCCAGTCCTTAGAGACTGGGATACCCTACGCCTATGGGCTAATGAGGAGCTCTGATCACCGAGCCCCAAACATCCTCCAAATGTAAATAATGAGCCAGCACCTTTGGACCTGGACTGGCATTCTGTTCTATGACAAAAACCACAGTGAGCACCTGCCTGAAGAGAACATGGCATGAGTGTGTTTAATTTCAAGACCTGAACCAAGACTCTTGAGGTGCCACTATATGAGGGGAAGAAGAGGAGTAATGGAGTCCTCACCCTGGGCCGTGCCTCAGCTGAAAGTCATTGCAGCCCGGTAGGTGCTGAGGGAGACTATTAGAGAGATCTGGGAATGTCAGCAGCATTATGTTTTCATGGTCAGGATGAAAATGGTAGTTGCGATAGACAGAGGGAAAGCAACCAACACACAATGTCTTGGCTGTTCATGGTTTTCCAAACAGGTCTGAATAATCTCAAAGTTTTTCTTTCCTCTCTCATCCACAAACCCTCTCATTGGGAGGAAGGCAATAGCAACTGAGTCTGTATAAACTGTCTCTGCAAACACAAGCATGATCATGAAGATGAGCATGCCAGCAATCAAGGCATCAGGAACGTGGCATCTGTAAGTGCCAGTGTCTGAACTCTGTGATTTCACCAGCTTGCTCCATTGCACTACATCATCTGTCAGGTTGTATTTGCACACATAATCATTTTCTAGAAGACAAGTTTAACATTTCTGTTAGGTAGAAGGAAAAGAAGCCACACGTGGACCATGGGATTGGACTACAGTCCACGTGGCCAGTCTTGCCCTCCGGGGACCCAAGCAATTATTTCAGACTTCCTTCTTTTCAGCAAGAGTATCTGTGTTCACCATGCTCTTTCCTAGTCCTTCATGGTGCTCATCAGTGGGGACAGGAAAGCAAAGTTCACAGAACAAGCACAGGGCAATTCAGGGATGATCTCTCTCTTAATGCCTTCTCAAAGGTTTCACTTCCGTCTTCTATTTCCTACGCTCCTGTAACAATCCCACTGAATCTCCTCTTGCTCCCACTCCCAAAATCTGACACCATAGCGGGGGTGTCAGATTCCTCTCTTACTGCAGGAGCTGGAAAGGGCTTGACAATGGATCCTAGATGTACCTGATGTTTTGATCTGCTGTTGGATAACTGGGAAAGAATGGACATCCTTAATGCAACAGACACAGAGAAAATATACTTTTTTGCATCCTGTCCACTGCACTGTTTATTTCTGTGCTATGATGGTGCAGAAGGTCTTCTTGGGATCCTTGACACTAGCCATTGTCATCCACGTTGACTCATTGATGAAGTCACATCAAGTGAGGAGTAAATTGGAAATGGCAGCTACCTATGTGGCCTATAAATAATAACAAATGGACCCAAGCTGGACAACATACATTTTAGGCAATGCTGTTATTAATTGATTCTTTTTTTTAAATCTCTCAACTGAAATATTCCCTGCCCTGATATTGTACCTTCCATTTTTATAGGAGATTTTGTTGTGTTTGTGTTTATAAGAGAGGATTTCAAAGCTGAAAGACACAACCTAAAGAATGTGACATTATTTTGGATCCAACTTTTGCTTTTTTACAATCCACGCACAAATTTTTGATAAGATATCTTTTGTACAATTACAAAATAATAGATTCCAACTATTTTTTGTGTTGAAATGATTTCACACTTTAATTTCTATTCATCCTAAAACCTTGGAGAATATAAATATAACCTTATAAACATACATACTCTGCTTTGGAGGACAAGCAAAGATATTCTTTCTCTGTAGAGTTGTTTTGCACAGAGGAGGCATTACAAGTCTCTGTTCCAAATTGAACAAATGTTCCGCAGGCTCAGAATAATAACTGACTATGGTGTATGTGGCTTCAGTACACCTGATGCTTTCCTAGCTTTATTTGCAACCTTCTCAGGAATGCACAACAACTCGAGACAATATGATAACATCGGCTTGTGCCTCATGAAGGACACATAAGAGTTAATATCTACAACAATGGTATTGTTTTGGTTATTCAGAAACAAAGACAGGCACTATTTTAGATATGGCCTAAACACAGAAAGAGTCTGGGGTGGAACTTGTTTGGCCTGTGATGAGACATATTGTAGAGACATGACTGCAGCTTCCAGTACTTTGGATCATGGTGTTTTTTTCAATTGAATCTTGTGATTTCCATCAGGATGGAATTCTGTATTAAAAAAAAAAGCATCAGGGAAGACATTTAGGTTTTAAACATTCCCTGGATGTTTACTGTTTTAGAAATGAGCATTACTCTGTTCATAGCCAGTGGAGAATACAGGCATGAACACAAAGGGGTGGAGAGATTGGTACACATTTGACTGAATAACTTTAATGAAAATTGACAAGGATAGTAGTTACAAACTGAATGATTGATAAAAGGCATAGGTTAAGACGCCCACCTCCCACACATGGGAGTGCCTGGATTCATATCTAGGTCTGGTCTGACTCCAAGTTCCAGCTCAGGTTCTTGGATTTCTGCAACATCTGTGGCATTTCCGGATGGTATGCCAGTCCCAGTTCCATTTTGTTCCAACCACAGACAAGGCAGCTTTTGGGAAGTGCAATAGTGAGAACTCTCTTGTTCCCATTTCTGTTGCTGCTACTCATACAAAGACGAGTAGCATCTGAGTGAGTGCTTCCATCTGAATAGCAGGAAAATCAGAAAACTAAGAAGGATTAAGCTTTATTCAGCACAATGGCCAAAACATTTCTTGATTGTGAGCCTGCAGCTTTTATTCTGTGTTTAGAAAATGCAATGTTTTAGCAGGGAACTTATAAACAGCCCACGTAAAAGCCATGTGTGTGCTCTTAAAATCAAAGTAGATCCATCTGTTAATCAGAACACTATATTTCTTACAGAGAAAGGAGCTATCTATTCTTTCTTCTTCAAAGGGCTGTGTATTCGCCAAGGATGGACTTCTTTGGTCTAATGCTCTTGGCCTTTGAAGACTTTTTAGCGGAGTGTTTGCATAGCATGTGTGACAGAAGCAGTCAAAACACAGAAGCCATTCTTGAGAATTCTACAAAGACTGAGGTCATTACCATCGAGGGAAATGGCAGACACAGTTGTGGCCCCAAACGGTTAACATGAGAGGGGTTGTCACATTATCCCATAAAACAAATTGGGTGGACTTCAAATTGGATTGCACGTAAACAAACACATTTTTAATTCCATATTCCGAAATTCATTTGAAGAACACTTGTATTACAGCCATGACTATTTCATTAACAATGGATGCAGTTCTGTTTTCTGTTCCAGAAGGAGTCCAAGTTGTTCTGAAACCCGAAATCTCACACGTATTGTCTCAGAATTCCACCTCTTGGGCTTCTCACAGGATCCAGTCCTGCAGGCCCTCCTCCTGGGATTGTTCCTCTCCATGTACCTGGTCACAGTACTCGGGAATATGCTCATCATCCTGGCTGTCACCTTGGATCCTCACCTGCACACTCCCATGTACTTCTTCCTCTGCAACCTGTCATTGGCTGATGTAGGGCTCACCTCCACCACAGTTCCCAAGATGATTGTGGACATCCTAACTCACAGCACAGTCATTTCTTATGCTGGCTGCCTGACTCAGATGTCTGTGTTTGTAGTCTTTGCTTGCATGGATGATTTCCTTCTGACAGTGATGGCCTATGACCGGTTTGTTGCCATTTGTCACCCCCTGCATTACCAGGTCATTATGAACTCTAGTTGCTGTGGCTTTCTATTTTTGTTGTGCTTTGTGGCCAGCCTTTCTGATTCCCTGTTGCACAATTTGATCGTCTTACAAAGTTCCTGCTTTAACAGAGTGGAAATTGCTAATTTCTTCTGTGACCCTTCACAAATTCTCAACCTTACTTGCTCCGACACCTTCAGCAGTGACATATTCACATATATTGTAAGCATCTTGTATGGCTTTCTCCCTATGTCAGGGATCTTCTTCTCTTACTATAAAATTGTGTCGTCTATTCTGAGAATCCCATCTCCTGGTGGCAGGTATAAAGCCTTCTCCACCTGTGGCTCTCACCTGACAGTGGTTTGCTTATTTTATGGAACAGGCATTGGACTGTATCTCAGTTCAGCTTTCTCACTTTCTGTTGGAAGGGGTGCCTTGGCCTCAGTGGTGTACACTGTGGTCACCCCCATGCTAAATCCTTTTATCTACAGCCTGAGGAACAGGGAAATCAAGAGGGCCATGTGTAAGGTCTTCAACAAAACAGCTTCATCCAGTCCTTTTGCCACACATTTGGACTTGGTGGGGGCAAGCAGCAGACCTAAACATTAGTTCTTCACAAATTAACCTCCTTAAACTCTTGATATGTGAGGCCCTTGTTTTCCCCATATCTGTGTCTGAATGTTGCTCTTTTGTACTTTTTCATGTAAAGTATTACGTTTGTTTTTTAATATGTCTCTACCGCTGCCCTCCTGAGATTCATTTACCTGTAGACTTCTCTGTGCTTTATTTTTTTTTCAGATCTTTTACCTCTCCATAATTCATAGGTATGTTCCACACACATTTTGAATCTATTTACCTTAATTTGTACATGCTTTTATGGTGGAACCATAACAGCGTGCCTTTTTAGGGAACTCCAATTGGTGACTTAACAAATCTCAGGCATGGGCCTCATCCCCAAAGATTCTGGTTTCTTCAAACTTTTTGAACTGAGATGACCACTTTTTCAGGAACTTTGAGGATTGCTGGAAACTCTGACAGTTTTTTAGGAGTTTTACTCATGTGATGAGTCATTTTCCTCACTGCTGCCAGGTCTCTCTCTTCTCTCTCTCTCTTTGTTTCTCTGACTTGGAGCAATCTGATTATATTTGTTTTGGTGATTAACTTTTATTTGGATTTACTATATGGAAGTTTGTTGAGCTTTTTGAGTGTATATTTCTGCTTCCTTATTCAAATTCTGAAGGTTTTGAAGTTCACTTTGTGGCTGCCAGATGGCCCTATGCCTCAGCATGGCACCCATCAGCAGCTAGTAGGCTGCTGGACGTTTCAACCTCTAGACCCACGGTGGCATCCTCCCCAAACCCCTCCGCCTTGCAATGATGGCAGTGGGTGCGGCCCGGGCATGCCTAATTCTCCAGACTTCTCCCTTCAGTGTACTTACCAAGAAAGGAGCAGCTTCTGGAACTCAGGCAGGTCCAGGGACAGCTCACCGTGTGTACATGGTAGCTGGAATGAGGACTTGGTGCATGGAGAGGCCCTGGCCTGGCACTCACCTGCTGCTGGCTGCTGGAAGTTTCAACCCTGATACCCAAGGTTACCCCCTCCCCAAACCCCTCTACTCCACAATGATTGCTTTACACTTCTGCTGTCAATTTAAACCTACCCTAAAATAACATGTTGAAAATAAATATATAAATGCTAGTGAATAAATTATTTGAAAAAAACAAAAATTGGCTGACTCTGTATTTTACCTATGTAGCTCACTATCAAACACTGTATGAAAAGTTTTAATTTAGTTATATTCTTTTTTTGCCAAAAAGTTTCTATTTATTGTTTATGCTATCTTTGTTTATTCTCCTTTTTTCCTGCATTTTTCCTGATGGTAGTTACATTGTGCTATATTTAAGCTTGATTGACCATCTCTTTCTTATAATTCTTTTTATTTTTGATGATTTTTACAGAATTGATTAGGGTGATAAGGGTCAGGGGCTACAAGAAGTGGATGCCTAATTATCCTGAGACTAACATTATTTTCTATTACATACAGTTCCCAGGTTATACTAAAAGCCAAAATCTCACACGTGTCTCAGAATTCCATCTCATGGGCTTTTCAGAGGATCCAGAGCTGCAGCCCCTCCTCATGGGACTGTTCCTCTCCATGTACCTGCTCACAGTGTTTGGCAACATGCTTATCATCCTGGCTGTCATCTCAGACTCCCACCAGCACACTCCCATGTACTTCTTCCTCTGCAACCTGTCATTGGCTGACGTGGGATTCACCTCCACCACGGTTCCCAAGTTGATGGTTACCATTCTCACCCTCAGCACAGTCATATCTTATGCAGGTTGCCTGATTCAGATGTCTTTCTCCATCATCTTTGGAACCATGGATGATTTCCTTCTGACAGTGATGGCCTATGACCGGTTTGTTGTCATCTGTCACGCTCTGCATTACCAGGTCATGATGAATTCCCACCGCTGTGGCTTTCTATTTTTACTGTCCTTTGTGGCCACCCTTTTGGATTCCCTGATTTATAACTTCATGGTCTTACAAATTACCTGCTTCAAGGGAGTGAAAATTGCTAATTTCTTCTGTGAACCCCACTCAACTTCTCAACCTTACTTGCTCTGAAACCTTGAGCAGCAACATAGTCACCTATATTGTTAGTGTAATATACGGTTTCCTCCCTATGTCAGGCATCCTCTGCTCTTAGTATAAAATTGTTTCCTCCATTCTTAGTGTCCTGTCTCCAGGTGGCAGGTACAAAGCCTTCTCCACCTGTGGCTCTCACCTGACAGTGGTTTGCTTATTTTATGGAACAGGCATTGGAGTGTATCTCAGTTCAGCTTTCTCTCTTTCTGCGGGAAAGGTTGCCTTGGCCTCACTGGTGTACATGATGGTTACCCCCATGCTAAATCCCTTTATTTATAGCCTGAGAAACAGGGACATCAAGAGGGCCATGCACATGTTCTTCAGGAAAACAGTCTTATCCCGGTCCCTTTACCATACATTCAGGCTTGGTGAGAAAAGGCAGCAGACATAAGCATTACTGCTCCAAATCTCATCTCCCCGAACACTGGATATGTGAGGTGCTTGTTTCCCCTATTTTGTGGCTCAGTATTGCTACTTTTGATTTTTTTTAAATAGAGTTTTTGAATGTTTAAAATAGCTTTACCATTGCTTCCTTGAATATGTTTTTGCTTTATTCCTAGGCACCTTCCACACACATTTTGAACCTATCTATTTTAATTTGTAATTGCTTTCAGCATAGCAACACAACACTGCTCCTTTTAAGGGAACTGCCATTGATGCCTTAACAAATCTCAGGCATGTGGCTCATCCCAAAAGATTCTGGTTTCTTTAAAATGTTTGAAGACTGAGATGAGAGCCTTTTCAGGAACTTTGAGGATTTGCTGAAAACACCACCAGTTTTTCAGGAGATCTACTGCATGTAATGAGTCACTTTTCCTTCACTGCTGCCAGAAAAGTGAGAGAGTGTGTGTGTGAGTGTGTGAATGTGTGTGAGTGTGCACTCGAATGTGTGTGTGACTGTGAGAGTGTGTGTGTGTGACTGTGAGTGTGTGATTGTGTGTGAGTGTGCACTCGAATGTGTGTGTGTGAGTGTGTGACTGTGAGTGTGTGTGTGAGAGTGTGTGTGTGTGAGTGTTTGTGTGTGTGTGTGTGTGTGTGTCTTGGAACAATTTGATTATCATTTGCCTGCGTGATTAACTTGTTTTCGTTTTAATTATATTAAATTGGAGCTCATTGAACTCTTTGAATGTAAATGTTGGCTTCCTCATTCCTGTACTTTTTTTGGTATTCAATATATACCTCTGTCTCTATTTACTTTTCTTTGTTCCTTTTGTTTTGTTCTTTTGAGTTACTATTGTGATATGCCAAACAAGTCAACCTGAGTATAGAAAGTTGATGCCTGGAGTGTGGAGATTATGAAAGCGTTTTGTGCTTAAAAAGTAGTGGAAGAAGTGTGTGGTTGAATGAGACAATGACATTCACATGAAATATATTAAATGAGATAGGAGAGTGTAGGAACTCTTTGAATGATGGCTTCACAATTTTACTGCATATTAAAACCCCTCTGAAGCAAAGTGTTAAAGATATAAACTCTTATAAATAAATTACTGGAAAAGCCAAAAAAAGCTGGCTGATTCTTCATTTTGCCTATATGATGCCACTCTCGAGCACTCTATGAAATCTTCTAGTTCCGTTATATTATTTTTTGCCAACATTTATTTCTTTTTATACTTTGTTATCTTCATGTTTATTCTCCCTTTTTCTTGCATTTTTCCTGATGTTAGAGTTGGATTATCTATGTCATCTCTAAGCTTACTGACCATCTTGAAGATGCGTGTTTTGAGTTAGTTTGTTGAAAATAAATATCTCCACATCTTTAAAGAGGATTAAGTTCTTTCTGGTGACACAATTTGTTCCTTCAACTTGGTCTGTTTTTAAATTTCTATATAATTCTGGTTAGGCATGAGAAAGAAAAATCTGGCCAGGTGGCTGCTTGGACAGTCTCCAGCTACCACACCAACTAGGGGAAAATCAAAATGCCAAAACCAGAGAAATGTACAACAAAAAGAACTGTAAACCAATTACTGTGAGGAACATAAATGCAAAACTCCTCAGCACAGTACCAGGTACTGAAATCCAGCAATGCTTCTGAAAGATCATTCACCCAGATTAAGTGGAATTTATCCCTGTTGTATGGAGATATCTCTGGTATTCAATATATGGAAATTAATTAGTGTGATACATCCTATAACAAGCTAAAGAGGAAGAACTATGATTCTTTCAATAGTTGCAGAGCATTTGATAAAATACAAGATCCTTCCATGACGGAAACCTTAAGCAAATTGGGTATATAAGGATCATTCCTCTATACAGTTAGGGAAATACCTGACAGAGTCTGAGTCAGTATCATACTGAATGGGAAAAAGCAGAAACATTCCCACTAAGACCTGGAAGCAGATGAGGATGCCCACTTTCATCATGGCTGCTACTCAATACTGGAAGTGTTAGTCAGAAACAAAAGGCAAGAAAAGGAAATCAAAGAGATACAATCTCAAAAGAGTACGTCAAGGTAACTCTGTGAATAAAAGACAATTGGATCTCGTAAGAGGTCTTGGTAAAGTTGCAGAATACAAAATCAACATGCAAAAATCAATAGCCTTGATATACACAAACAATTCCATGGCTGATAAAGAACTTGTAAGAACAATCCAACTAATCACAGCTGTAAAAATTTAAATAGAGTGGAATAAATTTAGTCAAAGATAGGAGGGATCTCCCTCATGAAAGTTGCAAAAGATTAAGTAGATCGAGGAAGACATACAAAAATTCATCATGCTTTTACATTGGTAGAATTAATATCATCAAAATGTCCACACTACTGAAAACAATCTATAGACTCAGTGCAATTCAATGAAAATTGTATCCTTTTCAGATATAGAAAAAATGAAGCCAAACAACATATGGAGGCATGAGAGAACAGCAAAGGAAATACTAGCAACAAAAACAAAGCTGGAGGCACCACAGTACCAGACTTCAAGATGTAGTGTAGGGCAGCTGTAATCAGAACAGCCAGACACTGGCACAAAAACAGGCATGCAGATCAATGGAACAAATAGATTTCCCAGGAATTAGCTGATAAATGAAGGTAAGTTGTGCTTTGCAGAGTCAACTGAAATAAGCCCAGGGAGAAAGTACTGTCTCCTTAACAATGATGGAAATTGCACTGTAGGAAACAGAGTTTCCTCAAGTCCAGGACCAGAAAGATAACTTGGGGATGTGACGGAAGAAATATTTTCAGTGAAACATCTGAAGTGTAAAATCTTGCTTCAAGGGTGGAAAACAAGAACACTCAGTAAGAATTCCGCTTTCCTTTTACAAGTATTTGTTACAGAATTAAACAGCTCACATTATTTATTTACTGAATCCCAAGGCTAAATGAACATATTCTTATTTGCATAGAGACCTTCAAAATTACCAGGGAATTCAAATTTTAAAAAATTAATCCTATTTTTCTATTAGCTCTTGATATATACCCTGGGTTTCATTCTGCTACTCCTAGAACAACAAAGAGTAAGAGTTCACAAGAATCTGCATAATCAATCATTTTAAAATTTATCACTATAATGAAAATACAATTTACCAAGAAGAATTATTTAAGTGTTTTAACAGCCCATAGGCCTTCAACATCTAAAAAGCCAACACAAGCACGAATTTAAGCAATGAATATAGGAAGCTGCGTTTAGAGACAAATACTGAGAAAAATGAAAATAGCGTCAGATTCTTAGCTTGGAAAGAAAATTCATCATGATCCTCAGGGTTAGTTCAATGAACTCAAGGACATAAGATTCACATTTTGATTTGTGAAAATGAAATCCGGTAGCTGAGTTTTATGTTAAGATCCTGCATGCAGTAATCCAGCAACAAGAAGCAGAAATGAATGCACTTTGGAAACATTCCAAGGTACATTTTCTTTTTTCTTATTTCCTTTCCGTTGGCATCAGCCAGAATGTTGATTAAGTCTTATAAAGATGTTAACAGAGGAATTTCTTTAATTTAAATTTCTTTAAATTTAAATCTATTTTGAGATGTTAAAATGATACACAATAAATAAAATCACTATTTGGAAAACTTGAAATAGTTTATTTTTTGATAGTCTGCTATTGAATACTGCACTAAATGCTCCTAATCAATTATTGCATTCTTCATTTTGAACATTTTTATTATTTTTATAGCTTAAAGATCTTATGTGTATTCTCAGTCTCTTTTGTTCATTCATGGATGGATTTTTGGGTTATATAATTTGGATATGTGCGAAATACTGGATGTTTGCAGGCAACATCAGGAATCATCCTTGGTATATAACATGCTCATGTCTTTAAAATAGTGCTCCCAGGCAGGCAGTTTGCACAGTGTTTACAATGCCACCTGCCATACTGACATCCTATGTTGGAGTGCATAGCTTTGTTTTTTTTTTCAGTCAAGTATTTATTTTTTTAACATTTTACATTATACTATTATTATTATCATTTTATGATACAGTTCCATAAGATCCTCGTATTTCCCTTATCCCCTCCCCAATTCCCTCCCCCCACCCAGTTCCTCTATATTATTACTAAAGCATAGTTCTTCAAACACAGTCATATGTCCATCATCACAGGCATGGACAATGGCAGAAAGTCCAGCATCCTATTTTCAAGATATAGTGAACAGTTTCATTGTAATTTCATCTTTGTCTGGAAGTTGAAATGCATACTACATTGTATCCTCACATCTGGATGTTAGTCTCCATTTCACAGCTACTGTTCATCCCCTCAAATGAAAAGTCATAATACAAAATCAACAATAGAAAGAAAAAAAAGAAATTTACAATGCCATGAAGTTAAATAACATGGTACTAGATATGACAGTCTCCATTACACAGCTACTATACATCCCCTTAAATGAAAAGCCACAAAACAAAATCAACATCAGGAAAAAAAAAGATTAACAACAACAAGAGTTTAAATAACATGCTACTAAATTACTAACGTGAAGCCGAAGATGACAATCAAGAATCTTCTTGCAGAAAATGATGCTACAGAATGATCTATGCGCCACTGAAGAATTTAATCAGAAGAAAATGTTTTGAGAAATGAAACTAACAGTAAACATCAAAACCCATGTGATATAGTTTCCACTGATTTTTGTTGGTGAAATGTGTCTCTTCTAGACAACAAATAGATGGGTTTTGTTTTTTAATCCAGTCTACTAATCTATGACATTTGATTGAGTTTAAGCCAATTACTTTCAGGGTTAATATGTATGGGTGGTAATTTGGTCCTGTCAATTTAGGAATGGGTTGTTCCTTGGTTTGGTCTTCTGTTGTCATTTTATTGGGATGTTTTTCACATTTGCCTTTGGTTTTGTTGGGTGCTATTCCTCTTCTCTGTCAAGAGAACATTTTGAAAGGCCTGGCACCATTGCCTAGCGGCTTAAATCCTCGCCTTGAATATGCCCAGGATGCCATATGGGCGCTGGTTCTAATCCCAGCAGCCCTGCTTCTCATCCAGCTCCCTGCTTGTGGCCTGGGAAAGCAATCTAGGATGCCCCAAGGCCTTGGGAACTGGAAGAGGTTTCGGGTTTCCAGATATGGATCCACTCAGCACAGGCCATTGCGGTCACTTGGGGAGTGAATCATCAGACGCAAGATCTTCCTCTCTGTCTCTCATCCTCTCTGTATATCTGACTTTGTAGCAAAAATTAAAAAAAAAAATCTTTTAAGAAAAGAGAGAGAACATGTTGAAGGATCATTTTTAGGGCAGGTTTGGAAGAGGCAGATTCTTTTAACTTTACTGTGGAAAAATTCTATTTCATTTTCAAAGACAAAAGAGAGATTTGCTGGATATGTTATCCTAGGCCAACATTTTTTTTTCTTTCAGAATCTGGAATGGGTCACTTCATTCTCTTCTGGCCTGAACAGTTTCCTGTGAGAGATCTTCTGTGAGTTTACTGGCATTCCTTTATATATCAGTTGATTTTTTTCACTTGCACTGATCATGTGTCTTGGAGAAGATCGCTTTTGATCAAGCCTGTTGGGAGTTCTGTGCCCCTGGATGTTGTTTCCCAATTATTTCTCCAGATTAGGGAAATTTTCCTTTATTATTTCATTAAATATATGTGCAAAGCCAATTTCTCTTTCTGCACCTTCTGGGACTCCCATAACTCTTACATTTGGCCTCTTAATAGTGTCTTTCAATTTTTGAATACTTATTTTGGCCTGATCCAGCTCTGCTTGCAGCTTTTTGTTTGCTTCCCCCTGGTGACAGGAAATATCTTCCAATTCTGAGATTCTTTCTTCTGCTTGCTTCATTCTATTTTGTAGACTCTCCACTGTACTTTTCATTTGTTCTACTCTGACCTGTATGATGCCACAGTTGGTATTATTTTTCTTCAGGACCAGTGCAATCCACTGAATTCAGTGAGTTCTCGTGAGATCAGCACATGCACGATTCACTGATGCCCCCTGCAATCCAAAAGCTTTTGCTAGAGTGTACAAAATTGTATCTGAGATGCCACTACTAGAGTTCTTGATCTGCTGGCCAGACCTGTCTTGGGTGTAACCTGTAGAATGACACGTTCATGCAGTTCATTGAGTCAGAAATAAGTTCACTACCAGCTCAACGTATGCTCAGTCCTTTCCTTTGCCTTTGCCTCCTTACACAACATGGCACCCAATTTGGCTCTAGGGGACTGACTAGACTATGAAATCCACACTGGTCTTATGGGATCTGCTGCTTCGTCTCTGTTCTTGGTCATATCACAAGGACCAACAGGACAGACAGTTCTTTTTCTGGGTTCATCTTCCAAGCTCCCAGTGAAAGTTCCTTCCAACTTGGTTACTGGTGGAGTTCCAGCTACTGGTGGAGTTGAGATTGCCAATAGCTGAATGCCACTGGCATATCAGTCACTGTAACACCACACTGTGTCTACTACTTTCCTGTGTCTGTCGGTCTTCAGGTACAACCCTTGGTTGTTCTGTCCTCTCCTATTTCCTGGAATGTCTCCTCTCTGCTTCATCTTGATGAAATGTTTCTCAATCTGTGTCCTTACCCTATTTCACCATCTTGATTCTCCTCCATGTTGGAGTGCCTAGCTTTGACTTCTGACTCTGCAACTGGTTACTACCTCTTGCTAAGTTCCACCTGATATGAGGCAGTTAATGTCCGTTCTTGAGTTTATCCCTGTAATCTATATGAGCGTTCCTAGCTTTGGCTGGCTCAGCACTGGCTCCTGTGGCCAGCTGCAGAATGAGGTAGTGGACAGAAGACCACTCCCCTTGTCTTTCTGACCTTGTCTCTTCTGTGTTGAAATAAAAATACAAGACTCTATATAAAAATACTGATTCCATGACAGTGAACATTGTGTCTGCTTCTCTCAGTGTCTTCTTATTAGGAGTCCCAGGCTTGACTGTATTTCTAACAGTGCATCAGAGAGAAGCTCTGCTCTCATTGCTAAGTGGGCAGGAAGGGACAATGCTCCCTCACATTATCATCATGCTAGAAGCAAGGGATTCCATCTGGTGACACAGTGGGTTGATTTTCTCCTTTTCCTCCTCCATGAGTATTATCCAGTCCTTAGAGACTGATACAACATAGGTCTACTGGCTAATTAGGAGCACTGGGCCTTGAGGCCCTACAATCCTCTGAGGAAAATGAGTGAGCCAGTGAGTTCAGATCTTGACTTTCTGCAGAAGTACAGTGTTTCCATTCTAACATCCACTCCTTTGTGAACACCTGCATCAGGATGCCGCAGCCCAGTGCTGTCTTTTTCCCAGGGCTGAGTCCAGATTCTGATGCTACTTCACATACCAGGCAGCAGAAGAGACTTGGACGCCCATATATTTTGGCCATGCTTGAGCTGGGACTCAGAACTGCTGAGTAAGTGCTGAGGGTTTATTGGAAGAAGGTGGGAATGGCAGGGCCCTTATTTCTAAATCATTTGGACAAAGGTAGTAATTGGGGTAGACAGGTGTGAAAAAACCAGTAGGCAGAGCAACAGCTCAGGGGCCTTTGATGCTTTCCTATGCCCTTGACTTCCACAGGACTTAATTCACAAGTTTTCTTTCTCCGTGTGCAATGATTCTTCTTCTCACCAAAAACTCCTTCATGACGGGAGCAAATGAGTCTCTTAACTATCCTGAGCACTCACACGTGTCAGGCAGGTGGGGGTCAGAAGGAGAGGACAGTGACCATCACATCACATGTCTTTCCTGACGGCTTCCCCTGTGCCAGGGTCTGAAGTGCATGTTCTGTTCTGTTTGCTCTCCTGCATTTCCATCACCTCCCACATTACACTGCATTTATGGTTTTGATTTTCTGGAAGTGGAGAGGGAAAGGAGCCCAATACGTTTGTGGACCTTGCAGCAGGATGGGTGGTGGAGATGTGTGAAGCCACATCTGAATCAGGAGATCTACTGTGTCGACTCAAGTAGCATGCCCGTCTCCCTGGCTGACAGCCCAATCATTCATTTCATTCTCCTATCATTCCAGGCAGACACTCTGCCGATGGTTTGGCCTGCCCATCGCCACATGACCGATCACAGTGGGCAACAGTCAGTGTAGGTGTCTGAGTTCAAGGACATAGCTCACAGAATGATCCGGCACTGGGTGGATGCCAATCCAACATATCATCTCAGGCATTCCCTTTGTCTCCAGCCCCATGAAATCATTACACCCAGTCTGAAAAAGAGATGAAGCTGGGACACGGGGTCCAATTTCTAGTTTTGAAACTGAGAGAAATTTTAAAGGACCCTCAGGGTAAATGTGGTGCAGGTCTCTCATTCTGATGATTTAAAGAAACTGGAGCCCTTTGATAAATAAGATTCTGTCTGACAATGTCATTTTGCCTCCTGTCTGTTCTTCTGGCTCTTTCTATGATGCAGAGCAGTCAGTTCTCTGATAATCTGCATTGGCATCGGAGCTCATGCCTCACTGCTAGAATTGGACTGGGTACATTCTGAACTCCTAATGGATACGCCTAATTGGAATCTCCATGTGATAGATAAAACTAAGAATAACCAAATAAATTTTAGCTAGTATTCAGTATGATTTTCATAGTTAATCTTCATGGAATTCAAATGAAACACTCTATCCTTATTAATGTTTTCCTGTTGCTGTAACATGACTGTTGCTCTTGCCTTTTGACAAGTCTTGAAAAGGTACTTGGAAAAACAGAATTAAATGCATTTATTTTGGTTTAAACATTTTTGAAATCCATGCAGATTTTTTGCACATATTATGAGACCCATGCACATTTCCACAAATATTGAAAAAAAATGAAACCAAAAGCTCTTTTTGTACTAAAATAGACACATACTTTGAATTCCAATTTCCAGAAACATTTTAGAATATAAATACATCATCACAAATGTGTGTGATATGTTTGTGAAGATAAATGAGTGTTCTATTTCTGTTTTTCTACATTGAATGGTTTCTTTGCACAAAGAGGTATCAAGATCTTTTTTCTGTTAACCAACAAATAGTACTTTACTTGGCTGTGATCAGGGTGGCTTTGAGGCAACTTGGTGCTTTCATGTCTTGGGGATGTCCCACAAAACTAAAACAACGGAACAGCATTTGCTTGTGTTTTACGAAAGACACATGTGTCCTGCATTGTCATTAGTACCATCTACACAGCCACAATTATTTATAGTAACCAAGGCAGAGGTTCTTACACATGCAACTGAACACAAGTAAAGAAGGGGACAGGAAAACATCTTACCTAGAGAGAAGCACATTATCCAGTTGGACCTCAGTTTAGCCTCCAGTGATTTGACCATGGTATTCATGCACAAACTTGCTCTTCCATAATGATGGGCATGTATATTTGAAAACTTCACAATATCCAAACTGTTAGAATCTAGATTCTACTTAGTCACTATTCCTGCAATAGATACAGGTGTTGTCATCCTAAATCCTGTAGGCAACACATGCACAGAGAAGTACCAAGATGCACACACATTATATCTGCAGTGCACAAATTATAGGGGATTAAAACCCTGATTTCCACATTTCCTTCTCAGTGAAAGTGTCTGCTCAACTGGAGCCCAAAGGAAATATTCATCCCCCTTCAAGATGAGTTGTTATGAAAGAATTACTAATAGATGTAATTCAGGGATACATTCTCAATGTTACATCTTAAAAAGGAGAGGGTGTAATTGGTAATAACTGATGTCTTATTGGTCAGCCCACGTCAATAATAGTAAAACTGCACATGCACTAAATTACAGCCAGTTGTGTGTCTCTGCAATTTTCATTTTTAAGAGATGGAAGCAGAAGAGTTTAGATAGATTGTCAAGATGATAAATACACAAGTTCAATGATATTCTTCTTACGGGCACGAGGAGAATCAGATGTAGTGCTTGAAGAAGATGTATATACTTCACAGAGACACATAAAATCAAACATCAGTGTATGCCTGTGCATCTCAAGTGAAGTAGGTGTGGAATACCACTCCATAGAATACTATCTTGATGAGCTCCAAGCCCTCTGTAGGTAAGTTTTTACAGAAAGCTATTTACAGATGGAGAAATTAATAGGGACACAGAGGGGCAGGCATTGTGGTGGCTCCTGGTTTCTGGCTCTTGCTAGGTGCAGACCCCATTGTTATGGACATTTGGGGTGATGAATATGCCATCCCCTCCTAACTCACTTTTAATCCAAGTCTCTCTGTTTTTCAAGTAAAATGAAAAATGAATTAGTAGCTCTTGTATTTTGATTTTGTTGTTACAATATCCTTATAAGGTAAATAATGACATTGTTATTTTATAGTAAGTGTGCTTACATTATTTTCTGGAATTCTCTTTTTGCGTGTTTATTCACCATTGTAACACAGTATAACCTGGCAAAATTACAAACTAGCATGGCCTTTAGTCAGCTGAAGTTAGAAAATTGCAATCCATGTGCCAGGAAGTAGTGACGCAAAAATCCTTAAATTGTGTGCAGGAAGTTTGGACCTTCTGTGGTCATTGATTCAATATACTATGTGCACTTGAGAATGATTTTTATGAAAATGTAAAGTCCACCCGTGCTAACAATAGGAGTTATATATTTCTGCGAGATGACCCCTGGATCTCTGCCTATTTGGACTACATGGCAGGTCATAATGACGTAGCACACCACATCCCTGGTGGGAGCCCTTGGAAATGGTTTTGGCAAACCTAGACTTCAGCTTCACTTGATTGCTGGCCATACAGGCAAGAGCAGTGGGCTCTTGCACCCCGGTCTTCCATCTCTGTCCTTGTACAATCTATACTTAGACTTTCTTGACAAGAAACTCAGAGAAGTTGATGCAGCCCCATGTTACCTGCCAGCCATGCATGACCTGCAGAATACCTGCCAGTCATATGTGATGTATGCAACCTGTGGCCTGACTGGAGTTTCCAGAGAAACAGAGATGCCTTCTAGCCATACGCAGTGTCATTGTTGGGTAATAGGACTGTCAGAAGACGCCCTCTACCTTCCCTTTTTTTGGGCCATATATGAGTATGCTTGCTTTACAATAAATAGATATGTTCAACCTAACTGCCTCTGGTAGTTCTTGCAGAGGAACACCATCACCTCATCCCCTCAGTAGTCATGTGGGGATCTCCTGGTTAGGCCATCCAAGATACATTAAATGATTTCAAGAAGGAAAAAGGAGTTAGCATATATAGCATAGTGGTTAAGATGTTCAACTTACATGCAGGACCTCGTTTTGATTGTCCTGGCTCCTGACTCTTAACTTCCTTCCAAAGCAGATTCTGGCAGGCATTGGTCCTAGAGTTGAGTCCGTAACACCTAGGGAGAAATCTGCGGTAAGATCTCAACACAGTTACTGTGTTGTTTCAGTCACAGCCATTGCAGGAGTCCTCACCTCTGATTTTCTGCCCTCAAGAAAAGGAGCTAAATAATGTTTAGGTGAGCACACACATCTACAAAGAAAGGAAACAGAAAATCCAGGAATGTCCCAACCCCTCGTAGACCACTTGCATACTATGGTGTTTTCTGATTGGGAACTAGCAGCTTTAATGTAGATTTCAGGCAATACTTCAATGGCTTTTATAGAGCATAAGTATTTTGAATGAAGGGAACTTGAATCATTTTCTTGGCATACAATAAGGCCTTTTGTGTCTTAATTTCTTTTTGTATATTTTTCTTAAATGCTAGATTGTATTTTGATATGATCATGGGCTTGTTAAGTGTAGCTTTCACTGTCTTCTACCATTTTTTTATTTGAGGGGCTCTAAGGCAGGTGTATAGAGAGAGGCAAATGTAATATAGAAATTAATCATAAAAGAACTCTAAGAAAACTGAGAGTGTTCAAGCTGTGTGGTCATGAAGTGTGAATACAAGAGGCATTACCAAAATCTTCAGGGAGATTCAAAGCTGAAAAAATGTATGAAAACAATTTTCTTTAAATTGCATAAATCCTAACATTAGGGATATACTATTACTACATCCTTGTGTACTTGAATTGAAGATAGACAATTTAACAGGCATCTGTTTCATTTTCCTTTTACCTACTTTATTTTCCTCTTCTGAAGGAGTTCCGGTTATTGTGAGACACAAAACGTCACATGTGTCCTAGAATTTCATCTCACTGACTTCTCTGAGGATCCAGAGCTGCAGCCCCTCATCTTAGGGCTATTCCTCTCCATGTACCTGCTCTCAGTCCTCGGGAACCTGCTCACCATCCTGGCCATCCTCTCACACTCCCATCTGCACTCCCCCATGTACTTCTTCCTCTGCAACCTGTCCTTGACTGACATGGGTCTCACTTCCACCACAGTTCCCAAGATGATCGTGGACATCCTCAACCACAGGACAGACATCTCCTATGCCAGTTGCCTGACTCAGATGTCTGTGTTTGTCATCTTTGCCTGTATGGATGATTTGCTTCTGACAGTGATGGCCTATGACCGGTTTGTTGCCATCTGTCACCCTCTGTATTACCAGGTCATGATGAACTCTCACCGCTGTGGCTTCCTGGTTGCAGTCTCCTTTGTGGCCAGCCTGTTGGATTCCCTGGTGCACTGTCTGATGGTCTTACAAGCTTACTGCTTCAAAGATTTGGAGATTTCTAGCTTTTTCTGTGACCCTTCTCAACTTCTCAGACTCACCTGCCTTGACGCCTTCACACAGGACATGTTCATATATTTGGTTGGACTTGTTTATGTTTTTTTTCCCTATCTCAGGAATCCTGTACTCTTACTATAAAATAATTTCATCCATTCTGAGAGTCCCATCACCAAGCGGCAGATGTAAAGCCTTCTCCACCTGTGGCTCTCATCTGACAATGGTTTGCTTATTTTATGGAACAGCCCTTGGGATATATTTGACTTCTGTTTTCTCAGCATCTACCAGGAAGGGTGCAGTGGCCACTGCGGTGTATGCTGTGGTCACCCCTATGCTCAATCCCTTTATCTACAGCCTGAGGAACAGGGACATCAAGAGGGCCATGTGGAAAACTCTTGGCTAGCGATCTATTTGGAGTGTCGCTTGGAAAAGTCAGAAGAACTAAGCATCTAGTCCTGAAGATCTTACCTCTCATCAGAACCCACTTGAGGATCTCATGCATGGCTTTCATCTGTCTTCATTGATAACTGAGTATTTACTCTGTTGATCTTTCTTTGTGAGAAGAATCATAGATCCTTTGCATATGTTAACAGACACCTGACTCATGTTGTAGCTATGGTACTTACTCAAGTTCATTATTGATGATCTGGCTCTCCCAGAAAGGTGAAATGGGCTCTTTCGTTACTTATAATTCATATATTTCCCATTACTCATATGTACTCTCTATACACACACACACATACACATTCATCCAACTTGCTTGTCCTGGTTATCTGTAAGGATACAGAATCATTAGATCTTTATGTGAAATCCTCAAGGGAAATTGAAAACTCTGTCACCTGGTCTCCACCAACAGAGAGTCTAATGCCTTCCTTTGATGTATGGCCTGAGCAAGACAAGTCAAGACATCCTGGGCTTGAGAACTTTGCTGCCAGTTAATTAGCAGCTTAAGCGATGGGCATATGATGAGTCATGCTGCTCTTGCTGTTTTCATAAGTGGGTCTGTGACTTCTTACAGTCTAATCTGCATCTGTATTGGTGTGATCCCTTTGGACTTCATGGAGATTCTTAGATGTGTAGGTCCACACCCAACTTCAAATCTAGGACAATTGTCACTCATTATTCCTTCACATTCTCAATCTCCCTCATTTTTCCTTTCCCTCTCTCTTACCTTACTGGAATTTCCTCAAAATATCTGCTGTTGTGTTTATGGCATCCTGTTAGAACCTCTGGATCTCTTTGCTTCAGTCCCTGCTTTTTCGTTGGGTCATTTGACAAGATGGTCTCAAAAATTTTTTTAAAAAGATTTATTTATTTATTGGAAAGTCAGATATACAGAGAGGAGGAGAGACAGAGAGGAAGTTCTTCCGTTTGATGATTCACTCCCCAAGTGAGCGCAACGGCCGATGCTATGCCAATCCGAAGCCAGGATCCAGGAACTTCTTCTGGGTCTCCCACACAGGTGCAGGGTCCCAAGGCTTTGGGCTGTCCTCGACTGCTTTCCCAGGCCACAAGCAAGGAGCTGGATGGGAAGTGGAGATGCAGGGATTAGAACCAGCATCCATATGGGATCCAGGCGCATTCAAGGCAAGGACTTTAGCCGCTAGGCCATGTCACTGGGCCCAGATTGTTTCAAATTTAAAAAGAAAAGCTTGATTGGAAAGATGCTTTCGATTGCTAGACACTGGAAGGTATGAATGGGCCAAAAGCTTTTGCTTTGAAAATACGGAATGTGGCTGTTGCATAGCCAATAATATAAGAGGTGAGGGTATATGGGGACTCCTTGTATCTCTGCCTTACAATTTTTTTCAATGTAGACTTACTGAGAAAAATAAATACTAAGATATAAGTACAACAGTCAGTAAAAAACTGATTTGAAAAGTTAATGGAAAGTTGAATGATTCTCCAAAATTCATTCAATGGCATTTCTGTTGTTCATGATGTGTGTGTGTGTGTATGTTAAACAAAGGTATAATAAATTCAAGAGCACTTTGCTTTTCATCTCTTGGTAGTCTCCATTGCCCTTAGCAATGTTTTATCACTATACTGTTTCCATCATGACTGAATGCAGTATTATTTTAAAAATCACTATGACAAATATCTCATTTCTAAACCACACGTGGATGCTGCATTCATCTTAGATACAGGATTTGCTCATCCTCCCTACAAAACACAGTACAAGCAGAGAAGCAGAGACATTTACAAGTGTGGCATCTCCAGTGAGCAAATAATTCCAAAGAAAATGATGATATCCTAACTCCCTTCTTGTTACAGTGTCTTGTCTCCCAGAATAAAATGGAAATATTATCCTAAACACAAGTGGTATCCAGTCACATGATGGAAGAATGAATCTCAGGTATAATTCCAGGGGGCATATGAATTATTGAAGTTGGGACAGGAAATGGAAATGATGAATTGTCAAACCATGCAGATAGAAAATTTTGTAACCTAAAAACTACATTTGAAGCTCATATCATGCAGAAATGTAGGGAGTCAGAATGTTAAATGATTGTCACAAATAAACATGGGTAACTTGAATAATGTTTCTTTCTTAGGGTGTGATGTGCAATTCATGGAGAGGCTAAAATGAAACATCATTGTCCACAATTACATATCAGGGACATAGGTGCAGTACGTTGCTAATGTGAAAGTCAAGAACTTTGCAGTTACATTTCAACAAGACTATTCACTGGTACATAAAACCCTACTGACATGAATAGGGGCAAAACAGGTTCAGCCACAGCCTGAAATACAATAAATGGCACATTCATTGTTACAGAATGGTCAGGGATGTAACTTGATCGAATCACTAGAGATGGCAAACAGGAAATGGCCCAGGCCAACCTGGATTTGTTTTTGTCTTGAAGGAATTCCAGCGGAGTCTACAACTCAGAAATACACCAAACACATGACCAATATGGAGGCACTCGGTCACAAAATATGTCTACTGTCCTTATATCTGAGAATTCCAAGGTTCTGTCATTATTTACTTAGTGCAACCCTCTGTCACACATTCCAGAATAGATCTTGGTTGCTTTATGTCACTCACCAGATCCTTCAGCTTTCTGGACCTATCCATTTTCTCACTCTTTTTAAAATTATTCCTTTGATACGGTCAATTTAAATGAAAAAAAAAAACGAACAATCTTAAAGCAGAATTTAGATTATCAGAGGCTGGCTGAGATAAAATTGGTTTGTATAAAAGATAGGGGAAGCTGAGTGTGGTTCATTAATTGTGACAAAAATATTATTATGTGAATAGGAGATAGGGGATAATGAGTGTGTGTGAGAATTACTTGGTGATTTTTAAAAAGACTGAATTATTAATATTTTTGTTGTACAAATTTTAAAATAATATGGGAATAAAATATTAGAGTGTGAAATCCTAAATGATTTGAACAGTCAATAAAATATTAGATGACACCAGAGTTTGCCATTGAGCACTGCACTGAATATCTGACATAGTTATGGTATTCCTCATTTGCCATATGGGTATTTACTTCTTCTGATCTAATTCTTCTGATCTAATACACAAATGGATTATATCCATGCCCACACATGCCAGAGTCATGCTCTGGCTAACTTGAGAGCTTGCAAAGGATGCGTGGATCAGTGAGATGATATGAAGAAGAGATAAGACGTGGACCACTATGGCATAATGCTCATAATGAGCAACTCAGAAAAGTTGCCCCCTTTATTTATACAGAAATCTTCACAAGCTTTTGCACATCTAATTGTTTCATTTTGACTTCATTACAAAAGAATGATTACAAAATCAATCCTCAAATACATTATTATTATTTTACTTTAGAGAAAATATTTTCAGTGAGCTATTACTCATTGAAACCTGCAGTGACCTGGCAGAAACCAGAAACTCCACGGTTGTGAGCACATGAGGTTACATAGTGACAAGTGGTTTACTTTTACTCAAAATCAATTTTTACTAAATGCAAAATAATATTGCTTAAAATATTAAGAGTACAAAGTTAAAAGAAGATTATAAATGAAAGGAATTTATAAAATCATATAACATAGATTATTTGCTAAATCTTATGATCAAATCATGCATTAATTACCATCACCTTCACCTAATGCTGATTCAATTATTTTTGTTCTTAATGTTGATTTAATTTTTTTTTCTTTTGTTACAGGACAGTGAAAGGGACAAAGGCAACTCAGCCAATCTACAGAGGGCCAGTACAAGAAATTTCGTTTTATCTTTATAAACTGTTTTCTTTCCCTAAATACAAGTGCCAGTATAAGGTTGAGATTTTAAGCCATTTTGGGGGGGCTTACATTTGTTTCCCTTTAGAAGATGCCCTATATACTTTTTGCTTTCTGTGGTGAGAAACTAGAATGCGTCATATCATGTGTTGTAGTAGTTCGAGGTGCATGGTAAACAAACTCTTTGTACTTCCACGTTTGCCATCTATTCCAAATATTATCAAGCCGTTTCTTAAGAAAAACATTACTTATTCTAGGGCAAACTTCAGGACAAAGGTGGGCACATAAACAGGATGTTTGGAGACATTGTGGGCTCAATTGTATACATTATGGGCTCAATTGTATACTTTTAGCTGTGTGTCATAGCCTTATGTCACTAAAGATGTTTTTATTATAGATGTTTTTATTAAAGATGTTTTTATTATAACATCAGTATAAGGTGTTATATCAGTTACAGGTATCACTTCACATTAGCAGAAAAACAACAACAACATCCTCAGGAGAATTCTATGAAACATCATCAGAGAGGTGATTGAGTGTACATACAATGGGATGAGGCAGCAATGAGGTGACCAGAGACATTCTGCCTGGCCTTGCCACACAGCCAGAAACTCCTCGCAGCCTTGCTAACCGAGGAGCGGTGCTCATCACACACCCACGCCATCTGACCCAACTGCATGATTCCACCACACCCACCCACCGCACACGCCTCCCCCAAACACACATGCATGTAAGCATGTACATAAATTCAACATCTTGGTATTATGTCACTATTATTTAAGAAAGGATACCATGTATAAACAATATTTTAACCAGTAAAATTTCCCCAAAAATCCAATGAACAAGCTGCCAACTAAAGAAAGAGCATAGGCAATGAAAATATGAGCCTATCATTAGATTGTAAATACTACAAATAAAAAATTAAAATAGTATATGATCTGTGACATATGAAATTGAATTCTCTCTGGATGTCTGATCACTAAGAATTATTGACAGGCTAAGAAACCTATGATGATGTGTGAAAATGAAAACCAATAGCTGAGTTTGATACACAACCTGGCATGTTGGAAATCAACAGCAAGAAAGAGAAGGGAATTTCTTTGGAAACATTCCATGTGCATTTATTTTTCTCTTGTTTCGATTAGTATAAACACGCCAGCAGAGATGGGGACATCATGGACCAATTGGCTAATTGGGAGCTCTGGGCATTGAACTCCCAAGTACTTCCCAGTGTTGGTAACTAGCCAGTCTTTTCAGGCTCTGACTTCACAGCGTAAATAGCCCCACATGAATGTCCACTGCCCTTGTGAGCATCTGCATCAGGAGGATGCAGCCTGAGCATGTCTCCTCTCTATTCCTAAGTGTAGAGCCAAAGACTCTTCATACCACAGGCAGAAGAGGATCAGTGGAGCCATCATCACTTGCCATGTTCCTGCCCAGAATCAGCCGAGACCAGTAAGTGCAGAGGGTGATAGAGGAAGTGGGTGGAACCATGCAGGGGCATTGTTTCCTTATCATCTGGACAAACAGGGAACTTAGGGAAGATAGCTGAGAGAGAATCAAGAAGCAAAGTTTTAGGTCAGAGGACTGTGATGTTCATGTTCTGAGTGCCATACTCTGAGCCCTAGGCTGTAAGTAGCTCATTTCATTTCCTCTATAGGATTGCTCACATGGTGTTCCACACATTATTTTGATTATATAGAAATCAAACTTCATGAGGTAAGAATGGGTGATGTCATGTGAGTCAGGTGGTCCACAGGCAGACACAGGCAACATGTCCAGTCCTCCCTCTCCACCCTTTCCCATTACTGCAGGAAGAGACTCCTGTTTGCTCTGACCTTTCTGTGGGGTTTCAGGGTAAACCACAGCAGGTAGCAGCAGGTAAAGTGGCTGGGTGTCAAGACCAAGATCTCAGCAAGGGCAGGTGCAGGGTCATTGAGGGAGGAGCCCCGTCTCTCTGAAGAGCCCACTCCTTCAAGATTGACTCCAATCATTCTGTCTCCCAACTCTTGCAGTCATCCTGCTTAATTCCAAAAGAGACATACAACTGCAATCTTGGCTTCTGTTTTTTACTGCACAAACATGAACGATTTGAACAATGGACCTCAGAGGTACCTCGGCTAACATTAAATCTCTGATGATGAGGGAGGCAAAGAAGAACTTTGTTTGTTTGGCTTCAGAGATGGTGCAATTAGGAATTCTGTCCAAGGCATTGATTGTTTCTGAGCTGTTGAGTGGGTTGTCAGTATCTGAGATACTGCCTTGTCATCTGAATTGATTGCTAGTTTAAAGAATTGCCTTGATAAGGACCAGACAATGAATGATCACAACGTAGATTATTAAAAGAACAGAATGCAGCTTAGTTTTTTACTATTATTGATAATTTATCATTGGCAGTTGCCCTTGTTAAAAAGTATTTATGTTATACAAAGTGAACACCTTTCACATATTTTAGAATACTGATTTAGGTGCAACATAGTTAGAGTTCCCACATACACTTTCTCCTGCCTGCAATCCCAACCCATCTCACATTTTCCTGAATGATTTTTGAATATTTTTTTTATATATTCAGTAATTCATTTGTTTCTTCTTTCAATTAAAATATCTTCTGGCCTGGTGTACTAATTTCCTATTTCTATAACAAGACCTTTGGCTTCTGTCCTTATATAAGACTCCCAATGTTCATAAAAATGGTGCAAACAACGTTTGAAATGCATACATAACCATTTCAAAATATACACTTTTCACATAGAATAGGAAGAAAACAACTTTGCATTAAAGAATGTTTATACTGAAAGGAGTGGAGAATATGACAAAAATACATCAAAATTTCTTTGATGTATAATATCCCCTTGTATAAGAATATGGTACCTGTTTGGAAACTGACTCGTAGACCCTGTACCTTGCAGGACACTTGCACATCCCTCTCTCCAGGTTGTTAATTATAGAAGGGAAGCCTCATTGAACCCCAATATTTGTCCAATAAGATGTGATGTTCCCACACTTGGTGGTTTCCTGTCTGCACTGTAGGTTCTCTCAGCAGTGCCACATGGGCCTAGAGAACAGCATTTGTGTGTGTGTGAAGGACAAGTGCGTTCTGTCATTTCCTTTAAGGGTCTGTACATTATTGCTATTGTTTGTGACTGCTCCAACATGATGAATTCTATATTTAAAAAAAATTAACAAATATTTCTGATCTGAACCTCATCTCGATGCTTCATTTGTCTTATACTTGTCTTAGATTATTAAACAAATGATGCTGCATATCATAGCTTTATCTTTATTCATTCTTCATCCAGTAGAGAATACAACCACAAAGAGGTGTAGTGACCCTTATATGCTGTGTCAATAGTGAGTGAATGACGTCAACAAAAATACCAATATCCTTACTCCCTTCTCAGGCACTTCCTTGTCTGAAAGAGACAAATAGAAATATCCAACATAGATGATATATTTACTCAGTTAACATATGTGAATGATTTCTAGAGATTATTCGATGTTATATTTGAATGTACATGTATTTTTAAAGGTTTATTTATTTTATTGCAAATTCAAATACATAGAGAAGAGGAGAGACAGAGAGGAATATTTTTCATATATTGATCACTCCCCAAGTGCCACAATGGCCAGAATTAAGCTGATACAAAGCCAGGAGCCAGGATCCAGGAGCCTCTTCCGGGTCTCCCACATGGGTGTAGGGTTCCAAGGTTTTGTACCATCCTCGACTGCTTTCTCAGGCCACAGGCAGGGAGCTGTATGGGAAGTGGGGCTGGTTGGATTACAACTGGTGCCATGAGGGATTCTGGTGCATGCAAGGCAAGGGTTTTAGCCCTTTTGCTGCCACAACAGGCTCTGAATATATATTTTAAAAGCATGTGGCTGATAATGATTTTTTCTTTTAAATTGGGACAGAAAATGCTAATGCCTTAATAAATTGGTGCAAGTATCAAATTCTATAACTCAACTGTACTCCATTCACATATCTTATAGAATATTCTTATTGTCAAGGAAAAGTCATCCTGGACTCTCATGTACCTCACTAAGTAAGATACAAACATCAGTTACTGCTCACTGACTAAGATATTGAAGATTTCTCTGCGCACTCCTCCTAAAACTGTTCTGCTCCTCAATCATTAATATATGGCTTTTTTGAGTTATAAGCCTGTTTGGAATATCCTAAATTTCACAAAGATCCGTAAAATCTTGCTTGAATACTATAAACAGCTAAATGTAAATATGGAAATAAAAGGGGACGTGAGGCAGCTGAATAATACCATACAGCTATTTTAAGGTTTATAACAGTTGGTTATAAATAAACTAAAATTGAGATGTCAACAAAGTAGTTACAGAACTTGCATTTTCTACACATTCATCATTCGGTAGCATGTTAGTTAACTTTATGATGTTGTAAATTCCATTTTATTTCCTGTTGTTGATTTTGTATTGTGGCTTTTAATTTGAGGGGATGATATTCTGTCATCTCTACTTTCAGATCATGGACACCCAAGGAAACTGTTAAATTTATCTTTCCAATAAGATACTGGACTTTCTGCATGGTACATGCCCACAATGATGGAATTAGGACTCTATCAACTTTACCACTGTAATACTATACAGGAAATCAATGTGTTAGAGAGGGATTAAGGGAAATCCAAGAGCCTATAGAAGTATGTCATAAAATGAAATAATAAAATTTAAAAATATAAGAGTATTTTTATTGTGACAGGAAAGAAGGCAGAATGCCAAACTATCATAAAAGTCCTGAACAAATTAAATGATGCTTCTCTCAGGTGAACCAAATTAGGGGCAAAATACGTATCACATAACAGTTGTGAATTTCAAAATTCCATCCCCACCAAAAAAACAGCCTCTACCCTTCTTTTTCCATTTTATAGCATTCTTATCATGAGGCTTAGTGATATCTTTGTGTTATGTCCATGACTAGATGAGCTAACTACACATGCTAGTGCTAAGCAATTGTTTATCATATTTAACCAACATTGCTTTCTTTCCAAAAAGTAATTCAGGTTATATTGAATTCCAAAATCGCACACGTATCTCAGAATTCCAACTCATGGTCTTCTCCAAGAATCCAGATCTGCATCCTGTGCTGCTGGGACTGTTCCTTTCCATGTACCTGCTCTCAGTGCTCGGGAACCTGCTCATCATCCTGGCTGTCACCTCAGACTGCCACCTGCACACACCCATGTACTTCTTCCTCTGCAGCCTGTCCTTTGCTGACGTGGGTCTCACCTCCACCACGGTTCCCAGGTTGATTGTTGCCATCCTCACCCACAGGACAGACATCTCCTATGCTGGTTGCCTAACTCAGATGTCTTTCTCCATCATCTTTGGGTGCATGGATGATTTGCTGCTTACAGTGATGGCCTATGATCGATTTGTTGCCATCTGTCACTCCCTACATTACCAAGTCATCATGAACCCTCACTGCTGTGGCTTCCTAGTTGCAATGACATTTGTGGCCAGCCTGCTGGATACCCTACTGCACAATGTGATGGTTTTAGAAGTTACCTGCTTCAAAACATTGGAAATTTCTAGCTTCTTCTGTGACCCTTCTCAGCTTCTCAACCTCACCTGCACAAACACCTTGACCCATGACATATTTATATATTTTGTTGGGCTTCTATTTGTCTTTTTCCCTATCTCAGGGATCTTTTACTCTTACTATAAAATCATTTCCTGCATTCTGAGGGTCCCATCTCCAGAGGGGAGGCATAAAACCTTCTCCACCTGTGGTTCTCACCTCACAGTTGTTGGCTTATTTTATGGAACAGCCTTTGGGGTGTATTTGACCTCAGCTTTCTCAATATCTACTAGGAAGAGTGCAGTGGCCTCAGTGACATATGCAGTGGTCACCCCCATGCTCAACCCATTCATCTACAGCCTGAGGAATGGGGACATCAAGAGGGCCATGTGCAGGGTCTTCAAAAAACAGTCTCATCTAGTTTCTGTGTCCTCCATCTGATCCGTGGGTTTGACAAGACGGCAACATAAAGTATGTAGACATGAGAATCTCACTCCGTTCACCCATCCAGTTATGAGACTCTCATGGTTTTCTTTCTTCTCCATATTTTCTGACTGACTATTGCTTCCTTTTGTCTTTTCTGTAACAGAGACTATTAAATAAGTGTGTATATATGGTTCTATTTATTACTCTAGGTTCTTTTTCTTTTTCCTTCCTACTTCAAGAATTCAAGTGACCAATTTCAATATGAATGTTGGAAAATAGATTTTTTGATTAAAATTAAGGAATTTGTATATAATATAATAATATATTATGTATATTATATATATATACATATATATATAATGATAACAAAGATGTCAACATGAGATGTAACCCAGAAAATGGGTTTTGGAGTAAAATGGGGATTCTTTTTACTACCTCTCAGTTTTAAATTTGAAATTAGTCTGAGGTGTTAAAAAAGATGCATAATAAATAAAATCATTATATGAAAAGCCCAAAATAATTAATTTATTTTTTGACAGTCTGCTATTGAATACTCCAGTAAAAGTTTTAACTTTAATATTGTATTCCTTTTCTTGTGGCAAGATGTGTTTGAGAGGGGTTCAGGCCTTGAGATTGGGGGCAGCTTGTTGCTCCCTGCAGTGTGGTGACTGTGGGGGTTGCCACTGCTGGGTTGGAAACAATTCTGGGGACTCAGGCCTAAGCCACTGTTGGAAGGCAGTAACTGAATCCTTGGATTTGGGCGACCAGTGCACCAAGTGCTGCCAGGCTCTGCTCCTGGCCCCCCTGGCAGCTAACTCTGGGGTTTTGGGGATATGTAGGGACACCCATGGATAAAGCCAGTTTTAGTGTAGGTGAGAGATGAATTCTGCCTGATTCCTAGTAACATGGTCATGAAACTTTCTGGCAAGCGTGGGGACTGAAATCTGGTGGTTTGGAGGGGAGAGTCCATAAGATCCATTCGGGCCAGATTGATCCTGAGATGGACTGTTAGCACAGCACATCACTAACTTCCACACAACAGTCCACACCAAAGCTCCATGGATTGAAGCCTGTATTGCAGGGTTAGGTACAATTACCTGATTGGGTGGTGGGAGAGTGGACTGGTCACATTTGGCAGGGTCAAGACACTAACCAGCATGTGAGAGAATGTGGTCCATGGGTAGATTCTGTGAGGGAAGTGTGGACACAATCCTGTGGAAATATAAGTCCTGCAAATTAGCTCGCGAGCTGGGGTGGCAATGAGCTAAGTTAGGAGTGACCATGGCACCTGCCATCACTTCTGGGTAAAGGAACCATTGGCAAACTGGGCAGGTCAGGGCAGCAACATCTGAACGTGCATCTTAAATTAGGATGTGGGTTGGGCCTAGAAGCAACTGGAAGGAGGAGGACCGCATAGGGCCAAGCAAACCTCAACTCAGAACAAGAACAGAAATCTGGATGGAGCACATGTCATTCTGATCTAGGTTCTGACACTAAGTGGTCTGCATGAGGCAGGGATATTACAGAACAGCATTGAAGGTTGAGACAGGTGAGGGGCTAAGCCAACTGGGTCAGAACACCCACTGGCATGCCCGCAATCTAGGGCTGGGAATAGACTTGGTTGGGGAGTTGTGAGAGTACACCATTTCTGGGATGGGATTCCCATGCTAGGGTATGGGGGCTGCGTTCTGGTCTGGGTACGGCTGCAATATCCCTTGGCACAAGTTTGGACTGTGGCTGGACACACCAAACTGAGCTAGGCGCCAGCACCACCTGGTGCTCTGGAGAATCTGGGTAGATGTAGAATGGACTAGGCTGTGTCTCCACTGCTACTGAGCCATATGTGAGCAGTGTCTGGGTATGGACAAGCCTTGGATGGGATGAAACATCCAACATTAAGAACTGGAGTTGATTGAAGTCCAGCAATGAGGGCTGGCCCATGGAACCACCAGTATGCACAAGATCTGGCATAAGGAGAGGTTCTGAAAGAGCAGCTTGTGAAACTTTTCTGTCAGTAAACAGTCCCTACAGTTGAGTGCAAGAACCACAATATGGAGCAACCCAGAACAGGCCAGAGGAATATACCCAACATTATACATATGGCACAGGTGGGGGACAGACCAGGCTGAACCCTTTACATCAACTGTTGGCAAATCCAAACACCAGAATAGAGTGTTGATTGGGCCAACTTCAGTCACAACACATACCAGGGCAGAATAAGGAATGCCAAGGTGTTGTGAGCCATACCAGACGTGGTTGCAATGCCCAAACAGCACACGTGAAAATTGGGGGGAGGCAAAGCTGGCAGGGGAATTTGGGCTGCCCTGCTGGACAACCACTCCCACTGGAGAGCATGAGTTGGAAAGGGGTCAGACCAGACCAGGCAGGGCTACAACACCTGTGGGCCTCATGTGGGTTAGATTGGGGAAGGGCCAGATTGGGCTGACTGTTCTGACTGGTGCAAGCAAAAATTAGAGTGGGTGAAGGTTGGCCTTTGCCACATCACCAACTGGCAGAGGCTGGCACTGGGAGATAATTCTGTTAAGTTAAATGCCAGAACCACCTGGAGAGTGCATAACCAGAAATTGGAGGGTCCTAGTAGGGAGATAGTGGACACCTCCCTCTGCGTAACCACTCCCACTGGAGAGCACAGTATGTGTGTGGGCTGAATAGTAGGTTGGTTGGATTGAACTAGGTTTCAATGCCCACTGGCAAGCACAAGAGCTAAATGGAATGTGGGACAGACTGAACAAGTCTGCGGTACATACTGGCATGCATGGGAACCAGGGTAGGGAACAGGCCTAGTTGGGTTATGGGGAGTTGCCCCAACTAGGCTGCAGCTCCCAATTTGTTTGCATGCAGACCAAGTTTGAGGTGGGTAGGATCGAGCTGGACTACATCACTCATTGGTTCAAGTGGATGACAGGGCTGGAAACAGAACTGACCCAGCAATTGCTTCGACCAGCATGTGCATAAGCTGATTGGGGCAACGGACTGTGCCCGACCCTGTCCTGGCAAATTCACACAAGAATCAGGTTTGGAATCATCTTAGATGAAGTTTCTTTGGAGATCCCTCCAACTGAACTGCTGATCTCAGAACCCTAATCATGAAGACACTATGTCAGCCTGTGAATTCTGAATAGGTTTCATCATGTTTGGAATGGCAAAATTGGAACAAATCAGACATGTTGAACTATCAAAACTGCTTGAGCAGGACCCTCACAGCATGCCTCATATCAGGGACCTGCGATGGGTGGGAGGCTGGGTGGGGCTTTTCCCTTTGTTTCTCCTGAGCCCAGATACAGGGGAAAAAATGATATTAGTGTGGAAACAAAGGCATTACCCACTTCCCTGTAGCCCTTGACCCTTTGTACCCTAACGAACTAAGTAAAATTGTTTAAAAAGAGAAATTTAAAAATATTTTTAAATCTTTTATGGATATAATTTGAATAGGTTTAATGTATTTCTTAAATAAAATTTTAAGATATTAGTCATATTTCAATGGCTGTCATCTCCTTTAGTTTTTCTACAATGTTCTTTACATTTTTAAATTAATCTACCAGATAACAGGAAATGCAATATAGTTGGTCATTCATCTGCTGTTTACTCAGAGGGATTAAGCATTAAAAAAAAAACAATGTGAACCTATTTAGGATGTTCTGCTTCCTCCTCTGATAAATTCATCACATTGTCTGAGGCATGACATAACTGACACTGCTTATACCCCAACACCGTGGGTTCCACTATCATTGATGGAACAACAGTCTTTTCATAGCCTTCTTCATATCTGTGTTCCTCAGGCTGCAGAAGAAGGGGTTCAGCATGGGGGTGACCACTGTGTACATCACCGAGGCTGCTGCAGTTGAAGCTGAACTTGGGGCAGCATTGGCACTGAGGTACACACCTATGCAGATACCATAAAATAGGAAGATGGTGGAGATGAGAGGCACAGGTGGAAAAGGCTTTACGCTTGCCCTGTTTTGATGAGATGGCACGGATGGAGGAGGTGATATTGAGTAAGAGTACAGGATCCCAGCCAGGGTACCATCCTCTAAAAGCACAGCTGAAAAGTGCATTATGAGGTCATTGAGAAAGGTGTCAGAACAGGCTCTGTAGATTACTTGATTTAACTCACAGATAAATGAAGGATTTCCAGGGGCATCTGCAGAAGCTCAGTCTCAGCATCAACAAGCTGTTTAACAAGCCACACGGTATAGGGATGGTCCAGCACAATAGAACGAGCTGCACACAGACATGGGGGATTAATGATGACCCTGTCATGCAGGCGGTTACAGACAGCAACAAACTGGTCATAGGCCATCACAGCCAGAAGATAGTCATCTAGTGCTGAAAAGATTATGAAGAAGAACAACTGTGTGATGCAGCCTGCAGAGCCAATGGCTCTGCTGTGTGTCTGAATGTTCACCAGCTTCTTGGGGACGGTGGTGGAGTTGAAGCAGATGCCAGAGAAGGACAGGTTGGCAAAGAAGAAATACATGGGTGTGTAGAGGTGTGGGTCTGAGAGGATGGCCAGGATAATTAACAGGTTCTCGATGACAGAGATCACATACATAGAGATGAACAGCCTAAATTTAATAGATTGTAGTTCCAGCTCTTCTGAGAATACCAGGAGAAGGAGTTCTGAAAGCTGAGTTTCATTTCTCAGTTTCATGTGGTGTAGATCACTGTCAGGAAGAAGTAGTTGAACCTGAAACATATTCATAAAAACAGATGTAACCAACGCAGCAGAAATTCCAAATTTTTGTTGTCTCATTCAGAATTCGAATTCTCAGCACACTCACATAGCTTACAGCCGACATTGGGATATCACTCTATCAAACTTTGTTCATATTCAGCTCCTTCTTTACACTCTCTCTTTTGTCACCTGACAGTGTTGTCAGGCACAATTTGCTGACCAACTGCACGTGTGAAATGTTGTGTGCAATGGACCTCGTATTTTCGCAGATAGATTCCTTATGACTGAAGAGTCAGAGATGACCTTACTCACAACAAAGCAATATGTTCTGCCTTGCGTTGAATCACTGGAGAATGTTAGGTTTTATTCATTTGAGTGGCAGAGAGAAAGGATGATAGGTAGCTCTCACCAACTGGGTCACTCCTCGGGTAGTGGGGTCTGTGCAGTGGGTGTGGAGGACATAAAGGTGTGTGGAGAACTGTTCCATTGCAGGAAGGGCTGCAAGGATTTTCCCTCTGCATGGCAGGGCCCGGGTGGATATCTCTACAAGCCACTTGAAGGCAGTTCCACCTTCCTTTGCATGGACACCAGACCATCCCGCTGAATAATTCTGTAATCTATCCAGGCATTGTTTATTGCTGTGCAGTTGGTTTTTTACTATCAATGTGAGCTTGGAGGTTAATGTAGCTGATAACTGCAAAAGGGCCTTTTATTATTTATTATTTTATTATTCATGCTGTCTATCTCTGCTGTCTCCATTTGACCATCCTTGATCTTTAGGTTCCCCCTTTTTGTGATGCATTTTTTCCCTTAACTGATTCAAGATTAATCTGTAGAATGGGGATTGTAGTAGGAATATGTTACTGATTGATATTGAGAATTTCTATTGAGATCTTTAAGGTGAAACAAAGGGCAAAATTATCCTTGGAAACACCCACTTGACTATGAGGTGAAAAGTCTGTGCCATGGCGTGTGGCTGTTTCTGTATAAATATAAGGGTGGCAACTTCCTTGCATTGTCCATTATGATTCTGAAATCATACTGGTCCATTTATTTTCTCTTATGCCTACTCAAGCACCCTTCGCGAGTTCCGAACTCAGTTGGAGCTGGACTCTGGCACTTGGTGACTGCAGCTGCTGATCCTTGGCCATGAGCTGATGTTGGGAGCTGGGAACTGAATCTGGGTCTCCCACTGGCAAACACAAGAGACTGAATGGGTGCAGGCCAGCTGAGCTAGGCCACAGCCCAGCTGACAAGTTCCAGGACTAGATGTGACTCATGCTGGGGAAAATTGCAACAGCTCCTGGCAGGTACAAAATCTGGTGTTAGGAACATGCCTTACAGAGGAACTGTGGGCACTTTCCTGCCAGGCTGTACCTATTGCTGGGTCACAGAAACCATCAGTTCATGTGAGAATTGGGTCTAGGCAACAATGTGTCCATCTGCTGGTATAGGTGATAGACTGAATCTGACCCTGCCCTGGCCAGTGCACAGACGAGTCAAGTCTGAGGTCACCCCAAGTAAGATCTCTTGCGGGTTCCCCAACTACCTCATTAAACTCTAACCCTGGAGTACAGGTGTTAGGAGTGTGTCTCCTCTGTTGCTGATGCCTGAGTAGTAGTGGACATCATGGAAGACATGAAACTCAGCTCTTCTGGGTCAGTAGGGGATGCTGATTCTTTCTTCAGAGGATTGTTCTTGAAAGCATCAGTGGGTTCTGGGACCTTTATCAGACTGGCCTGAACCCACACCAGTTCACAAACCTGCTGACAGATACTGTGGCCTTGTCCAGCCTGGTCCAGCCTGAACTCTGCCTTCCACTCACCAATGGGAGCTCTAGCCCAGCAAGTTTCCTTAATAGGCCTGTTATCATTCCTGGGTCTTGTGTGTGTTGGTAGGTGTTTCAATTTAACCTGTCTTGGTACATCCACAGTCTCAGCTCTTGCAGGTAAGTGTTATAGCCTAGCCCAGCAGGGCACAGCACACTTCCTTTCCAGGCTCTCTTATGTGAGAGCAATTTCTCAGGTTTGGTCCCACCTAGCCTGCCTTCAGACCTGGCCTGCATAAATGCTGATGTGTACTACAGATGTGTCCGGCCAAGCCCCCACCCCAAAGCCAACTCTCATGCTCCCCAGGGGGAACTGCACACTTGTGAGCTCCCCAAGTTCTGTCACTGTGCCTGTTCCCAGCTCTGGATCTCACACATGCCAGTGGGGGCAGTGGCCCAACCTGATATGATCTGCCCTCAGTCCTGAGCCTTGCATGTACTGTCCCTACTTGGTTTCCTCACAGCCTCCGCTCCCATGAGTGTCAAGTGGGTTCTGGTCAGATGATTTTGTGGTCCAGCCTGGCGTGGTCTGTCACCACCCCTAGTTCTCCCCATTGCCAGCTAGTGTGGTTGTCTCAGGGAAGTGAGACCACAAATATCCTGGAGAATCTACTCCCAAATCCAGTTCTTATACATTCTGGTGGGTGCTGTTGGCAATCTTGATGTAGTCTATCATTGCGCTAATACAAACCAGCAAGGTATGCCCACTAGCACACATCTTTTGCATGCACCGATGGGAAGCAGGTAATCCTTTTTATCCTAGCCTATGCCTCCCAGGTGGGGAAGGGCCTTGGCCTGTCCCAGACATACCCTCCGTTTTCCCTGTCTAATTCATTCCATCATACCTGTCTTCCTGCAAGTTCAGTGGCCAGGTCATTGGAAGAACACAGAAATCATTCTTCTCAGGTCAAACATGCTCCCAGCCACTCCCATTCCAATATGTTCCCAAGCCTCCTTCCCCAGGCAAGCTGCAGCCACTGCTGCCTGGAACCATGGTAGCATGTCCCAGCCTGGAGTCCCCCTGCTTCTCCACTTAGCATTTAAACAAGAAAGAAAGCAAAAAGGAATAAACAACCCTGAATGCATAGGGAGATAGTTAACACAGATTTGGCATTAAGCAGGCCCAGAATTCATACGAGCTACTAGCTGCTTTTCTCCCAGCACTATACTTTTACCTAGGCACAAGGCAGACTGGGTAGCTGTGCTCCAATTTTGATCCACTGTCCTTGAATTGTGCCTGAGAATGTGGTGGAAGATGACCTGTGTGTTTGGGCCTCTGCCATCTTTGTGCTTTAACCTGTTCTAGTTTCAGTTGTTATGACCACTTCAGAAATAGGAAATCAATCTCTCTCTCTCTCTCTCTCTCTCTCTCTCCCTCCCTATTTTTACCTCTTTTTCTCTCACTTTTTTACACAAAAATAAATACATATTAAACACAGGCAAGTTAACCATAGTAAAAAATATTTTGTTATTATTTAGTTAATATACTATTATTTAGTTACGTGCAGTTGTGTTTATTTTTATTTTCTACATGTACATACTTTCCTCAGTCTGACCACCTATATTTTAAACCTTTTGAGCTTGAAAAAGAAAGTGGAGATTAAAAATGTTGAACTGGGCCCGGTGTAGTGGCCTATCAGCTAAAGTCCTCACATTGAATGCACCGGGATTCCATATGGGCACCGATTCTAATCCTGGCAGCTCCACTTCCCATCCAGCTTCCTGCTTGTGGCCTGGGAAAGCTGTTGAGCCCAGATCCTCTTCCAGGTCTCCCACGTTTGTGCCTGGTCCCAAGATTTTGGACCATCCTTCATAGCTTTCCCAGGTCACAAGCAGGGAGCTGGATGGGAAGTGGGGTTCTTGGGATTAAATGGCGCCCATATAAAATGCTGGCATGTTCAAGGGGAGGACTTTAGCTACTTGGCCATGGCGCTGGGCTCTCACACGATGTCTTTTTAACAAGAAATCATATCATGAGAGATGTGGACATTTCAATTCTGCACACTTAGCCTCATGCAGTTCAAGGAGCATGTGTAATTGTTATGCTAATTAAGGTTTCATCAACAGGCATCTGTTACATATAAACAAAGGAATATCATTCAGGTAATAAAATCTTATCTTTCTGGAACCAATTCTGTGCAACTGGAGAACAGTATGTATACTCAAACAGGCCAATTCTTAAAAAAGACAAATTTATGTACTAAAGAGAATACTGAATTGTTACAGGAATGAAAGGTAGGAAGCAGTTTATACACTGTAAAAAATACACATGGAATTAAAAGTTGTTTAGCACATAGATTAACTCCTCATGCATTTCTATTTCTCCATAAAATTTCAGATCCCTTTTATTTCTGGAACAATGATTTCAGTAAATGTGGGAAAAAAAAATGAAAAATCAGAAAAAAACTGTGTGCCACTAGAGAAAACACACAATGCAATGCAGTTAGCTTTCATTTGCAGTGAAAACAGAGGAATTAAGCATTAAAAAAATATAAAACTAGACAGTGAACAGACCAAGCAAGCTCTGCTTCCTCTATTGGTAAATTCATCACAGTATTTGACCCTGAGTATGAGACATGAGTCATGGACACTGCTCAGCCCCAAAACTGTGGGTTCCACTATCATTTATGGAACAACAGTCTTTTCAGAGCCCTCTTCATGTCTGTGTTCCTCAGGCTGTAGATGAAGGGGTTCAGCATGGGGGTGACCACGGTGTACATCACTGAGGCTGCTGCAGTTGAGGCTGAACTTGGGGCAGCACTGGCACTGAGGTACACACCAATGACTGTGCCATAAAATAGGGAGATAGTCAAGAGATGAGAGGCACAGGTGGAAAAGGCTTTATGCTTGCCCTGTTTTGATGAGATGGCTCGGATGGAGGAGATGATCTTAGAGTAGGAGTACAGGATCCCAGCCAGGGGACCTCCTGCCAGCAGCACAGTTGCAAAATTCATCATGAGATCATTGAGAAAGGTGTCAGAACAGGCTCTGTGGATCACCTGATTCAATTTACAGTAAAAGTGAGGGATATCCAGGTGTGTGCAGAAGCTCAGTCTCAGCACCCGTAAGCACCAGTGAATCCAAAGCACCTATGACCCAGCGCACCAGCACTAGCTGCACACAGTGCCAGGGGGTCATGTTAGCTATGTAGTGCAGAGGGTGACAGATGGCGACAAGCCAGTCATAGGCCATTACAGGCAGGAGAAAGTCATCCCATCCAGCAAATAATATGAAGAAGAACATCTGTGTGATGAAGCCTGCGTAGGTGATGGCTCTGCTCTGCATCTGAATATTCACCAGCATCTTTGGGATGGTAGTGGAGGTGAAGCAGACATCCACCAAGGAGACATTGGTGAGGAAGAAGTACATGGGTGTTTGGAGGTGTGCGTCTGAGAGGATGGCTAGGACAATGAGTAGGTTCTCACTGACAGTGACTAGATATATGGAGAGGAACAGCCCAAAAATGGGAGGTTGCAGTGCTGTGTCCTCTGAGAATCCCAGGAGAAGGAATTCTGAAAGCTGAGATTGGTTTCTTATTTTTGTGTCATACATTTCACTACCAGGAGGAAGTATTTGAAGCTGAGTCATATTCATACAAAGCAGATGTAACCAGCAGAGCAGAGATCCAAAATTCATGTTTTTCCATTCAGAATGTAGCTCCCAAATTTGCAGATGACTCAGTCACATTCTGATCCTTTCCAGGGAAATTAACTTCCACTCTCAGTTCTTCACTAAAACATCAAATATTTCTGACATTTAATGAGATATTCTTTGGCCACTTGAGAAATATCAATTCATCACTGGTCACAAACTCACTATTGATTTTCCAATTAAATGAATGACCAAGAATGGAGGGGAAGATGCAGTATATTATATGTTGTTCCAAATGACAATGGGGTTCATTTTGCTTTTGAATGATAAGTGATCTTCAGTTAAATGGTGCAACCAAAATCAGAACAGCTATGACTTATGGTAAATGATTCAATCAAGCAAAGCAAAGAGGAATCACATAGGATGTTGAATGATAAGAGCAAGTCAACATGCAGCTTGGTTGCAAACATGCATAAAGGTGACTTATTAAGATCATTTTAGAGAATCAACTTTTTAGGCTTACTAACAGTGGTGTGGGTCTTAGGATGAGTTAATGAATTTGAAAATTGCAAAACAAGTCCTTTTACAAGTCCTCTTAAACTTAGCAGCATGCATCATGATGTCTATGAAATGCAGCTAATAGATGCACTTATTTTTGTTCATATGGTTTGGAAAATATAGAGTTCCTTGATTTTTTATAACCTCCCCTAACTACAGATTAAGTCATATTTTTGCACGAGATATTTTGGACCATAGCAACCTACCATCTAAGTACATTTTGCATTGCCCTGACCTACAATTGAGTGCACACCAAAGGTCTGCATGGCAGAAAAACTGTTGAAAATGGTCAATCTTTGTAGGTAAAAAGACAACGAAGGTAGGAATAAAACTCTCTCTCCTGACATTACAAAAGGAAAACAATGAAATTGCAGGAGAAAATGCAAGTGGCTGGAAACACCAGCTTTTATCCAATTCACAGATGATGCAGTAACTGTCATGCAGGTATCATGGATAGAACTCTTACTGGATCCTGAAGATAACATGGAGTCATGCGAGAATGCAGTGTCAGCAGAGAGAAGACTGTTAACTCTCAGGATTCTCATGCAAGCATTTTCCCTCACCTGTCACTTTATTGGTAATATGGGAAAGTCAGTTACATTTCAATTTCACAAACTGAATTGACAGAGTGATGACTCAGTCTGCAGAGGCTAGTAAATGCCTAGGGATTAAACTTTCCCCCCTCTACTCAGTCTCATGTGATGAACAATCAAACTCCTTGACACTGCAAAACTCATATGACCTCTCACTACATGACATTTACCTTCACATGGAAAATTTCAGACCATATCTCTCCCAAACCCCCAAATGCTACAAATTTGGCTGTATGTACTCTAGGCAGCTTACACCTCTCTCTGTCTACTAAAATTGATCTTTTCTTGGGCCTGGCGCGGTGGCGCAAGTGGTTAAAGGTCCTCGCCTTGCACGCCCGGGATCCCATATGGCCGCCGGTTCTAATCCCGGCAGCCCCGCTTCCCTTCCACCTCCCTGCCTGTGGCCTGGGAAAGCAGTCGAGGATGGCCCAAAGCTTTGGGAACCTGCACCCGCGTGGGAGACCCGGAAGAGGCTCCTGGCTTCGGATCGGCGTAGTATCGACCCCTTGCGCTCACTTGGGGAGTGAATCATCGGATGGAAGATCTTCTCTCTGTCTCTCCTCTCTGTACATCCGCCTTTCCAACAACAAAATAATAAAAATAAATATTTGAAATTGATCTTTTCTTACCCCCAATTCCTCACTAAAATTACAATTGCCAAGGAGATCCAAAAAATTTGCTACCCTTTGATAATCATGAAAAATGCACTCATTAGTGAAACATAGCAGTCACTAACCCCAATTTATTTCAGATGTTAGCTAGGTTAGTTAAGTACTCGTTTTAGCCAAATAAAAGTTCTCTGTCCACAGCCTGGGACACCTCTTGCAATGTCCGCTTGGCATACCTACGTGTGAACTGCGGGAAGAAGGTGTCAGTATGGAATCCCGAATTCCTCCCAAGGTGATGGATGCTGGAGACTGATGCTCCGTAGCAGACATGGCAGAGGGAAGGAGGGAGGCACTGGTCCCTGAGCCAGATTCTGGCAGAAATGCAACAACCAGGCTGCTTCTAGCCCAAGGTTGCACACTCTGAGGCACCACAGCAGAGGAGTTACTTATAGCTCCAGGCACCTGCTCATTAAGCAGCTCTCTGACTTCTAAGCACCAGCTGGCCCCTGGGCACTCTGACCATGACAGAAAGCAGGTGTTTCCCAAGAGATCATGATGGACTCAGGTGAATCCTCTTTCTGTTTCTGCTACTCTGCAGCAAATGCAAATAGCTGCCCTTCAGTATATCACTTCAAAATGTTTTGTTTAGTAACACAGGGCAGTTCCCAAAGACAATTATTATGTGTTTACCCTAGTATGTTGTGATTAATGCTGAATGCAAAATAATGTAGAAGTGGAAAGAGCGTTTTGAGATTTGATGGTTGTTTCTACTCCCATGATTGTGTGATTTCTCTAATTTTTCACTTGTTGACTATGATGGTTAGTGCTGTGCTAAGTCTGTGACTGCTATGTTGCCGTTAATATTTTTTAATCCTAACTTACAATAATTTGTGATATAGTTCAAAATCATTAGAGACATAATGATTAGATTAGATTAGATATGATTATAATGATATAATGTTTTCTCAGTACTTATTTCTGACAGCTCTTTATGGAGATGCAAATGCCTGGTAGGGAAACTTACCTTGCTGGCTATTGCATCCACTGGTAAGCACAATAGCTGGGACTAGGAGTTGGGCAGTCATGAGTGGGACTGGCCAGGCTGGCAAATGCGAGAGCCTTAATGGGTGCAGACCAGCTGAGCTAAGCCACAGCCCAGTTAACAACTGCCAGAACAAGATGTTAGCCATGTCAGGACAAATTGCAGCAGCCCTTGGCAGGTACAAGATCTGGTGCAGGGAAACGCCTGGCAGGGGAACTGTAGACACTTCCCTATTAGGTGATACTTAAAAAGGGCCATACCATCTATCAGTCTATGTGAGAATTAGGATTGGGGTACCAGAATCTCCATTACCTAGTACAAGTAATGGATTTATGCTATCTCTGACTTGGCCAGTGCACACAAGAGTCAAGTCTGAGGTCACCACAGGTGAAATATTTTGGAGCCTCTCCAAGTGGATCACTGGAGTCAAAACCTAGAGTGCATGTGTTGGGACTGTTTCTCCTCAGTTGTTTATGCTTGAGTAGGGGACATCATAGGAGTCATGACAGGCAGCTCATCTGGGTCAACACGGGATCCTGAGTGTGTCATCAGAGGTTGGCTCCTTCAAGCACCAGTGGTAGCTGGGCCTAATCCAGACTGGCCTGTGTCCAGACCAGCCCACATGGATGCTGACAGGTGCTGTAGCTTGCCCAACCTATCCACACATAACCCTGCATCAAACACTAACTAGTGGGAGTTACAACCCGGGAAGAGAGTCCAAGAGTTTCAATAGTGGGTATACAGCAAGCCCCAGGTCTTGTGCATGTTGACAGTGTTTTAACACCACCTGCCTGTGCACACAGTCTCTGTTCTTGCTTGTGGGTAATTTAGCCCAGCCCAGCTGGGCACAGCGTACATCTTGTCCATGCTCTCTTGTGCGTCAGCATGTGCTCAGACTTGGACGAAACAAACGCTGTTTTGTTAGGCAGACTTCCCTGGCCTAACCCACAACCAGCCATGACTTTTCTAATCCCCAGGAGCAACTGAATCCTTATATGGGAATTCCCCAAGTTCTGTTGCCAGGCCTGATCACAGCCCCAGATCTCACACATGGCGTTTGGGGCAGTGGCCCTGTTTGGCATCATCTGCCCTCAGTCCTGGCCTTTTCATGTGCTGGTCCCACTTGTTCTCCTCATAGCCCGAGATCACTTGAGTGTCAGGTGGATTCTGGAAAGATAAGTTTCTGGTCCAGCCTGGCCTGACTTATCACCACCTGCAGTTCTCCATGTAATCCAGCAGGTGCTGTGATCCTACAAGGGTGAGCCCATAATCTTCTAGAGAATCTACCTCTAAATCCAGTTCTTTTGCATCCTGGTGGTTGCTGTGCTCCCTCCAAATGTGGCCCATCCCTGCTCATGGAGATCTACTGTGGTCTAACCCAGCCAGGTATGCCCACTATCACCAGTCTTTTTACACACCAGCATGTAGCAGCTGTTGCTACTTTAGTCCACTACAGGTATTGCACCTGGGCTGGTTCTTTGGTCTGACTCAGATATGCCCTCTGTTTTTTTGTTTTGTTTTGTTTTGTTTTTGATTAAACCATTTCTCCTTACCTGTCTTCTTGATGGTAGAGTGGCCCAGTCATTGGAAGACCCCAGAAGTCATTCTTTCCCTGTCCAACATGCCCTCAGCCACTCCCTCTCCAATATGTCCCACAGGCTTTCTTCCCCAGGCAAACTGCAACCAAACTGCCTGGGGACCACAGTGACATGTCCTGCTGGGGTCTGTGCAGTAGGTGTGGATGGCACGAAGGTGTGAAGAAAACAGCTCCCCTGCTTGGCAGGGCCCAGGGGAGGTTCCAGCTGTTTGGCAGGGCCCACTGGATTTCTCTTTGACCACCTTGTCGCAGTCTCACCCCCTGGTTGCATGGACACTCAAGCACCCCACTAAGAATTCTGTAATCTATTGAGGCATTGTTTGCCCCTATGGGATGGCTTTTGCCACCAACGTGAGCTTGAGAGTTAATGTTATTGATAATGTCTTGGTGAGTGGCCTTTAACTGCGCACAGAAATACAATTAAACCCATGCCATTTCTGGACACCTTATTCTGTATCTACCCATTGCCCTGAAATTGGGCCCAGATATATAACATGCCTTCTGGGAAATGGCTTAATAAGAATTTTACAAAGTAATGGAAGTGATGGGAATGAGAGCTGAAACTGCTATGGCAATAAATATATTTATTGTTATCTCAAAGGCTAGCCTGTCTTTGCAATTTTTTGGAGCATAGAAAATGCAACTGTTTTAGCCGCTTTTATAATTTTTAGCTAGAGGAATTAAGGATGCTTTTATTAAAGAAAATGCTTTTGATTATTGCTTTATTTTTATGGGGTTGTAGGAGTCTATAGTTGTAGGGAGATTTAACATTTGAAGTTTCTGTTTTAGATTTTAGGTTTTTCCCTTGTAACTTATCTTCCCATTAAATGATGAGTAAAATGTGGAAGTAGAAATGTGGTGGGAATGTACTACTGATTAGCAGGTAATCACATGTGCCTTGGCCTTGGAGTCCTGGCTGTTGCTCCATGGCTACTGTTGAAGAATAAACAATAGCTTCCTTTGAAGAATATGAATACAGTATTTTGTAGAATTATCTTTAGGGGCACCTGCTTAGCCTTGAAGTGCAGACGTCTGTACATGCCCCTCTAGTCTTGAAGTAAAAAAAATAGAACAATCAGTTGCTTGTATAGAAGCTTGAGAGGGGTTTTGAGAAAATAAAAAAGGACAGCTTTTTCTTGAGCTGTTGTGAGAATGCATCAAGTGTCTGTGTCTGTGTCTTTCTTTACCGCAGGCTCCATGCACCCTTCCCGAGCTCCAAACTCGGCTGGAGCTGGACTTCGGCCATGTCCCATCCTGGAGTTCTCCAGCTTCTCTACTTATCATTTTAAAAAGAGAAAAAAATGAATAAAAATGAATAATCAACTCTGCTAACATAGTGTTCTAGTTAACACAGATTTCGCATAACCAGGCCCAGAATGCCCACCAGCTACTAGCTGCTTTTCTCTAAGCATCGTAATAATTGCTTGGGACCAGGTAGCCTAGGCAGTTGAGCTCCACATCTGACCCATTGTCCCTGTAATGAGCCTGAGAAAGTGGTGGGAGATGGCTTGTATGTTTGGGCATCTGCTATCCATGTGCTTTGACCTGCTCTCATTTCAGCTGTTATGAAGATTAGGGAACATCAAATCTGTCTCTTTCATTCACTCTAACTCTTTTCTACCTTAATCTAAATAAAAAACAGAAAAACATTTAATGCAGGAAAGTTAACCCTGGTAAAAAAATATTTTGAAAATCTATGTGGACTTGTGTGTGTCTGTGTGTATGCTTCTTTTTTAGGCACACAAATTATTTTTAAAGAGTGGCCACCTATATTTTAAAACTTTTAACATTTTTGATAAAGAAAACTAATATATTTTTTAAAGATTTATTTATTTTATATTGCAAGGTCAGATATACAGATAGGAGGAGAGACAGATATTCTGCCTGTTGATTCATCCCAAAGCGGCCACAATGGCTGGAGCTGTGATGATCCGAAGCCAGGAGCCAGAATGCTCTTCCAGGTCTCCCAGATGGGTACAGGGTCCCAAAGGTTTTGGATGTCCTCTATGGCTTTCCCAGGTCACAAGCAGGGAACTGGATGGGAAGCAGGGCCCATATGGGATCCTGGTGCGATCAATTTGAAGACTTCAGCTGCAAAGCTATAGTGCTGGGCCCAAGGACAGGTTTCTAGTAATGTATGGCCCTACTATGAGTAGGAAGATTACTTAAAGCTCCAAGGAAGAAACAGAGCTTTACCCAAAATTTCTATCCCAGTACCAAGGAGAACAATATTGAATTACATGAGTGGCGGGTGCTGGGCAAAAGCCAGGTTGGGGGATCAGGTGGGGTTCAGGTCACCTGGCTCAGTTTCTTTACCTAACTGTGCAGTACTTGCCAAATCTGTGAAAAGTGGGAATAGGGTTCCAAGCAGAACTGGGTCACCTGGCTCAGGTTCTTGGCCTACTGTGTGGCTGGTGCGGGTCCATCAGCCTTGGGTGTGTTGGATATGGTAGTGTTTGTTTTGCCTGTTCTGGGTCCTTGGCCCAGCTCTGTGGTGGATGTTGTATCTGTGAGCTCCAGGAGCAGGGAATCCAGTGAAACCTGGGTCTCCAAGTCTGATGCTTTGTCCTTCCTGCATGGTAGGTGCCTCGTCCATGGGGTACCAGTGGATCTGGGTCATCTGCTCCAGGTTTACCCTGTCTGCACAGTGGGTGCTGGTTCCATGAATCCTGGGAGTTTGGGATCTGGCAGGGGTTCTAGGTCTGCCTGCATAATGGCTATCAGATCCTTGATCTCTGACGTGTGTGTTGTGGCAGGGGGTTCCAGAAGGGTTTGGGTCACCTGGCCTGAGTTCTTTGCCTGCCTACCTGGTGGATATTTTTCTCTAGGTTTAGCGGTGGGGAAGCCAGTGGGGTTCTTGTCACCTGGCCTGGGTTCTTGGCCTGCCTACAAGGTGGTTGCTGGGTCTCTAGGCAGTGGGTTTGTGGGGGCCAAGTGGTTCAACTCACCTTGCATGGGTTCTTGGCCCACCTGCATTCTGGTTGCCAGTTCTCTGAGCTATGTGGGTGTTGGTGTGGTGTGTCTTGGACCAACTGGCTTGGGCCTTTGGCCTATCTGTAAGAACTCATCCTCCATAGCAAAAAAGACAGAGTAGCGGACATTGGCCCAGATCCACATGGAAGATATTACAGCTCACTGAGCACTGCAGGGAGCATCTGTACTAAGCCAGGGGAAGGAAAACAGAACAAATTGGATAACTGATGCAGCCAAATGATGCCAGTATATATCTGAGCGAATGGAGACTCTGAGGTGACTATGCCAGCTAAAGGACACTGAAAAACCTCCATCGTACTTGGATTGGTGAGATGGTCAACATCTCAGAACGGTCAATACCACCTGCTCAAGACTCAGAGTGTGTTTCACAATGGGACCTGTGTTGGTACTGGGTGGTGTTTGCCCAACCCTGGGTACAGGGGTGGTTGGGAGCCTGGGTATGGCTTGTTCCATTATATCCCCACCCTCTGAAACAGAAAGAGAAATAGAAAATTCAAAAGCAAAGGTCACACCCACTTTTCCCTAATGCTTGTCCTACCCCCCTTTTATCAACCAGGTTTACATCAAGTAAAATAAAATTAATTATTAAAAATTAGGGCTATAAACAGAACAGGTGTCATGTATTTCATAAATAAAAATCTAAGAAATCTGCTATATATTCCTGCCTCAATACCCCCTTCCTTTTTTCTTTAATTTTTATCAGTAATGTAATTTCAACTATATAATCATAGCCACAATGACAAGAAAAATGCAGAAAGACTACTGCTCTACAGCAATATATACAAATATAACCAAGCAGGATAATTTCCTGATTAAAAAAATCAGCAGGGCCCGGCGCGGTGGCGCAAGTGGTTAAGGTCCTCGCCTTGCACGCCCGGGATCCCATATGGGCGCCGGTTCTAATCCCTGCAGCCCCGCTTCCCTTCCAGCTCCCTGCCTGTGGCCCGGGAAAGCAGTCGAGGACAGCCCAAAGCTTTGGGACCCTGCACCCGCGTGGGAGACCCGGAAGAGGCTCCTGGCTTCGGATCAGCATAGTATCGGCCGTTGCGGCTCACTTGGGGAGTGAATCATCGGACGGAAGATCTTCCTCTCTGTCTCTCCTCTCTGTATATCCGCCTTTCCAATAAAAAAATAATAAAAATAAATCTTTAAAAAAAAATCAGCAAATCACCAAATGCCAGTTTCAATTTTTTTTTATTTTATTATTGATGTGTTTATAGTTGATCAGGGTGAGAAGAGTTGAAGATTAGAGTAGTGGATGCAACCCTTGTTTAGACCGTTTCTTCTTCCTCTCCCTGTAGATGGAGGAGATGGATATGAGGAGACACCACGCCCAGCCTCCCAGCTGCCACATTACCCTGAGAATTGTGGAACTGTCAATCAGTGTCATCCCAGGGTCCCCATTGTGGAGCATTTTCTGAGGGTTCTGTTCATTTGTGTTTGATACTTCTGAGATGCTGCTTGCATTTCCTCTCCAAGAATGAGGAAATCTTTCTGAGCTTGATTGCCTCTGAGTCTCCTTTGGCCCAGAAATTTGCTGTTAAGTTTCGCTGGGATAGTTGATCAATTTGTTCTGCCCTCTATGGTGGGCAAACCAGTGGGAGCTGTGGCCATGTCTAGTCCTGCTCAAGAGAAGCTCAGCCCTCATGTACCACAGAGGGAAGAGTGATCCAGAAAAATGACCCCCCAAAAACTGCCATTGGATCAGCCATACAGCTGTGGTTCCCTTGTCTGACAGCATGTGCAGTGAACTGGTCGTAATTTCATTCTTACACATTGTGGCTTTTTGTGGGTGTTGTATATTACCATCACATATAAAAAAGTGCAAAATGTACATTTTTTAGCTGGACTGATTAGAACATGCAAGCACAATACTAGAATCATTCTAATCTAAAAACTAAACTGACAGCTAAGAAGGAGAGCAAGGAATAGTGTCACATCATGTTATTCCACAAGAAATCATATCATGAGAAATGTGGACATTTCAGTTCTGCATACTTCATGTTGAACAATTCAGGAGCATGTGTAATTGTTTTGCTAATTAACATTCCATCGACAGATATCTGCTACACATATAAAATAGATTACCAACCAGCAACTAAAATAATGAAATCTTACCTTTTTGCAAAAAATCTAGTGCAACTGAAAACATTCGAAAAACTGAAATAGGCCAGTTGTACAAAAGGCAACTTTAAATGGTAGTTAAAAAATAATAATAAACAATAAAATAATGAAATGTAAAAGCAGTATATGCACTGTAAAAAATACACATGGGATTCAATGTTTAGCACATACACCTGCCTCCTAAATCACCTCCATTTCTCCATGAAATTTATGTATCCTTTTGCATTTCTGAAACATCGTTGACATGAAAGATGGGAAAATAAGAAATATCAGAAAGAAATTATGTGCTAGCAGAGATAACACACAATGAATGAAGTGATCATTCATTTGCCTTGTGCACAGAACAGTTAATGATTAAAAAGTAATAAAAAAAAATACAGTGAACAGACTAAGCAAGCTCTGCTTCCTCCTCTGATAAATTCATCATGATGTCTAACATTGAGGCTTGAGGCATGAAATCACTGTCAGGACACCAACACCAACACCGTGGGTTCCACTATCATTTATGGAACAACAGTCTTTTCAGAGCCCTCTTCATCTCTGTGTTCCTCAGGCTGTAGATGAAGGGGTTGAGCATGGGGGTCACCACTGTGTACATCACTGAGGCTGTTGCAGTTGAGGCTGAACTTGGGGCAGCATTGGCACTGAGGTACACACCTATGCTTGTTCCATAAAATAGAGAGATGCTCAAGAGGTGAGAGCTACAGGTGGAAAAGGCTTTATACTTGCCTTGAGTTGACGACATGGCTCGGATGGAGGAGACTATCATAGAGTAGGAGTACAGAATCAGAGCCAGGGGACCTCCTGCCAGCAGCACAGCTGCAAAATACATCATGATGTCATTGAGAAAGGTGTCAGAGCAAGCAGAATGGACCACCTGATTTATCTCACAGAAAAAGTGAGGGATTTCCAGGTGTGTGCAGAAGCTCAGTCTCAGCACCAGTAAGCTGTTAAACAAGGCATGCAGGACACCAATGACCCAGCACAACAGAACCAGCTGCACACAGAGCCAGGGGGTCATGATGACTATATAGTGCAGGGGGTGACAGATGGCCACAAACCGGTCATAAGCCATCACGCCCAGAAGAAAGTCATCCAGAACTGCAAAAATGATGAAGAAGAACATCTGTGTGATGCAGCCTGCATAGCTGATGGCTTGGCTTTGCATCTGGATGTTCACCAGCATCTTGGGGACAGTGGTAGAGGTGAAGCAGATGTCCACCAAGGACAGGTTGGATAGGAAGAAGTACATGGGTGTGTGCAGGTGGGTGTCTGAGAGGATGGCCAGGACGATGAGCAGGTTCCCACTTACAGTGACCAGGTACATGGAGAGGAACAGTCCAAAGATGAAAGGATGGAGGGTTGGGTCCTCTGAGAATCCCAGGAGAAGGAATTCTGCAAATGGAGTTTGATTTCTCAGCTCCATGTAGTGCATGTCACTATCAGGAAGAAGTAGTTTAACTAGACTCATATTCATTCACAATAGACTTAACCAACAGAGCTGAAATTCAAAATGTCAGACTATACCTCATACATTTCGAGATGGCTCAGGTCTGTTTTGTTCCTTCACAGTGGGATCACTGAATTAGAATTCAGACTCACACTCAATCCTTCCCCAAAACCTCAAATACTTCTCACATATAATGTGATATTTTTTAACCAGTGGAGAAACATCTTTTCCTCAGTGGTTATCAACTCACCATTGAATTTCCAATTACATATATGAACTAGACCATAGGAAGATGTGGGGTTCCAAGGATCTTAACTGAATGGGTTTCAACTCTGCTTATGAAAGATGAAATGATCTTCAACCACATGGTGCAACTGAAATCAGAGGTTACGAATTGAGTAAATGACTCAATCACGCTAAACAAAAAGGAATCACAAAGCACGCTAAATGATAAGAAGAGCTTAACTTGAAGCAGGTTGTAATACATATATTTATATAAGTTTTATACCTGTGTATATACATAAAAATATATATAACTGACTAATTAAGACTCAGCTTGCAGCACCAAATTTTTGTAGAATTAATAATAGTTTGGTTTGAAACCAGGATGTGTTTATGATTTTTGACAAGAGAAAAAAATATAAGCTTTTACATGTCCTCTTAACTTACGAAAAAGGTCCATCAAAATAAATGGGGAAATGCATCTAACAGATGTATTCTTTTTATGCATGGCTTTGCAAAAGGGAGAGTTCTCCAAATTTTGATCACCTCTCCTAAGTATGGATTAGGATATTTTTGTGTCATTTTGCAACATGACAACTTACTTTCATAATATATTTTTCATAGCGCTGAAGTATACTTAAGTAGGCATCAAAGGACTCTATGGCAGAAAATAAAGTGTTGACAATGGCCAAATTTGTAGGTTAAGAAGACAATAAAGAGAGAAATAAAACTCTCTCACCTGGTAGCACACCAAGAAAGCACTGAAAGTGAGGAGAAAAAACCAGTGGCTGGAAACAATTGTGTATATCCAACAAACACGTGATGTAATAACTCTGATGCAGGTGTCTTTGAAAGAGTTCTTCTTACTGTACATTAACATTAAATCATGTGAGAGCAGTCTGTGAGAGAAGACAGAAGACCCTGCCAATATGAGTGTTCAAGTAACTGCTACCATCAGGTTTTCCATACAAGCTTTTACTTTCTGCTGGACCTTTCCTGTCAATATTAGGATAGTCTGTTAAACCCCCTCTTAATTCACAACCCAAATGTGTAAGATGATGTTCCAGTCTACAGAAGTTATTCCAGGGCCAGGAGTTTCGATAACCTTGTATTTAATCAGTTTCAAGTGGTAAATCACCAAGGTCCCTTGCCCTGGAAAAGTGATACGACTTCACACGTGTCCCTCCACATGGAAAACTCCTTCTCTACTGCCCCAGATCTCCAAATGCTGCAAAGTTGGCTATAGGTACCCTAGGTAACTAATGCCTCCCATTGTCTATTATAATTAATCTTTCCATAATTTCTTTTCAGTACCTTTAATGACTATTGTCCTAGGAAAGGCAAATTTTCCTGCATTTCGAAAATCACAAACAAATGCATTCATTAGTTAAATACAAAAGAACTCCATATCTTCCGGGAGGTGTTAGTTAGGTTAGTTCAGTTCTTGCTTAATCCCAAGGAAGGCTGTCTGTGCCCACAACCTGGGACCCCTCTTGTCATGACTGCCAAGCTCACCTGCATGAGAACTGCGGGAAGAAGGTGGCTGTATAGACGCCCAAATTCCTCCCTGGATGGTGGATGCTGCAGACTGAAGCTCCGTCCCAGACACAGCAGAGGAGAGGAGGGAAGCACTGGTCCCTGAGCCAGTTTCAGGAACCCAAATGCCATAGACGGGCTGCTTCTAGCCCAAGGTTGCACAGTCTGAGGGAACACAGCAGAGGAGCTACTTACAGCTCCTGGTACCTGCGTATTGGACAGCTCTCTGACCTCTAAGCACCTGCTGGCCCTGAGGGACTCTGGCCATGACAGAACGCTGTTTCCTTGCAGGTGTTTCCCAAGAGACCATGATGGACTCAGGTGAATCCTCTCTATCTTCATCCCGCCCTGCGACAATCACAAATAGCTGACATTTAGTTTCTCACCTTAAAATATTTTGCTTAGTGAGACAAGCCAGTTCCCCTAAAACAATCATCATGCCTTTTTCCTAGTAAGATGTAATTAATGCTGAATACAAAAATAATGTAGAAATGGAAAGCGAATCCTGAGATTTGATTGTTGTTTCTACTCCTGGGAAACTGTGACTTCTCGAATTTTTACTTGTTGAATATGGTGGTTAGTTGTTTGCTAAGCCTGTGAGTAATATATTGTAGTTAATATTTTATGACCTAGCTTACAATAATTTATTAAATATTTCAGAAACAATTAGTTATGTTTCTCAATACTTGCATATGACAATACTTAAGGAAATGCAAATACAATGTTCACACATATTAGTTCTCATAAACGCAAATAAATGAAAATATTTTTCAAATCTCTGTTTAGAATAATTAATTTAAAGAGACAAATATATGTTAAAAATAAAAGTAAATAAAAGTAAATAACACTATTCAATTGGACCATCTCAGACAGGGTTAGATCACCTGCTGACACAATTAGACATGAGCTTAAGAGTACCCATGGCAGGGTAACTTTGGAGACTTCCTGGCTGGCTGTTGTTTCCATGGATGAGTGAAAGCTGGGACTGGAGGTTGGGCAGCTAGGGTGTGAGACTGGCTGGGCTGGCTACCATACTCACTGGCAAACACAATAGCCTTCAAGGGTGCAGACCAGCTGAGCTAGGCCACAGCCGAGGTGGCGAGTGCCAGGATTAGGTGTGAGTCATGTCAGACAGGATTGTAGAAGACCCTGGTAGGTGCAGGATCTGGTGCTGGGAACATGCCTGGTAAGGGAAACTGTGGACACTTCCCTGCCAGGATGTACCTCTCGCTTGGGTCACAGTAACTATTAGGTGACATGGAATTGTGGTTGGGCACCACTGTGTCCATTGGTTGCTACAGGTGATAGACTAAATTGACCCTGTCCTGGCTAATGTACATAAGACTTAAACCTCACCCTGGGTGAGGTTTCTTGGAGGGCTCCCCAACTAGATTACAGGACTCTAACCCTGGAGTACAAGGTGATGGGACTGTGTGTACTCAGTGGCTGATGCCTGAGTAGTGGATGTCATAGGAGTCATGGTAGCCAGCTCTTGTGTGCCAGCGTGGGATGTTGAATATGTCCTCAGAGGATGGCTCCTGCAAGCATTAGTGGGTGCTGGATCCTATCCCAGACAGACCTTCCCCAGACCAGCCCAGGTGCATGCTTGTGGGTGCTGTGGCCTTGCCCAGCATGTTCTTCACACAATCCTGACCCTCACACTCACTAGTGTGAGCTTTAGCCCAGCAAAGATGTCCCCAGAGTTTTGCTACTAGGGCCATTACAATTTCCTGGGTCTTGTGTACGTTGGCAGGTGCTTCATCCGAACTGAACCTGGCACATCCATGGACTCCATTCAGCTTGGCAGAGTACACATCTCTCCAGGCTCTCCTGTGTGCCGGCATGTGATTAGGAATAACCCAAACAAATGCTGATGTGTGCTGCAGATTGGCCTATCCTGACCTGCCTCTAGCTCCAATTCCAATGCTCCAATTCTGATGCAGACTTATAGGGGAGCTCCCTATGATGTGCTACCAGGCCTGTTCCAAGCCCTGGATTTCACATGTGCCAGTGGTGGCTGTGGCCCTGCTTGACATGATCTGTTCTTAGTCCTGTCCCTTGCATGTGCTGGTCCCAATTTGTCTCCTCATACCCCAGCTCCCGTGAGTGTCAGGTGGGTTTTTGTCAGATGAGCTTGTGGTCCATCCTGTCTTGGCCTTTTCCATCCCCAGCTCTCCATGTAAAGCAGCAGGTGCTGTGCTCCCAAAGAGGTGAGCCCATAATCACCTAGTGATTCCACACCCAAATCCAGTTCTTCTGCGTTCTGGTGGTTTCTGTGGTCCCTCCACATGTGGCCCATACCTGTTCTGACACTCACAAAGATCTACTGTGGCCTAGGCCATCCAGGTATGTCCACTGTCACTAGACTTTTATGCACCAGCAAGCAGCAGTTGTTGCTATGAAGTCCAGTGCAGCTCTCCCATGTGGGCAGATGCCTTGGCCTGAGTTGGATATACCCTCTGGTTTTTCCTGTTGAAACCATTCCATTTTAATAGTCTTCCTGCTGGTACAGTGGCCAAGTTGTTTTACAACCCCAGAAGTCATTCTTCCCTGTCCAACATGCCCTCAATCACTCATGCTCCAATGTGTATGTAACTCTCTTCCCCAGGCAAACTGCAACTAACTTTCTGGGGACTAAGAACATGTCCCAAGTGGAGTTCCCCAGCTTCTCCATTTATCATTTAAACAAAAAAGGAATAAATACATATGCTGGCATGGTAGTATAGTTAGCACAGATTTGGCATCAACCAGGCCCAGAATGCCCACCAGCTACTAGTTGCTTTTCTCCCAGCACTGTAATATTTACGTAGGGACATTACAGCCCAGGCAGTTGTGCTCATTGTCATGCCCATTGTCGTTGTCATGTGCCTGAGAATGTGGTGGAAGATGGCTCCCAAGTTTGGTCCTCTGCCATCCATGAGCTTTGACCTGGTGTCGTTTCAGCTATTATGACCACATAGAGAATAAGAGATCTCTCTTTTCCTCTCTCTCTCGTTCACTCTGTCTGTCCAACTTTTTTTCTGTCTCACTGTTAAAATAAAAAAAAAAAATAGCACAGGCAAGGTAACTGTGGTAAAAAAAAAATTTTTTTTTTAAATCTATGGGTAGTTGTGTGTCTTTTTTTCTATGTGTTTTTATGCTTCTTTTTTAAGGTATACGCATTTTCCTCAAAGTTTGGCCACCTGTATTTTAAACCTTTTGACATTTTTTGATAAAGGAAACTAATATATTTTTTAGCATTTATTCATTATCTTATTGCAAAGTCAAATTTTTAGAGAGGAGGAGAAACAGAGAAAAAGATCTTCTTTCTATTGATTCACTTCCAAAGTAGCCATAACTGCTGGAGCTGTGACAATCTGAAGCCAGGAGCTAAGATACCATTCATTGTATCCACACAGGTGCAGGGTCCCAAAGCTTTGGACCATCCTCAACTGCTTACCCAGGCCACAATCAGGGACCTGGATGGCAACTAGGGCCTGCCATGTATAGAACCGGCACTCACATGGGATGTAAGTTGAGGAATTTAGCCACTAAGCTGCCATGCAGGGCCCAGGTAATTTACAAAAATATTGAATTGAGGGCCCAGTGCAGTGGTGCAAGTGGTTAAGTCCTCGCCTTGCACGCCCAGGATCCCATATGGGCGCCGGTTCTATCCCGGCAGCCCCGTTTCCCTTCCAGCTCCCTGCCTGTGGCTCGAGAAAGCAGTCGAGGACGGCCCAGGACCCTGCATCCGCGTGGGAGACCCGGAAGAGGCTCCTGGCTTCGGATCGGCATGGCACCAGCCGTTGCGCTCACTTGGGGAGTGAATCATCAGACTGAAGATCTTGCTCTGTGTCTCTCCTTTCTGTATATCTGCCTTTCCAATAAAAAATAATAAAAATAAATCTTTAATAAAAATATTGAATTGATATTAAGGTGCACAAAAGTGCTTCTGAAATGAATCTAAAAATGAAAGATGAGTACTAATTTCATTTAGCTGTCAATGTAAAAGAAAAGCACTGTCAAAGAAGCAATGCTTTACTTTCTTTGTATCATATTTTTAAAGATTGTTTAAAAGACAAAGAGAGTGAACGGGATGGAGAGATCTTCCTTCAGCTGGCTCCCTCCCATGGTTCATAATAGCCAGGGCTGGGTCTTGAAGCCAGGAGCTTAATCCTGGTCAACAAGATGGGTGACAGGAATCCACACACATCTGCAGCATACCCAGATGAATTATCCAGGAGTCGATCAGAAGTGGAACATCTGGGATTAGACAGTTTTTTCTATATGGGATTATGCCATTGCAAACATAAGCTGAATCTGTTGAGTCACATTTTCATGACGGTTCTTATACGGGTCTCAGAAACAGCATGGACTTTCTGGAAATCTGATATATCACAACATTATCTTGGTTATTTGGAAATGTATGTCACTGATATAATTAAATTTCCTTGTCCCATGGAACTTGCATTATCATGAACATTCATTGGATCTTATGTATGGATATTTTAAGTGTTATTAAATACTGCTGAGTGTCTTATGAAAGCTTTTCAAATGCCATAATCTGACAGTATCTCACATTCCAGCAGCCTCAGGGGAAGAAGTACAACAAGGACAGGTTTCTGATAACATATGTCCTTCCATGAGCAGAAAGAATTCTCAAAACTCCAATGAGGAACAGGGCCTTTCCCCAAATTCCTTTCCCAGCACCAAAGAGAGCAACATTGAATTACATGAGTTTAACAGCGGATGAGATGTTATTGTGAATTCTTTAAAATTTATTCTAAAATTTTGGAGGGTTGTGTGTTCAAGTCCCCTGGCCTGCATCCTTGTTCTGCCAATGTGGTGGGTGCTGGGTCCATGAAACCCGGGTTGGGGGATCAGGCACGTTCAAGTCATCTGTCCCAGGTTCTTGGACTACCTGTGTGGCTGTTGCCAGGTCTAGGAAATCCAGGATTGTAGTATCAAGCATACCTGGGTCACCTGGCTAGGGTTCTTGGTCTACCTGTGTGGTGGATACCAGGTCTATCAGCCCTGGGTGTGGGATATGGTAGGGTTTGGGTTGCCGGGTCTGGGTCATTGATCCATATGCGTGGTAGGTGTCGGATCCGTGAGCTTCAGGAACAGGGTATCTAGTGGGTTCTGGGTCTCCTAGTCTGACGCTTTGTCCTTCCTGCATGGTGGGTGCCAGGGTCCTGTGCCCTGGGGGTGGGGAGGTGCCAATAGGTCTGGGTCATCTGTTTGGGTCCTTGGCTTGCTTGCATAGTGGGTGTTGGTTCCATGAGCCCCAGGAGTAGGTTATCTGGTGGTTATTTCTAAGAAATAAGACATCTTCCTTGCATCCTCTCCCCTTCCTTCATTTTTAATATAATTTCTTACAATAATGTAATTCCAAGTTTTTAACCACAATCTTAATGATTAGAAAAAAGCAGAAAGACTACTGTGGTAAAGGCATATTGGCAAGGGTTAATAAAATAATCAAGTCACAAGATACCAGTTTCATTCCTATATGTCGTGGTTTATTTGTGTGTATTCTATATTAGCTATCACATATAAGGAAAAGCAAGAAATATGTGACTTTTCGATGTGGCAATGTTATGGAGTGCAGCCACTGATTGCTCCTTCACTTCTCCTTGTATTCTCTTTCCCCCACATCCTAATTTGGATGTTGTATGCAGATGAGTCCAATTAGTCTTTTTTAGCTACAAGCCCAGTTCCTGTTCCTGCCCATCCCAATGAGCGCCAATTAACTCCTTAACTCACAACACTTAAGTGAGTCACAGGTGGGCAGGAGCGAATACCTATCAATTGAGAGTGGATGGTATTGCATTGTTGTGTAACCACTCCCCTCACCAGCCCATTTAAAAGGCCCATGAAGTCGGGGCTCACTCTCTCTTTCTGGTCAGGTGTTTATTACTCTGGCACCTTGACTCTTGGCTGATCCAAGACAGGTAATCCCCTGAGCATGGTCCCTGTATAGTGCTTTGATTGGATTTGTGATCTGTTATTTTAGCATCTTCTGTTATCACCAAGCTTGCTTAACAAAGCCCCCTTAATCTCGCTTCCACCCCATAACAGCTGGAATAGAATATCTAAAGCTTTTACAGTAATGCTTCTTAAGCGTATGTTATCTAAAAAATAAACTAGTGAGATAAGAAAGAAAACATTAAATAGTATCATATGATGTCCTATGATAAGAAATTGTACCATGAGATACGTGAAATTTTCAGTTCTACACAGTTAACCTCATGCAGCTCAACCAGCATGTGTAAGAGTTATGCTAATTAAGATTACCACTGACAATGCATGTGGCATACATATGCAATGGAATACCACCCAGACACCCAAAGAATGAAATCCTATCTTTTTACAATAAATTTGGTGAATTGGAGCTCGTTATTCATACTGAAAAAGGCCAGCTCACAAAAAAAAAAAAAAATTGTGTGGTCGTTAAAATAGGATTTAAAAAAAGTAAAGGAATTAATTGCAAAAGGTAGTATAGGCACCGTAAAAACACACATGAATTTAAAGTTTTTAGCACATAGACTATCATCTCATGAACATAGATTTCTCCATGAAATTTCTGAGTTCCTTTTATTTTTGGAAAAATAAAGGTGGGAAAAAGAAGAAATCAGAAAATTTGTTGAACTACCAGACATAACACACAGTGCAATGTATTTGCAGTGTACACAGATGAATTAATAATAATATTATTATTATTTTAATAATAATAATAATAATAAAAGCAAGACATTGAACAGAACAAGCAAACACTGCTTCTTCCTCTTATAAACGAATCACAGTATTTTACCCTGAGGCTTGAGACATGAAGTAACCAACACTGGCCAGCCCCAATGCCAGGGTTCCAATAGAGTTTATGGAGCGAAAGTCTTTTCAGAGCCTTCTTCTTGTCTCCATTTCTCAGGCTGTAGATGAAGGGGTTCAGCATGGGAGTGACCACCATGTACATCACTGAGGCCATGGCAGTGGAATGTGAATTATGGATAAGAGAAGAACTAGTGTACACACCTAAACCTGTGCCATAAAAATAAGGAAACAACAGAGAGGTGAGAGGCACAGGTGGAAAGGGTTTTATACTTGCGCTGAGCTGACGAGACGGCATGGATGGAGGAGACGATCTTGGAGTAGGAGTACAGGTTCTCTGCCAGGGGAACTCCTCCCAGCAGCACAGCTGCAAAGTACATTACAAGGTCATTGAGAAAGGTGTCAGAGCAGGCATTGTGGATTACCTGACTCAGTTAACAGAAAAAGTGAGGGATTTCCAGGTATGTGCAGAAGCTCAGCCTCAGCATCAGTAGGCTGTGTAATAAGGCTTAAAGGACACTGATGACACAGAACAACAGAGCAAGTTGCATGCAGAGCCAGAGATTCATGATGACTGTGTAGTTCAGGCAATCAAAGATGGACACAAACTGGTCATGTCCATTACAGTCAGAAGAAAGTTGTCTGGCAATACAACAATTATGAAGAAGAATATCTATAGGATGCAGCCTGCATAGCTGAAGGATCTGCTCTGCATCTGGAGGTTCACCAGCATCTTGGGGATGGTGGTGGCAGGAAAGCAGATGTCCACCAAGGAAAGGTTGGCGAGGAAGGAGTACATGGGAATGTGGAAGTGGGTGCCAGAAAGGATGGCCAGGACAATGAGCAGGTTCCCACTTACAGTGACCATGTACATGGAGAGGAAAAGTCCAAAGATGAGAAGCTGCAGTGCTGGATCCTCTGAACATCCCAGGAGAATGAATTCTGCAACCCATGTATGGTTCATTGGTTCAATGTTGACAATGTGATTACCTATTGGAGAAAAACAGGACAGAGGTGAGTGCTGGGTGCCCTGCAGAAACATCATCATTTTTATAAATGGGTCTCTACAGAATTCCTCTACTCCTTCTGATGAAGAATTTCTCTCTGATGAGTCTCACTTCCTTGTTTTTTAAGGTTTATTTATTTTTATTACAAAGTCAGATACACAAAGAGGAGGAGAGACAGAGAGGAAGATCTTCCGTCCGATGATTCATTCCCAAACTGACCGCAACAGCCGGTGCTGCACTGATCCGAAGCCAGGAACCAGAAACCTGTTCCACGTCTCCCATGCAGGTGCAGGGTCCTAAAGCATTGGGCTGTACCTGACTGCTTTCCCAGGCCACAAGCAGGGAGCTGGATGGGAAGTGGGGCTGCTTGGATTACACCGATGCCCATATGGGATCCCGGAGCGTTCAAGGTGAGGACTTTAGCCATTATGCCATGCCGCCGGGCTGAAGTCTCACTTCCTTGTGAGACTGTGCACTTGCAGCTATGAGATTCACTCATGCACTTGAGAATGAATATTGACCACTCATCATGTTCCCGGCACCATTTCAACAATGTGTGAGCGAACCTGTGACCCAAACAAACATCCTTAATCCTGAAGACAGAATGTAAGCAAAGAGAAATCATGCAATACATCACATCAAGCTGATGTATCCTTGGAGGAAAGCAACAACTTTTAAGGCATGGGAGATTGATAAGATTGTACTACTCATGTCTCAGATGAGAAAAACCCAGCAAAAAATGTGTCATTTGAACAAAGGTTAAGATCTCAAGGAACATAAAGCAGGTGCACAATATTGTCTTGAAAATGGTGTGTCTGGCAAGAGACACAGGCCAGACAGCTGACCTGTGAAGGAGCTCATTTCAGGTGATTAAGACAACTGTGGAAGACTTTCACAGCAGGAATAAGTATTAGGGAAACGATGGCATGGATCAGAGAATATTAAGGCAGGAGGTAGGCTCATCCCCCTGACACTTCAAGATGGAGGAAGTCCTTCTATCCAGTGTCACTGCATTTGATCTTTTTCTGATAAGTTACAAAGACCTTTGTTGAAGTGGAAAGGACACTGCTCTATGTCCACCTCTGCTTCTGTGTTCTGGCTACTGTATTATGTGTGACTTTTGAGGACACAGGTGCTCTTGATTTACAATATGCCCATCTGAACCTAAAAGTATCATGATGTCAACAATATGCTGAAAAGGCAGAAGATCTGAAAACTGTGTTTTAGCAGCTTGTATTGGTAGCTGGGGATTGCACAGCCCCATGGGATCCATGGCTCAGTGCAAACTGCCCACAAGCAAGAAAAATCACAACCTTGTGAAACAGTTAGCATTCAAAGCACAGTTTAGGTTTTTCAGTATGAGAAAGTCAATAATAATGACCTTGAACTGGTGCAAGCTGGAGATGGTATGATGTGCCTAGGTGCCCATTTTCTGTTACTGTCACCACTAACCACCTCCATAGATGTACACATACACACAATAATATGAATGCACACACTGGGCATGTGGGAATGTCAGAAAGTTAGCAGAAATTGGCACTATCTCTTCCTTCTGTATTTCTACCATCTCCTTCAAGCCCCAGTGACGCACATGGTGAACACCAAGGTCCCCTTCTTCATGTGGCCCGAATGCTCTATCCATTCCATCACATCACTGGAGAGGAGCTCTGTGAGGCTGTCACAGTCACACTAACCGTCCCTATGGAGTGGGGATGTTACCCATAACTTCAGCTTGTGACTCCCCTGCTGGCTACATTTCTATATGTCCATTAGCTTACCTAGCATGGAAGAAATTTTTTAAAATCCCTAATAAATAGAAGTGCTCCCAAGGGGGATCTGACAAGATCAGGGAGCTCCTCAGGGAGATCATTAGAACTTTCACTGATCTTGGCAACTTGCCTGGTCCAATTATATCTTCTTGATATCCAGCTTGAAAAAAATAAAGAGAAATAGTCTAATAGAGTCTAATAGAACAAAGTGATGATATCCTCAAGGCATTGAGAAACATGCAGATTGAATGCTACTGCATGAACAAATGAACAAAGAGAATAAACCAGCCATTCACCAAAGTCAGCACACGAAGAACACCACAATTTGGCTTGGGTTTTTGTGTCAACCAGGATTATTTTCCCATGTCTGTTGCATATTATTTGACAGTTGGTTTCTATGAGGTCTGACGGCTGCTGAGGGAAGGCCCTCATTTTCTCTTTGAAGTACTTCATATTTATTATTCCATTATTCCTAGTCTCTTTCTTGTCTCATAACCTCATTGAGCACTCTATTATCCTAGTTCTCCTCTTTGCCCAATCTACACACAGTCTGTCATGCACACATATTTACAGAAGTAGCCATTTCTTGGTGTTATTTCATGAAACAACATTCTCCATGGGATGTCCCTCGAGACATTACGTCACAGGCATTTCTTTTTTTTTTTAATTTCATTTTATTTATTTTTTGTTACACTGCATTATGTGACACAGGTTTTTAGGCACTGGGATTCCCTCTCCTCCTCTCCCATTCCTCCCGCCATGTTGGATTCCTCCACCTTGCTACATTGCCACAGTTCTAAGTTCAGTTGAGGTTCTTTCATTGCAAGCATATACCAAGCATAGAGTCTGGCATCTTATTGTGTGGGATGTCTTTCCTTTTTTCATGCAAGGTCTAAATGAGTAGTTGCCTTACTTGTTTTATTTCTCTATCAATTATGACATGGTTCAGGGAACAGAACTATATGACGTAGAAACAGATTTGAAGTAAGGAAATGGCGAAAATGAGAAGAAATTAAATCATTATGATTCTCCAAAAATGTTTTAAACAAAAGAAAGTCTCCTACATGAATTGCATAGAAACAGTTAAACACAGAATTATAAATCAGTGATTTATCTGATCACAAAATATATGACATGGAATATTCTGGCATAGAGCTGATTCAATGTCATAATTGATTGTCTTGAATAATAAGTATCATTTAGATAGTATGTGCATTTATTAATTCCTTAAATTTTGTTTATTTAAAATTATTAATTTAAAAATATTTTGAGATTTAACAAATTTTCAAATATATATTTTCTTCATAAGTAAAAATACCATGCATATATAATATTCTTTCTTTACATCAGGGATATTATCTCACGTCATGTGGGGTTCATAACAATGAACATAAAATTAGGAGACTAAGGTAGAGTATTCAAGACAATATTATTTCCATAGCAAAAGAGTGTTACAATTTAGATAGCAAAGTTTGAAATGTGTCATAAGTTCTGGCACAGGTGTCTCTCCATCTGCAGAAACATAGAGTGGGTCCACACTGCACATACCATGAAAGAGGATAACAAGAGTCAGAGACCTGAACGGTGGTGTTTGTAATAAGCTAAACACCTCTGACAAGGCTAGCATCCCTTACGACAGCTGCAGTTTATGTCCCAGCTGCTCTGCTGCAGATGCAGCTCTGGGGATGCACCTGTGAAAGTAGCAGAAGCTGACCCCACAGCTTGCCTCCATAGGAGACGCAGATGGAATTCCTGACTCCAGGGACAGCAGCAGAAGGTAACCCCAGTACTCAGATCTCTGCCCTCCACAAAGGAGACCCAAATGGATTTTCCTGGCTCTTGGAAAAGTAACAGAAGCTGACCTTGGTGCTTAGATCCCTGCTCTTCACATGGGAAACCCAGTTGGAGTCCCATTCTCCTGGTTTCAGCCTGGCCAGACATGGGTATCGGAGTGAATGGAGGCACTCACTCTCTCCTTGTGTCTGTCATGCTTTCAAATGTTTAAAATGGTTACAGGGTACTATTCAACTGTCTTGTATCTATTTTCATTTTTATATTTAGCACCAGCATCTTATTTTCAAGACACATTTAACAGTTCCATTGGGAGTCCATCTTTCATTTGGAAGTAAAGATGAATGTTGCATTGCAGCTTCATATCTCAGTATGATAGTCTCTAATACACAGCTATTGTGATTTCCCTTAAATGAAAAGTCACAAAATAAAACCAACACAGGAACAAAAATAGAAAACTTACGGTAACAAATATAAAACAGAAGGCAAAGATTTCTACAACATTGGAATTTGAACACTGTTGGGTGTGTACCAATATTCTTTGATTTCTGTTTGACCTTCTGCATGGTATGAGTTACATTAGGGACCAAAATAAATTTAACTTTTCTGAGAGTCAAGTTTTTATATGCCATTTGTTTAGTTAAAAACAAAAAAGAAAAAAGGAAATCCAGCAATGTAATACTTAATTGAGGAAATCCAGGAGGAATGGTTACACTTTTTGAAACTAGTTGATCAAATGTTCAAAATGACATTTTATTTAATCACTGATCCATTTATATTCTCCCTCTCATATTTCAGTGCAAGCTACTTGTTAAGCAGTAACACAAATAAGCCCATCAAGTAAGCATATGTGGAATTCATGTGGTTAGATATCTGAGGTAATACACTTCTCAGGGGATAATAAGAGCATCACGTAATTTTTCATAAAATGATTTAAAATAAAAATAAATTTAATATTTTAAAATAAGGTAATTGGAGAGTATCAGAATTTACCAGTAGCCACAGGTTTAGCATACAACTAACCATCATATTCAACAAGTAAAAAGAGAAATCACAATTCCCCAGGGGTAGAAACAATAACCAAATCTCAAGATGCTCTTTCCATTCCTACATAATTTTTGTGTTCAGTGTTAACTATGACATATTATGGGACACACGTGATAATTGTCTTAGGGGAACTGGCTTGTCTCACTGAGCAAAGCAGTTTAAAGTGAGGAACTATAAATGGCAGCTATTTGCGATTGTCCCAGAACAGGAGAAACAGAAAGAGGATTCATCTGAGTCCATCATGATACCTTGGGAAACACCTGCAAGAAAACAACGTTCTGTTACAGAAAAAGACCCTCGGAGCCAGCAGGTGCTTAGAGGTCAGGGAGCTGCCTAATGAGCAGGTGCCAGGAGCTGTAAGTAGCTCCTCTACTGTGACCCGCCCGACTGTGCAACCTTGGGCTAGAAGCAGTCTGCTTGTTGCCTTGGGAGAAGCAGCATGGTTTTTGTGTTTGGAGTCTCGAGACTTTCTCAGGGACCAGAGCTTCCCTCCTTCTGCTGTATCTGGGACCAAGCTTCAGTCTCCAGCATCCAACATCTACTGCTCCCATGCAGGTGACCCTGGCAGACACTGCAGGAGTGGTCCCAGGCTATGGACACAAAGTGGGCCCGGCGCGGTGGCGCAAGTGGTTAAAGGTCCTCGCCTTGCACGCCCGGGATCCCATATGGGCGCCGGTTCTAATCCCGGCAGCCCCGCCTCCCTTCCAGCTCCCTGCCTGTGGCCTGGGAAGGCAGTCAAGGACTGCCCAAAGCTTTGGGAACCTGCACCCGCTTGGGAGACCCGGAAGAGGCTCCTGGCTTCGGATCGGCATAGTATCGGCCCGTTGTGCTCTCTTGGGGAGTGAATCATCGGACGGAAGATCTTCCTCTCTGTCTCTCCTCTCTGTATATCTGCCTTTCCAATGAAAAAATAATAAAAATAAATCTTTAAAAAAAAAAGTGCATTCTCAAGAGTCACCCAGGAGAAGAGCTAACACACCAGACAGTTCTGTGTTGTTGACTCGTGTACTTAACTACTGAGTACAAATATCAGTAATTATCAAGGGGCAAAAAATATTGGATCTCCTAAGGCAATGGTCAGTGCTAATGAAGAAATGAGGGCAAAAAAAGATCATCTCTGAGAGATAATGACAAGTTTAAATTGCCTAGAGTACATGGAGCTAACTGCATCATTTGGAGTTCTGGGGGAACAGAGAAGCAAGTTTCTTTGTGTAGGGACATGTGCTGCAGTGAGGTCTATTTAGTTATCCAGTATGAGAGAGATTGGTTGTTTCTCATTCAAAATTAACTAGAGGAGGGGAAATAACAACCCCATAGCCCTGGAACAGCCTCTAAACACTGAGTCACAACCCTCCTCGTTTGCTTTATCACTGACTGTTCCTGCACTGAAAGGAAAGCACCAGGCAGGGGGAAATGTCTGCATGGAAATCCTGATAGGAGCAGCTGCTGGAATGCACACATCTAACAGCCTTCTTTCTGCTCTCACACTGCATTCTCAGATGACTCAGTGTTAATGAAGAATGAATGGCAGAAAGAATGGCTCTATCAAAGACACCTGCCTGATAGATATTGCATCATCTGTGAGTTGGATACACGCAAGGCTTTCCAGTCTCTTGCATTTCTCCTGCAGTTTCATACTTTCCTGGTGCTGTCAGGTGAGAAAGATTTATTCCTGTCTTTATTGTCTTTTTATGTACAAAGATTGGCCATTTTTTTGACAGCTTATTTATTCTGCCATGAAGTTCTTTGATATGTACTTGGAGTGTTCTTTAGTGCAGAAGAAAATTGTATTTAAAAGGTAAGTTTGTTATGGTCCAAAATATTTGGTGCAAAAGTATTTTAATCCATACTTGTAAGAGGTAATCAAAAATTTGAGAACTCTCTATTTTGCAAAATGCATACATAAAAATGAGTGAATCTGTTAGCTGCATTTTAAGACATTTTGATGTACCTTCTTAGTAAAATTTAAGAGAACTCGTGAAAGCTTGTATTTTTCTGTTGTCAAATCACAAACTCATCCTGAGTTGCAAATCCACTGCAATTAGAATCTACAAAAATTTGGTTCTGCACACTGAGTCTTAATAAGTCACTTTTACATGTATTTCTAACCTGCTCCAGATTGAATTGTTCTTATTTGGCATGTTTTCTGAGTCCTCTTATATAGCTGATTGAACCATTTACTCACAGTGACGCACTTCTGCCTCCAGTGGTATGATCAGATTAAAGATCATTTTATCTGTAATAAGCAGAATTGCATCCCAGTATCTCTTAACATACACAAAGCCACATATTATACTTCGCTTCATCTCCTGCTTACCTGTCCATGCATTTCCTTGGAAAATCTATAGTGAGTTGGTAAACACTGATGAATCAAAATTTCTAAGATCTCAAAGAATATCTCATTAAATTTGAAAAGTATTTGATGCTTTAGGAAAGGCCTGAGAGTGGGAAGGAATTCTTGGTAAGTGATCCCACTGGGAAGGAGCAAAATGGGATCTGAACCATCTCCAAATGTGGGAGCTACTTTCTGAACATTAATTTTGGATTTGCACTGTGTTGTTTACATTCTCTTTGTATATGTATATGTATGCTTCAGGTTCAAGTACATCTTCCTGAAAATGTTCTGCACCACATGAAACTGAATAACCAAACTCAGCTTTCACAATTCCTTCTCCTGGGATTCTCAGAGGACACAGCACTGCGGCATCTCATTTTTGGGCTGTTCCTCTCCATGTACCTCATCATTGCAAGTGAGAACTTGCTCATTGTCCTGGCCATCCTCTCTGACACCAACCTCCATATGCTCATGTACTTCTTCCTCACCAACCTGTCATTAGCAGATGTCGGCTTCACTGTCACCACCATCCTCAACATGCTGGTGAACATCCAGATGCAAAGCCAAGCCATCAGCTATGCAGGCTGCATCACACAGATGTTCTTCTTTATGATATTTGGAGGCCTGGATGACTTTCTCCTGACCGTGATGGCCTATGACCGGTTTGTGGCCATCAGTCACCCCCTGCACTGCACAGTCATCATGAACCCCCTGGCTCAGTGTGAAGCTGGATCTGGTGTCCTGGGTCATTGGTGTCCTGAATGGCCTTCTGCTGAGCTTGGTGGTGCTGAGACTGAGCTTCTGCACACACCTAGAAATCCCTCACTTTTTCTGTGAGTTGATTCAGGTGGTCCACAAAGACTGTTCAGACACCTTTGTCAAAGACCTCATAATGTATCTGTAACTGTGCTGGTGGCAGGGTGTCCACTGTCTGGGATCCTATACTCTTACTCTAAGATTGTCTCTTCTGTCTGTGCCATCTCATCAGCTCAGGGAAAACATAAAGCCTTTTCCACCTGTGCCTCTCACCTCTTGACTATCTCCCTGTTTTATGGCACCTGCCTAGGAGTGTACTTCAGTACCAGCGCTGCTCCACATTCAGCATCAACTGCAGCAGCCTCAGTGATGTACACTGTGGTCACCCCCATGCTGAACCCCTTCATCTACACCCTGAGGAACACAGACATGAAGAGGGCTCTGAAAAGACTGTTGTTCCATAAAATATAGTTAAACCAACTGCGTTGGGATGAGCAGTGTCAATGACTTCATGCCTCAAGCCTCAATGTTAGACATCATGCTGAATTTATCAGAGGAGGAAGCAGAGCTTGCTTAGTCTTCTCACTGCTTTGTTTCTATTATTATTATTATTATTATTATTATTAATTCCTCTGGATATACTGCAAATGACTTCCCCATTGCTTTGCAATGTTTGTTATCTAATATGTCAACACGTTCTTTCTGATTTTTCCTTTTTCCCATCTTTATTGTTAACATTGTTTCACAAATCCAAAGGTACTCAAAAATTTTGTAGAAAATGAGAGTCAATCAGGTCAGCTTAGATGCTATAAGACCTTTAATTCCATCTGTATTTTTTAGAGTGCCTATACATTTTTATAATGAATTCATATATGTTTAAATTCTATTCAACTACCACTTATATTTGCTTTTGGAGTGGCCTTTTTCAGTATGCCTACTGATATCCAATTGCACCAAACTTAATGCAGAAAGGTAAGATTCAATCTTTTCACGGCTGTGTTATTCCATGATATGTGTGTACCACATGCTCTGTTGATGGGAATCTGTATTAGCATAGTCTTATGCATATACTTTGAAGTGCATGAGGGTAAGTGTGTGGAATTGGAATGCCCACATTTTTCATGATATAATTCTTAACAAATAATATCTTATGTGCCTATTCAACATTCTCCTTTTTAGCTTAGGAGTTTATTTTTTAGGTAACATACATTTGAGAAACACCATAGTTGCCGGACACCAGCTCCAGCTGCCTGGAGAGCTTGCAAAGGATGCATGGATCAGCAAGACAATATGTAGAAGAGATAAGATGCGGGCCACTATGGCATGGTGCTCATAATGGACAACTCAGAAAACTTGCCTTCTTCATTTATACACAAATCATCACAAGCTTTTGCACAATATCAAATTTTTTTCCTTTTTACTTCATGGTTAAGAGAGTTTTACAAAAAACAATCCTAAAGAAAACATTTGCAACAAACCATTACTGATTGAAACCTGCAGTCACCTGGCTGAAGCCAGAAACTCCACGATTGGCAGTATGCAGTTACATAGCGACAAGTGGTTTACTTATACTCAAAAGCAATTTTTACTAAACACAAACTAACTAATATTGCTTAAAATATTAAGAGTACAGAATTAAAAGATCATAAATGAAAAGATTTTTAAGTGCATATAACATGATTCTTTGCTAAATCTTATGATCAAATCATGCATTAATTACGGTCACCTTCACCTAGTGCTGATTCAGTTGTTTTTTGTTTATTTGTTAAAGGGCAGTGAAAGGGATCAAGGCAACTCAGCCAATCTACAAACAGAGGGCCTTTACAAGAAACTTCCTTTTATCTTTATACACTCTTTTCTTTCCCTAAAATAAGTGCCACTATAATATAGAGATTTTAAGCCATTTTGAGGGGATTCACATTTGTTTCCCTTTAAAAGATGCCCCATATACTTTTTGCTTTCTGTGGTGAGAAACTAAAATGTGTCGTATCACATGTTGTTACAGTTCGAGGTGCATGGTAAACAAACTCTTTGTACCTCCATGATTGCCATCTGTTCCAAGATATTATTAAGCCATTTCTTAAGGAAAACATTACTTATTCTAGGGCAAGCTTCAGGACAAAAGTGGACACATAGCATGATGTTTGGAGACATTGTGGGCTCAATTGTACTATTGCATACTTTTAGCTGTGTGTCATGACCTTACGTCACTAAAGATGTTTTTATTATAACATGATTGATCAATTTGAGGTGTCATTCCAGTTACAGGTATCACTTCTCATTGGCAGAAAAACAACAACATCCACAGGAGAATTCTATGAAACATCAGAGAGGTGATTTAGTGTCCATACAATGGGGTGAGGCTGCAATGAGGTGTCCAGATACATTCTGCCTGGCCTTGCCTCACAGCCAGAAACTCCTTGTAGCCTTGCTAACCGAGGAGCGGTGCTCATCACACACCCATGCCATCTGACCAACTGCATGGCTCCCCACACATAGGAAAAGGTTTTGATGTTTTATTCCAACCAGAACAGAAAAACACATATTTCATGCTTTTTCTTATATAGAATAGCTCATATATAACATACATACATAAGAACAAGATATGTAAGAATGGAACTGGCATCTTGTGACCTGTTTTTTGTATTAACCCCTGTCAATACTCCTGCACAGCAGTAGTCATTCTGATTTTTACTTCACATTAATACTATGATTAAAATATTTAAACTACCTTACTGCATAAACTTTTAGAAGAAAAGGAAGAAAGGGAATATTGAGGCAGGGAAATATGACTAATTTCTTTGAATTTTATTTATGAAAATCCTGAAACCTGTTCAATCCTGAAACCCCATCCATTTGTTCAACTCATTTGATGCCATGTTGCTCTCCTCAGTGCTGGGATAGAAATTGTGTGAAAATTCCTATTTCTTCATTGGGGTTCTGAGAATTCTTCCTACTCCTGGTAGGATAATATGTTATCATAAACCTGTTCTTGTTGTAATTCATTCCATGAGATTCCTGGAAGGTGAGACACTTGAAGGTGATGGTATTTTGCAAAAACGTTTAGAAGACCCTGTACTTAATAAGATTTAAAATATCCATGTATAACACCTTGACAGACAGCCATGGTGGCTCAAGTAGCTGTTTTTGCCATGCCCATGGGAGAACAGGGCTGAATCCTGGCTCCTGGCTCAGGCCTACACTCATCCATTGTGAATGTCTCTCTCTGCCTCTGAAAAAGAATTTCCATGTGATTACTTTTTCAAAGTTTGACAAAAAATATTTGTGAAACCTCTGATCTGCAGAGTTGTTGGCTGTGGGAGCTGGTGTGGCCTGGGATGGTTGTCTGCTTTGAGTTGACTCAAAGCAGTCTTAACAATGCCTGGGTCCCCAGAGGGCCTTGTACACTCAGGTTTAGCAGTGATATCTGGTTAGGAATAGGGCTCTTGAGCCCCATTGTATATAGGACCAGGAGTGCCAGGAAAAGAAGCAAAGCTTCGGAAGGTTGTGGTCCTGCTCATGGCCATCACTAGCCAGCTGTGCTCCGAGTGACCATGGGAAGACATGAGTGCCCACTTGTGACCAATGCTCTATTGGGTGGAAGCTTATTGCTACTCTCTGGAGCACCATTTACACTGCAGCATGAGTAATCTGTTAGCTGCACCACAAAACCAAAAAACCAAAATCCAACCAAATCAACCAAACACCCCTCTGTATTGCAGCCTCTAGAAACTCTATCATCTACCCATCTGTATCTAGTGAAATGATGATGGAAGCATTTTGTGTACCTATTACATATACATTTTTGTTTCATTCTTAGAAAATATTTATGGTACATGAATTTGCTCCCAACTTTTCAAACAGGTATTTAGCAAGAATGAGAAAGTGCAATTGTGACGCAGATTTATAAATCATGAGTTTAACATCATGAATGAAGAGTTAGGGAAAGATGAAGCCTTCTCTCTACTAGGGAGGAATCTTGTCTGTGTTTCTCCCATAGAGCGTTGACTGATGTGGGCGATGCTGATTAAAACAGCATAGAAAAAGAATATGCAAATAAGGCAAAAGGTTCAGTATTGTTCAATAAATACGCAAGATTTCAGAGGAATGTGATGTTTTTCTAGGTTGTTTTGGTTTATATGGCTGTAGGTTGACACAATGCTTCCGCCATCACATCAGGAGATATGGATGGGTAGATGGACTGTAGCGGCATGGAGGCTACTTGTGAGCCACTTTACTTTGTTTTCTCATTCATCAGTCAAATATAATTTTTCCTCCATACATCGCTCCTTTCTCTGTGTTTTATATTTTGGGGAGTTTATGAGTTTGACTCTGGGGACCTGAAAGATTTTTGCGATGGTGTGGGATGTGGGAACAGTTATGACAGGCTCCAGATCTGGCAAAACCTTTTCTTTTTCACAGTCACCTGCACTCAGACCTCCTCAGCTAAATCATACTCACAAGTAGACTCCTCAGCTTTCTCTCTCACTTTAGATGGAGACCACACCGGTTCATTATCCTGAACCATTCTGACAGCCACTCTGATCAGAGAAACAGTCCAAAATCTACAGGCACCTTTATTCCCTTTCTCAATGCCTCATCCACATTCTGCTTAACTCTGAACCAAAGTTCCAAGTCCAAAGAGCCTTCCTCCAGGAACCAAGGATTAAACTCAACAACAGCCTTAAGAAAACAAGCTATCTGAACTTGGGAGATTTGCACCCCATTTTTCTTAAGACCATGATGCACAAGGATAGCAAACAGAGTAGACTGAGTTTATGCCATTAAACTGTAATAACATACCTCAACAGTCTTTTGGTGTCACCCGTGGCATCCAATGGGCTTATATTCAGATCCCTGTTAAGAAAAAAAAAATCCCTGTTAAGGCACCAATTGTTGATGATCCTCTGAGGACATCAGGACCTGAGGTGTCGCGACCAGATGGAGAATGATCGGGACACAGGAGATGCAAGGCGAGTGAAGGAATGCACACTTTATTGAACTCAACACGATATATATGTACTAGACAGGTTACCTAGGCAACCACGGAAAGCCCCTCTAAAGGTAGCAAACAAGGAAATGAAGTTACAATCAGAATAGAGGGAGAGGAGTAAACATGTTTTTCAGGAAAGGATTCTGTCAATCAAACAAATTAACGGAGGAAGGCGGTAAGATCGGCTATAGGGAACTAATGAGAAAGGAGGCACAGGGAGGCACTGCTCATTACCAGCCATGCTTGGCCAGCAAAGCAGCCACAGTCCCACAAGGAAGTCTGCTTTCTTCTAGCACTTTGAGTAAGCTGAGAGTGTATGAGCTGTGTGGTCCTAGGGCATCTAAAGGAATGGTTCAGAGAAGCACTTCCACACCACTGCTAACTCTTAGACTACCAAATTGAATTCTATGATTTTACTTTTATTTTCAAATATATACATTTTACTTTTAAAATTAATTATTTTTGAAGATTTTTTTAAAGATTTATTTATTTTCTATCAGAAAGGCAGATACACAGAGAGGAGGAGAAACAGGGGAAGATCTTCCTCTCACTCCCCAAGTGGTTGCAAAGGCTGAAGCTGAACCAATCCAAAGCCAGGAACCAGGAAATTCTTTGGGGTCTCCCACATGGGTGCAAGGTCCCAAAGCTTTGGGCCATCCCTGACTGCTTTCCTAGCCTACAGGCAATGAGCTGGATGGGAAGCGGGGCTGCCAGGATTGGAACTGGCACCCATATGGGATCCCGGGTGCATTCAGGCGAGGACTTTAACCATTGAGCTATTGCACCGGGTCCTTAAAAGATATTTTAAAGTAAATATTTTCATTTATTTAGGGTATGTTATTATAACAATTAATGTTGGGTTAAAATATTAACATATTTTTTTAAAATAACATATTAGTTACAGACTTGGTGCACAACTAAACATCATATTCAAAAAGTAAAATTATAGAAACCAGTTTCCCAGGAGTAGAAACCACAATCAAATCTCAAGATGCTTTTTCCATTTCTACATAATTCTTGTGTTCAGAATTCACTACAACTATTAAGGGAAGCACATGATAATTATTTTTGGGGACTGGCTTGTCAACTAAACAAAATATTTTAAAATGAGAAACCAAATGGCAGTTGTTTGCGTTTCGTGTAGAGCACCAAAAAGAGAAAGAGGATTCACCTGAGTCCATCATGGTCTCTTGGGAAGCACCTGCAAGAAAACAGCGTTCTGTTATGGCCAGAGTCCCTCAGGGCCAGTAGGTGCTTAGAGGTCAGGGAGCTGCCTAATGAGCAGCTACCAGGAGTTGTAAGTAGCTCTTCTGCTGTGGATCCTCAGACGGTGCAACCTTGGAGTAGAAGCAGCCTGGTTGTGGCATTTGGGTTCCTGAGTCTGACTCAGGGATCAGAGCTTCCCTCTTTTCCTCTGCTGCGCCTGGGACGGAGCTTCAGTCTGCAGCATCCACCATCCAGGGGGGAATTTGGGCGTCTATACAGCCACCTTCTTCCTGCAGTTCTCATGCAGGTGAGCTTGGCAGACACTGCAAGAGGGTTCCCAGACTGTGGACACAGACAGATTTCCCTTAGGATAACCTAAAACTGAACTATCCTAGCTAACAGCTGGGATTGGCGGTGACTGCTATGCTTAACTATTGAATATATTTGTCAGTGATTATCAAAGGGGAGGAACATGTTGGATCTCCTAGGACAATAGTCAATGCTGATGAAGAAATGAGGGCAAGAAAATTCTAATAGACAATTCTAATAGACAATGCGATGCATATACTGCCTAGAGTACATACTGCCACTCAAAACCAATTAGAGCAGAGATAATGACCACTCCTCTCCCTGGAACCACCTCTGCAGACTGAGTCACAACCCTACCCATTCAGGCAGTGAACAGCTGATGTAACTTTTCTCATATTAACAGGAAAGGACCAGGAAGGGGGAATTATCTGCATGGAAATCCTGATAGCAGCAGGTGCTGGAATACACAGGTCTCAGGGTCTTCTCTCACTGCATTCTCACATGACTCAATGTTAAATTAATAATGAAGTAAGAACAGCTCTCTCAAAGACACCTGCTCGACAGTTACTGCATTTTGTTTGAGTTGGATACACTCTAGGGATTGTAGCCACACATTTTCTCCTGCATTTCACACTTTCCTGGTATGATGTCAGGTGAAATACTTTTATTTTTCTCTTTACTGTCTTCTTACCTACAAAGACTGGCCATTGTTGACAGCTTTCTTTTTTTCTGCCATAGAGTCCTTTGATATATATTTCTATTGTTCTTAAGTGAAAAAGAAAGTGTATTTAAAAGGTAAGTTTGTCATGTTCCAAAATGTCTGGTGCAGAAAATTTCTTATTCCATATTAGAACAAATCACCAAGATTTATCTCTGTTTTTCAAAATGCATGCACAAAAATTAGTGTATCATTTAGCTGTATTTTCCAAGACATTTTGATGGATCATCTTGATAAAATTTAAGAAGATTTGGGAATGCTTGTATTTTTCTGTTGTGGAAATCAATAACTCTCCCTGGGCTGCAACTGTACGGTTACTAAATTTACAACTATGTGCTGTTGCAAATTGAGTTTTAATAGTTCAGTTTCATGTTTATATATATGAATATATATATATACATATATATATTCATTATATATATGAATATATATATATATACATATATATATTCACAACCTGCTCAAGCAGAGTTGTTCTTATCATTTGACATATCTTGTGATTCCTCGTTATTCTACATGAGTGAATCACTTATTCAAATTCATACTACTTCTAACTTCAGTTACACCATTTGAGTGAGGATCACTTTAGCTTTCATAAGAATAATTAAATCCCAATATTTCTTGTGATATGTGGAACCACACATTGCACACTGCTTTTTCATCTGCTTCCTTGTTCTTTAACTGGAAAATCAACAGTGAGTTTTTAACCACTGATGAACAAAAATTTATCATGTTGTCAAAGAGCATCTGATTAACTGAGAGCATTGATGCTTTAAGGAAGATGGAGGATTGCAAAGAACCAGAAGGACTAAATCAGACCTGAGGCATTTTGAAATGTGGGAGTTCAATCTTGATTTTGAAAACACAGTTTTGGATTTCTACTCTGTTGGTTACATCTTATTTTGTATGCATATGATTCAGGTTCAACTACATCTTCTTGGTTGTGACCTGCAACATATAAAACTGGAAAACCAAACTCAGCTTTCAGAATTTCTTCTTCTGGGATTCTCAGAAGACCCAGCACTGCAGCCGATTATATTTGGGGTGTTCCTCTCCATGTATGTGATCACTGTAAGTGGGAACCTGCTCATCATAATGGCCATCCTCTCTAACCCACAACTCCACACACCCATGTACTTCTTCCTCGCCAACCTGTCTTTCTCTGACATCTGCTTCACCTCCACCACCATCCCCAAGATGCTGGTGAACATCCAGATGCAAAGCCAAGCCATCAGCTATTCAGACTGCATCACACAGATGTACTTTTTTATATTCTTCATAGGATTAGAAATTTTACTCCTGACAGTGATGGCCTATGACCGGTTTGTGGCCATCTGTTACCCCCTGCACTACATGGTCATCATGAACTTCCAGGTCTGTGTGAAACTGATTCTGCTGTCCTGGGTCATTGGTGTCCTGAATGCTCTTATGCAGAGCTTGTTGGTGCTGAGACTGAGCTTCTGCACACACCTGGAAATCCCTCACTTTTTCTGTGAGTTAAATCAGGTGATCCACAGAGCCTGTTCTGACACCTTTCTTAATGACCTCATGGTCTATGTTGCAGCAGTGCTGCTGTTGGTTGTTCCCCTGGCTGGGATCCTGTACTCCTACTCCAAGATCATATCTTCCATCTGTGCCATCTCGTCAGCTCAGGGCAAGTATAAAGCCTTTTCCACCTGTGCTTCTCATCTCTTGACTATCTCCCTATTTTATGGAACAAGCATAGGTGTGTACCTCAGTGCCAGTGCTGCCCCAAGTTCAGCCTCAACTGCAGCAGCCTCAGTGATGTACACTGTGGTCACCCCCATGCTGAACCCTTTCATCTACAGCCTGAGGAACACAGACATGAAGAGGGCTCTGAAAAGACTGCTGTTCCATAAAACATAGTTAAACCAACTGTGTTGGAGCTGAGCAGTGACAGTTTTTCATTTCTGAAGCCACAGGCTCAGACACTGTAATGAATTTACCAATCAAGGAAACAGAGCTTGCTTAGTTTGTTCACTGTCTTGACTTTAATTTTTATAATACTGAATTCCTCTGGGTATGCTGCAAATGACTTCCCCATTGCATTGCACTACATGTCATCTCTGGATACTCACAATTTCTTCCTGAGAATTGCTTTTCTCTGATGTTAAGGTCCACCTGCTTAAGAAATACAAGACTCAAATATTTCATGGAAGATGGAAGCTGGGGATGTGAATTCTATGTGCTAAAAAACTTTAAATTCCATGTGTATCTTTACAGTTTATAGAGTACTTTTTATATTTCATGCCTATAATTTTTTTGTATTATCTTTTAACTACCACATAAATGTGTCTTTATAAATTTGGCATATTTTAGTATGTATAATATTCCCCGGTTACACCAAATTTATTGCAAGAAAGATTTTGTTCTTTTAATTTTGGGTGGTATTTTATTTTATATGTGCAACAGATGCCTGTTGATGGAATGTTAATTAGTATAACAATTGCATACTCCCCTTGAATTGCCTGAAGTTAAGTGTGCACAATTGGAAAACCCACTTTTCTCATGATACAGTTTTGTCTCAGATAACATTAAATGGCACTATTTGATGTTCTCCATCTTAGCTTGCTAGTTTACCTTTCAGATAACATACATTTAAGAAACAGTATAGTAGAAGGGTTGGATATTCTATTCCAGCCACATCAATGAGACACAAATTCATATTCTTATATGTGAGATCTAATATGGATTACACACCATTTCTGTACAGTGTATAGAAATGAAACTGGTGGCCACTCCACTGCTAATGCTGGCAGGCACAGGAACCAGAGCTGGGGGCCAGTCCTCTGGTAGTCATTGGGGGGTCGCTCTTACTGGACTACAGCTCCCCCTGTAATATGTGAGGACTGAGCATTTGTTGCACAGGGCTGGGCTGGGCCACAGCACCCATTGCTTTGCTGAGAATAGTGGGAAGAATAATTTGATCAACTACCCCAATGCAACTTGACAGCAAAGTATTGGACAAAAGGAAACTCAGAGGTGGACTATGAGAGCCAATCGAACTCAGAAAGATTTCCTCATCCTCAGATTAGCAATGCAACAACATTTCAGAAGTACCAAAAACACATGAACAGAAGTCTCAGAAATTACTCCACAAAGAGAACTCTTGGATGACACTGGGTGGCAGTTCCCCCATCCCCAGAGTAATGCAGCAGTTGAGAGGTTGCATATGATTTCTCCTCTTGTATCTCCCTCTCCTTTACCTACAGGGAGAAGAAAATATGTAAACAAGGGTCTCACCTACTACCCCCTGAGCTTTGACCCTTCCTGCCCTGATCAACTATGTAAACATCATCACTAATAAAATAAAAAACAATGAAACTGGCATCTTGTGATTTGATTATTCTATTAACTCTTACCTATACTCCTATACAGCAGTGATCTTTCTGCTTTTTATTTGTGGTCAAGACTATGCTTTTATAGTTGAAATTACATTACTGTAAAAATTTCAAGAAAAAAATGAGGAAAGCGGAGATTAGGGCAGGAATACATGACCGATTTCTTAGATTTTTACTTATGAAATACATGAAACCTATTCTGTATATAGCCCGGATGTTGTAAATAATTTATTTTATTTTATATGATGTTAACATTGTCAATCAGAGTTGAGTAAGACAAGGGTTAGGGAAAAGTGTGTATGATCTTTATTTTCAAATTTTCTATTTCTCCCTTCTGTTCTAGTGGGTGGTGGAATAGGAGGAGAAGCCTTACCCAGATGTGCAGCACAACTGCCTAGGTTGCCTTGCCCATAGGCAATTACAATGGTGGGAGAAAAATAGTTAGTAGTTGGTAGGCATTCTTTGCATGGTTATGCCAAATCTGTATTAACTAGCTTACTATGCCAGCAGAGTTGCTTATTCTTTTATCTTCCTTCCTTCTTTTTGAAATGATAAGTGGAGAAAGTGGGGAACTTCAGGCTGGGACACATCACCATAGTCCCCAGACAGCAGAGGCTGCAGCTTGCGTGGAGAAAGGATCTGGGAACACATTAGAGTGTGTGTGTGTGGGTTGGTCTTGGGGCAGGCAATTCTGGATTAGGGTCCAGAACTCACTGGTGCTTGCAGGAGCCATCTTCTGAAGTTATACTCAACATTCCCTGCTGTCCTAGATGAACTGATGTTCTGTCTGCCATGATGTCCACTACTCAGGCATCAGCAACTGGGGAGACACGGTCCCAACCTCTGTGCTCCAGTGTTAGAGTCCTGTAATCTGGTTGGAGAATACTCCAGGAAACCTCCCAAGGATGACTTTATATTTGATGCTTGTGTGCACTGGACAGGGCAGGGTCAGATTCAGTCTATCACTTTCACCAGACAATGGACACACTGGTGCCCAACCCCAATTTGCATGGGAACTGATGTGTGCTGTGGCAAGTAATAGATACAGCCAAGCAGAGAAGTGCCCACAGTTCCCCTTGCCAGGCATATCCCAAGCACCAGGGCTTGCTCCTGGCAGGGGATGCTGCATTCCTGCCAGACATGACTCAAATCTAGTGCTGGCACTTGTCAGCTGGACTTGTCCTAGCTCAGCTGGCCTGCACCCATTAAGGCTCTTGTGTTTGCCAATGAGTATGGTAGCCAGCCCTGCCAGTCTACTCTCTGACTTCCTCACCATTGTCCCAGGTTTCTCACTCACCAGTGGAAGCAGCAGCCAGCAAGGGAGTCTCCAAAGTTACCTTACCATGGGTACTCTAGGCCCCTGGTCTTGTGTGTGCCAACAGATACTACAACCCTGTCTGAGATGGCCCTTCTGAATTGTCTAGTTTTACTTTTATTTTTATATGTATTTATCGCTTTTAAGCAAATTATTTTTTTTAAATGTTGGTTCTTTTTATTATTGTCATTTTATAATACAGTTCCATATGTCCTGGCATTTCCCTTATTCCCTCCACATTTCCTCCCCCTCCCTGAGTTCCCCTATGTCTTTACTATAGTTCCAGTCTTCATACACAGTTATATGTCCATCATTGCGGGCATGGACAATGTCAGAGAGTCCAACATCCTAATGTCAATATAGAGTAGACGGTTTCATTGAGGGTCCATCTTGGTCTGGAAGTAGAGATGCATACTACATTGTATCCTCACATCTACATATGAAGTCTTCATTACACAGTTACTGTACATCCGCTTCAATGAAAAGCCAAAGCACAAAATCAACAACATGAAGAAAATGACATTTACAATGTCACTGAGTTAAATAATATGCTGCTAGATATAAATTATTTTAAAAAGACATTTAAAGAAAATATTTCCATTTATTTAGGGTATATAATATTAGAACTGATATGTGTAAGCAATGTGTAAATATCAAATCATGGAAATTGAATTTGCATCTCCTTAAATATTATCCTGCATGTTTGGGGCACGAAACAGTGGCTTACTGGCTAAAGTCCACGCCTTGCATGCTCCAGGTGACGGTTTTAATCCCGGCAGGCCTGCTTGCAGCCAGCTCCCTGTTAATGGCCTAGGAAAGTAGTTGAGGACTACCCAAAGCTTTGGAACCATGCGCTGATGTGGGAAACCTGAAAGAAGTTCCTGGCTCCTGGCTTTGGATTGGCTCAAATTCAATCATTGCAGTCACTTGGGGAGTGAATCATCAGACAGAAGATCTTCCTCCCTGCCTCTCCTTCTCTCTGAATATCTGACTTTGCAATAAAAATAGATAACTATATAAGTATTGAGAAACTTATAACTGTAATTTGAAATATATAATAAATTACTGAGAGCTGAGTTAAAAATATTAATTACAACATATAACTCACAGGCTGAGTGTTCCACTAACCATAATATTCAACAAGTAAAAATTAGAGAAATGAGTTTCCTAGGAGTACAAACAACAATCAAATCTCAAGAGGCCCTTTCCATTTCTACATTATCTTTGTGTTCACTGTTAACTATCACATACTGAGACACACATGATAACTGTCTTAGAGGAACTGGCTTGTCTACTAAGCAAAACTTTAGAGTAACTAAAAGGTAGCTGCTTGCGATTGCCTCAGAGCAGGAGAGAGAGAGAAAGAGGATTCACATGAGTCCATGATGGTCTCTTGGGAAACAGTTGCAAGAAAATGACTTTCTGTACAAGCCAGAGTCCCACAGGGCCAGTAGGTGCTTAGAGGTCAGGGAGCTGCCCAATGAGCAGATGCTGGGAACTATAAGTAGCTCCGCTGCTGTGGAACCTCAGATTGTGCAACCTTGGGCTGGAAGAAGCCTGCTTGTGGCATTTGGGGTCCTGAGTCTTCCTCAGGAACCAGAGCTTCCCTGCTTTTGTCTGCTGTACCTGGGACAGAGCTTCAGTCTGCAGCATCCATCATCCATGGAGGAATTTTGTCATTCATACAGACAATCTAGGCAAACAAAAGCCATACAGGTGAGCTTAGTAGTACTGTGGGAGGGCTGAAAACTGTGGACACAGACAGCTGTCCCTAGGTTCAACCTAGAACTGTACTAACCTAACTAACAGCTGGAATCGGTCTGGTGCTGCTCACTAGTATGCTTAACTATGGAATGTATTTATCAGTGATTATCAAAGGTGAGAATAATGTTGGATTTCCCAGGGCAATAAGTATTGCTAATGAACCATTAGGTCAAGAAAAGAAATCAATTCTAATAGACAATGAGTTTCCTCAATTACATATAGCAAACTTTGCAGCATTGGGGAATCTTGAGGAAGTAAAGAGGGAATTTTCTGTGTGGAGGGATATGTGGTGGGGTGAGGTCAAAATAGTTTGGCAGTGAGAAGGAACCTAGTGGTGAATACAACCCTTGGCCCTGGAACAGCCTCTGCAGATTGAGTCACCACCCTGCCCAATCAGAGTGTACTGTAACTGTCCAGTATTGACAGAAAAGGACCAGAAGAGGGGAAATGTCTGCATGGAAATCCTAATAGTAGCAGCTGTTGGAACTCACACATCTCAGGGTCTTTTGTCTTCTCTCATTGTACTATCACATAACTTAATGTTATCTTAACTAGAGAGTAAGCACAGCTCTATCAAAGACACCTGCTGGAAAGTTATTACATCACCTGTGAGTTGGATACACTCAAGGTTTTCCTGTCACTCTCATTTTCTCCTGCAATTCCAGTGTTTTCCTGGTGTGCTGCCAATTGAAAGAGCTTTATTCCTTTCCTATTGTCTTCTTACCTTAAAGACTGGCGTTTGTTGTCAGCTTTGTTTTGCCTTGGAGTCTTTTGATGCAAATTTGAGCTTATACAATGAAATATGTGTACAATAAAATATGTGTTTACAAGGTATATTGTTTTGCTCCAAAATCTGATGCAAATATATATCTGAATCCATAAGAGAGATCATCAAAATTTGAACAACTCTACTTTGCAACATGTAGCCACAAAAATGAGTGAAGCTTGTACTTGCATTTGTAAGACATTTTAATGGAGGTTCTGTAAACTTTAAGAGGATGTGTGAAAGCTTGTATTTTTTCTGTTGTCAAAATCACTGACTCATCCTGGGTTCCACACCCATGTATATTAAATCTATAAAAATCTAGTTCTGCAAATGTAGTCTTCATAATTCAGTTTCATATATATTTCCAATCTACTCATGCTGAGTCTTTCTTATTATTTGACACCCTTTATGATTCTCTTTGTTTAACTTGAGTGAGTCATTTGCTCAAAATCGTAGCACTTCTGCCTGCACTTGTCCCAAGTGCTTGAAGATCATTTTATTTCATAATCAGAACTGAATCTCTTTATCTCTTAAGATACATAGAATCAAATATTATACACTGCTTTTTTCCTGATTTATTCTTCATGCATTCAATTGGAAAATCAATGGTGAGTTTTTAACCACTGATGAATAGATATTCTGCAAGTGGGTCAAAGAAGATCTCATTATACATGAGAAGTGTGTGATCGTGCAGGGAAGCATTGAGGATAGAAAGGAATTATTTGTCAGTGATCCCAGGGGGAAGGACCAATATTAATACCAAGTGATCTCTAAATGTGGGAGTTATGTTCTGAAGCGGAAAATATAAATTTGGGGTTTCTGCTGTGTTGTTTGCATCTGTATTTTATGAATATGTTTCAGGTTCAACTACTTCTTCCTGCTAGTGATCTACACCACATGAAACTGAGCAACCAAACTAGGCTTTCAGAATTCCTTCTGCTTGGTTTCTCAGAGGACCCAGCATTGCAACCTCTTACATTTGGTCTGTTGCTCTGCATGTATGTGATTTGTGTCATTGGGAACCTGCTCATCATCCTGGCCATCTTGTCAGCCACCCACCTGCACACACCCATGTACTTCTTCCTTGCCAACCTGTCTTTGGTGGATGTCTGCTTCACCACCACCACCATCCCCAAGATGCTGGTGAACATCCAGGTTCAGAGCAGATCCATCAGCTATGCAGGCTGCATCACACAGATGTTCTTCTTTATGATATTTGGAGGTCTGGATAATTTCCTTCTGACGGTGATGGCCTATGACCGATTTGTGGCCATTTGTCACCCCTTGCACTACACGGTCATCATGAATCCCCGGCTCTGTGTGCAGCTCGTTTTATTGTGCTTGACCATCAGTGTCTTGCATGCCTTGTTACACAGCTTGTTGGTGCTGAGGCTGAGCTTCAGCACACACGTGGAAATCCCTCACTTTTTTTGTGAGTTGAATCAGGTGATCCACAGAGCCTGTTCTGACACCTTTCTCAATGACCTCATGATGTATTTTGGAGCTTTGTTGCTGGCAGGAGGTCCCCTGGCTGGGATCCTGTACTCCTACTTTAAAATTGCCTCCTCCATCCGTGCCATCTCATCAAAACAGGGCAAGTATAAAGCCTTTTCCACCTGTGCTTCTCATCTCTTGACTATCTCCCTATTTTATGGCACAGTCATTGGTGTGTACCTCAGTGCCAGTGCTGCCCCAAGTTCAGCCTCAACTGCAACAGCCTCAGTGATGTACACTGTGGTGACCCCCATGCTGAACCCCGTCATCTACAGCCTGAGGAACACAGACATGAAGAGGGCTCTGAAAAGACTATTGTTCCATAAATGATAGTGGACCCTACCATGTTTGGGGCTGAGCAGTGTCAGTGACTTCATGCCTTAAGCCTCAATGTTAGACATCATGATGAATTTGTCAGAGGAAGAAGCAGAGCTTGCTTAGTCTGTTCACTGTGCTTTTTAAATGCTTAATTCCCCTGAGTACACTGCAAATGACTTACCCATTGCATTGCATTGTGTGTTATCTGGTAGGTCAATACGTTTTCTCTATTTCAACTTATCCTTAATTCTATTATTAAAGTGTTTAAATAACATGACTGTAGAAAAAACTAAAGGAGACGAATGAGTCAGTGATGTATAGTAATATCTTAGAAATTTTTAGGAAATATATTGAACCTCCTTACTTTATATCCATAAATGGTTTAAAAATAAAATTTTAAAATATCATAAGAATATCCCCATCCATTTATTAAACTCATGTAATTCTATATTGCTATCCTTGGTGCCGGGATAGAAATTTTGGCAAAACACGTGTGTCTTCATTGGAGTTCTAAGAAATTGTCCTACTCCTGGCTTGACGGTAAGTTATCAGAAAACTGTCCTTGTTGTACTTTTACCCATGAGGTTTCGTGAAGGTGATACACTGTCAGTTTATGGCTGTTTTCAATAGCTTTCATAAGCCACGTATCATTGCTTAATGAGACTTGAAATATATGAAATATATATGTGGAAGTTCATTGTAACTGAAGTACAAAGGACAAGCACATCTGATTATCTCAGTGACATACATTTCTACGTAACCCAATGAGTGCTCTCACATGCCAGGTTTCTAGAGATGCCACACTGTTTCTGAGACAAGTGTAAAAACCTTCATGAAAGTGAGACGCTAATGCTTGCAATGCCATGGACCCACATGGAAGCGACTCTGAGTCCCAACATTCCCCTTCTGATTCACTCCTGGATAATGCATCTGGGAAGGCTGCAGATGGACTCCTGTCACCCAGCTGGGAGACCAGGATTAATCTCCTGGCTTCAGGGAGGCCCAGCCCTGGCTAACATGCACAATTAGGAGTGATCCAGCTGATAAAAGATCTCTCCATGTCTCATTCCCTCCCGTTCACTCTCTCAGTCTCTTTTTTTATAAAATAATCTATAAAAATATGACACCTAAGATAGTCAGACAGTAGTAATCTTTTCTTTTGGCAACCAAACCAAATTAGTTCTCATATTTCATTTTTAGTTTCCTATAAACATTACAATGTCATTTTCTGGCAGTATAGTATTAATTCAATTTTTTAAATCTAATTTTCCTTTATCAAAAAATATCAAAATGTTTATAATATAAGGAGCCAAACTTTGAAGAAAATTCTATACCTAAAAACAAAATCAACAACTAAAACATAACTATACATAAAGTTTCCAAATATTTTTAACAGGGGTATCTTGCCTCTTTTAAATATTTATTTTTCTCTTCATATAGTTAGAAAAAAAAAAAGATAGAATGAATGAGTGCTGGGGTCCATGCAGTAGGTGTGGATTGCACGAAGGTGTGAAGAGAACAGCTCCCTTGCTGGCAGGGTCTGGGGGAGCTTCCAGCTGTTTGGCAGGGCCCTGCGGATTTCTCAATGACCACCTTGACATGGTCTCAACCCCCATTTCCATGGACACTCAAGCACCCCACTAAGAATCCTGTCATCTATTGAGGCATTGCTGTTTGCCCCTGTGAGATGGTTTTTGCGATCAATGAGAGGTTGAGAATGTTTCTGATAATGTCTTGGTGAGTAGCCTTTGACAATTTACACGCAGGAGCACAATTAAGCCTGTGCCATTTCTGGACACTTTATTGGGTACCTAATCATTGCCTCAGAATCTGGCCCAGACATGTAGCACACCTTCTGGGAAAGGGCTTAATAAATATCCTAAATATTAATGCAAGTGATGGGAGTGAGAGCTGAAATGCTATGGCAAAAATATAGTTATTGTTATCTCAAAGGCTAGTCTGTCTTTGCAGTTTCTTTGGAGCATTGAGAATGTAACTATTTTAGCCACTTTCATAATTTTTTAACTAGAGGAAATATAGGGAGATTTTATTAACATTATAGAGATATACTTTTGATTATTGTTTGATTGTTTATGAGGTTGTAGAGCTTGCAGTTGTATGGGGATTTAATGTTTGAAACTTTTTGTCTTAGATCCTTATGTTTTTTTTTCCTTTTGATGTATTTCTCCCTTTAAGTGATAGATAAGCTGTGAAAATAAAATGTAATAGGAATGTTTTACTGATTAGTAGGCAGCCATCTGTGTCTTGGCCTTGGAGTTCTGGCAATCACCTAATGGCTACTTCTGAAGAATGAATAATGGCTTGCTTTAAAGAAACTGATTAGAATAACTTACAGAATTATCTTTATGAGCACCTGGTTGACCATGAAGTAAAAATTAATTGAACATCTGTGCATGTTGTCTTAGTTCTACAGTTAAAGATAAAAAAAAATCAAATATTTGTGCAGAGCTTGTGATGTGTCTAAGTAAATAAAAAGGACAGCTTCTTCTTGAAAAAAAAAAAAGAAGCAAGAAGGCACCAAGTGACTGTGTCTGTATCTTTCTTTATTGCCGACTCCACGCATGGACACTGAAGCGAATGAGAGTTAGAATGAAAGAGACAGAGAGAGAAAGAGAGAGTAAGAGAGAGTTCCTATTCCCTACATGTCATAACAGCTGAAACTAGACCAGGGCAAAGCACATGGATGGCAGAGGCCCAAACATGCAAGCCATCTTCCACCACAGTCTCAAGCACATTCCAAGGACAATGAAACACAACTGCCTAGGTTGCCTTGTCCACAGCAAATGTTACAGTGCTGGGAGAAAAGCAACTAGTAGCTGGTGGTCATTCTGGGCATGGTTAATATCAAATCTGTGTTAATTATCCCTCATGCCAACGCAGCTACTCATTTCTTTTTTTCTTTCTTTCTTTCTCTCTCTCTTTCTTTCTTTCTTTTTTTCTTTCTTTCTTTCTTTCCTTTCTTTTTTTCTTTCTTTCTCTCTTTCTTTCCTTCTCTCTCTTTCTTTCTCTCACTTTCTTTCTTTTTATTTTTTTTGCTTGCTTTTTTAAGCAATACTTGGAGAAGCTGGGGACCTCAAGGCTGGGACATGCCACCATGGCTCCAGGCATCAGCATGCAGAAGGAGACCTGGGTATATACTGGAGCAGGAATGATTGAGGGCATGTTTGACCTGAAAAGAATGACTTCTGGGGTCTTCCACAGCCTGGGTCGCTGAACCAGCAAGAAGACAGGTAAGCTGGTAGGGTTACACAGGGAACACAGAGTACATGTAGCTGGAGCAGGGATGGGCCATGTGAGAATTGGCCACAGCACCCACCACAAAGCAAAAGAACTGAATTTGGGGGTAGATTCTCTAATAGAGATGTGTGTTTGCTTCCGTGGGACTATAGTCCATACTGGTTTCCATGGAGAGCTGGGGATGGTGACAGGCCAAGGCAGGATGGACAACAAAATTCAACTGACAAAACCCAGCTAAGGTCCTGGTCTGTAGCCTAGCAGCTAATGTCCTCTCCTAATACATTGCAGGATCCCATATGGGCACCAGTTCTAGTCCTAGAAGCCCCAGTTCCCTTCCAGTTCCCTTCTTGTGGTCCTAGAGGATGAGTAGTCAAGGATGGCCCAAGGCCTTGGGACATTGCACCTGTATGGGAGAACAAGTGGAGGCTACTGGAACATGGCTTCCCCCTTAGTATCACTGCAGCTCCTCAATGGACAGTCTTCCTCTCTGTCTCTCCTCCTTTCTGTATATCTGACTTTCCAATAAAAATAAAATAAATCTTGAAAAAAACCACAATAAACCAACCTGACACTCAATGGGAGCTGTGATTGTAGAAAGAACAAGTGGGGCCAGCACATGCAAAGTCCTGGGCTGAAGACATACTGCCAAGCAAGGGTCGCTGTCCTGCTGGCATGTGTGAGAACTTGGGCTGTGAAAAGGCCTGGTGGTAGAACTTGGGGAATGCCCTGCAAGTCTGCATTTCCCCATAGGGAGCACAGATGCTACAGTTGGAGGCAGGTTAGCCCAGGCAAGTCTGCAGCATGCATCAATATTTGTGTTGGACAGCCTGAGGGCAGGACAGGCAGGGCCAGGGCTGAGCACATCATGACATACAGGAGAGCCTGGACAGAATGTGGGCTGTGCTCAGCTGGGCTGGGCTGCAATATCCACTTGCAAGAGCTGAGATTGTGGGTATGCCAGGTAGGGTTCTGTTCAACTGCTGCAAAAACACATGAGTCCTGCAGCTCAGAGCATACCTAGTAGGCAAGATCTTCACACTCCCTTGTTAGGCTGTAGCTCCCAGTAGTGAATGTGAGAAGCAGGGTTATGTGTGGACCAGATTGTGCAATACTATAGCACCTGTCAGCATTCAGGTCGACTGGTCTGGGTGCAGGGAGTCTGGAATAGGCCCCAGGACACTGCCACTTGCAAGATCCATTCTTTCATGACATGCTCAATATCTCCCACTGAGCCAGAGGAGCTGGCTTTCATGTCCCCCATGATGTCCATTACTCAGGCATCAGCAACAGAGGAGACACACTCCCAACCCCTGCACTCCAGGGTTAGAGTCCCATGATCAACTTGGAGGGTCCCCCCAAAAAACTCACCTAGGGTGACCTCAGACTTGACTCATGTGTGCACTGGCCAGGGCAGGGTCAGATTCAGTCTATCGCCTACACCAGTCAATGGACATATTGTTGCCTAGACCCAATTCTCACGTGAACTGATGGTTTCTGTGACCCAGTAATAGGTACAGCCTGGCAAGGAAGTGCCCACAGTTCCTCTGCCAGATAGCATCCCAGCACCAGATTTTGTACCTGCCAGGGGCTGCTGAAATTCTTCCTGGCATGAGTCACATCTAGTCCTGGCATTTGTCACATGGGTTGTGGCCTAGCTCAGCTGGCCTGCACCCATTCAGGCTCTTGTATTTGCCAATAAGTGTGGTAGCCAACCCAGCCTATCCCAACGCTGGACTGACCCACCCCCAATCCCAGCTATCACACTTACCAGTGGAAGCAGCAACTAGCAAGGGAGTCACCAACATTACCCTATCAGGCCTGTTCCCAGTCCCAGGTCTTCCATGTGTCATCAGGTGCTTCAGCCCAGTCTGAGATGCCACACCTGCAGTCTTGAAAGTCACCAACAGGTGCTACAGATTTGCCCATCCAGACTGCCCCCAGTCATAGTTCTTACCAGTGACTGCAGCAGCCTAATCTTGCCTGGCCCACTCCAAGCCCCATCACTCATAGGAATTAGTTTGTGCTATGGTTGAACTAGCCAGGACTCCACCTCCCCTGGCTATCAATTGTGGTAGTGTGTGCTGTGGACTGACCCTGTCAGGCTGCCCCCAATCCTAGCTCATCTGTATGCCAATTTTGTTGCAATCCAATATTGCCTAAGCTGCTCCCAGGCACAGCTATCACACTCATCATAGGAAATGCAGCCCAATAGGTGCAATCCCCAAGTTCCCCTACCAGGCTCTCTCCCAGAAATTGATGATGTGTTTCCTAGCAGTGGTGCTACCCAGTAGTAGCATGCCTGTCCCTATCCTGATACTCACTTATAGCTACTGAAGCTAGCTCAATTTTCCTGCACACATTCTGGCTTACCCAGCAGCGCTCCATCCTAACCCAGCCTAGCCCAGCCTAGTCCAGCCTAGTCCAGCCTAGTTCAGCCCCAGACCTGGCTCTCTTGTAAACCGACAGTTGCTGCAGCCCAGCTGATCCTGTCCTTACCCTGGCTCTTGTAAAATGCTCGGATGCATTAGACAACGTGCCATGGTCTCACCTATGTTGAAATGCTTATGGAAAATTTTTAAAAAGAGAGATTTCTGTTTATTGTTTATGATGATGGGATGAATCGTATGTATAGGATACACTAGAAGCTTAAATCAAAACAGAAAAGTGATGACCTGGAATAATATAAAGTTCATTTCCAAAGCATTCTTCCCACTGACACATCCCAAGTGTCTGTAATTCCGTGAGTAGATAGATGCTGCCAAAACCACATTTCCTCTGCAGGCAACTGGCAAGGTGTTCACGTTAGTTAAGTGCCCCCACTGAGGCAGGTGCTGTGTCACAGTGAGGAAGACACCCCTTGGCTTGCCTTCATACCACACTGGAATGCTTGGGTTCATGTTTACCCTCCACTTCCAATTCATCGTTTCTGCTGTCTGTACTCTGGGAGGCACAGGGTGAATGCTCAGGGCACAGGTGATTGCGTCCATGAGAGAGACTTGGATGAAGCTCCTGGCTTCTGGCTTGAGATTGGCTCATTTCCCACCACTGTAACCTATTGGAGGAATGAACCAGAGGATACAGGGAAGGTCTCTGTCTCTTTTTCTCTCTCTCTCCTTCCCTTTGCATAAGTACTTTCACTTTCAAATATATGTGACATAACTCTTCAGATCATGCTTCTGTCAAAATTCAAAGGACCTGGGTTGGACTACGTGATCCACTCCCACACCTAATCCCAGAATTCTGCTAATACACACCCTGGAAGGCACCAAGGGAGGGGTCATAGGCTTCATGCCACTCATGTGAGAGACCCAGAGTCAGATCCCGGCTCCCAACATCAGTTCATGGCCAAGGTTCAGCACCTGCAGTCACAAACGAGTGACCCAGTTTACAAGAGCTTCTTATCACGCTGGCCCTCAGCCATTCGAATGAGCAGACTTAACATTCTCCAGTAAATCCATGGATGATGAAAAATGTTTTGTTTTGGGGAATCCAAACTCTGAAGCCATAGGAAGTATATTGGGGAAAATCTAACTTCTGTTACACATAACACTCCACATGCACATTCAGTCAGCAAAAAAAATGCCTGACAACACGGAGCCTGGTTACAAAGGAGACACTGGAGAAACGGAGCTCCATATGACTGTGATCTAATAGAATGATGTGTCATGGTCTGCTGTAATACGTGTGAGTGTGCTCAGAAGGTAACACAAAGGAGAGTTAAGAGGGAAATAAGAAATAAGTTTATTTTTACTCCATGAAGAGAGATATAGAATATTTCCATTGGTTGATTTATTACTCAATGGCTGCACACTGTGCCTTGTCCAAGATGAAACTAGAGACCTGACATGGCATCCAGGACTCCCATGTCTGGGGCAGGAGCTTTCCCATGTGTGTTAGTAGAGAACCAAATGAGAAGGAGAACAATTGAGACTCGAAGCAGAACTCTGAACACTAATCTGGAATCATCCAGCAAGGAATTAACCTTTTCTTTTTAAATAAAAAAAAAAGTTTACTTAGTTTTATTGGGAAGTCAAGTCAGATTTACAAAGAGAAGAAGCAATGCAGTGATAAATCTTCCATACTCTGGTTGACTCCCCAAATGATCACAATGGCCAGAGCTGAGCCAATCCAAACCCAGGAGCCAGGGGATTCTTCTGAGTCTCTTACATGGTTGCAGGGTCTCAAGGATCTGGGCCAACCTCTGCTGCTTTCCAAGGCTATAACCAGAGAGATGGATTGGAAGTGGAACAGCTGGGACACAAACTGGAACCCATATGGGACCCTGGTGCTTGCAAGGTAAGATTCAGCCTTTGTGTCGGGCTCAAGCTAAAACTTTTTGTGCCACATCACAGGCCGTGGATACCTGAATGTATCTCCAACTGCATTATTCCAGGAATGTATAGAACTACCCTCATGCTATATAGACTACCAAAAATATCATAAGTGTTGAATGTAGTTTATTACTGTAGGAAAAATACAACATATCATCTTATGACACAGAAAGGAAGTTGAGGTGATTTGATGTCAATTCAGAATGATTTTGCATAAGTTGAAAATGACCAAGGAAGAGAAGTGTGAAAATGCAAGAGAACTGAATACCTCAGAAAAGAAGCAGCAAATATACAGTTGTGGAAATAAAATGAAGCAACGGGAAACAAGAGGGTTAAGGCAGGGGAGTATTTCACTTGCACTTTTGTAAGCTCTGAGGTTTATAGACCTGATTTGTGGGAATGACTTGCACAACGCCCTTGGACAATATGCCTTAAAGGTATTTTCACAGCCCTCTGGATATCATTATTCCTCAGACTGTAGATGAAGGGGTTCAGCATGGGGGTCACCACGGTGTACATCACTGAGGCTGCTGCAGTTGAGGCTGAACTTGGGGCAGCACTGGCACTGAGGTACACACCTATGATTGTGCCATAAAATAGGGAGATAGTCAAGAGATGAGAGGCACAGGTGGAAAAGGCTTTATACTTGCCCTGAGCTGACGAGATGGCTCGGATGGAGGAGATGATCTTGGAGTAAGAGTACAGGATCCCAGCCAGGGGACCGCAGAACAGCAGGACTGCTGCAAAATCTATCATGAGATCATTGAGAAAGGTGTCAGAATTGCCTCTGTGGATCACCTGATTCAACTCACAAAAAAAGTGAGGGATTTCCACGTATGTGCTGAAGCTCAGCCTCAGCACCAACAGGCTGTGTAACAAGGCATGCAAAACACTGATGGTCAAGCACAATAAAACGAGCTGCACACAGAGCCGGGGATTCATGATGACCGTGTAGTGCAGGGGGTGACAAATGGCCACAAATCGGTCATAGGCCATCACTGTCAGAAGGAAATTATCCAGACCTCCAAATACCATAAAGAAGAACATCTGTGTGATGCAGCCTGCATAGCTGATGGATCTGCTCTGAACCTGGATGTTCACCAGCATCTTGGGGATGGTGGTGGTGGTGAAGCAGATGTCAGAGAAGGACAGGTTGGAGAGGAAGAAGTACATGGGTGTGTGCAGGTGGGTGGCTGACAAGATGGCCAGGATGATGAGCAGGTTCCCAATGACACAAATCACATACATGCAGAGGAACAGCCCAAATATAATAAGCTGCAGTGCTGGGTCCTCTGAGAATCCTAGGAGAAGGAATTCCACAAGCCATGTATAGTTCCTTGGTTCCATTGGCCAATGTGACTACCAAAGGATAGAAAACAGGACAGAAATGAGTGCTAATTACCTTGCAGAAACATCATAATTTGTGTTTTTCATATCAGTCTGGGTCCCTCCAGAATTTCCCGACTCTCAGTGTAAAGAATTCATCTGCAATATGCCTTACTTCCTCAGAAGGATTGCACCCTGAAGCTGCAAAGAGTTTCCTTCATGCACTTGAGAATGAGTGTTGAGCACTCAGCATGTTCCAGGCACTGTTTCAACAGTGTGTGAGCAGCTCTGAGAAACAAACCTCCCTAACAGTAAAGATTTGAAGCCTAATGTAAGCAAAGACAAATCATGCAAAACATCATAGGATGCTGATGTTTGCATGCTGGCAAGGAAGGCAACAAGCTTTAAAAACACAGGGGGGATAGATGGGTTGTACTACTCATATCTCAGGTGCATAAAAGCCCAGCAAATTATGTGGCATTTGGACAAAGATCAAGATCTGAATGAACATATAGTAGGTGCACAACATCATCTGGGAAATGATGTGTTTGGCAAGGGACACAAGGCCATACAGTGTCCCTGTGGAGTGCTCGTTTCAGATGACCAAAACCACCATGGAGAATGATGACAACAGGAATGAACAACAGGGAAACCTGGGAGATGAGTCAGAGAATATTAAGGCAGGCAATAGGCTCATCCCCCTGACACTTCAAGGTAGAGGGAGTCCTGTCCCATGTCACTACATTTGTCTTTCTCTGGTTAGCTGCAAAGACCTTCCTTGAAGTGAAAAGTGTGCTGCTCTATTTCCACCTGCCCTTGTGTGTTTTGGCTACTGTATTATGTGTGATATTTGAGGACACAGGTGCTCTTGACTTACAATATACCCATCTTAACCGAAACGTATTGTGAAGTCAAAAATATAGTGGTAAGAGATGAGCTTCTTAACACAGCCTTAGCAACTTGTATTGGTAGTTGGGGATTGCACACCGCCATGGGATTCATGGCTTACTGCCAACTGCCCACAAATGAGAGAAATCACAAGGTTGTGAAACTGTCAGTATCCAAAGCACAGTTTGGGATTTTCAGCATGAGAAAGTCAATAATCATGATGGTGAACCAGTGCAAGCTGGAGACTGTGTGATGAGCCTTGTGTCATTTTGCTGTTACTGTCACTGCTAACCACCTTCACAGATGTACATGCACACACAATAATATGCAAGTACACACTGGGCATGTGGAAGTGTAAGAAAGTTAGTGGAAATTCACGCTGTCTCTTACTCCTTCACTACGCTCCATCCATTCCAATTACATCATAGGAGAGAGCTCTGCGAGGCTGTCACTGTCACACTAACCCATAACTATAGCTTGTGACTTTCCCACTGGATACATTGCCATATGTCCATTACCTGTCTGGGCTGGAAGAATTTTTTGAAGTGCCCAACAAATAGAAATATCTCCAGGAAGGATTTAACAAGAGCAGGGACTATCGAGTGATCATTGTACTTTGCACTGGTCCTGAGAATGTGCCTATTCCAATAATGGCTCCTTGATGCCCAGAAAAACAAATAAACAAACAACAACAACAAAAAAAACACAAAAAACAGCAGAAGTTAAATAAGAATGGATCCAATAGACCAAAGTGGTGATATCTTTGGAGCAATGAGAAACATTCCAAATGAACACTACAATAAGAAAAAATGAGCAAAGAGATTAAACCAGAAATTCTCCAAAGTCTGCACAAAAAGAACAGCAACATTTGACTTGGAACTTGTTGGGTAAACCAGAATTATATTCCCATGTCAATTGCATACTATTGGAGAAGATGGTCTCTATGAGGTCTGAGGGCTGCAGAGGGAAGACCTTCATTGTCCTTTTCAGGATGTCAAATTTTGTTATTTTGTTATTTTGAGGTTTTGTCTCTTGTCTCACTAATCCATTGAGCATGCTCTGATTCTTCTTCTGGTCTTTACTTAACACACACAATCTCTCCTGCACACATTCATTATAAAAGTAACTACTCATTTTACATGAAATAACAATCTCCTTTGGATGTATCCCTCAAGACATTATGTCACAGGCATTTCTTTAATAATGTGGTGTTTTCCCTTTGCTAGTACAAGTACTAAATGAGCAGCTGGCTTACCTGTTCCATTTCTCTTTCAATCCTGACATGGTCCAGTGAATAGAGGTGCATAACACAGAAACAAATTTGAGTAAGGAAGTGGCAAGAACCGGAGAAAAAATCAAATCATTAAGATTCGGCAAAAATGTCTTAAAGAAAAGAAAGTCTCCAACATGAACTGCATAGCAACAGTTAGACACAAAATTGTATTCATAAATCAATTAATGACTATCTGATTACAACATACATGACATGGAATATTCTGGCATAAAGCAGATTCAATGTCGTCATTGATTGTCTTTATCAATAATTGTCTTTTAGATAATATGATATTTATTTTAAATTCCTTGCAGGTTTCATTTATTTGAAAAGTATTATTATCTCACATCAGGTGGGGTTCATGACAACAAACATAAAGTGATGAGAGTAAGGTAAAATATTCAAGACAAAATTGATTTCATAGCAAAATAGTGTTACAATTTAGATAAAGTTTGAAATATTTCATAAGGTCTAATACGGTTGTCTCTAACTGGAGAAACAGAGTGACTCCGCCCCTCACATATTGTTGTGTCTATGACAAGCTAAGCACCTCTGACAAAGCTGGCATCCCTTATCAGAGCTGCAGTTTGAGTCCCAGCTACTCTGCTGAAGATGCAGCTCTGGGGATGCACCAGGAAAGGCAGCAGAAGCTGACAACAGTGCTTAGATTCCTGTCCTCCGCACGGGAGATACAAATGCAGTTCCTGGCTCCTGGCTTCAGCCAGACCAGCCCTCGCTATTAGACTAGATGGAGGCACTCACTCTCTCCTTGTCTGTCACTCTTTCTTATTTTCACAGATTAATGAAAAACATGGTTCAAAATATACAACTATAGACCTTACAGTGAAAATTAATGTAGGTGTGCATGTAGAAAGACACAAATAAGATATTTCGGGCCCGGCGCAATGGCGCAGTGGTTAAGGTCCTCGCCTTGCACGCTCGGGATCCCATATGGGCGCCGGTTCTAATCCCGGCAGCCCTGCTTCCCTTCCAGCTCCCTGCTTGTGGCCTGGGAAAGCAGTCGAGGACGGCCCAAAGCTTTGGGACCCTGCACCCACGTGGGAGACCCGGAAGAGGCTCCTGGCTTCGGATAGGCATAGCATCGGCCGTTGCGCTCACTTGGGGAGTGAATCATCGGACGGAAGATCTTCCTCTCTGTCTCTCCTCTCTGTATATCCGCCTTTCCAATAAAAATAAAAAATAAATCTTTTTTTTTTTTAAAAAAAAAAAGATCTTTCGGTGAGTAAACTCTCCTGACTTTGACAAGAACTCATGTTGTTTAAAGGACTGTTTTCATTGTATTTGTATAGAAAGTACATAATTATGTGCATTGGCCATAGAGAGCCTTTTTAAAACACTATGAGAGGGATGGGTGTTATGCACAGCAGTAAAGGTGCGTTTTTCAAGTTTTTTTTTTCCTTCTAGTGGGGACAGTTTTAATCAATTTTTAAAATTTTAGAGTTTTTTTTTTAACAACTTTGAGTTTTTTTATATAAAGAAATGCAATCTAATGTATTTCATATACACAGTTTTAGGAGCACAGCGACGTGTTACCATTGCTCCCATGCTCAATCCTACTCTCCTACCATGTGATATTTTAAAATAGATACAATAGTGAAAGGAAATAATGTCCAACAGTGTAATTTCACATCATAAATGGATAGTAGGATTCAAACATGCTTATGAAATATAAACATGATATTCAGTCAAATGATAACAGGTGCTTTCAGAATGAAGGTGTAAGTGATATAACTTTTAAAAATAGATATCATCACTAGATCAGAAGCACCAAAAAGTAGCAGAAATATAGCACCAATGAGAAATATACATACCCAGAAAACTGCAGTTCAGGCAGTGTCTCGCCAAACCATAAATATCTTCAGCAACAGATCTAAGAAAATGCAAAAGGATTCAAGTTTTCACAAAGAATTAAGAGCACATTTTTTAAAAATCCAGTCTCTTTTTCTGTAAAATTGATGTTTCCATAAACTTTTTGAACACCTCTGAGAAATGTATGGTGAAGTTTATAAGTGCACCCGGTTTTGCCCATCAGATATTTTGGTTGTGTGTATGTGATACAGGAACTGGTTTTGCAGCTAGGGTTTGTCTTGGTCTGGATTGTTCTTATTAACATCAGAGCATATTCACTTAGGCCCATCTCACAGGTAAAAATGACCTGCCCTCATGTCCAGGGACAATCCCTCACAGTTAACACCCTGTTTCTCTAGCCCTTCATTGTACAAATCCTTGGAAAACCCCCTGCTGTTTGACCTGTCCTGTTCCCTGCTCTTGTAGGCTCTGGTTATATTCAATTCCTTGTACCCAGTGACCCAGCCTTGCTGAGTTCTGTGGACATGTCCTTTTTCATCCTCTGGCACAAGTACTTCATTGAGATCATGACTCAGGAAAGCAGGTCTCACTGCATCCTGCATCCTCTGGGCCCAGGTCCAGGAGAATATGTCTCTCAGTTGGCCTCAGGTGAATGCTCTTGGCTGCTGTCTTCTGAGTCTTATCTGCAGCACCTGCTGGACTTTCAGACTTACCTGGAGGGGTCTCAATAGGGCAGGTCTTTAAGTGGAAATGCAAACATATCCATGGGAGCTTCCACATGGAGACGCGAACACTTTCCCCAATCAAGGCGGCAGGAAGGAAACAAGAGTCTGTCCATGAGCTGGACACAACCAAACCCCAGACAGCCAAGATGGTGGTTCCTGGCAGGAGAGCTGTGCACAGCCCCTTATTACTCCTCATCAGCCACGATTCCCCCTGGGACTTCATCTCCAGGATACATCATTGACCCATGAGATGCTGTTGTGCATAATAAGGCAACTTTAGTCCTGTAAGAGTTCTTATTCCCAACATGCCAGCATAAAAATTACTCCAATCCAATCTTCATTATTTCATATCCTATGGGTGCTTTTGCCTCTGAAAACAAAATATCCTAATATCATACCACAGGGCTACTACACTTCCCCCCAAATCTAGGGAAGAGAAGCTGGTATTGATCATGTCCCTGGCATCACTCAGTCATGGGTGTGTGGTAGAGACAGGGTTCCTGTTGTGTTCAGTGTGTCTATTTTGAAATCTCACCTGCAGTCCTCATGCAGAGCCAAACCTAAAGCTCTCTCTGGTCTTACACTCCTATGAGACAGACATTTCTTAGCCCTGTAATGTTGGTTTTGTGCTGGCCCATTACCCTGAAATTGCTTAATGATACAGTGATCCATTCCAACAGCAATGAGGACATGACAACAAATCCCCTGCTGCTTATGTGTGGCATTTGATCTGGTGTTTATTGGTAGTACCCATGGCTACCTGGACTTGCATGCTTGTTGGCTATACCTGCAGAAACATAGGTTATCATTGTGATTCTCTTCTGCATAATCATAAAAGATTTGAAGAATTATTTTTTCCTGGGATAACTTCCAAATGAATCACCTGTCTCAATTTTCAGTGTGACTATCACATTGGATTAAGAAAGCCAAGTTGGAGGGACTTTGAGAGTGAGGGAGGGAGGAAGGGCACTATGGGAAGTTTCATTGTTTACTTAATACTACAAATATGAAATTTGCTAGCTTTATATATATTTAATATTATTCACATGCTAGTGGTTGCTCATCATTCAAACCAAATACTCCACAGAGGACGAAGAACTGAAAATTCAACATTTGGTTTTAAACTTTTACACATTGCAGGTTATGTCTGATCCAAAGACCATTTTAGGTCCACTGCACTGATTTTGCAGAATGGGTTTTGTGCATTGGCTATACTTAAAAACAAAACAAAGCAATAAAACCCTCTTATTTGTGTAAAATAGCAGATGTCTGAATCTCACTGTAGGGATATTTCCCAGTGCAGTCTTCCTCATGACCCATGGTCACCATTGCATCTTTAAAAAACTATTTAAAAATTTTTGTTGGAAAGGCAGTTCATATTTACAGAAAGAAGAGACAGAGATGTTTTTCCATCTGCTTATTTATGCCACAAAAGTCCTCAAAGGCCGGAGATGAGCTGATCTGGAACCATGGGAAGTGGAGCAGTTAGAATTTAAACCGGTTCTGCTTTCATTACTGCTGTGGTCCACACAGCAGAGTGAGCCTGTGGATGTGTGCTAGACACAAGTCATATCCTAACAAGGGGACAGAAGATTTGTGTCATCCCTTAAACTACTGCCTTGTCAGGAAGTATTGTTACCACGATGTATACATAGGAATAATAGAACTTTTGTTGTATTCAAGAGACAATAGCAGTGATATCTTTTAGGGAAAATAAATGTGAGTCAAATATGCTCATAAGAGGAAAAAAAACCGAAGAAACCAGTGCAAACATGATAGAAGGCAGTATGGGTATTGTAATAATATGGAGGGAATCAATATGGGTGGTGGCTTGGGGAAGGGTTAGGAGGAATCCCAGAACCAATGGAACTGTGTCATAAAATGAAATGATAAAAAAAATATGGGAAGTCCTAAGAGATCTCAAAATAGATTTATCATATTCAACTCCTGGGAATTTACTCAACTAAAGTGAAATCCTCAGATAAGAGTATTAATTGCACATACATGTTTATTGCAGATCAATTCACAATAGCAAAGACATGGAGTCAGTCCCTTTGTCCATCCAATATTGACTGGATAAAAATACATCATGCATATATACATTAGGAAATACTACACAACATTGAAAAGGTTGAAATCCTGTCTGGCAGTCAAATAGATGAAAATTTGAAGAAAATGAAATGTTTTAAAATAAGAACAGCTGGCGAACAAAAGCAGTTTGACAACAAATGAATCAAACACAATCAAAAGCAATTTTAGATGGACTGTGTACCAATAATTTAATATCAACCTGGGTTAATAATTTGGTGAGTGACTACACATAAAATGCTATAATATAAGACGCTCTAAATGTTTTTTAGGGAAAAAAATGTGAGTCAAATATGCTCACAAGAGGAAAAAATGAAAAATGTTAGAGATTCTGTAATTATTTATTTATTGAATACATCAGAAATCATGCTTCAGGTTACATTGACTTTCATGCTCTAATTGTTTACCCTGTTATTGTGTGGGTAAAATTCATAAATTATTTATGTTGTAATATTTAACAATTGTTCAGCCTTGTGCAATATCTATTTTATATGTAGACATTCTGTGAAAAGTTACTATTTTTCTTGAAAATAAGGATGTTAATGTCACATACTGTGAAGTATGTATGGATGGGTAAAAGTGAGGAACCCATGATATGTTGTATGTAGCTGGTATCCGTGAAGGTTATTTATTATGTAGTAAAGCTGTGCCACACTTAGAAACAGTTGAGTAACACTATCATAGCTTGCACAACTGGATCTCTTTCTAGAGAAAAGTCAACTGTATCCCATTCTTCTCACTTCTTGAAAAGGAATCACAAGAAGACCTCAAGAAACATAATTATAATTATTTGTTTTAAAGGCAGATTTACAGACAGGAGCAACAGTGAGAAACATCTTCTATCTAGTGGTTCACTGCCGAAATGGACACAATGGCCATTGCTGAGCCAATCCAAAGCCAGGAGCTTTTTCCATGTCTCCCATGGAAACAGAGAGCAGAGAATCTAAAGGCTTTGGGTCATCCTATGCTGTTTTCCCAGGCCATAAGGAGGGAGCTGTATGGGACATGTAAGCAGCTGGACATGAACCAGGAAAAGGAATAGTACCTAACATAACCAAGTGCAAATGTGAAGAACATGCTAGTAAAATAGCAACAGAAGTCTAAATAAAACAATAAATAGCCTATGGCTAAAATGACAGGACCAAATTGTCACTTACTAAAATCCTGATGTAAATGGCTTAAATCCATCAATCAAATGTCATAGATAGGTAGACTGGATTTAAAAAAAGCAAAACCCATCTGTCTGTTGCCCACAGTAGACACATCTCAGCATGGTATGCATTTCTGTTTTCAGACAAAGATGAACGTACAATGAAACTGTTTACTATATTTTGACAATAGGATTCTGGACTCTCTGCCATTGTTCATGCCCACAATGATGGACATAGGACTGAGTATGAAGAACTATTATGTTAGTAATGATATAGAGGAACTTGGTGTGGGAGGGTGGGAATATGGAACTGTATCATAAAATGATAGCAATAATAATAAAATGTAAACAAAAAAGAATAAAAACAAAGAAAAAGAAATTCTGGCTTGAAGATTTTTGATTCCTGAAATTCTAGTTACCTCTTCATTCCAAAGGCACAGTCTTATGATGCCCTCCCAAAGGTCTTCTCAGAGCCCTCTTAATGTCCCTGTTCCTTCAGACTACATATGAAGGGCTCCACATAGGGGTGATGACGGTGTACATCACCGAGGTTGTGCCTGTTGAGTGTGAATTGTGTGTAGCAGCAGAACTGAGGTACACACCCAGTCCTGTGCCATAAAACAAGGAGATGACAGCGGGGTGATGGCACAGTTGGGAAAGACTTAATGTTTGCCCTGAGCTGATGAGATGGCACAAATGGAGGAGATGATCTTGGAATTAGAATACAGGATCCCAGACATGGATACTCCCCTATACAACACAGCAGTAACATATATGAGCACATTGTTAAGAATGGTGTCAGAACAGGCACTGTGAATTACTGGGTCCAATTCACAGAAAAAGTGGGGAAGTTGCAGGTCTGTGTAAAAGTTCAGCTTCAGCATCAATAAGCTGTGGACAAATGAATTAAATGCTGAGGTGAACCAGGATATCAGGACAACCTGCACACAAAGACATGGAAGAGTTCATGATGACCGAGTAGTGCAGTGGGTGACAGATGACCACAAAGCGATCATAGGCCATCACCAGCAGGAGGAAATTATCCAGACCTCCAAAGAGTAGAAAGAACATCTGTGTGATGCAGCCTGCAAAGCTGATGGCTCTGCTCTGTGTCTCGATGTTCTCTAGTATCTTGGGGATGGTGGTGGAGGTGAAGCCGATGTCAGAGAAGGACAGTTTGGTGAGGAAGAAGTACATGGGTGTGTGCAGGTGAGGATCTGAGGCCAGGACAATGAGCAGATTCCCATTTACAGTGATCAGATACAGGGAGATCAACAGCCCAAAGATGAGATACTGCACTGCTGGGTACTCTGTAAATCCCAGGAGAAGGAATTCTGAAGGTCGTTTCATTGTCTGGTTCCGTGTGGATGAGATGATGATCACAGACCTACTTCTCTGTGCACACATTCCTGGTCCACATGGTTGAAATACACATATCCCATTGAGTTGTTACAATGGCGATTTCTGTGCTCTGTGCACTGTATCATTGGTCCCAAGAGGGGAGACTTCCTGCTAGCAATCCTGAGCATCACTTCTGTCTGATTCTTCCTTGGGGAAGTCAGTCGAGGACAGCCCAAAGCCTTATGAGTTGTTTTTTTGGGGGCTTGAATTTTGACTTTGCTGTTGTTTCTCCCTGCTGGGCAGAAAGTGTTATCCTCCCTTTTTGGGTATTTGCTGCTGATGTGGGACACCTAGTTGGAGATTCAACTTCCTGTCTTTCTCTAGTAGACCACTGACTTGCATTTGTGAGGGAGCCACTCCTACCAAATGTGTGTTGGTGCATTCCATCTGTTTCTTTCTCTGTGTTTTTCTGTTTTTCTTTTTAATACATGAAAATCAACATATACAAAGAAAGAATCCCAAGAGTGTTCATTTATATCTCTATGTCTCTCCAGAGCTGCCACCTTATTATTATTATTTTTTTTTACTGGATGCTTGTTCTGCTTTTCCTGAGGTCGCTTACTGCTACTTGGTCTGCACTCTGCTTGCACCTCTGCTCCCATCATTTCAGAGCCACTATGAGTCTTGTGTTTGAATTTCTATGGACACTCATGCTACAAGCACCACAGATCCACACAGGGAGTAAGCAAAGCCACATTGCCATCTCTCTCTGGCTCTGACCTGTTTGTGCCTGACACACACATTCTCAGTGTCTTCTCTCTAATCCTCTCATGCAGTTCACAGGGGGCTCGCAGTCACACCTGGATGGGTTGTCAGAGAGAAGGGCCTCTATATGCTGTTTGGACTCTTCTCTGGGTCACTGATGATGGAGATGGAGGATATGGAGGTCACCATCAGCAGGAATGAGTACAGAACTAGAGCAGAATGGCACAAGCAACCACTGTGTCCTAGCCAAACAGACACCGCATCTGTGATGGACAAAAGCAAAGGCATATTTACAACTCTCCATCTCTGTTAAGCACATTTCCCTCTTGGTGTCCCAGCATCTAAACTTCTGATTTCCCTAAAGTGACACTGATTTGGGCCAGAAAAAAAAATGTTGTGCTCCCAAGTGACCAGGTTAGAAATCGGGTGAACTCAGCTGTCATTATTCTTTCCCTGTGAACTCTCCTGCCTCCCAGAGGTCAACTCTCCCAGTCGTTTTTTTGTTTCATTTCAGATACTGATTACTCCAGTGTCTAAAATGCTAGAACAATATCTTGGCTTGTGGCTTGGCCTTTTCATGTCTTTCTGAGAATCAGTTTCTAGTATCTGGGAAACAAGAGCTGATACTACCCTCCTTCTTCAAGAAGGTAATACTATGGTGGGGGTTTATGAAGCCTTTAAGATGCTGCTGTGGGCCCGGCGCGGTAGCGCAAGTGGTTAAAGGTCCTCGCCTTGCACGCCCGGGATCCCATATGGGCGCCGGTTCTAATCCCGGCAGCCCCGCTTCCCTTCCAGCTCCCTGCCTGTGGCCCGGGAAAGCAGTCGAGGACGGCCCAAAAAGCTTTGGGAACCTGCACCCGCGTGGGAGACCCGGAAGAGGCTCCTGGCTTCGGATCGGCATAGTATCGGCCCGTTGCGCTCACTTGGGGAGTGAATCATCGGATGGAAGATCTTCCTCTCTGTCTCTCCTCTCTGTATATCCGCCTTTCCAATGAAAAAATAATAAAAATAAATCTTTAAAAAAAAAAAAGATCTTTTGGTGTGTTGGTACAATTGCTCAGTGGTTAAATTTTCACCTTGCGTACACTGGGATCCCACATGGGTGATGGATCATGTTCTTGCTGTCCACTTCATACTCAGTCCTCACACAAACATGTGGTAGCTGCAGCCTAGTTGGGGTGACTCCCCATAACCCCCACCAGGCTTGCTAACTACCCTGGTTCCCATGTATGCCAGTATGTACTGCAGACTTGTTCCGTCTGTCCCACATTCCATTTAGCTCTTGTACTTGTCAATAGACATTGAAGCTTAGTTCAACCCAACCAATCTATTATTCAGCTTACACACACTCTGGCAGGTGCCTTTCTGTCTAGCCACCCCTGTCCCTGTCCTGGTTTTCGTGCTCTCCAGAGGGAGTGGTTACTATCTTGCACTATCTCCTTACTAAGCCACTCCAACATCTGGATGATGCACTCTCTAGGTGGTTCTGGCATTTAACTTAACAGAATTATCTCCCAGTGCCAGTCTCTGCCATCTGATGATGTGCAAAGCCCAACCAACCCTCATCCACTCTAATTTTTGCTTGTACCAGTCAGAGCAGTCAGCCCAATCTGGCCCTTCCCCAATCTAGCTCACATGAGGCCCATAGGTGTTGTAGCCCTGCCTGGTCTGGTCGGCCCCCATCCCAACTCATGCTCTCCAGTGGGAGTGGTTGTCCAGCAGGGGAGCCCACATTCCCCTGAAGGCTTTGCCTCCTCCCCCCTGTTCTCAAGTGAGCTGTTTGGGTGCTGCAACCACATCTGGTACTATTCACCTCACCTTGGCATTTCTTAATATGCACTGGTATGTTTTGCAACTGAAGCTGGCCTGAACCACACTCTATGCTGGTGCTCAGATTCGCCAGTGGTTGATATGAGTGGATTCAGCCTGGTCTGCCCCTTACCTATGCCATATGTATAATAGTGGATATCTTCCTCTGGCCTGGTCTGGTTTGCTCCATATTGTGGTTTTTGTGCTCACCTGCAGGGGTTGTGTTCCAACAGAGGAGTTTCCCAAGCTCCTTGGTCAGAAACTCTCCTTATGCCAGGTCTTTTGTGTACACGTGGTTCCATGGGCCAGCCCTCGTTGCTGGCCTTCAATCCACTCCAGGTCTTGGTGTTGGCTGTTTCACCCTAGCCAAGGCTTGTCCATACCCAGACACTGCTCAAACATGGCTCAGTAGGTATAGAGACACAGCCTAGTCCGTCCTACATCTACCCAGGTTCTCCAGAGCACCAGGTGGTGCTGGTGTCTAGCTCAGTTTGGTGTGTCCAGCCCCAGTCCACACTTGTGCCAAGGGATATTGCAGCCATATCCAGAACAGAATGCAGCCCCACTCCATCCCCTGCAGCATCCGTACCCTACCATGGGAATCCCAACCCAGCAAGGATGTAATCTGACTGAGCTCTGGGTCCTGGCTTGCTGTTAAGGGAAGGGTTGTTTGAAGCTTATCTTCCAGGAAAAAAAAAGTATTCTGATACTAGTAAGAATAGGACTGATAACTTGGGTAGTCTTGGTAGAAGGGATGAAGGAGATAATAATTTGAGGGGGAATCATTTGGGCTTGAGACTTAGAAAAACCTTAGCAAATCCATACTCTTAATCAAATGGTTGGATACCTACATCAAATTTCCCATTTTTTCCACCAATGTGTGGAACATCCTCTAAAGTAGACCATTTGTCAGGCCAAAAAAATAACAATAATCACACCATACATAATTTTCTACTGCAAGGCAAAGAGGCTTGAAATGGATAACGTAAGGAACTCTAGAAAGTGTGCAAACATACAGAGAATGAGTCCTATGCTCCCAAATTTACAGTGGGTCACAGAAAAATCAAAAGGAAAATAAAAAGTTCCTAGACATTACTGAAGATCACAACAGAGCATACCAATAACTGTGGGATCTAGAAAGCAACATGAAGAGGAAAGCTCACAGCTGCTGGTGCCTACATCAAGTATAAAGGGATCAAGTAAATGATCTATCAATGCATGTCAAGGAACTAAAAACAGAAGAAAAAACAAACCCAAATTTAACAAGAGTAAAGAAATCATTAAATAAGAGGGAAAAACAACATTGAAACTGAAAAAGATGTTTAAAAATGAATGAAATGAAAAGCTTGGAATTTTTGAAAATATAAATAAAACTGATCTCACATTGGCCCAACAAACAATACCTCTATGGGATATATGTCCAAAGAAAACGAAGCTTGGATTTCTAAGAGATTCCTGTGGTTCCCCATACCCATGGAAGCATTATGCATCATACTCAAGTTGTGAAATCAAGCCTCATGTACCTATCAATGCACGAATGGTTTCTAAATGTTGGATGTAAATGAAATAAAATCCTGTTCAGTCCTAAAAAAGAACTCTCATTAGACGTCATCAATGCTTATGTAGGACCTTGTGATAAATGAAATGAGCCAACACAGAAATCTTCACTTCTAACTAGAATCATATCAACTGGGTCTCATACAAGGAGATGGCACAACAGTGGTTAGCAAAGGCCCTGGAAAGTGGGCAGGAGGGAATAATGGTCAGAGGATGGCCAATGGGCATGAAGGCATAGCTGGGTACGAAGACTAATTTCTGGTGTCTACTATTCAGTAGGTTGGCTACAGTTAACCATAACAAACTCTGTATTTCCAGGTAGCCAGAAGAGAGAGAATTCAAAAGATCTGAAGTTGAAGAAATGATCAGTGTTCAGAGTGCTGGAAAAGCTAATGATGAGATTGTGAGATCAACACATACCCATACCCAAACCTTGCATCATCCCAACAAACTGTAGGATAAATTTGAAAATCTACAGATAAGAGCATCTCTTCTAACTTACAAGTACCTAACACTGAGGAACTGAATGTGCTTTCATTTGTCCTATAATTTCTTGTTATTCTCATTAAAGGTTTTTTTTAGCATTGAATTTTCAAATAAATGACTATGTGAAAGGAGGAGAAATCTTCCACGTGCTGCTTCAATCCCAATGTCAAGAGTGGCCAAAGTAGACAAAGCCAGAACTAACAGCCCAGAATCAGGTCGATCTCCCAGGTGAAGGGCAGGGACCCAGCCACTCAAACTATTATCTCTGACCATCTGCCACAGCAGGCCCTGGATTAGAAGCAGGGTCTGGACTTAACCCCAGGGACTTCACTGTGAGTGGTGGACATCCCAATGATGCCTTACTGACTGCACCAAGAAGCCACTACAATTATTCTCTACTCAAAGAACATGCTTTGCAGACATCAGAAACTGTGTTCCTTAGGGAACTTAATACTTTCTGTTTTTTCTTAGTCCTTTGAGAAACAGTTAACTTTAGAAAAATAAACATCAAGGAAATGTGCCCTATGGGATGCAGACTTCACAGAGCAGGAAGAATCAGGTGTTGTTTCACATCATTCCTAATTTGGTCTCCTGAGAGCACAGAACCAGCAGGGACATTCCTTTCTACATGGAACAGTGATCCCACAAGATAAATAGGGTGCCCAAAGGAGGGAACAAAATGACAGAGATATACCTGATAAGCACAGGTGGAGAGCTGTGAACACCGCCTGGCTTCTGTCTCTAAAGGTGTGCTCTGCACGGTTGGAAAGGGGAGTGAGACACTCTAGTTGCTCTGAGTCCTTTATCACTCCCATTATCTTTCCAGGAGACAGCCTCGGTCTCTGTCATCAGTCACCTAGAGAGGAATCCCACTTCCTTCCAGGAAACCCATCCCAGTGAGTCTGAGAACCCAGTGGAGACTGCAAGAAAGTTTTCAAATGGGAGCTGAGGACACTCAGCTGCAGTCCCCAGGTGGACAGACCAGTCCATGACCCATAAAGAGATAGAGTGTGCATGAGTCAGCTTCATTCAGCATGCATTGTATTTGCTTGTGGTGTTAAAGAACAGAAGGATGCATTACAACCAGTCATCCAGAGTTGATGGCAGACAATGAAAGGAATCTGTGGATGTGCTGGCAGAACAAAGACACCAGCATGTAAAGCGTGAAAAAGAAGGGAAATGCAGGGTGGCAGTTCCTAAGGGATATAGGTGAAAGGCAGCATATTTTCTCTTGCCAAAAAAAAAAAGAACTGTACTTGCTCTGTTCTCCCTTTATTTGAAAATGAGAGAGAGAGAGAGAGAGAGAGAGAGAGAGAGAGAGAGACTGAGACTATCTGCTGGCTCACTCCCCCAAATGCCAGTGAGAGCGAAATATAGAGAGAATTTTCATTTGATTTGATTTGAAAGGGGGAGAGAGACTGTCTCCTGGCTCAATCACCCAAATGCCAGTGGCAGAGAGAAAGAGAGAGGAGAGAGAGGAGAGAGGGGAGAGAGAGAGAGAGAGAGAGAGAGAGAGAGAGAGAGAGAGAGAGAGAGTCTGATGGCTCACTTCCCCAAATATCAGCCACAGTAAGAAACAACTCCAGACCACAGCCAGCAGTTGGAAGTTTCATCCAGGTCTCCCATATGGGTAGCAAAAACCATACTTCTTACCCATGTAGAAGAACAGAGGCAGAACATGAAATCTGGCAAGCGAGAAAAAGAAAACACCATTCAATGAACAGAGTCTCAGAAATTAAGTCAGAATCACCCCAATACTGATATCATTTTATGACCGCTTTGTGGCCATCTATCACCCCCTGCACTATAAAGTCATCATGAACCCTTGGCTCTGTGTGCAGCTGCTTCCGGTGTGCTGGACCACTAGTCTACTATACGCCTTGTTGTACAGCTTAATGCTTTTATAGCTGTCATTCTATACAGACACAGAAATCCCAGTTTTTCTGTGAGCTGGACCAGGTGGTCCACAGAACCTGTTCTGACACCTTTCTCAATGACCTGACAATCAATGGTGCATCTGTGCTGATGGAATATGGGTTCATGGATGGGATTCTGTTCTCCTACTCTAAGATCGTCTCTGCCATCTTTGCCATCTCCTCAGCTCAGGGCAAGTATAAAGCTTTTTCCACCTATGCCTCTCACCTCTCTGTTGTTTCCTTGTTTTATGGCACAGGACTGGGTGTGTACCTCAGTTCTGCTGCTACATACAACTCACACTCAACAGCCACAGCCTCGGTGATGCACACCATGGTCATTCCAGGGATAAACACCTTTATCTACAGTCTAAGGAAGGAAGACATCAAGAGGGCCCTGAAAGGAACTTTTGGGTGGAAGCCATCAGCTGGCCAGGTATCTTAGGGCTGAAGAAGTGCTAAAGATTGCAAGAATCAAAAATTCAGAGCCAGAAAATCCTACTAGAGGATCCATTTTCTTTTTTATTATTAATTACATTGCATTATGTGACATAGTTTACACAATTTTATAGGCACTGGGACTCCTCTTACCCCTCCTCAAACCCTCCCCCATGGTGGATTCCTCCACCTTGCTGTGTCACCACAGTTCAAGATCAGTTGAGATTCTTCCATTGCGAGCATATACCAAGCATAGAGTCCAGCATCCTATTGTCCAGACAAATTCAACGGCTTGTTGGGGAAACCATCTCTGGTCTGAAGGTAGAGCCAGCAGAGTACCATCCCTATCAATTAAAAGCCCTGACATAACATCAGCAACAATTTATAATGCTATGGAATTAATTGACATAGTATTTAACCAACATGTTAAGAAAAAAACAAATGCAAGTTCTTTACCACATCCTGTGATTCCTTCATTGACATCTCAATTTTAGTTTATACATGACTGGATTCTATACACCTTAAAATGGCTATAGATTACCATTCTGCTGTCTCGTGTCTATTTTCATTATAGCATTTAGCGTTATGTAGCCTTATAGCATAATTTTGCTGACTTTTTTTTTCTCTTTCTCTTTTTTTTTCAGGTAGTCTAAACTGGCTTGTAACTCTAATAAGACATATGTCAATAATTAAGGTGCAGAACAGTTTTTAGGAGGGGTGTACAGAGAAATCCTCAATACCCTAGTAAGGAGTAACCAATCTTTGTTTTCCACCTAGTAAGGTATAAGTGGATCCATGCTGACTGTTTCCTGTCTGATTCCAAGCTTTCCTTGTTGTTCTCCATCTATTCTAGAGTTTTGTTTGTTTGTTTGTTTGTTTGTTTGTTTTGAGGAGTTTCTGGAGCGATCCTGATGGTCATTGTGAGAGAGGGTGGGGACCCAAAGTTGGAAGCAAGTGAGGACCAGAGAAAGCTCCCCTCCCTAGTCCCAAAGGAAGTTTACTGTTCTTCTGTTTCTGTGGACTGCTCAGGGCTCCTGGCTGTTGTTCTGATGACCTTGGATCCTGCGAGGAAGGATTTGGATTTCTTTCATCCCATGTGGTGGATCCAAGTGGGAGTGGATCACCTCAGAGTTCTTGGCCTCCGAAGGCACTCCAATTCCCTGTGGTCTCTTTGGCATTTGGGATGTAGTCCTTGCTGCTCATACTGATGGTCCTTGGTGAGAATCCATGAATCTTCAGGGTTGGGATGCAAGCCTGCTCCTGTCCCCCTGCTCCACTAGTGGATCACCTCCTTGCTCTGTGCATATGACCTCCTGTTAAGAGGTTGTCGGGACCACTCTTAATTCCCCTTACATGTCTTTGTAGTTTTACTATTGTCTAGTGCTGATTTGAGTCTGTTTTCTATGAGTTACCAGTTATGAAAATCCACTTTCTAAAGCACAAAGCACAATTGTCTCCTCTCTATCATGTGTTTCCCATTATGTTGTTTTCAAACTCTCAGTAGCACTCATGGAACTCACTAACCTTCCTCTGTTTTCAACCACTAACAATTTCCCCAAATCACTTCCTAACATTGAATCAGAACTATTTGGAAACTCCTATTTGGCTTGCGGCACTATAAGAATATTCTAAGAATGCTTCCCTTCTGTCTGTTGTACTGAGTAGCACGTTGTAACTGAATAATCAGTCATGTGTTAGCAATACTCTTAATGTCAGAATAAATATAAAAAATGCTAGCTCATTTCTATGGCTTGCAGCACACAGACAGCTAAAGCCAGTTTATTTAATGATGCTGATTCCGATGTCTTTTGCTATTTTCACGCCTTGTCCTAATTATGTGGGATGTAATGCATTTGTGTGTTTGATGTCTTGTCATTATGTTTGAGTCTCAATTTCTGGGCCCTGGAAATATTTCAGGTCCTTGTACACTGTGAACATCCCAGATGCCATAGGAGCAGGTTTCCACCCCTTTCTTAAGTGGATACATTTGCACGTTGAAGTGCTACCAATACTTAAATGATGTATTCTATATTTTTAAGATGTTTTTTCCTTTGAAAACGCACATTCATAGCAAGAAGGATATACAGAAATAAAGATCTTCCATCAAATGCTTCACTTCCAAGTGGCTGCAACAACCAGACCTGAGGCCATCCAAAGCCAAGAGCCAAGAGCCAGGAGCCTTCTCAGATATCACACACAGTTGCAAGGTCCTAAGGCTTTGGGCTGTCCTCTACTGCTTTCCCAGGATACAAATATAGAGTTGCATGGAAATTGGGAGATCCGGGATAGGAACTGGTGCCTATATGGGATCCTAGTGGAAGCAAGGTGTGATGCAGGCACTAGGATCTCGTGCAGGCCCTTTTGTATTCTAGCTATGACATAAGTTTGTTTTGTTGGACTGGATTACGTTGGCATGCATGATACTCTTGTGTTGCACAAAATTTAATGCAAAATGATAAGATTTTATTATCTTTTTAATGGCTGTGTGGTATTGCATCATGTATGCATACTACATGCATGGTTGATGGGAATCTTAATTAGTATAGCCATCATACATGCTCTTAGAACTTCATGAGATTATGTGTACAGAATTGAAATGTCCACAAGTCTCAGGATACAACTTCTTGTCAAATAGCATCCTCTGACTCTACTTAATGATCTCCTTCTTAGTTTAGTAGTTTTTTTTTTTCAGATAACATGCACTTAAGTTTCATTGCATTAAATGGTTTCTTTGGACACCTACTATGGGATGGGACACCATGTATGTAATTTTAGGGCAGGATGAAACTTTGATTTTTGTCCATCATTTCTATGTGCATCCTACTGCCAAACAGCACAGACTTTGGTACCAGAATGTAGTGTGTGAGTACTTAATTGGTTTCCTTCTAGCATATAATCTTGCCCTGGAAAATAAGTATGCAATCTGCATTCTCAGACATAAGTCATTTACAAAAAATGAGACTTTGTTCCTACAAAAATTCTCATCCTTGTCTTATTGTCCAGGATAGTGCCAATCAAAGAGGTTTCCTTTAAATGGGTAAGAGTCAGAAGACATGTTTAATAAAGGAAATATAATTTTCCACCCCAGGTAGTTTGTGTATGATAGTATTCTGCTCTCCTGTGTACTAGTAGTTTGTGCTGGAAGGGTTTTGGGGTCCAGGAGTAGGAGTCTGGGATTGGGTGAATGGTTGATGAATGTGCTTTTTCTTTGAGTTTTCTTTCCATACTTGCTTGGAAAGTTCCAGAGATATTTCTGACCATGAAACCTTGCCTGCAATGGTAGAGACAGCCCTCCCATTCTGAGTCCAGCACAGCCACTTCAGGAGAGGAATGGAGAAGCTCAGTGAGCCACATGGACATCATCCATTCCACTTCACATTCAGGCTCAGGGATCTCTGTAACAACATCAACTCTCATAGATCTTGAGCTCTCATCCAGTGTTTTAGGATCTCACATGTTCTTGCTGCAGTGTGTGTGTTTCTCTAATGTTTCTGATTCTCCAGACTTTCAACATGTTCCATCTTTGTAATAGAAGAGTGGAAGTGAACTTGAGCAATGCCTCATTTATAAATATTATCCTCTTTCATGGGAACCAAAGCCACAATTAAAATCAACAGACTATTATGACCCTGTTCTGTTCTGTCCACTTTGGTTATTGTATATGTTATCCTTTGGTACAAAAAGAGCCATCCCAATAAAAACAAAGTTTGAGATGGTATCTTGTGACAGAGTGGAATGGTGCAATAGAAATGCATGTTGAAGTTCAGGCTCAACTGGTTCTGAAGTCAGCTGTGTGTCTTTGGTCATATTTTTGAATTTCATTTGAGGGTCTCTGTGTGGCTGTGGTGATTGCCTTTCAGAATTAGTCTCCTGAGATGTGGTCTCTTCCTCCATGCTGTATTAGACCTATGACATTGCCATGACATAGTCCAACCAGTGTCAGTTCTGTTCCTAGGTTCTGAGCTAACTGAACTGACTTAGTTGAGGATTGGGGGGCAGAGTAAATAAAGGAAGGGAGATGCACACAGAGGGGGAATTCTCGCTTTGTTCACTCCCCAAAAAGTCTCAGTGGGTTAGTGCTGATTCCAGAACTGTGAATTCCAGCTGTGTCTCCCACATAGGGTGTGGATGACTCAAGCTCTTGGATAGAATTCTTCCTGCTTCCCACATGCTCTGGCTAGGAGTTGAATGGAGGCAAAGCAGCTGGGACTTGAGCAGGTACTGCAATGTGGGAGGACAATGTCACAATGCAGGCCCCCAAAAACCTGTTATCAATTTTCACTTTTACTTGAACTTTCTGAAGTTCCTGTGTGTGTGTGTGTGTATCAAATAGTGTCTCCGTCAATACAGTTACAAGAGCTTAACCTTGTCTGAGTGCAGAGAAAACTTAATAGGCTGTATTCTATTTGTTCTAGCTGCATAAATGTAGAATTCCACTTCAGGAATTCAGCCATAAATCATGCAGCTTGTTCAATGTTTATGTGTTTACCCTCACTATAACTCAATCAAAAGAGAGTGATTTTCACTTTAAGGGGATGTGTAAATTTTTCTGTTTATTTTGATAAAGGAAATAAATTTTTCCCCAATGAGAGAGAGAGAGAGAGCAAGTGTGTGTGTGTGTGTGTGTGTGTGTGTGTATGTGTAATACTTTTGGCTTTTAGCTCTTTGTAAGTTTTGATTAAACTTGGCAGATGCGATTGCAAAGATATCATCCTGCCTACACTCCCTTCTTTCCCTAACTCAATTCCCATCATTCTTTCCATCCTTTATTCCTCAATTTTTGAAAAAGTACTTTCTCACTCTCCTGTATAGTCACAACTTAGTGCATCAATAACCATCTTATTCAACAAGGAAAAAATTAGAGAAATCAGAGTTGCCTGAGAGCAGAGGCAGAAATCAAATCCTAAGCAATTCTTTCTATTTGTAATTTATTTTTGTATTGATTATTTCTTTATTATTATATTATGATACAGTTCCATAGGCTTTGAGACTTCCCATCTCATCTCACAAATCCCCCCCACTGACTTCCCCTAAATTATTTCAATAGTATACTCCCTCAAAAATTCGTAAGTCAATCATTCTTCTATTTAACCAAATCTTAGTAGTGTAAGGTTGGACAATGACAATGGTCCAGCACCCTATTTTCAAGATATATTTAACAGCTTGATTGGGAATCAATCCTTCATTTGGAAGTAGAGATGCATGTTGCATCTCTGCTTCAGATCTCTGTATGATAGTCTCTAATATCTTTACTGTGCTTCCTCTTAAAAGAAAATCCATAAGATGAAATCAACCACTGGAAGAAAAATAGAGCACTTACAAAAACATGAATAAAATAAGAAAAAAAAAAAGAGAAGACAAAATGTTTTACAAAATTGAAATTTTAACACTGTTGAGGGTCTCTGATTAAGGGGCACTGATTTTCTTTGATTTCTGTTTGATCTTATTCATGGTATGAGTTACATTGAAGGCCTCCAAATAAATTAAACTTTCAGAATGAATACCCTCAAGCTTTTCTATGCCCTGTGTGTAGTAAAGAAAAAACATATCCAGTAATGCACTACCTGAATGAGAAAATCCAAGATGAATAGTTAGACTTTCTGAAATTTGTTGATCAAATGTTAGAGATGACATTTTATTGAATCACTGATCCATTTATATTCTTGCCTTTATGTTTCAGTGCAAGCCACATGTTAGTCAGTAGCACAAATAAGCTGATAATATAAGCATATGTGGAACCCATGTGGCTAGATATCTGAAATGGTAAGTTTGTCAGGGGTTAATCTAGTATTGGTTGCTACAAAATAATTTAAAATAAAAATATGATAATATGCTAAAATAAAATAACTGGATAATATAAGATTTTACTTTTATTTTTAATCTTTATTTATTATTATTATCATTTTATAATACAGTTCCATAGGCTCCTTGGATTCCCTTATCCTCTCCCCAACCCTTCCTCCCCCCTGCTGACTAGTTCCCCTATATCATTACTAAAGTATAGTTCTTCATACACAGTCATATATCCAGCATTGCTGACATTGACAATGGCAGAGAGTCCAGCATCCTATTGTCAAGATATAGTAAACAGTTTCGTTGTAGGTCCATCTTTGTCTGGAATTAAGTGATGCATACTACTTTGTATACTCACATCTGGATATGTTATTCTCCATTTCACAGCTACTGTGAAAAGTCACAAAGCAAAATCAACAATAGGAAGAAAAAGAGAAGTTTAAAATGCCAAGAAGTTAAATAACATGGTACTAAATATGACAGTTTCCATTACACAGCTACTATACATCCCCTTAAATGACAAGCCACAAAATAAAATCAACAACAGGAAAAAAAAGAAATTAACAACACCATGAAGTTAAATAACATGCTACTGAATGATTAATGTGCCACTTAAGAATGAAAAAGAAAATCAAGAACCTTCTTGAAGAAAATGATGCTACTCTATGACCTGTGAGTAACTGAATGATTTAATCACAAGAAACTGTTTTGAAGAGATGAAACTAACAAAAAACCATCAAAATACATGAGATATAGCTTCTGCTAATTTTTGTTGGTGAAATGTCTCTTCTAGACAACAAATACATGGGTTTTGTTTTTTTAATCCAGTCTACTAATCCATGATGTTTGATTGAGTTTAAGCTGTTCACATTCAGAGTTTAATATGTATGGATGGTAATTTGGTCCTGTCATTTTAGCAATGGGTTGTTCATTGATTTACTCTTCTGTTGTCATATAACTGGGATGTTCTTCACATTTGCCTTTGGTTTTTTGGGTGTTATTCCTCTTCTCCGGGAAGAGAACATCTTTAATTATCCTTTGTAGGACAGCTTTGGAAGAGGCAAATTCTTTTCACTTTTCTTTACTGTGGAACAATTTTATTTAAATTTTCAAAGACAAAAGAGGGCTTTGTTAGATATGTTATCCTAGGCTGACAATTTTTTGCATTTAGAATCTGGAATATGTCACTCCATTCTCTTCTGGCCTGTAGCGTTTCCTGTGAGAGATCTCCTGTGAGTTTAATTGGCATTCCTTTATATGTCATTTTTTTTTTCATGTGCACATTTAAGGATCTTTTCCTTATGTTCAACTGAAGAGCGCTTGATGATCATGTGTCTTGGTGAAGGTCACTTTTGATCAAGCCTGTTGGGAATTCTGTGTCCCTGCTGGATCTTGTTTCCCATTTCTTTCTCTATAATAGGGAAAATTTCCCTTACTAATTCATTAATATATCTGTAAAGCTAGTTTCACTTTCTACACCTTCTGGGACTCCCATAGCTCTTATATTTGGCCTGCTAATAATGTCTTTCAATTGTTGAATACTTTTTTTGGCCTGATTCAGCTCTGCTTGCAGCTTTTTGTTTGCTTCCCCTGGTGACAGAAAATATCTTCCAATTCTGAGATTCTTTCTTCTGCTTCCTTCATTCTATTTTGGAGACTCCACTGTACTTTTAATTTGTTCTACTCTGTTCTTAATTTCTGATATATCAGCCTTGATTTGCTTTATTGCTGATTGTGTAAAATGTTCTTTAAAACTTTTCAACTCTTGTATATGATCATTGTTGATCAGAAGCTTTACAATGAGTTTTCTGAATTCTGTGCCCTCCATTTTCTCCATGTCTTCCGAAGTGAACACTGGGGTTGGCCTGGGGTTTTGTTCCTTTGCTGGGGAGTCTTCAATAATATTCATTTTACATTTATGTCCTCTTTTGCTCTTGGTAATTACACTTCTGGTTAGAAGAGTCTTCTCCTTGGGGCAGGTTTCTAAGCTCTGTCACCCAGAGGTCTAAGATTCAATTTTACTTATTTGGTACACAACTCTTTGTTTGCAGCCAGTTGTGCCACTCCCTCCAGCAAGATCCAGGTCCAGGTTCTTATGTTAAATTTCCAGTATGGTCTCTGTAGCCCCAACTCCTGGCTCACCACTCTCCACCTCCTGTGCTGTCTTGCTGAGGTTGCACTGTTGTTTCTGCAACCTTTCTTTCACCTATGGTTGGAGCAGGTCCCAGGATTAGGGAGATCCCAGGTGTCCTGTACATAGCTAGGTTGGTGGTGGTGCTGATCTACCAGAACCTGCTGGATGTTACATCTGGGTGCTACATGGACCTATTTTGACCCATATGATGCCACAGTCGGTATTATTTTCCTGTGAAATCCACTGAACTCAGTTTTACTTTTATTTTAAATACACAATTTTCTATCTGTTTATATAAAATTACAGGAAATGTCTCTACTTCTTTTGAGTATATAATATGTTAATTGATATGTATGTACAATATATAATAATAAAGTCATGGTAATTGCCTTTCCATCTCCTCATATATTATCCTATATAACTATTGAAAAAATATAACTCTAATGAATTTGAATAAAAAGTGTTAACTACAACTTACTTGGCACCAGCTTGGTGCATCACAAACCATCATATTGAACAAGTAAAAACTTAGAGAAATTGCATTTTCCCAGGAGTAGAAACAACAATCAAATCTCAAGATGCTCTTTCCATTCCTATATAATTTTTGTATTCAATATTAACTATGACATGTTAGGGGAAACACATTACAATTGTCTTAGGGAAACTGGCTTGTCTCATTAAGCAAAACATTTTAAAGTAAGGAACTAAATGGTAGCTATTTGTGAGAGGCATAAGTTGCTGAGTGCACATAGCAACTTTGTAGTATTTGGAGATCTGGGGGAGTAGGGGAGGAATTTTCTGTGTGGAGGGACATGTGGTAGATGGAGTGAGGTCATTTCAGTTTTGCAATGTGAAGGGACCTGGCTGTCCAACACTTGAAACTGATTACAGGAGGGCTGATCACAACTCCTGGACCTGGAATAGCTTCTACAGACTGAGTCACCACACTGGCCATTCGGGTTATTAAGAGGGGGTGTAAATGACTGCCCAGTATTGACAGGAAAGACCCAGGAGAGAGGAAATGTCTGTATGGAAATCCTGATATTGGCAACTGCTGGAACACATGGGTCGCAGGGTCTTCTGTCTTCTCTTACTGCGCTCTCACATAAGTCAATGTTGTCTTAATGATGCAGTAAGAAGAGCTCTATCAAAGACACCTAGAAAGTTATTACATCACCTGTGATTGGATACACTCAAGGATTTCCTGTCATTCTTATTTTCTCCTGCAATATCAGCACTTTCCTGGTGTGCTGTCAGGTGAGAGACTTTTATTCCTGTCTTTATTGTCTTCTCATCTACATAGACTGATCATTATGATAGCTCCTTTTCTGCCATGAAATCATTTCATGTGTACTTGAATGTACTTCAGTGCAGAGAAAATTGAACTTAGAAGGTATGTCATCATGCTCCAAAATATCTGGTGAAAAAATCTCTTAATCCAAACAATGGAAAGGTCATCAAAATTGGAAAACTCTATTTTACAAAGTGTATGCACAACAATAAGTGAATTTGTTGGCTGTATTTGCCAAGACTTGTCATGGACCCTCTTAGTGACATTTAAGAGGACTTGTGAAAGTCTGTAGTTTTCTGTTGTCAAAATCAGTAACTGATTTTTGGTTTTACACTTATTAAATCAGCACAACTATGGTTCTGCAAACTGAGTCTTAGTAATTCAGTTTTAGACATAATTCCAACCTGCTCCATGTTCAGCTGCTCTTATCCTGTGACACCATTGGGATTCCTCATTGCCAGCATGACTGAATCATTTACTCAAAGTCATACCACTTCTGGCGTCAATTGCATCATGTGCCTGAAAATCATTTTATCATTCATAACCACGATTGAATCCCAGGATTTCTTAACATACGTGAAACCATTTATTATACACTGCTTCTTCTCGTGTTTTCTCTTTGCTGTTTCTCATGCATTTAATTGGAAAGTCAAAGGTATGCTTGTAATCACTGATGAATAGATTTCGAGTAGTCAAGGAACTACTTGACACGTGGTTCTTTAAATGTGAGAAATATTTGATACTTTAGGAAAGCAATATTTTGATACTCAGGGTGGGAAGAGATTCTTTGTCAGTGATCCTTCTAGGAAGGGCTAATGGAAACCGAGCCATCTCCAACTATGGGAGTCGCATTCTAAATGGGAAAACATGAATTATGGATTTCTGCTCTGTTGGATAAGTCTACTTGGTATCATTCAAGTTAAAGTATTGTTTCCTGGTAGTGACATGCACCACATGAAACTGAGAAACCAAACTCAGCTTTCAGAATTCCTTCTCCTAGGATTCTCAGAGGACCCAGCATTGCAGCATCTCATCTTTGATTTATTCCTCTCCATGTACCTGGTCACTGTAAGCAGGAACTTGCTTATTGTTCTGGTCATCCTTTCAGACCCATAACTCAGACACCCATGTACTTCTTCCTCGCCAACCTGTCCTTCTCTGACATCTGCTTCACCTCCACCCATCCCCAAGATGCTGGTGAACATCCAGATGCAGAGCAGAGCCATCAGCTATCCAGACTGCATCACACAGATGTTCTTTCTGCTATGTGGAGATCTGGATAATTTTCTCCTGACTGTGATGGCCTATGACCATTATGTGGCCATCTGCCACCCGCTGCACCACATGGTCATCCTGAACCCCTGGCTCTGTGTGAAGCTGGTTCTGGTGTGCTGGGTCAGCAACATACTGAATACCAGGTTACACATTTTAATGGTGCTGAGGCTGAGCTTCTGCACACACCTAGAAATCCCTCACTTTTTCTGTGAGCTGAATCAGGTGGTCCAACTGGCCTGCTCTGACACATTTCTTAATGATCTCATGTTCTATATTGTGTCTGTGCTGCTGTTGTGAGGTCTCCTGTTGGGGTTCCTCCATCTGTGCCATCTCATCAGCTCAAAGTAAGTATAAGGCCTTTTCCACTTGTGCTTCTCATCTCTTGGTTGTCTCCCTCTTTTATTGCACAAGCTTAGGTGTGTACTTCAGTGACAGTACTGCCCCAAGTTCAGCTTTAACTGCAGCAGCCTCAGTGATGTACACCGTGGTGACCCCCCCATGCTGAACCCCTTCATCTACAGCCTGAGGAATATAGACATGAAGAAGGGTCTGAAAAAATTAGTGGTTCATAAACTATAGTAGATTGCATGGTGTTGGGGCTGATGGGTGTTAATGACCTCATGTCTCAAGTCTCAGTGTCAGACACTCTGATTCATTTATTACAGAAAGAAGCAGAGTTTGCTTACTCTGGTAGCTGTCTCAGTTTTTACTATTATTAATATTTTCTGTGTGTATACTGCAAATGAATGGCCCATTGCATTGCTCTATGCGTTATCTCTTGTAACTCAACACTCTTTCTGATATTTTTCATTTCCCCACATTTATTGTCAGCCTTCCTCCAGAAATACAAAGGGACACAAAATTTTCATGGAGAGATGGATATTAATGATGTGATCTTCTATGTGCTAAAAAACTTTCAATTCTATTTGTATTTCTATACGCTCATGCTACTTCTTATAATCGATTCCTATATTGTTTAAATTCTATTTTAGCTAACAAATAAATTCATCTTTTTTTTTGTACTTGCGTATTACAGTATATGAATCGGTCTCCAGTTGCACTGAATTTATTCCAAAAAGACAAGATTTCATTCTTTTGATGGCTGGTTGGCATTCCATACAAATTGTTGTTGGAATCTTAATTAGCATAAGCATTATGCATGCTCATTGAAGTATATAAAGTTAAGTGTGTAGAACTCTATTCTCCACAATTCTCATGATATAAATTCTTGTCAAATAACATCCTATGGCACTATTCAATGTTTTCCTTCTTAGCTTGATAGTTTATTTTTCAGATATCCTGCATGTAAGAATCCAGTTACATGAAAAATAAAATATTTTATGCTTTTCCTCATATGTTACAGCTAATACCCAATACAAACCAAAAATCTGTGAATTATAAGAATGAAAACAGCATCTTGTGATTTGATTAGTTTATTAACCCTTGACAATACTCCTGTACAGCATATAGTCTTTCTGCTATTTACGTGTCATTACTACCATGATTAAAACCTTGAAATTACATTATTGTAAAAAAAAAAAAATTCAAGAAAAAAAGGAAGGAAGAAGGTGAGATGGTTGCAGGGAAGTATGACTAACTTCTTAGAGTTGTATTTATGAAATACCTGAAACCTGTTCCCTTTATATCCATAAAAATATTAAAAACAAAATTTTCAAAAGTCATAAGAACATCCCATCCATTTGTTGAACTCGTGTAGTTCCATGTTGCTCTCTTTGGTGCTGGGATAGGACTGTTTTGAGGCGTCACTGTGATTCCGAGTGCTCCATGGGAGCAGTGGACAACTTTAGGTGGTACACACCTCAAGCACCTCCGCTCACCCAGCAGAGGCAGAAGAGACTACGGATTAGGCCCGCCTAGAGTAACCTCCATCCCTCATGTCTGACGGGGCAGCAGGAGATTTCAGGGGACCTGTGCGGGGTGCTCTTGCCTCTACTCACCCTTCGGTGGCAGAGTTGACTCCAGATTGGGTGACCCAGGTGCCAATGGTGCTGGACAAGCCCTTGGGCTGCTCAGTGGTGACACACTTGGGGACTTGGCATGTGGGCTTACATGGGGTAGGGGCTATGGCACAAGTGAGGCTGAGTGAGGACTTCAGGACTGATGTCCAGGAGAGGAGTGACTATTGAGGGACATGCATTGAGAAGGCCACTGTACTTTCAAGTAAGCGAAGGGTGCAGAGACCAAGCGGTTTCATGCAGGTCCAGCCCTGGCTGTAATGACCAATTGGGAGTGAGGCAGCTGTTGGAAAATCTCTTCCTCTTTCCCTCACTCTCTTTGTTACTTTGTCTTTTATGTTCTTGAAAAATATGACACAAAAAGGTTAACCATTTCTTTCTTGACAATTGTTGTCGATTATTTTGGAAATTAACCAAATTAGTTCTAACCTTCCATTTTTAGATTTCTTAAGCTATTTCAGAGCTCCTTCTACACAGTTTAGTATTAGTTCGGTATTTTTATTTTTATCTCAGTTTCCTTAACCAAAAAAAAAAAAAGGCAGAAGTTTAAAATACAGGGTGCCAAACTTTGAGGAGAATGTGTAATGTGTATAACTAAAGAAAAAAAACTAAACAAAAACACAGCTACACATAGATTTCCAAATACAATATATTATATTTATAGATATATAGATATATAAAATATCTATATAATATATTATATAGATATATATTTCTAACAAGGGTTAACTTGCTTGTGTTAAATATTTATTTTTTACTTGTAAGAGTGAGAAAGAACAAGTTTGAGAGAGACAGAGAAAGTGAGGTCTCCTATTTACTAAGTGATCAAAACAGCTGAAATGAGACCAACTCAAAGCACATGTTTGGTAGAGGCCCAAACCCTTCCACCACAAGCCATCTTCCACCACTTTCTCAGGCACGTTACAAGGACAATGGGTCAGATGTGGAGCACAACTGCCTAGGCTGCCTTGTCCTAGGTAAATGTTATAGTGCTCAGAGAAAATCAGCTGGTGGGCATTCTGGGACTGGTTAATGACATATTTATTTTAACTATACCACTATGCCAGCAGAGTTTTTTCTTGTTTAAACTCTAAGTGGAGAAGCAGAGGAACTCCAGGCTAGGACATGTCACCGTGGATCCAGGCAGGGGCAGGGCTGCTGCAACTTGCCTACTTTGATTCAGCAGTGGAGATGGATTTATGGATGCCTGGTACTCTGGTCTGGTAAATTCTTAGTGAGATTACAAGTGTATATTTTTGTTCATGTATAACATCGTGCTTTGTATTTTGGATGGAAGTTGTCTTATATTAGAGCAAACATATGAAATTTGTCCTTTTGTGATTGACTTAAGTGTCTGATGTATCCTTCATCAGACACATGAGGTATCTATCTCACAGGCTTTTTTTTTGTTTGTTTGTTTTTTTCATGTGATCCAGCAATCTCACCTCAGGATATATATCTCTAAAGGACATGGGCACCTTGTATCAAACATATACCTGCAATGTCATTCTTTGAACTGCGCTGTTTACAACAGACAAAATATAGAATTAAACAAGGCATTCATCATCAGATGATTGAATAATACAAATGTGGTAAAAAGACACAGTGGAATATTATTCAGCTATTAGGAAGAGCAAAGTTCTATATTTTGCAACAAAATGCCTGAAACCAGAGGACAATTTTGAAATAACCTGCGCACTAAAAGACAAGCACTGTATGTCCTGCCTTAAATGTGGGAGCTAATATTAAAAAAAAAACAAAGGAAAGAAAAATATAAGACATGACTATTGCTACAAATATGGTTTTGCCAATCTGTGTTTTATGCACTTACCAAAGTAAGGTTTAATAAAGTCATACCACTATCTTTTCAATGTAATGTGATTATTTGGATATGGACTGTACATAGGGGACTTGGTCATTCTTCCCTACCTGATAATTGTTTATAGCTTTGTCTATTCTTGCATTGAACTAGAATCATTTTACCTTTTAGCTGCTTAACTTTATTTGGTGAGGCATTAAGCCCTTCACTGTATTGTAAATTAAGTGTTTTATCACAGGAGGTGGCCAATAATGCATCATATATTTTTTAAAATTATTTATTTTTTTGACAATCTTTATATAATTAGGGTAAAAAGGTTCAAGCTCTACAGGAAGATGGGTAAAACAATTAGTTCTGTATTGTTTCCTTCATGCATCATATATTTAAAAAAACACAAGTTTCTGTAGGTTGCTAATGCTAATAAATGGTAACCCTTTAGATGATTGATGTGCCAATTACCCTATTTGTTTGTGAAACAATGTATATCTGTATACTATATGGCAGGTTTCTAAACCAATCATGCATTGATGAAAAATTATGAAAGAATACATCCCTTTGTGTTAGCAAATGCTTTATAATGAGGAACTCAATGTGTGCTTTTAACTGCTGATGCAATTGCTACTTCCTAGATGCTCAGGGCTGCTGCTTCTGAGTCTAATAAAGAACTTCCCCTTTGAGAAGAGGGAACTGACAACCTGATGCAGACATCAGGGGTAGTGCACTCAGCATACCTCTAGACTGGAGATACTGAGGATGCAATCAGGGCAGGTTCTTTGGGAGGAAACATCAACCAAGAAGGAGTTTGCCTTAGAGCTTTGACCTCTGGGATGCAGCAGAGTTCCCAGAGCAGGGGCAATCAACACTGGGCTCACCTGACTTCCACAGTCTCTTGGGAACAGAGAATCAGGAGGAAGGATTTTTTCTTCCCAGACCAGCATCCCCGCAGGGAATTCAGGTGATTAGAGGCCGGGACACGAAGAGGGACATGGGCCTAATGAGCAGAGACGGGGCTGTAAATCCTCACTCTGCTGCCCGTTCTCACAGAGTACATCCTCAGCCCCGATCCCACCTAGAATTCCTCCTGGAGTCTTGATCGGACAGGGGACCAGGGCTGCCCTCATTCCTGCTGTCTTCTCTGTGACCTTCAGTCTTCACCCTCCATCATCAGCCATCCAGGCAGCAGTCCCATTTCGCTTCAGAGACCCTCCAACCACACGACCCATCCAGATGTGTATGAGAGCCTGGCAGGTACCACAGGATAGAATCTCAAAAAATGAGTGCCCAGGGCCTTAACCCGAGGCCACCCATTGGACACGCCAGTCTGTTTCAGATGAAGAGGTGACACTGTTAGTTTGGCTACTGCATGAACTGATTACTGTATGTATTTGTGGCTATAAGGCTACATAAAAATATCTGTTGTGATAGCAGCTGATGGACGACAGTAAAGTGGCTGACAGGGACTTGCATCAGGGAGAGAATGAGAAACAGAACATAGTTCCAGGGAAAAGAGAACATGGATCCAGCACCATAGGAATGACAAGGAGGAGAAAGTAGGGTGCTGTGTGTCAGGGACTACAGCTACATGAGCACATTTAGTATCAATTTATGTAGCTTCCATTAGAGTGGCAGAAATACTAAGAGAGAGCAACATACACAGAGAGCAGTGTTTCCTATAGTGATTGACTCCCAAATGATTGTAAACTGCTGGGCTGGGGCCAGCCAAGCAAGTCAGCTGCCCAGACTCTGTGTGAGTCCCCTCCATGGAAAGCAGGAAAACCCAGCCTCACAAGCTGTGCCTGGGACCTGCCCTGAGAGTACTTCGGAAGGAAGTTGGACTCCAGAGCAGACCCATGAATCGTACAAACAAATAATTCTGAGCTTGGGTGCAGGCATGCTAAACAGAATCCAAAGTGCAGCCCTAAGGATTCAACTCTATGCTTTAATTTCAAACTTCTGCATGAGGAGAAATGCTTTCTGCATGAGGAGAATTTAATTTTGAAATTCTTTCTGCATGAGGAGAAATGCTTGCTCCTGTTAGCTTTAGAATAAGATGTTGCTTGCAAGTACCACTTGCAGCCATGCCTCCTAAATCATGTTGTTTACAGCATCTTCTCTCACTCGGGGTTTTCTTATGAAAAGAAACACACAGACCAGGAGAAAAAGGGCTGTGGCCTTTACAATAATGAGACAACAACTCTGTGATCATGTAGCATTTGGAAAAGAGTTTTATTTCAAGCCCCTGATCCATTTCCCGAAACTATTAAGTATAATAGTTACTCTCAGAGACTAGAGATAACCGACAGAGGCAGGGAGAAGGGGGGAGGTGTTAATGGATGCTAAGTTAGTGAGGCAACAATAGTCCTGGACTTGTGGTTCACAGAGGGTGGTGACAGATCATGTTCATGTCATGTGTGTTTACTTTAAGAAGTAGAGGACATGATTTTCGGTTGTTCCCACCAGGAGGGAATATTCTGTGCTTGAAGGCATACACATAGTCACCAGGATTGAACATTACACACACCATCCATAGAGATATGGCCAGACCACATCCACAAAGATGTGCAATGTTTACAGTTAAGTTTATTTACTTATACAATGCTAACAAATATCACTTATATTGAAATAATGTAAAAAACTAATTAGCAAACTAAAACCGGCAGTATTCACAGAGCATTGTAAAAATTAATAAGCTGCAAGAGGTTCTTAATATCTACAGGAGACTGTGTGCTAGCATTGCAGGGTGCTGGGAGGATAGCTCAATGTCAACCTCTCCTCTGAATCTGTCCCTTGCCACTCATCCTGCTGCCATGTCCACATCACACCTGTCTCTTTGGACTGTTATTGTTAGGTGGGGACACCAACCCCAGGGTCTCTGCAGTTGTTGATCCCTATAAATCCTTCACTCCTGAATGTGCCCCATGGTTCGGTTTCTCTGAGACTGGGCAAACCCTTTTTGGTCCTACTTGGGCACCAGATGGAACATAGTGTCATCAATCAAGGATCTTTTATCTATTTTCTTTCCATCCGTAGCATTGATTGGCTTACAGATGGTGTCTTCATTACCAGGAGTTATGTACATGGTACTCTTTTTCTGTGAAGAAGTGCTGGGAATATGGTCAGATGTCAGCATATACCTCAAACAGTGCAAGGCAATTTCTTATTAAAACTACATGATATATGCAGGGATCTTAGGGCGAATGCTTAGGAAAGCCTGATTAGAGATGCTGTCAGAGTCCACACTGTGGTACTAAATCATGGGCATGAGATAGAAATGAGTTTTATGCCTGGAAATATGAGTGCCAGCATTTTATCTACATAAATATTAACTCTGTGTAAAAGGTAACCATGAGTTTTTACGTCTCTGTCTTAGCAGATTTTCTGAAAGCATGGAACCTCACAATAAATCCCAACTCTCAGAATTTCTTCTCCTGGGATTCACAGAGGACCCAGCACTGCAGCCTCTCATCTTTGGGCTCTTCCTCTCCATGTACCTGGTTACTGTCAGTGGGAACCTGCTCATCATCTTGGCCATCCTCTCAGACCCGAAACTCCACACGCCCATGTACTTCTTCCTCACCAACCTATCTTCCTATGATATGTGTCTCACCTCCACCATTGTCCCCAAGATGCTGGTGAACGTCTGGACTGAGAACAAAGCCATCAGCCATGCTGGCTGCATCACACAGTTGTATTTCTTCTTGCTTTTTGTTGAGTTGGAGAACTTTGTCCTGGCTGTCATGGCCTATGATCGCTATGTGGCCATCTGTCACCCCCTGCACTACACGGTCATCATGAACTCCCGGCTCTGTGCACAGCTCATTCTGGTGTCCTGGGTCATTAGTTTTCTTCATGCCCTATTGCAAAGCTTAATGATTTTGCGTCTGTCCTTCTGTCTGCACTTAGAAATCCCTCACTTCTTCTGCGAACTGAATCATGTGGCCCGACTTGCCTGCTCAGACACGTTTCTTAATGATGTCATCATGTATTTTTTTGTTATCTTACTGGGAGGAGGTCCCCTGGCTGGGATCTTGTATTCCTACTCTAAGATTGTCTCCTCTATCCGTAAAATCTCCTCAGCTCAGGGCAAGTATAAAGCCTTTTCCACCTGTGCCTCCCACCTCTCGGTTGTCTCCTTGTTTTATTTTACAGGGCTGGGTGTCTACATTAGTTCTACTGCTACCCAAAACTCACATGCAAGTGCTAGGGCCTCGGTGATGTACACAGTGGTCACCCCCATGCTGAACCCCTTCATCTATACCCTGAGGAATACAGATGTCAAGATGGCCTTGAAAAGACTCTTCGGGCAGAAACTGTGAGATGGTTCATTGATCTGGAGCAAAGAAAGAGCCCATTGTTGTAGCTCTCAATGTCTGCAAGCTTGAAATTTTAACTCCTCATCAAATTACAAACGTAGAATCTTCTTGTGTGTTTTGTTTTCTTATACCTTCTCTTTATTTGGTGTCAACATCTATAAAATTTCAGCAGCACACTTGTGAAGCCATCTGTTCTCTTGAGTAGGTAAAATTTTTCCCTTTGTTACTTTCCAATGTTCCTTAACCTTGGATTAAAAACATCTGCAAGTTCACTTAATGGATCATTCCCTGTGCAGGACAGTATCATTTGAGTGGGTTGTAGTCTCATTCAATTATTCTTGCTAGATTAGCATATTGGGAATTAACTTTTTTATGAATTCATAAATTTTGTTGGAAACATAGATACACAGAAATTCAGAGAAAAAGAGAGAGAAATCTGTCCACTGGTTCACTTTCCAAGTGAGGACAATTAGCCAGAGCTGAAATAACCCAAAGCCAGGAGACTGAAGCCTGGAGCCTCTTCCATGTCTGCCATAAACTTTTAGGGTCCCAAGGATTTTTGGCTGTCATTTCTACTTATATTACCGGAAAAGTAAAGGTTATTTTAAAATATTTGGCAATGACCATTGTTCCTATGGAGGGGTAAAGCTTGCATTTACAATCTGTGTAAAGAATTTGCATAAAGACATAAAGAGAAATGAACCATAAGGGGACTGCATCACCTGGCATGCCACGGTTATTCCTGGGGAATTATTGTGGAAGCAAAGCAAGCAGCCCAATGGATGAAAACTGAGGTAACGATGTGACCTCCTCCATAAGAACACATCTTCCCCTCTTCCCTCAATCAGCTAACCATTCACCTGTTTGTTATTCAAGAATCAGCTCACCTGCTTCTTTACAAGAATCTCCTTCCCATCTTCTGTTAGCAGACCTAAGAACTCCATTTGCACTCAGCACCTGATAGGTTTCTTACTTGTTTTTTTTCTTACAAATTCACCTTTGTTTAAAGTTAAATTTATAGAAAGAAGGAGACAGAGAGAAAGATTTTCCGTTCACTGCCTCCCTGCCCAAGAGGCCACAACAATCTTTGCTGAGCCAATCTGAAACCAAAAACCAGGATCTTCTAGGTCTTCCACACAGGCACAGGGTCCTAAGGTCTTGACCCTTTCTCTGTTGCTCTCCAAGACCACAGGCAGGGAGCTTGATGGGAAGTGAAACAGCTGGAAAACAAATCAGTCCCCATATGGAAAATAGTGCATACATTGCAAGGATGTTAAGCACCAAGCCTTCTCATTAGACCCTGGTTTCTTGCTTCTGGCCATCACCCAGCACACCCCTTATCTTTAAGGGCAACAGTTCACATAATGGACACATCACCTATGTTTTAGCCGTGAATCAAGTCATCCTCTCTTATTGCTTTGATTTTTGCAGGTGGATTGATAAGTGGACATTAAAAATCCTGAGACTGTGTTCCAGTCACAGGTCTTTAACCAATGGTCTCAGGAAGGACTAATACCCGTGAACTGTTGTCCCTGCACTGAAAACTGAAAGAGGTTGATGCTGTCATCAGAACCTCCATGGAGACCTAAATAATCCAAAAGCAACATCACGCTAAGGGAATCAGAGTGGTAAAAGTGTAGGCAGTAGGGTTTTTCTCTGCTCATCTACACTGAGTAGAAGAGTCAGGATAAGCAGGCCAGGGTGCTGGGAAGGGTGATAATGGCTGGGGAGCAATGCAGGCACTAAAGCAGGAATTCTCCCACTTGTGTACCTCCATAACCTGAGGCCAGACCAGTGTAACTGGAAAAGCATGGAGCACCAGCCTCATCCCAGTGGTCTATCCAGGCCATCCAGTGGTCCTGAAATAGTGATGTAACACTATGTACTCTCCACCAAGTCTTTCACAATTAACCGTGATGTTTCCTCACACAAGAAACGTGTTCTTCTCTTTCATCTTGGGATAACCAGACAGTAATGTTAGCACAAAGGAAACTTTCACACAGCAATTCACATAGATCTTCATAAACATTCCTTGCTTTCTGTACACACAAGGGCATTTTCTGCATTTGTTTTTTTGATGACTATATGTTAAGTACAATCAAACCTTTCACACATGGGAATCTTTACTCTGTTGATGAAGAGCACTTAAGCATCTCTAGAAATATGCATATATTGTCCATCACACAATTGCCATAATCAAGTCAGTTACATTTATCTTCTTAGACAAAATGGAACTTATGAAATATTAAAATAATTTATTTTATTTACTCCATGTTATTTTTGGTTATACTGTCTTGTCTATGTGAAGCAATGATCAAAAGATAAGCCATGCCTTAAAGTAATTAAGTTACTCGTGGTATTCTTTTTCAATCATACCCATGTTCTTTTTTTATATAACACATTTATACAATGGTTACAAATTTCATAGATTTCACAAAACAGGATTATAGTGTGACTATATGGGCTTTTAATGCTTGCTTTATAATCCACATTTAGAATTTAAGCTTCTTTAGAAATCACCCAGGCATCCCATAACTCACTCATGTTTCATTGAGCACAACTCCCATCAGTGGTTTTCTTGGTTCTTGTATTAAAATATCAAACTAGTCTTACTTAAGATATTTTTCTAAGTGGTCTCTACTTTGAAATACATGCAGGCAAATCTAAATCAGGAACCTTCCATTATTTCCAGTTCAATCTGGTATTGGTAAACAACATTCAATCACTTGGGTGGCTATGAGTATACCTGGGTATAATTCTGATGATATCCCTGGTATGTAGAAATACAGAAAAACACATTGACACTGTAACAGTGATGCCAGCCACAAAGCAGGAGGAACAACATGAAACTTCCTGGCGAGAAAGTGGAGCTGCATTCCCTGTGGGCCATGTCAAGTGCAAGAAGTCCAACAGATCTGGTGTAACACTTTCCATTAGAAAGAACAGAGTCAGAAATTTGCATCGTGTTTGAAATATTAATATTGAACATTGTGTCATAGCGCTTTGTATATACCTGTTGCAAATATATATGTTATATATATCATATAATTATTTTACATAAGTAATATGCTGTATATAATTTTAATATGTGGTTTAATGTTTAACATAACAAATTTAAATTTATAGATCAATATAATGCACAAATAAAATATATATACACACATATATGCTTTCCATGTGTGTAGACACATTTAAACCATTATTTTAGTCCTCAGTTGATGGAAATCTAGCTTGATTCCACATGGTTCTATTGTGAGCTGGTCTGCTACAGACATGAGAACACAGGAATCTCTGATCCTACGCTCTGTCATTCCCTTTTCCTATCTTCCCAGAAGTGAGATGCTTGGCTTTATGATAAGTCCATGCATGTTTCACTTGAGCAATCTATAGAGATCATGCTAATTTACATTTCCTAAGAGTGTATTAGGATACCCTTTTCTTTGCAATCAGACCAGCATTGTATGTTTTTTAATTTTTGGATAATGGTCATTCAAACTGGAGTAATGTGCTACATCACCGTGGCTTTTATTTTCATTTCCCAGGTGGAAAATGATGCTGAGCATCTTTTCAAGTGTCATTCACATTTATTCCTTCCTCTAAGGTGTATCTATTCATAGAAGGGGCTCAATTCTTCTTGAAAGCAATTTTTATTGGGAAAGCAGACTCACTGAGAGATGAAACAGAGAAAGATCATTCATCTGCTGATTCACTCCACAAATGGCCACAATGGCTAGAGCTCAGCCAATCTTAAGCCAGGAGCCAGGTGCTTTTTCTGGGTTTCCCACATGGATGTAGGTTCCAAAAGCTTTGGATCATCTTCCGCTGATTTCTCAGGACATAGCAGGAAACTGGATGGGGAGTGGAGCAGCCAGGACACAAACCGGCATCCATATTGCATGTTGGTATTTGCAATTTGAGGGATTGCCAGTTGAAACCTCATGCCGGATGCATAGCTCTTTTCTTAACTGGGTTGCTTTCTTGAGTTCTTTAACTTTGTGCATACTGCAAATTAATCTTTAAAGAAATGCTTGGAGTACAAATGTTTTCTCCCATTTTGTCAGCCACCTGTTGACTTTATTAATTCTTCCTTTGCTGAGCACAAGCTTCTTAGATGGGGATAATGTCAGATTCTATTTTTGTTTTTTTGCCTATGTGCCTGTGTGTTTGACAGTCTTACCTGGGTCAATGTCTTACATTGACTGCTCTTGGCTTTGCTCTGGTAGTTTGACAATATTTGATTTCAGGTCTAGATTGCATTCTGAGTGGGTTTTTTTCTGTAGGATATATGGGGAAAGTTCTGTTACAGAACTGTTTCCTACATACAATTTGTTATAACCTTATCCTTTGCAAAGCCAAGTGTCTTTTGAACATTTTCCAAAGCTGTTTGACTGTGGCTTCATGGCTTTTCCTCTGTATCTGTATTATGGTTTTAGATATTTGCACCTCAAAAAGAAGTAATGGAGTTTTTTTTCTCAGAAATGTGTGCGTGATCTTTAGGAGAATCATAGAGGATGACATGGATGTCAAGGATCAGTTAAGAATCCTCAACTTCCCAGGGACTCAGCATTCAGGAAGCCTGCTGTGCTGCACTTTCAGCTTCCTGCTGATGTCCATCCTAGCAAGTAGCAGGTGAGGGGTGCAGCTGTTTATTTATTTATTTGTTTGTTTGTTTATTTGTATAAAAGTCAGAGAGTGCGAGGGAGAGAATTTTCATCCTCTGACTCGCTCCCCAAATAATTGCACACCCAAAGGTGGACCACATTAAAGCCAGGAGTAGGTTCACACAGGACTTCCTTATCGGTGCAGGGCACAAGTGCTTGGGCCAGTTTCTGCTGCTTCACCAAGTGCAGTAGCAGGAAATTTTCTAGGAAGTGAGGCAGCCATGCTTCAAATTGGCACCTACATAGGATGTTGAGGGCAGTGGCTTAACCTACTATGCCACAATACTGAACACTCACTCATCTCCCAACCCCTAGCAGCATCTTAAATGAAGCACCATTTGTCCACCCCTACCTCTTCTTTTGAAAGTGTGAATATTTATAGCTGGTGAGATATATCCACACCAAAAGATTTTTGTATTCTACCTGCAATAGAGTGTCACTTCTGTGTAACTATTGCTCACAACCATGGGCAGTCAATGGGGAAAGATGAACAAAAGGACTATATTGAATCACTTCAATTTTTTTTTTTTTATTAATGGGACTGAATGTATCTCTGGGATAGACATGCATTTACCCAATACCATTTGTCTTAGCTGTGATTTACCCTTTAAGCAGAGACTGGAGCATGTTTATTTGGCTGTGATTTCATTCTTTCCAAACTGAAATTATTATCGTTTGGCATATCAGTCGTGTGTGTGTGTGTGTGTGTGTGTGTGTGTGTGTGTGTTGGAGCAATGATGGAAGTCTACAAACACATGTAACTGAAGCTGTCAAGCCTATAGCCTACTTCACCATTGCTTTGATTCAGCATCGCAAAGATGTCATTCCTAATTTGGGAATTCTACATCAACTCCTCTGGCCAGGATTGGGAATGTCTGCTAAGTGAGTAGAAGTCTTCCTGGGCACTATGGTAAGTTGCCAGCATCCCTGACCTAAACCTACCACCCGATTCTAGAATGTCCTGATCATATGTCTCAGTGTCTCTCTCAGCCCCTGAACAACACACAAGAGGCTAAAATATAAGACATAGAAATCCATCTCCATTGATGTTGATAGAAGCCCTCCATTATCTGAATTACAACTGTGGGCAGGTCTCTTACTCCTTCAGAGTCACACTCTTTTAAGTTAGTTATCAGGCTCCAAACAGTTCTGACTCCATAACGTAGCTTCTTCATGTATTTAAGGAGATAATCCTTCATTATTACTCCTCTAAGGGAAATGTTGAATATAAAAATGTGTAAATATGTCTCTGTTGCTAAATTTTGTATGAATGAAAATCCATATGGTTACTCTCTATTTACTGACAAACAATAAACTCTTTCATTTGTGGGTGAAAGCACCATAGAACTAAGGATTGTGGCCATCAGTATCCCTACTGGTTATGGTTCTCCTGCTTGATGACAGGTAATATGTTTTCAGGGTTTGTAACTGGCTTATTGCCAGCAAGCAATGTGGTCATGACACAACACTTAGTCTTACACTTTGGAGGTAGTATGAATTCATGGTTGGGATTTGGCACCAGGATCTTACAACTTGGGAAATCGAGAGGTTTTGAGAAGGAGCAATACAGACTGAATTTATCTGATGTCATACCTGATATCCTAGGACCAGAGAATCCACAAGGAATTTTTCCGTGTAGACCAAGCAAAGACCCATAGGGAAATAGTAAGCTGAGGACTTGAAGAAACCAGAGGGAACTGTGCCCAAGAGAGAAGCACCGGGGAGCTGTAAACATCTTCCCAGCTCCTGACTCTCAGATGTGCTACTGTGAGCATGGGCAGATAAAACTTATAAGCGCCTATAAAACTGTACTACATAATACAATGTAAGCAACAATTAAAAAAAAAAAAAGAGTGGGAGAAGGTAGGGAGACCTTGAGATGAATGCGGACAAGACTGCTTCCAGCTGTCTTGTCTGAGGCCAAGGCCTCCATCTCCTGCAACAACCACCCAGATGGACTTTTTCTTTTCTTTTTTTTTTTTTTTTTACCATTGATACCATTCGAGGGGTTTCAAGGGGTCTGCAGGGGGTGCAGAAAACGTTCAGGCAAACAGCAAACTAGAAGGCTTACCTGGGGAAAATCCTTGTCATCCAGGACCTGAGAGATCACTGTGTGTGTTTTCCTGCTGGAGCGGTGAATTCATTAAAGTGCTTGTTTATAAACATAGGAAGAGAGCATTCATGAATTCAGCAAGGTGAGGGGATGAGTGACATTAAAGAGATTATCATGGAACCTAGCTTGAGGAAGAAAAACAGGTGAGAAGTGAGGAACCTAGGTCCAAACATCTTTGCAGGAACCCGTTGTTGTGTAGACAGAGTGGCAGACAGTATTTTAACACTGGCATGTTTCGGTATTATTTCAAATTGGGAGGAAAGAATGAGACCAAGGAGTGCTCACTGACACTGTGCCAGCAGTGCATGAGGTGCACATTCTGCAGTCATCTTCCCTGGGACCAGATATTCAGAATAAAAACACTATTTCATGTATATAAAGGAACAAACTGATGAAATTTGCTTGCAGTCATTGCCTTCCAGATGAATCTCAATGTATTTGTGATCTTGTCCATCATTTACTTCACTGTTTTATCAAGGTATTTGCTTCTGCACCGTGGAGTCATAGTGTTGTTATCGATGCTTAAGGTATTGCATACTTTATAATGAAAGGATTCGCGTTTTCCCATCTCTGCTATCTACCTTCCAGTTCTCTCTCTGGAAGGATGTGTCTATGGGCTTGTATGAAGATGTATACATCCTATGTGGTGGTCTACCTGTCATTCCAGTTATGTGGCCCCATCGCTTTTTAAAATCCCTACATTCTTCCTGTCTGCTTTATTCAGTACATTACCCTTCCAATGTAATTTCATGTCATTGTCATGTCACTGGGATTCACTGTTGTGTCTTCAGCACTGTGTGCTATTCTGTAAGTAACAAAATGTATTGTCATTTGGGCACAAATGGCCTTCATAAACAGTTGATCTATTCATGTTTAGAGAAGTTCAAATGATACATTTCAGTATTGCATCTTGGTTACAGATGAAGTGATCTAATCTCTAGGTCTTATAAATTTAATTAATAATGTAATTGGAATCAATTGAGTATCATTGATAACCAATTTTATGTAAGGATGTAACTCCTTTGAATTCTCTTGTTCTATATTTTGTCACCAAATCGTTTTACCTGATTTCATCCCCCTGCTGCAGTTTCTCACGTAATGTCTCACCGTCTTCATGGTTTTTCTCTCTTTATTGCACATGGGTTCACATCTCTTTGAGGAAATGGACACTTCTCATGGCAGGTGCAGTCCTGCTCATTTGGGATCTTGATGTATAACAGTGCCAACAGTGGACAATGGGGTAGTGGTGCATCTGGCAGTGCCCTGGGAGGATTATTATCTGGGAACATTGTTTACACTGTAATGTGGTAGACTTGTGACAAATGAGAATAAATATAAAAGGTAGAACCAACAAAGAAAAGGTGGCACCCAAACAAAGTGAGAAAGCAGACAGCCTCCTTCATAACAAGACTAAATAAACAGCGAACAGACAGAATCATCTTGTCTTCCATTTTATCTTTAAGAAGTCTGCATTTTGGGTCTTTTGGTCTGTTGTTTTTGCCTTTCATATTGCTGATAACATTCTTTCATGGTGTGAAGACTTTAAATAATAAATAATAATCCCCAAATAATATTATTTTTTGCCCTCAGCATACACTGTTCCCATCTGTTACTAAGTTTTGCTCTCTGTTAAGTGTGTGTCACTGGAATTCAGTCCTGGCTGTGACCAAGTAAGTATCGTTTCTCTTTGGGTCCCTCAAGATTCACCTATATTCTAGAGATTTTGTCTCCATGAGTCTATTCTCTTTCTTACTGATATGTGTTTAGTGATATGCTTATTCCACAATGATCTTAGACAGAAAGAAGAACATGGCAATACCACAAAGAGAAGCTGAAGCTGACAGTTTCCCTGAGGAAGATTTCCTGGTGTGTGGAAGGAGAGGAGTGTGGGATTAATCCAGCCAGGTGTCCTCACAGTTTTTTCAAGTCTGTCCCAATAGGAGTGCAGATATCTCTGAAGAAAAACTAATGCATTTTATGCTCTTTTCTTTTTACCTCATTTCTTTACTGTGTATCATTTTCTTGCCATGGGAGAGCACCTAGGCAACTCAAGTATTCTCTGGACAATAGAATCAATACCTAAGCTTTTCACAATTGATGTAGGTATTTGAAAACCAGAGTCACAGTTGAAGAAAGAAAAATCTTGCATCTCCTGCCTCACTATACTCATGAACCAATCTGAAATCAGGAACCAGGTGCTTCATCCGGGTCTCCCGCAGGGATACAGTGGGTCATTTTTGGCTGCTTTGTACAAGTTTGTATCAGGTACCTGTATCAGGAGCTGAGCAGCTGGAGACTAAACTGTCACTCATAGAGAATCTTGGCATCGCAGGAAGCAACTCATCCTGCTACACAACAGAGCAGATCCCTGAAAGTTAATTCAGTTTATTACAGTGTGAACAGATAAGGAAATCTACATATATAAAGGCATCACAAGAAGTCTCATGAGGAATACATGTTGTTAAATGATTAAATATGGCTTTCAGTTTTTTGCCTCCAAAGTAAGTTATATTTTGAGTATTATTCTTAAAATGCTTAAGAGCCCTGATAATTTGTTCTCCATGCTGTCCAGATCAAGTGGGTTGTTATACGGTCCTATTCATTTGTTCATTACACATGCTTGGACCATCGTCAATATTCACTGGATTTCTCTCAGAAGTAAGAGAACACAACTTCCAGGACAAAGTGCGGATATGAGGGGGGAAAAAAGATTCCTAATTAGTTTGGTAGAGATAGACACAAATAAAAGCATTGAATTCCCAAATAAGAATAGAAATAGAAAATTCATGCCAGGTGAGGAAAAAGGACTTGTGACGTGTTCGTTTTATTTTATTTTATTTTTGTAGTTACATCAGTTATACGAGAGGAGCAAATAAGACTCAATTTTCAGAATTCCTTCTCATGGGATTCTCAGAGGATCCTGCACTGCGGCTTTTCATCTTTGGGCTCTTTTTTTAAAATTTTTTTAAATTTTGACAATCTTTACATAGTTAATTTGGGCAAAAAGGGTCAAGGGCTACAGGAAAGTGGGTAAGACTATTATTTCCATATTGTTTCCTTCATATATCTGAGGTAGAGGGGGATACTGAGGGAGAAGCCCCACCCGGTTTCCCACCCACCCCAAGTCCCGCATGTGGGGCATGCTCCGAGATACTCATTGAAGTGGTTTCAATAGGTCACCAGTTTTGAAATTGCTGCAAATCTTGCCTCTCCAAACACAATGAGGTTGTTGAAAAATCCATTAACTGACATTGTCCATCATAGCGTCTCTATTTGCCTGGTATTTTGTTGCCAACCTATAGCTGAGGTGGTTGATTAACTTGTTCCATCTTCTGTCCCTTCATGGTTAGGGTTCTGTGTCTGGCATTTCAATTGGGGAGATCACCAAAGAAACTTCGTCTGAGGTGTTCCCAGGCCAGATACTTGTATGCACCAGCAAGCACAGTGCCCAGCACAGTCCATCACCCGGTCAGCTGGTAGTTGCAATTGCTGGGTTGGTTCTGTTTTCAGCCCCGCCTTCTACTGGAACCAATGGGTGTTGCAGTCCAGCCTAGTTCTGCACAGCACATACTCAGTCTTCACCTAAACCAGTGGGAGCTGCATCTTGGTGAGAGCGGCCCACAATAACCCCCACCAGGCCCACCCCCTACCCTGGTTTGCCAATATGTGTGGCAGACCAGTCCAATCTGTCCCACATCCCCCTTGGCTCTCGTACATGGCAAATGGCATTGAAGCTTGGATCCATCTAACCAGCTCAACAGTCAAGCCTTCACGGCTGTGGTTGAGTGCCTCTCGGTCTAGCAACCCAAGCCCCTGTCCTAGTTCTCATGTCCTCCCGTGGGAGTGGTAACCCAACAGGGGGGAACCCACTATTTCCCTCCCAGGTCTCTCACTCCTGGATTGTGCACTTTCCAGGTGGTTCTGCAGTTTAACTTGACAGGATTGGCACCCAGTGCCAGTTTCTGCCAGCTGATGCTGCGGCTATGCCCAAACAGCCCTCTCCCATTCTAATTCTAGGTTGCACCCATAGGAACAATCCACCCATCCTGGCTTTTCCCTGATCTAGTCCACATGAGACGCACAGGTGTTGTAGCCCTGCTTAGTCTGATCTGCCCCCATCCCAGTTCATGCTCTCCAGTGGGAGTAGCTGTCCAGTAGGGGAACCACCCCTTATTCCCCCGCTGGCTCTGTCACCTCACTTCCTGTTTCTCACGTGTGCTGGATGGGCACTGCAGTCACATCCGGCACAGTCAACCTCATCCTGGCATTCTGTAGTGTGGACTGGTTTTTATCGCAACCAAACCTTGCTCGACCCTTACTCTGTTCTGGTGCTCAGATTTGCCAGTGATGACGTTAACTGATTAGCCTGGTCTGCCCCCAATCCATGACTAATGTATGCCAGTGGGAAACTTCTTGTGGCCTGCTCTGGGCTGTTTCCATTCATGCATCTTGCGCTTACCCGTGGGGTCTGTGTCCTGCCAGAAGAGTTGCCCAGGCTCCTCCATCAGAACCTCTCCCAGTGCCAGATTTTGTGCATGCCAGTGGATCCATGAGCCAGCCCTACTCAGTTCCTGACTAGCTTTCCACCCAAGCTGGTTCTTGTTGTTGGGTATTTCAGCCCAGCCATGGCTCATCCAGTCCATTCCCACATACGGCTCACACATGGTTCAGTAGGGGTTGCAACCTAGCCTAGTCTGTCCCACGTCTATCCTGGTCCCCCAGGAGCACCAGACAGTGCTGGGGTCTGGTCCAGCCTGGTGTGTCCAGTCCTAGTCCACAATTGTGCCAAGGGGGATTTCACTGTTACCTGATCAGAACGCAGCCCCCATTCCAGCCCACATGCTCCTTGACAGTAGCCTTAATCCAGTTAGTGTGTCTACTGGACAAGACCCATGCCAAAGCTTTAGCATGAACTGGTATTTGGTGGTCAGCATTGCTAAGTGGTAACACATTCTTTAAAGGAAGAGTAACTGTCATTGGGAAACTTTAGGATGTATTCACCTCGCAGAAACACATTAGGTTCAACGTGGAGCCACATAAGCAGCAATTCAAACCACCAAAATCACAGAGCTCCCCTGCTGGGCATCCAGCAGGCAAAGCCTGGCAACAAATGGTGCACTAGCTGCCCCAGCCCAGCTCACCATGTGCCCATGATGGCGGGCCTATGGGATCCGGGCATGAGACGCCCTGTCACAGGACCCACCTGCTGCCGAGAGGCGACAGGAAGTGTAACCTCTCAGGCCCAAGATCGCGCCCCACCTCAATCCCGTCTGTTGCCCAATGAGAGCAGCGGGTGGGCCTGCCTAGCCCGGCTCCAGAGACCTCCCCCTTTGGTCAGTGTACTCACCCCAAAGGAAGCAGCCCTGGAGCCCTGGCAGGCCCAAGCCCAGCTGACCATGTGCCCATGATGGCGGACATATGGGATCCGGGCATCCATCTTTGGGCTCTTCCTCTCCATGTACCTGATCACTGTAAGCGGAAACCTGCTCATCATTCTGGTCATACTCTCTGACCCCCAACTCCACACGTCCATGTACTTCTTCCTCATCAACCTGTCCTTGGCGGACATCTGCTTCACCTCCACCACTATCTGCAAGATGCTGGAGAACATCCAGACACAGAGCCAAAACATCAGCTATGCAGGCTGCCTTGCATAGCTGATGTTCTTCTTCATATTGCTCTCTGTGTTGGATGATATTCTCTTGGCCGTGATGGCGTACGATAGGTTTGTGGCCATCTGTCACCCCCTGCACTACACAGTCACCATGAACCCCTGGCTCTGTGTGCAGCTGGTCCTGATACGTTGGATCATCAGTTTCCTCTATGCCTTGTTGCAAAGCTTAATGGTTTTGCGACTGTCCTTGTGCCTGCACATGAACTGAGTCAGGTGATCCACAGTGCCTGCTCTTATACTTTTCTTAATGATCTTATCATTTATATCGTGTCAATGCTGCTGGGTGGAATTCCCCTGTCCGGGATCCTATACTCCTAAGATCATCTCCTTCATCTGTGCCATTTCATCAGCTCAGGGCAAGTATAATGCTTTTTCCACTTATGCCTCTCACCTCTCTGTTGTCTCCTTATTCTATTGCACAGGGCTAGGTGTTTACCTTAGTTCTGCTGTTTCTCAAAACCCAAGTTCAATTTCAGCAGCCTCGGTGATGTACACTGTGGTCACCCCTATGCTGAACCACTTCATCTACAGTCTCACGAGTGCAGACACCAAGAGGGCTCTGAAAAGATCTGTGGGTTGGAATTTATGAACAGCCCAATGTCTGTGGCTAAAAATGTGCTAAACACTCTAGAGATCAATGTCTCAGTTTCAAGAAAGCTTACTCTAAGATCAGATTGTGAAAATAGAACTTGTTCCTTCTGCCTGTGTACTGCAGTTCCCACTGCTTTGTTTTACCCCCCCCCGCCCCCTATAATTTTAATCATCTCATTTTTTTCTTTTTTTGATTTTTGCTTTTCTTTGTATTTAACAGATTTCTTGTGGATATTTTCATTATTTTCCTTTGATTGCACCTGTAACATGTACCAATTTCCAAAGTCTCAGAGAAGAGTAAAGGATTTTCTAATAAACTCTTCAGTTTCCTTTTCAGTTCCCTGGGCTAGTGTCCATCACAGACACAGCAAACACACCTAGCAGTATCTATGTTGTTAGTGGACAATTTTGTTCTTGGTGGACATGTTTATATTTTCTGTTCTACTTTGAACATACATCATGGACAGGGTCCTGGTATCAGACCAAGAACAAAGTCATTGCACCTGTAAAACGAATGCACAGGAATGTTTCATTTGGTGTACCCGGAGAAGGATAGCTTCTGAATCATCATGTCACTTAAATTCCCATAATTTACTCCTTAATTATTACGCTTGAGTTGCTCATGGAGGTTGTGTGAGTTTTTGAGCCATCCTGGTTAGAAGTCACTTCTTGCTGTTTCCCTGGGATCTGCTTTAGCAGCAAGTGGTTGTCCCCTCCAGCTGCACAAGAACCCCAAAGTTAAATATGGGAATGCTCTCCTGAGCAGAACACATCACTGCTTAGGGCTAAACAAAGACATCAAACAAGACTTGTTGACTAAAGAGTTTGTACTTGGAAAAAACATTTCTTGATGTAAATGATGAATGTTCAATTAATCCCAACTAAATATAATTCTAGGTCACACTAAATTCAGTACACTTACAGGTATGGATGTGAGCACACATGTGGACAGAGCACAGAACACACACACACACCTGCATGTAAAATGCAGATGCCACAGCACAGACAAATGTGAAGATGCCATAGTTGGGGTTCTAGTCACCATTTAGGCCAAATGTCCTCTTTTGAATTGATTGTTGCATGCAAGTTGTGCCTTTGCAAGTTGACAAATTCAAGGGTGAGTGACAGACATCTAAAAGCCCTGAGGAGGGCTGAACACAGAACCATTAATTCCACCTGTGCCTCCCGCATGGGGTGCAGAGGACTCAACATCTTAGTTCGAATTCTGATAGCCTCCTATGCACAGGCTAAGCAGCTGGGGTTTGAATTGGGGCACTAATTGGGGAGGGCAAAGTCATAATGCAGGCCCCCAGGAAACTGTCAACAAATTTCAGTTTTACATGAACCCTCTGAGGTGCCCTTGCTGTGTGTCCAATGTAAGTGTATGACTAGAGTTGTAAGAGCTTAACATTGTCTAAGTGCAAAGAACAATTAGTAAGTTTTATTCTATTTTTTCCAGCTACATAAATATGAATTTCCACTTGAGGAATTCAGCCACAAATCACACAACTTGTTTCATCTCTTGTGTGTAGCTTCAATATAACTCAATGAAGAAGGCCGCAATGTTTGCTTTCAGAGAATGTGTGAATTGTTCTGTTTATTTTGATCCAGGAAATACATTTTTTCTTTTTTAATATTTTCAAATAAAATACTTGGATTGCATAAAAATTTACTTTGGTGTTACATATTTTTTTGGGTTTTACATTAATTTATTTTGAATAACAGAAAATATTTCAACTTTTTAGGGTATATAACATAATTAATATGTGTGAATAATGTGTAAAAATCAATCAAGTAAATGCATTTCTGTCTCCCTAAATATTATCCTATGTAAGTATTAAGAAATGTATACCACTAATTATTTTGAAATGTATATTAAATCATTCTGTTATTGTTAAAATATGAACTACAATGCATGAATCACAGGCTTAGGGCCGCACTAAACATCAAATTCAACAAGTAAAAGCTTTAAGAAATCACAGTTTCACAGGAGCAGAAAAAACAATCAAATCTCAGTATGCTCTTTCCATCTCTACATTTTTTTTTTATGTTCAGCACCAACTACAACCTATCATGAGACACATAATAATTGTCTTTGGAGAACTGTCTTCTCTCACTAAACATAACATTTTAAGATGAGAAACTAAATGGCAGCTATTTGCAATTGCCGCATAGCAGGAGAAAGAGAAAGAGAATTCACCTGAGTCCTTCAGGGTCTCTTGGGAAACACCTGCAAGGAAACGGCTTTCTGCCATGGCCAGAAGCCCCTCAGGGACAGCAGGTGCTTAGAGGTCAGAGAGCAGCCTAATGAGCAGGTGCTAGGAGCTCTAAGTAGCTCCTCTGCTGAGTTCTCTATGACTGCAACTTTGGGTTAGAAGCAGCCTGCTTGTTGCATTTGCTTCCTGAGTTAGGCTCAGGGACCAGAGCTTCCCTCCTGCTTGGTGCTGTGCCTGGGACAGAGCTTCAGTCTCCAGCATCCACCATCCACCATGAATTTGGGCATTCATACATACACATTCCTCCTGTAGTTGCCAGGCAGAAGAGCCTGGCAGACACTACAAGAGCCTGGCTGTGGACACAGAGAGCTTTTCTTGGGGTCATCATAGAACTCAACTAACCTAGCTAACACCTGAGATAGGTCTTGGGTTGCTGACTGCTACACTTAACTGGTTAATGCATTTATTCATAATTATCAATGGTGGGAAAATGTTGGATCTCCTCGGGCAATAACCATTGCTTATGAAGAAATATGGGCAAGAAAAGATCAATTCTAATAGAAAATGGAAAGCTTAAACTGCCTAGAACACATGGAGCTGACTTTGCAACATTTGGAGATTTATGCGAGTAGAGAACAAATTTTCAATGTGGAAGGACATGTGGGAGTGAGGTTGTACCAGATTTGCAGTGTGAAGGAGCTTGGTTGTTCACCACTCGATACAGGTTAGAGAAGAGGAAACAAACACTCTTGTTCCTGGAACCACCTCCACAGACTGAGTAACCGCAGTGCTCATTCAGGAAGTGAGGAGTTGGTGTAACTGACTGTCCCGGTATTGACAGGAAAGGACCAGGAGGGAGGAAATGTCTTCAAGGAAATCCTAATAGTAGCAGCTGCTGGAACACACAGGTCTCAGGGTCTTCCGTCTTCAATCAATGCACTCTTGAATAACTCATTGTATCGTAACCAGACAGTAAGATCAGCTCTATCAAAGACACGTGCTTAACACTTATTGCATCATCCATGAGTTGAATGAACTCAAGTTTTTCCAACTATTTACATGTTCTACAATTTCAGCAATTTTGTGGTGTGCTGTCGGGTGAGACAGTTCTGTTCTTGTCTTTTTAAAAGATTTATTTATTTAGTTATAATGGGATATCAACTCGACAGAGAGGAAAGCCACAGAGAAGGATATTCATCCGCTGCTTCACTCCCCAAGCGGCCACAATGGTCAGAGCTGAGCTAATCAAAAGCAAGATGCCAAGGAACTTCGACTTTTGGTATCCCGCTCAGTTGCAAGGTCCCAAGGCTTTATGCCACACTCTGCTGCTTTCCCAGGCCACTAGCTTGCAGCTGCATGGGAAGTGAAGCAGCTAGGACAAAAACTGGTGTCCCATATGGCACCGTGGTGCATGCAAGGCATGGTCTTTAGCCACTAATCTACCCTGTCTGGCCCTGTACTTGTCTTTTTTCATCTCCTTGCCTACAAATACTGACCACTGTAACAGCAGCTGTTCTTCTATGGAATCATTTCATATGTACTTGGAATGTGCTTCAGTGCAATGGAAAATGTGTCTCAAAGGTTAGTTTCTTATAATACAAAATGATTGCTCCAAAAGAATCTTAAGGTATACATTTCAGAGGTCAACAAAATTTGGAGAATTCACTAGTTTGCAAATTGCATGAACAAAAATGTCTGCATCTGTATTTGGGGCTTTAGGGAAGGACTTGGAGTGGAAATGAATTTTTCATCAGTGATCCCATGGGGACTAACCAAAGCAGAAACTGAGCTGCATGCTGAACAGGAAAACATGTATTGTGAATTTCTGTTTGTTGCTTACTACTTATTCCTGGTAGTGACATGCACCACAAAAAAACTGAGAAAGCAAACTCAGCTTGCAGAATTCCTTCTCCTCGGATCCTCAAAGGACACAGCCTTGCAGCCTCTCATCTTTGAATTATTCCTCACCATGTACCTGGTCACTGTTTCATTGGGAACCTGCTCATCAACCTGACCATTCTTTCAGACCCACACATCCACACACCCATGTACTTCTTCCTTGGTAACCTGTCCTTGGTGGATGTCTGCTTCACCTCCACCAACATCCCCAAGATGCTGGAGAACATCCAGACACACAGCAGAGCCATCAGCTATGCAGGTTGCATCACACAGATGTTCTTCTCCATAATCTTTGCAGAATCCGATGGATTTCTTCTGGCTGTGATAGTGTATGATAGGTTTGTGTTCATCTGTCACCCCCTGCACGACATGGTCATCATGAATCTTTCACTTTGTGTGCAGCTGGTTCTATTGTGCTGGACCATCAGTGTCCTGGATGGCATCTTACACAGCTTACTTGTCCTGAGGCTGAGATTCGACACATACATGGAAATCCCCTACTTCTTCTGTGTGATAAATCAGATGGTCCACAGAGGCTGTTCTGACACCTTTCTCAATGACCTCATGATGTACTTTACAGCTGTGCTGCTGGCAGGAGGTCCTCTCTCTGTGATCCTGTACTCCTACTCCAAGATCATCTCCTCCATCCGTACCATCTCATCAAACCAGGGCATGAAGAAAGCCTTTTCCACCTGTGCCTCTCACCTCTTGACCATCTCCCTATTTTATGGCACAGGACTAGGTATGTTATGAAATCTACACAATTTTTGTTATGAAGCAGAGTCATTTTCTTTTTAAGATTACACCCTCATTATTTCCAAAACTGATGATACAGATAAGGATGAGCATAACTGTGTTTTTCTGTAGGGATGGTGAGCAACTTATACTCATTCAAGTTATAATTGTTTGTCTTCACAATAGTAGAAAAGCAATAAGCATTCAGTGGAAACCATACTTCAAAAAATACTTTATCCTGGGATAGCAAAATGTATTTTAATATTATGTCCTGATGCTAGGTGATGTTAGGGAGCTGTTATTTCTGGTAAGCTAAGTAATCAAGAGGGTGAGCTAGTCATATCTTGTGAAGTAGAGTCTTAATAATTCAGTTGTATATATATTTCTAACCTGCTCCAAGATGAGTTGTTCTTACCATTTGACATCCTTTGTGATTCCTCTTTGCTTAATATGATTGAGTCATTTACTCAAAGTCAAAACTTTCTGCCTCCATTGACACCAATTAACTGCAGTTCACTTTATAAAAAGGATTGAATCTCATTACTAAGATAGTTGAAACTACATATTATACACTGCTTCATCCCCTGCTTTCTATTTCATATATGAAATTGGACATTTTATGGTGAGTTTGTAACCACTGATAAATAGGTATTTTTAAAGTGTTCAAGCACATCACATGCAGTGTGAGATGTTTTTGATGATTTAGGAAAAGACTTAGGGTGGCAAGGAATTCTTACTCAGTGATCCACTGTGTGGAACCAGAAGGAACTAAGCCATTTGAAATGAGGGACCTACATTCTGACTGGAACATAAATTTATGATTTCTTCTCTGTTGGTTATGTTGATTTTGCATAAATATGTTTCAGTTAAAACTACTTCTTGCTGATAGTGATCTGCACCACATGAAAAGGAGAAACAAAACTCAGCTTTGAGAATTCTTTCTCATGGGATTCTCAGAGGACCCAGGAGTGCAGCCTCTCATCTTTGAGTTATTCTACTCCATGTACTGGTCACTGTCAGTGGGAATCTACTCATTGTCCTGGTCATACTCTCAGACCCACACCTCCACACACCCATGTACTTCTTCCTCACCATCCTGTCCATGGTGGATGTCTGCTTCACCTCCACCTCCATCCCAACGATGCTGGTGAACAACCAAACGCAGAACAGAGCTATCAGCTATGCAGGCTGCATCACACAGATGTTCTTGTTCATATCGTTTGGTGCGTAGGATGATTTTCTCTTGACTGTAATGACCTATGATCGGCTTGTGCCCATCTGTCACCTCCTGCACTACATAGCAATCATTAACCCCCCAGCTCTGTGTGCAGCTGGTGCTGGTGTGCTGAGTCTTAGCTGCCTTAGACTCACTGGTGCACAGCTTACTGGTTCTGAGACTTAGCTTCTGCACACACATGGAAATCCCCCACTTTTTCTGTGAGATAAATCATGTGGTCCACAGAGCCTGTTCTGACACCATTATCAATGACCTCATGATGTATCTTGCGACTATGCTGGTTTCAGTTGGTCCCCTAGCTGAGATCCTGTACTCCTACTCCAAGATCATCTTCTCCATCCGTGCCATCTCGTCAACTCAGGGAAAGCATAAAGCCTTTTCCACCTGTGCCTCTCACCTCTTTGCCATTTCCCTATGTTATGGCATAGGACTAGGTGTGTACCTCAATGCCAGCACTGCCCCAAATTCAGCCTGAACTGCAGCAGCCACAGTGATGTACACAGTGGTCACCCCATGTTGAACCCATTCAAATACAGCCTGATGAACACAGACAGGAAGAGGGCTGTAAAAAATCTGTTGTTCCATAAATGATTGTGGAACCCACAGTGTTGGGGCTGAGCAGTGTCAGTGACTCATGTCTCAGGCTCAAGGTCAGATACTGACATGAATTTATCAGAGGAAGCAGAGCTTGCTTAGTCTTCACACTGTCTAGTTTTATATTTGTTAATGCTTAATTCCTCTGTTAATACTGCAAGTAAAAAAAAATTGCATTGCATTGTTTCTTTTTTCGCTGGTGACACACAGTTTTTTCCTGATATTTTCCCCCACATTTAGTGCAATCATTTTTCCAGAAATATAAGGGATCTGAAATTTTATGGAGAAAGAAATGCATGAGGTGTTTGTCTATGTGCTAAATAATTTTTAATTCCATGTGTAGTTTTTACAGTGTATGGACTGCTTTCCACCTTTCATTCCTGTAACATTTCAGTATTCTCTTTACTACATAAATTTGTCTTTTTAAGAATTGGTCTATTTGAGTATACATACTGTTCTCCAGTTGCACAGAATTGATTACAAAAAGGTAAGACTTCATTGCCTGGGTTGTCTTCCTTTGTTTATATATAACAGATGCCTGTTGATGGAACCTTAATTAGCATAACAATTACACATGCTCCTTGAACTGCATGAGGCAACAGCACCCATCAGAATGCATAAGAACTGGATTTGGGTGTAGATTCTCTAAGATATTTGTAGTCTCACTTCCACGGAACAGCAACACTAGCTGGTAATATGGAGAACTGGGAGTGGTGACAGGCCAAGCCAGGCTGGACCACACTCTCATCTGACCATAACCTACCTGACACTCATGGGAGCTGGGACTGTGAGGAGACAAACTGGGGACAATACATGCAAGGCCCAGGACTGAGGGCAGTTTGTACCAGGCTGGACCACTGCCCCCACTGGCATGTGTGAGATCTGGGGCTGGGAACAGAAAGAACTTATGGTAATCTCCTCCAAGTCTGCAATTCCCTGTGTGGAGCATGAGAGTTGGCTTTGGGGGTGGGCTTGTACAGGCAAGTCTGTAGCACATATCAGCATTTCTGTGGGCCAAGAATGAAGGCAGGCCAGGTGGGACCAAACCTGAGCAATTATTTTCTCACTAGAGAGCCTGGAAAGAATGTGTACTGTGCTCAGGTGGGCTGGGCTGCAACACCCACCTGCAAGAGCTGAGAATGTGCATGTACCAGGACAGGTTGAATTGAAGCACCTACCAATACACACAACATGCTGGAATGGTAACAGGCCTATTAGGGAAACTGTTGGGACTCCCTTGCTGGGCTAGACCTCCCATTGGTACATGAAAGTCAGAGGTCAGGGTGAACCAAGCTTTGCAAAGTCACAGTATCCATCAGCAGGTGTGTGGGCTGGTCTAGGTTCAGGCCAGTCTGATAAAGAACCCATAGGTACTTTTAAAAACCATCCTCTGATGAAACAATCAACATCCCCCACTAGCCAGAGAAGCTGGCTGTCATGTCTCCATGATGTCCGCTACTCAGGCATCAGCAACTGGGGAGACCCAGTCCAACACCAGCACTTCAGGGTTAGAGTTTAGAGATGTAATTGGGGAAACCCCAAGAGATCTCACCTGGGGTGACATCAGACTTGACTCTTGTGTGTACTGGCTAGGGCAGGGTAAGCTTCAGTCCACCTGCACCAGCCAATAGACACATTGTCATCTAGACCCAATTATCACATGAACTGATGGGTGCTGTGACCTAGTAATAGGTACAGCCAGCAGGGAAGTACCAACAGTTCCCCTGCCAGGCATGTTCCCAGCAGCAGATCTTGCAGCTGCTAGGGTCTCCTGCAATCCTGCCTGATGCTATTCACATTTATTCCTGGAAGTTGTCAGCTGGGCTATGGCCTACCTCCATTGGCCTGCACCCATCAAGACTCTCCTGTTTGCCAATGAGAGACCCAGATTCACATCCCAGCTCCCAACATCAGCTCATGGTCAAGGATCAGCAGCTGCAGTCACCAAGTATTGAAGTACAGCTCCAGCCGAGTCAAAAAGTGTGAAGGGTGCTTGAGTAGGCATAAGAGAAAATAAATAGACTGCTAAGATGTCAGGATCACAAAGGAAAACACATGAAAGTTGTCCCCTTTGTTAATCCAGAAACAGTCACAAGCCCTGGCACAGATTTTTCACCTGTTGGTCAAGTAGGTGATCCCAAGAATAATTCTGCCCTTTGTTTCACCTTTAAAGCTCTCAATAGAAGTTCTTAATATCAATAAGTAACACATTCCTACTATGATCCTCATTCTACAACTTAATCTTGAATCAGTTAAGGGAGGAAATGCATTACAAAAAAAAAAACAAAAACAAAAAAAACAGGGGAACCTAAACATCAAGGATGGTAAAATGGGGGCAGCAGCTAGAGAGACAGCCTGAATAATAAAAGGTCCTTTCACAATTATCGCTGACATTACCTCCAAGTTCACATTGATAGTAAAACACCAACTCCACAGCAGTTAACAATGCCTGAATAGATAACAGAATTCTTCAGTGGGCTGGTCCTGTTGCAGGAATTTTGACTCCGAGTATGGCAGCAACCTCAAATTCTTGTCTCGCAGGAAAGAAGAATTTTCATGCGGACACAGTTTAGTTTTAAAGCAGGATTTATTAGAAAAGTTGAGAAGAGAGACTCCCGTCCTAGCGACGGGAGGGGGTTTTGAGATAGAAAAGACCCTTACCTCCTGCCATAGTGGCAGGAGGAAAAGTAAAAAAGAACCCTAGTCCTCTGCCATAGTGGCAGGGGGCAAAGAAGTAAAACCCGTATTAATGGTGGGGAATGCACCTTTTAAAGGTTTCCCTCAAAGATGTTTCTCCATAAACAAAGAAAGTTCCTGATTTCCAAGGTACCTGGCCTTGGGACAAAAGGTCACAGAGATACCAGACATAGGACATTCCAGGCCTCAGGCAGATGTGTATTACTCTTTTCAATGATAAAGAGATCAGCCTGAGGCCCTCCCACAATAGCCGAGGTAATGGCCGATACTTCAGGTGGGGAATTGATATGCTAATAGCACCTCTGTCCCTTGGAAGAGAGGTGCCCTGGTGAGTTCAAGACACGGTGGGGAAATTCTCTTTTACTCAGGGACCCAGAATACCCTAACTGCCTACTACCCACTAACTCCTCTCTCAGTCCTGTGTCCATGGAAAGGAAGGTGGAACTGCATTCAGGTAGCTTGTAGAGATATCCACTGGGCCCAGCCATGCAGAAAGAAATTTCTTGCAGCCCAACCTGCAACGGACCAATTCTCCACACACCTTCGTATCCTCCACACGTACTGCATGGCCTCTGCAGTCATAAGGAGTCGATCTGTGAAAATACAACATCCGTTGCACACAGCAATCCACATGTGTACTTGGTCAGCCAAGAGTGCCTGATACTCTTGTGTCAGTTGACAGGAGACACCGTAAAGACAGAGCTGGATATAAACAAAGTTTAATAGAGTGATGAGCCAATTTTGCTGTAAGACATGTGAGTATGCTGAGAAGGTGACAGAAAAATGAGATATGAGGAAAAAACAATTAAGCTTATGTAGCAGGACATTGTGACCCTAGAAGGTCAGCAAGCACAGGATTACAGTTCATTGGACAGTATCTGCATGAGAACAACCAAATGGCTACCTTTTGTATACCTGATGGGAGATCATTTGTATAAGAACGGTTGAGTGGACAGTATGTGTGTGAGAACACTTGGTGGAATATACAAGACAAAAGGAGTTCCAAACAAAAGCATAGAAACTGTTGATAGATTTTGTTAATGAACTAAATACTTCCTCCCTTATCCTACATAACCCCCAGTGTATAAAGTCTGCTGCCACTAATAAACTTCATCTTTGACGATCACTCAGGGTCCACGTGTGTTATTATCGGCTCCGTACACCAAGTCCATCACTGCGGGACAGCGACAAGCTTATTGTTTAAGCCATGCTGAGAGAGACAGAAGAAAGAGAGAAGAGAGAGTGTGCAACCATCAACTGCCTTCAGTACCCAATGGCTGCAAAGTCTATGGCTTGTCTAAGATGAGGCCAGGGACCTGGAATGACATCCAGGAATCCGATGCAGGTGGCAGGAGCATCCTATGGGAACCAAATTAGAAGTGGAAAACTGAGATGAGAAGTGGAACTCTGATCTGCTAAATTGGCATCATTCAACAGGGGCTTAACGTTTTTCAATAAAGAACTTTTTGAAGTAATGACTGTGAATGTAATAAATCAAATAAAGCAACCACTAAGGATAGCCATTCCCTCCTCCTCTCCTGCCCAACAGAAGGATTAAAAATGGATGGCGAGGGCCCGGCGCGGTGGCACAGTGGTTAAGGTTCTCGCCTTGCATGCCCGGGATCCCATAAGGGCACCGGTTCTATCCCGGCAGCCCCGCTTCCCTTCCAGCTCCCTGCATGTGGCCTGGGAAAGTAGTCAAGGATGGCCCAAAGCCTTGGGACCCTGCACCCGTGCGGGAGACCCGGAAGAGGCTCCTGGCTTCGGATCAGCATAGCATTGGCCGTTGCGCTCACTTGGGGAGTGAATCATCGGACGGAAGATCTTCCTCTCTGTCTCTCCTCTCTGTATATCCGCCTTCCAATAAAAAAATAATAAAAATAAATCTTAAAAATAAATGGATGGCGAGGGATCAGAGTTGGTGGGCCCCCTGAGAGACACAACTACAGTGAGGGCTGCTACTGGGTAGTTACTGGTTACTATTACACCTTTGTCAGATTTTACTTTGTTACTTTTGATATATGTACATAATTGATCAGGGTGGGAAAGATCTAGGGTTAGGAAAAGTGAGCATGATCATGGTTTCCAAATGTTCTATTTCTTCCTGATTCTGGGGGAAGGAGAGACATAATGGGAGAATGCATACTTAGCTTCCAAACTGCACCAGTACCCAAAGATGGAGAATGCACCAATATCAACCTAGGGTCCCGATGTGGAGCCCTTTCTGTGGCTTCTGTCCAAGTGGTTTGGATGGTTCTGAAATGTTCTCAATCCTTCCCATCCAAAGATGAGGAAATACTCCTGCTATCCATTGACTAACATAATCGACCTTAGCATCTGCATTTGACCAAATTTTTGCTGTCATTATTTGGCTGGAGTAGCTGTCCAATTTGTTCTGATCATCTTGCTCTGCTATGGTACCAGCTGTCCTCTGCAGAGTCCAATGAGCTGCAATATTCTCCATGTGCATAAGGGCCTGCCACCAACTGCTCTGTCTTATCCAATGAGGAGGACCTGTTCTCATAGAAAGGCCCAAGGTCTTGGAACATGTGACCTGGTTCTGCCAGAACCCCGCTCCCGGGGCTCATGGATCTGGAACCCATTGTAAAAATGAGCCCAATGATCTGAGCAAGGCAACCAAGGCCCTGCAGGACCACTACCAAAGGCCCCTGACAGCTTTACCCTCTGTTAATTTGCAGAGAACTGATTGAGAAATGAGGCAATTGAGACTTGACAAAAACACTGATATAATATATTGGCATCATCCAGCAGGGCCTTAACCTATTTTGGTAATGATTTATTTAGTTTTACTGGAAATGCATATCAGATTTACAAACAGAGACAGAAAGATCGTCCATTCTGAATTACATCTCAAATGGCCACAATGGCCAGAGTTGTATGGATCCAAAGTCAGGAGCCAGGAGCATCTTACAGGTTTCCTACATGGGTGCGGGGAATTAAGAGTTTGAGCGATCCTCTGCTACATTCCAAAGCCATTACCACAGAATCGTATGGGAAGTGGAGTAGCCTAGACAAGAACTGGCACCCACATGGGATCTAGCTACTTGCAAGGTGAGAATTTAGACTTTCTGTCACGCTAAGGATTAAGATTTGGTGCCACAGTAATGGACAATGGTGCATAAATGTATCTCCAACTGCTTTATTCCAGGAATACACAGAACTATTGTTGCAGGATTTTTGACTCCGAGTATGGCAGCAACCTCAAATTCTTGTCTCGCAGGAAAGAAGAATTTTCATGAGGACACAGTTTAGTTTTAACGCAAGATTTATTAGAAAAGCTGAGAAGAGAAGACTCCCGTCCTAGCGACGGGAGGGGGTTTTGAGATAGAAAAGACCCTTACCTCCTGCCATAGTGTCAGGAGGACAAGAAGCAAAACCCTAGTGCTCTGCCATAGTGGCAGGAGGAAAATGAGAACCCGTATCAATGGTGGGGAATGCACCTTTTAAAGGTTTCCCTCAAAGATGTTTCTCCATGAACAAAGAAAATTCCTAGTTTCCATAGTACCTGGCCTTGGGACAAAAGGCCACAGAGGTGCCAGACATAGGACATTCCAGGCCTTAGGCAGATGTGTATTACTTCTTCCTGCTCTCCTTTCAATGATAAAGAGATCGGCCTGAGGCCTTCCCACAGTGGCCGGGAGGTAATGGCCGATACTTCAGGTGGGGAATTGATATGCTAATAGCACTCCGACCCTTGGAAGAGACGTGCTCTGGTGAGTTCAAGACATGGTGGGGAAATTCTCTTTTACTTGGGGACCCAGAATACCCTAACTGCCTACTACCCACTCTAACTCCTCTCTCACTATCATCATGCCATAGACTCACCAAAATTGGTGGTGAATGTTGTTCATTACTTTAACAGAAATACACCATATCACTTTATGACTCAGAAAGGAAATCAAGGTGGTTTAATTTTAAACTTGCAAACATTTTTTGGAAAATTGAAAAATGAAGAAGGAAGAGAAGTGTGAAACTCCAAGAGAACTGAAAACTTTAGAAAGAAGCAGCAAAATACAAATCATGGAACAAGGCAAAGACTTCAGAAAATGAGCAGAAGGACAGGTGAGTAGGGGGAGGTTCTGCTTGGTACTTCTGCAAGCCCTGAGTTTTAAAGGCCTGATTTGTGGCTATGACTTAAAAATGGCCATCGGAAGATTTCCCTCAGATGTATTTTCACAGCCCTCTGGATATCGTTATTCCTGAGACTGTAGATGAAGGGGTTCAACATGGGGGTGACCACGGTATAAATAACCGAGGCTGCTGCAGTTGAGTGTGAGTTTTGCGTAGCAGTTGAACTGAGATATACACCCAGTGCTGTTCCATAAAACAAGGAAACAACAGAGAGGTGAGAGGCACAGGTGGAAAAGGCTTTATACTTGCCCCGAGCTGACGAGATGGCACAGATGGAGTAGACAATCTTGGAGTAAGAGTACAGGATTCCAGCCAGGGGACCTCCTCCCAGCACAGTTGCAAAATACATCATGAGGTCATTAAGAAAGGTGTCAGAACAGGCTCTATTAATAACCTGATTCAATTCACAGAAAAAGTGAGGGATTGCCACATGTGTGCAGAAACTCAGCCTCAGCACCAGTAAGCTGTTTAAAAATGCAGGCAGGACACTGATGATCCAGCACACCAGAACCAGCTGCACACAGAGATGGGGGTTCATGATGACTGAATAGTGCAGAGGATGGCAGATGGCCACAAACCGATCATAGGCCATTACAGCCAGAAGAAAGTCATCCAAATCTCCAAATAGGAGAAAGAAGAACATCTGCGTGGTGCAGCCTGCATAGCTGATGGCTCTGCTCTGCATCTGGATGTTCACCAGCATCTTGGGGATGGTGGTGGAGGTGAAGCAGATGTCCACCATGGACAAGTTAGCGAGGAAGAAGTACATGGGCGTGTGGAGGTGTGGATCAGAGAGGATGGCCAGCACAATCAGTAGGTTTCCACTGACTGTGACCAAGTACACAGAGAGGAATAATATGAAGATGAGAGGCTGCAATTCTGGATCTTCTGAAAGTCCCAGGAGAAGGAATTCCACAACCAATGTTTGGTTCCTTGATTCCATGCCAGCAATGTGAATACCAAAAGATGAAAAAATGCATAGATGTGAGCACTAGTTACATGCTGCCAGAACCATGATGTGTGTTCTTCATGTCAGTCTGAATGCCCCCAGAATGCCTCTGTTCTCTGGTGTAGAATTCCTCTCCACTGATCCTTACCTCCTAATGAGGCTGTACCTGCTGCAGCTACAATGAGATTCCATGATGCCCTTGAGCATAGGATGTGGAATCTTCATGTTCCAGGCATGTTTCAGCAGTATGTGAGCAGCCCTGAGAAACAAACATCCCTAAGAGTGAAGAAGACAAGACAAACCATGCAACACATCACTGGATACACAGCTATGCTGGAAAGTAAAGAAATCAGGTGTAAGAGAGCAAGGGTAAATCAGGCTGTACTTTCCTGTATCTCCAGATCAAGGAATCCCAGCAAACTATGTGTCATTTGGACAAAGATTAAGATCTCAACGAACATAAAGCAGGTGCACAAAATTGTCTGAGAAATGGAGTGTCTGGCAAGAGCCATGGGTCATGCAGAGTTCCTGTGGCTGGGCTCATTTCAGATGATCAAAGCCATCGGAGCAGAATCTAAAAACAAGACTAAGCAACAGGGAAAGGGCTGAGAGATTGAGAATATTGAGGAAGGCACTAGACTCATCCCCATGACATTTCAAGATGGAGGTAGTCCTTCTTTCCAAGTCACTGCAGTTCATCTTTCTCTGATGAGCTGCACACACTTTCCTTGATGTGAAAAGGGGGCTGCTCTATTTCTACCTCTGCTTGTGTGTTTTGCCTACTGTATCATGTGTGACAATTGAGGACGCTGGTGCTCTTGGCAATATACCCTTCTTAACTAAAACATACTGTAAAAAGAAAGAAGCTCAAACATACTGTACAAAGAAAGAAGTTCTCAAATATTGTGCTTTAGCAGCTTGTATTGCTAGTGGGAATTGCACAGCTCATGGGATCTGTGCCTCACCTCCCACTTTCTACAGGTGAGAGAGATCACGACCTTTGTGGCACGGTCAGCATTCACAAGAGTTTCATCTTTTTGGCATGAGAAAGTGAAATAACCATGAACTTGAACTAGTGCATGCTGGAGACTGTGTGATGAGCCTAGTTGCCTTTTCCTATTACAGTCTTTGCTCACCACCTCACACACGTGGACACACACACAATAATATGCATGAACACACCGGGAATGTGCGACATTGGCACTTGTCTTAGTTGTGTTTTTCTATCATCCCCTTCAAGCCTCTGTGACACACAAGTGAAAACCATGGTCCCCTTTTTCATTAAGCACAAACTCTCTACCCATCACAGTCACATCATTCGAGAGGAGCTCTGTGGGGCTGTCACTGTCACACTAACTGTTGTGACAGTGTGCAAACAGTACATTTACTTTACTTGAGCTTGTGACTCTCCCAATGGCTATATTTCTATGTGTCCATTATCTGTCATGTACAGAAAAAAAATTTGTACCAAATAAATAGGACTGTCCCTAAGGAGGATCTAACAAGATCAGGGACCTCCAGAGAGATCATAAGAAGAACTTTCACTGGTGTTGGACACACGCGGTTCCAATTATAAATCCTTAATGCCTAGCAGAAAACAGGAGATGGTTAAAAATCATGCATCTAATGGAACAAAGTGATGATATTCCAGTAGCATTGAGAAACATTTACAATGAGCACTGTAATAGGAAAAAAATAAGCAGAGAATAAACCAGCAATTCCCCAAGGCAGCACACAAACAACAGCAACATTTCAGTTGGAACTTTTTGTGTCAACCTGTATTTTTTCCCATCTATTGCATATTATTGGAGCAGTTGGTCTCTATTTGGTGTGATGGCTGCTGAGGGCAGGCCTTCACTATCTTTTTCAGGGATGTCATATTTGTTATTCTGTTATTCTGAGGTTTTGTCTCTTGTCTCATCAACCCATTAGGCACTCTCTGGTTCTAGTTCTCATCTTTCCCCAACAGTCTCTACTACACACTTTCTTTACATAGTAACTACTTCATAATTTTACGTGAAATAACATTCTCCTTTTGATATGTCCCTAGAGACATTATGTCACAGGCATTTCATTAATTATATAATGACTTCCCTTTACTGCTGCAAGGGCTAAATGGAAAGCTAACTTGCCTGTTATATTTCTCTTTTAATCCTAACATGGTCCCGTGAACAGGGGTGCATAACATAGAAACAGATTTCAAGTAAGGAAGTTCCAAGAACAGGAGAAAACATCAAATCACTGAGATTCTCCAAAAATGCTTTAAACAAAAGAAAATCTCCAGCATGAATTGCATAGCAACAGTTTAACATAAACATGTATTCATAGAGCAATTAGTGACTGTCTGATAACAAAATATGTGACATGAAATATTCTGGCATAGAACAAATGCAATGCCATAATTGATTGCTTTGATCAATAATTGTCCTGTACATAGATGGGTGTTTAATCTCTTACAATTTTTCTTTATTTTAAAGTTATTAATTCAAAAATGTTTTTCAAATTTAACAGTGTTTCACATATGTAATATTCCTTTTCTATGTAGATATTCTATATGTATATAATATTCTTTCTTTACATCACGGATATTATCTCACACTATGTGGGTTTCATGACAACAAACAAAAAATGAGGGGACTAAGGTAGAGTACTCAAGACAAAATTGAGTCCATAGCAAAATAGTATTACAATTTACAAAGCAAAGTTTGAAATGTTTTGTAAGATCTGGCACAGGTGGCTCTCTATCTGCCAAAATAAAGACTGGGTCCACACCTCACATATCATTAAGATGATCACAAGAACTAGAGACCTGAACTGTGGTGTCTGTAACAAGCTAAGCGCCTCTGACAAGGCTGGTGTCCTTTATCACAGCTGCAGTTTGAATCCCAGCTACTCTGCTGCAGATCAAGCTCTGGGGATGCACCTGGGAAGGCAGCAGAAGCTGACCCCAATCCTCATCTGAGTGGAGACCCAGATGGAGTTCCTGGCTCCTGGGAAGGCAGCAGAATCTGACCACAGTGCTTAGATTTCTGTCCTCCTCATGGAAGACCCAGATGGAGTTCCTGGCTCCTGGCTTCAGTCTCGCCAGCCAAGGCTGTTGCACTAAACAGAGGCACTCACTCACTCTCTCCCCGTGTGTCGTTCCTTCTTTAAAAAAAAAAAAAAAGCTGAAAAACATGTTTGAAAAATGTAGAATCAGACACCTCATGGTGAAAATGAATGTAGATGAGCATGTAGAAAGACATAGATAAGATCTTCAGCTGAGCATGTCCTCCTGACTTTGACAAGAACTCATGTTGTTTAAAGGATTATTTTCATGTATTTGTATAGACAGTACATGAGTATGTGCATGGGACATAGAGAGTCTTCTAAATCACTATGAGAGGGATGGGTGTTTTGCACAACAGTGAAGGTGAGTATTTTAAGTTCTTTTTTTTCTCCCAGTGGTGACAGTTATGATTGTTTTTAAATTTTTTTCTTAATTTTAAGAAAAATTAAGAGAAAATTTTCTTAATTTGACAAAAATTTTCTCAATTTGAAAAAAAAATTCTTGTCAAAGAAAAAAAGGCACCTATTTAAAATAAAATGATCAGAGATTATAAGGAAAAAAAATTCTTGATTTGACAACGTTGAGCTTAATTTATACAAAGGGATGAAATGAAATCTAATATATATTTTTAAGAGCATAGTGATATTTTACCCTTTATCCCTTCCCCAGTCCTACACTTCAACTACTCTGAAATTTGAAAAAAAAAAAAAAAAAAAAGCTAAAAATGGTGAAAGGAAACAATCTCTGACAGTGTAATTTCATAAGAAGGTTATTAGGATTCAAACATGCTAATGAAAGATGAACGTGCTGTTTAATCAAATGATAACAGTTGCTTTCAGATTTAAGAAGTAAGGGATATAACTTTTAGAGACATAATCTCTAGAAGATGACAAGCTCCAACAAGTAGCAGACATACAATCACAAATAAAAAATATACATACCCAGAAAATTGCAGTGCAGGCAGCATCTCACCAGCCCATAAATATCTTCAGGTATAGATCTAAGGAAATGCAAATGGCCTAAAAATTTCAGAGAATAAAGTAATTAAGAGTAATGTTTCATGAGCACAGCTGTTAAAAAGTCATGCATAGTCAGATTTTAACATAATATAGATTGTCCCAAGAGATCTCTGAAGACCTCTTGGAAATGGGAGAGGAAGTTCATGAATGTACCCCTTTACCACTAAATTTTTCCTACTGTGAATCAACCACACAAGAGGCTACAATGTGTGTGACACAAGTACTGCTTCTGCAGCTTGAGTTTTGATTTTTCATGTTAACATTAAAGCATACTCACTTAGACCCATCTCACAGAGAAAAATGACCTGCCCTCATGTCCCTGGACAGCCCTCCATAGCCAACACCTTGCTTCTATAGCAGTTCATTCCACAAACCATTGGAAGCACCTCTTCTTTGTGACCTGTCCCATTCCCTGTTCCAATGGGCTTCAGTTACATTCATGTCCTAGTCCCCAGTGACCCTGCCTTGCTGAGTTCTGTGAATACTTGCCTTTTAATCCTCAGGCAGAAGCACTTCACTGAGATCATGACTCAGGCAAACAGGTCTCCCTGCACCCTGCTCCCTCTTGGCCCAGGTCTATATAGTGTGGCTCTCAGGTGGCCACAGGTGAATGCTCTTGGCTGTTGACTTCTGAGCCTTTTCTACAGCACCTTCTGGACTTTCAGAATTACCTGGAGGGGTCTCAGGTAGGCAGATGTTTAAGTGGAAGTGCAAACACTTCTGTGTGAGCTTCCAGATGGAGAGGGGAACATTTTCCCCAATGAAGACTGCACAGAGCCGCCAAGAGTCTGTCTCTGAGCTGGACAAAACTAAATCCCAGGCTGCCAAGATGGCATTTTCTGGCACGAGAGCTGTGCAAAACTCTTTATGCCTGCTCATCAGGCACATTTCTCTGTGGGACTTCAACCCCTGCACACATCACCACCACAAGGGATGCTATTCTGCACAATAAGGCAACTTTATTTCTATAGAGTAGTTCCCAAGACATAAGCATCGAAGTCAGCAAAATCCAGTATTGATGATTTTGTATCCCGAGGACATTTTTGTCTGTTGAAACAAAATCACATTATGTCATATCAGAGGCCTGCTACACTTTCCCCAAACTAGAAAAGAGAAGCTGGTCTTGATAATGTCCCTGGGATCACTCAAGCATGGGTGTATAGTAGAGACAGATGCCTTGTGTTCTGAGTTATCAAGGTTCAAATCCCACCTGCAGTCATAACACAGAGGCAGACCTGAAACTCTCTCAGGTCTTCCACATCCATGAGGCAGACATTCTCTGTCTCCGTAACATTGATTTTGTGGTGGCTTGTTACCCTGAATCTGCTTACTGATACAGTAATGATTGTCAACATCAATGAGTACATGTCATGAATGCCCCGCTTTTCGTTTTCAGCATTTGATCTGGTATTGATTCGTAGCATTCATGGCTACATGGACACACATGCTTATTTGTTATACCTGCATTAACATAGGTTATTATTGAAATTCGCTTCTGTAGAATCATGAAAAATTTCAAGAACTTGATTTCACTGGGATAACTTCTAAGCTGGACCACATTCTCATAGTGAAGATCATCATGCAATAAGTAAGGTGGAGGGATGGTGAAAGTGAGTGATTGAGGAAGAGTACCATGGGAAGTATCATTATTTCCCTGAAACTGTAAATATGAATTTGTTTGCTTTATATTTATTTAGTTTTGTTTATGTAGTAGTGCATGCCCATCATCAAAACCAAATTACTCCACACAACATGTATGGCTAAAAATGCAATATATGAGATTTAAAGTTTATAGAGTTCAGGTAATCTCTGATTCTGAGACCATTTTAGATACATCACTTTGATTTCGCCAAATGGATCTTGTGTGTGGATTACACTAAAAGCACTTCATTTTATTTGTGTAAAATGATTAGGTCTCATGAGTCACACACTAGGCTTTAAGGACATAGTAATACTTCCCACAGTATACTGCCTCCTCACCCAGGTTTTCTAAATTAAAATTAAAATATTATTATAAAGGTGATACGATTTATAGAGATATTTATGTAGAGAAATATTATATCTTCCATCTGCTGGTTTACTCCTCAAATATCCACAAAAGCCAGAGCTGAGCTGTTTAGGAGCCATAATCCAGGAGCTTCTTCCAGGTTTCCTACATGGATGAACGTTCTAAAGGCTTTGGTCATCCTCTAATGCTTTTCCAGGCCACAAACAGGGAGCTGGGTGGAAAACTGGGCAGCCTGGAGAGGAACTGGCATCCATATGAGATTCGAGCTGATGCAAGGCAATGACTTAGCCACTAGACTTTCACACCAGGCCCTTTTGTATTCTCACTACAACATCAGTTTGTTTCTTTCACTGGCCTATTTTGGTATGCGTACTGGTCTGCAGTTGTACCAAATTTATTGCAGAAAGACAAGATTTCATTCTTTTGATGGCTGGGGAGGGCATTCCAATGCATATGTATACCAGATGACTTTTGATAGGTGTCCTAGTTAGTATAACAATTACACATTCTCCTTGAACTGCATGAGGTTAAAGGTTCAGAATTGAAAGGCCCACATTCCTCATGATACAGTTTCTGGTCAAATCAAAGCCTATGACAGTATTCAATGTCCTTCTTAACTCAGTAGCTTATTTTTCAGATCACATACATTTAAGAATCATTAAAATAGAAAGTTTCTCTGTACTCCTACTATGGCAAGGGATGCCAATTACACACACTCTTAGAGCAGAATGAAATTCTGATGTTTTTCCATTACTCCTTTGTGCATCCTACTACAAAACAGTTTAGGCTTCGGTGCTAAAGTAGAGTGTGTGAGTTGGATTCTTTCTTGAATGGAGTCTTACTCTTGAAACTAAGTATGTAACTGCATTTTCATACATAAACAAAAAATTAGACTAGGTTATTAAAAAAAAAAAATTTATCCCGTCTTGTTGCCCAGCAGAGTCCCGTTTAAAGAGAATATCATTACATGAGTAAGAATCAGAAAAATCCTTTAGTATAGGAGGAACAATTTCCCATTTTAATTACCTTGCATGTGATAATATTCTGCTCTCCTGTGTCCAAGTACTTTGTGCTGAAAGGGTCTTGTGGTCCAGGCGTACATGTCTGAGTTTGGGTGAATGGTTGTTAGATGTACTGTTTCCTTGAATGTTCTTCCTGCACCTGCCTAGAAAGATCCAGAGATATCTCTGACCTTGTCTCCTTGCCTGCCCAGAAGAGATATTTGTCCCTTTCTGAATTTAGCACAGCTACTCCAGGAGAAGAATGGAGAAGCGGAGAGAACCACATGGACATTCTACATTCCATTGCCCCTTCATGTTCAGGGATCTCTTCAACATCAACTCACACAGAATTTGAGCTCTCCTCCAGTCACGTGTCTCAAGATGTTGCATGTTCTTGTTCCAATGTGTGTGATTTTCTAAGGTTTTTGATTCCCCAGAAGGCAGCCTTCATGTCACAACTTTGTAACAGCAGAGTAGAAGTGAAATTGAGCAACACATTGCTAATAAACATTATCTTCCAACATGGGAACCAATGCCACAATGAAATTCCCCAAAGTATTATGACCTGCTCTGTTCTGTTCACCTTGGTTGATGTATATGACATCCTTTGGTACAGAAAGAGCCATCTCATAATAAAACAGGCTGCGATGGTATCTTGTGAAAGAGTGGAATGGCACAAGGGGAATTCTACTAAAGATCAGGCTGCACTGGCTTTGCAGTCAGCTGTGCATCTTTGGTTGTGTTTCTAAAGTCCATTCGAGGCTCTCTGTGTGGCTGTGGTGACTGCTTTTCAGAATTCATCTCTGGAGATGTGGTGACTTCCTCCAGCCTTTGACATTTATTAGATTTGTATCATTTGTCATAATGTATTCCTACCAATGTCAGTGATGTCAGCTCTGGGGCTGAGCTAAATGAACTAATTTTAATTGAGGATTTGGGAACAGAGTGACCAAGAGAAAAAGAGATGCAGGCAGACAGAGATGGCGTTCTCTTTATGCTGGTTCATTCCCCAATATGTCTCAGTGGCTGAGGCCTGAACACAGGACCGTGAATTCCACCTGTGTCTCCCACATGGGGTGCAGAGAACTCAAGGCTTTGGACTGAACTCTGTCAGCTTCACATGAGCTCTGGGTGGGATTTGGATGGAGGCAAAGCAGCTGGGCATGCATGGGTGCACTAATAGAGGAGGGCAATGTCACAATACAGGCCCCCCCCAAAACCTGTCATCAAATTTTACAATTTCACTTTTACCTGAACTTTCTGAAATGGCCCTCTGTGAGTATGCTTGTGTATATCAAATGTAGTCTGTATGGTTGCAGCCATAACAACTTAATCTTCTTTTTTATTTATGTATTTATTTTTTTGAGTGCGGAGAATAATTAGTAGGCTTTATTCTACTTGTTCTAACTGCTTAAATATGGCTTCTTACTGAGGAAATCAGCCACAAATCATGCAACATGTTTTAACTTTTTTGTGTCCTATCTCAAAATAACTCAGTTAAAAAAATAGAGGTTACCACTTTCAGGGGATTTGAGAATTTTTATGTTTATTTTGTTTAAGGAAATAAATTCTTCCCACAATGAAAGCCGAAATTATTTAAGCTATTTAATATATTTATTTTAATAAATTAAATATATAATATTAAATATATAATGATATATTTTGCTATTTAATATACTCAGTATATAATATGTTAATGTAAATAAAGCTATATTAATATATTTAAATGATTTAATGCATATGTTAACCTAAACTATGCATATATATAAGCATTAAATAGTTTTGGCTGTATATCTTCGTATGTTTTATTAAATTATTTAGATACAATTGCAGTAACATATTCCTGCCTTTGTTCATTCTTGCCTAGCAATATTCCCCACATTCCTTCCATCCTTTTTTCCTTAATTTTTAAAAAGATTTATTTATTTATTGGAAAGTCAGATATACAGAGAGGAGGAGAGACAGAGAGGAAGATCTTCCATCCAATGATTCACTCCCCAAGTGAGCGCAACAGCCGATGCTATGCGAATCCGAAGCCAGGATCCAGGAATCTCTTCCGGGTCTCCCACATGGGTGCAGGGTCCCAAAGATTTGGGCTGTCTTTGACTGCTTTCCCAGGCCACCAGCAGGGAGCTGGATGGGAAGTGCAGCTGCCGGGATTAGAACCGGCGCCCATATGGGATCCCTACACGTTCAAGACGAGGACTTTAGCCACTAGCCCACGCCGCCGGGCCCCTCCTTAATTTTTGAACAATGCATTCTCACTCTCCTATATAGTCATAGCTTAGTGCACCGCTAACCATCATATTCAACAAGTAAAAATTTAGAGAAGTCAGTTTCTCAGGAGAAGAAACAGCAATCAATAAACATCAATAAGCTCTTTCCATTTCTAGATCATTTTTCTAGTCATTAATTTTGTTATTATTATTGTTTTATGATACAGTTCCACTGACTCAGAGATTCCCTCCCCGTGACAAATTCCTTCTGCCCACTGATTTCTCCTATATTTTTACAACATTATAGTCCTTCCAAAACAGTCATAAGTCCATCGTTGTCCTATTCAATCATATCTGTTGTAGGTATGAACAACAGCGGAGTGTCTAACATCCTATTTTCAAGACACATTGGACAGTTCCATTGGGAATCCATCTTTTATTTGGAAGTCAAGATGCATGTTACATTGCAGCTTTATATCTCAGTACGATAATTCTCTAATACACAGTTATTGTGCTTTTCCTTAAATGAAAAGCTATAAAACAAAATCAAGCTAAAGAACAAAAAAATAGAAACCTGGGCCAGATGTGTAATGGTGTAGTGCTTGCTTTGAATGCGCCAGAATCCCATATGGGTGCCAACGGCCAAATTCCAATGGCCCTGCTTCCCATCCAACTCCCTGCCTGTGGCCTGGGAATTCAGTTGAGGATGGCCCAAAGCCTTTGGGACCCTGCAAATGTGTGCAAGGGTCAGAGGACACTCTGACTTCTGCTTTGGACTGGCTCAGCTCTGACTTTTGCAGCTACTTGAGTGAATCATCAGACCATTAGTCACCCCCTGTACTACACGGTCATCGTGAGTCCCAACTCTGTGTATAGCTGGTTCTGTTGAGCTGGACCATCAATTTCCTGCTTACTGTGCTACACAGCTAACTGATGCTGCGACTGAGCTTCTGCACGTACGTGGAAATCCCTCACTTTTTCTGCGAGTTGAATCAGGTGATCCACAGAGCCTGTTCTGACACACTTCTCAATGACCTCATGATGTACATTGGAGCTGTACTGCTGGCGGGAGGTCCCCTGGCTGGGATCCTGTACTCCTCCTCCAAGATTGCCTTCTCCATCCATGTCATCTCATTAACTCAGGGCAAGCATAAAGCCTTTTCCACCTGTACCTCTCACCTCTTACCATCTCCATATTTTATGGCACAAGCATAGATGTGTACCTCAGTGCCATAGCTGCCCCAAGTTCAGTCTCAACTGCAGCAGCCACAGTGATGTACATTGTGGTCACCCCCATGCTGAACCCCTTCATCTACAGCCTGAGGAACACCGACATGAAGAAGGCTATGAAAAGACTTTTTATTCATATATGATAGTGGAACCCACATTGTTGGGTCTGAGCAGTGTCAGTGACTTCAAGCTCCAGGATCAGACATGGCTTTGAATTTATCAGAGGAGTAAGCAGAGCTTGATTAGGCTGCTTACTGTTATTTTTTAAATGATTAATTCCTCTCAGTACACTGCCAATGAATGACCCATTACATTGCACTGTGTGTTATTTTGCAGGTCAATACTTTTTCTTTATTTTAACTTATCATTAAGAGTATGATTAAAAATTTTAATAACATGATTGCAGGAACAAGAAAGGAAAGGACATGGAAGCAAGGAAATATGAATAGTATCTTAGAATTTTATTTTAAGACATTCATTAAATATGTTCACTTCATATCCATAAAAGTTTTAAAAATAACATTTAAAAAAATCATAATATCCCCATTCATTTGTTAAACTCATGTAATTCAATGTTGCTGTCCTTGGTGCTTGCATAATTGGAGTTTTAAGAAATTGTACTACCTCTGCTTGAATGGTATGTTACTATAAAACTGTCCTTCTAATTTTCCCATGAGGCTTTTGGGAGGTGATACACTCAGTTTATGGTTGTTTGCAATAGCTTTCACAAGCCACCTAGCATTACTTAATAAGACTTGAAATATACATGCATAAAATCCTGTGGAAGTTCATTACAGATGAAGTACAAAGAATGAGGAAATCTGATTAACTCAGTGTCATACATTTCCGCATAACTCAATGAGTGCTGCTCACATATCAGATTTCTAAAGACGCCACACTGTTTCTGAGACATGTGTAAGAACATTCATGAAAATATTACTCAGCAGGTTCAGCAAATGTTTTTGATGCCATCAACCTACATGGAAGCAACTGAGTCCCACCTTTCTCCTTCTGATCCACTTCAGGATAATGTTTCCTGGAAGGCTGCAGATGTGTGTGGATCTCTGTCACTGAGCTGGAAGACCAGGATTAACCCCTGGCTTCATGGAGGCCCAGCCCTAGCTATCATGGCCCATTGGGAGTGAGCCAGCTAATGGAAGATCTCTCCATGTCTCATTCCCAACATATCACACTCTCTGTCTTTTTCTATTTAACATAATCCTCTCTAAAAATATGAAACAAATGTAGTAGGACAGTAGCTATCATTTACTTTGTCAACTGAACCAAATTAGTTCTCAGCTTTCATGTTTTTGCTTTCTGTAGACATTGGAATGCCATTTTCCAGCAGCATAGTACTAATTCAATTTTCTTTTTAAATCTTAGTTTCCTTCATCAAAAAATATTAAAAGGTTTGCAATATAGGACGCCAAACTTTGAAGAACATTCTATACCTAAATCAAACACAACAGCAAAAAGAGAACTATGCATAAACTTTCAAAATCTTTTTAACAGGAATATCATGCCTGTTTTGAAAATTTAGTTACTTTTCACTTGATAGAAAGAGAAAAAGTTAGAATGAAAGAGAGAGAGAGAAGGAAAGAGAGAGAGAAAGACAGATAGAGAGAGAGAGAGAGAGAGAAAGAATTTCCTAATCCTTACACGATCTTAACAGGTGAAACTAGACCAGGACAAAGACATGGATGGCTTAGGTCCAAAGGTTCAAGCCATCTTCCACCACATTCTGAGGCACATTGCAAGGACAATGGATCAGAAATGGAACACAATTGCCTAAGCTGCCTGGTCCCTAGGCAACTATTGTATTGCTGGGAGAAAAGGAACTAGTAGCTGATGGGCATTCTGGGCCTGGTTAATGCCAAATCTGTGTTAACTATCCGACTATGCCACCTATTTTTTATTTTTTAAAGATTTATTTATTTATTGGAAAGTCAGATATATAGAGATAAGGAGAGACAGAGAGGAAGATCTTCCATCCGATGATTCACTCCCCAAGTGACCACAATGGCCGATGCTATGCCGATTCAAAGCCAGGATCCAGGAACTTCTTCTGGGTCTCCCACACGGGTGCAGTGTCCCAAAGCCTTGGGCCATCCTCAACTGCTTTCCCAGGCCACAAGCAGGGAGCTGGATGGGAAGTAGAGCTGCCACGATTAGAACCGGCGCCCATATGGGATCCCGGGCATGTTCAAGGCGAGGATTTTAGCTGCTAGGCCACTGTGCTGGGCCCTGGGTTTATTATTTATTTCTTCCTTTCTGAAACAATAAATGGAGAAGCTGAGGAACTCAAGGCTGGGACATGCCACCATGGGTCCAGGCAGAGAACTGCAGAATGAGGCCTGGGTACATATTGGAGTAGGAGTAGATGAGGGCATGTTAGACAGGGGAGAAATGGCTGCTTGGATTTTTCACGACCGGGTCACTGCATCAGCAGGAAATCAGGTAAGCGGGAAGGAATTAGACAGGGATCATGGGGTACATGTAATTGTGAGTGAAATAGCAGGAATAGGCCATGTGAGATTGGGCCACAGCACCCACCACAACGCAAAAGAACTTAAGTTGGGGGTAAATTGTCTAGGAGAGATGTGTGCTTGCTTCTGTGGGACTACAACCCAAGCTGGTTTACATGGAGATCTGGGGATGGTGATAGGCCAAGGCAGGGTGGACAAGAAAACTCAACTGACAATACTCCAACTAAGGTCCTGGTCCATAGCCTAGAGGCTAAAGTACTCACCTCGCACACAGCAGGATCACATATACGCTTAAGTCCTAATCCCGTCTGCCCCACTTCCAGTCTAGTTCCCTGCTTGTGTCCCTAGGGGGTGAACTGTCAAGGATGGCCCAAGGCCTTGGGACACTGCCCCTGCATCTCAGAACCAGTGAAAGCTCCTGGAACCTGAATCCTGGCTTAGTATTTGTGCAGCTGCTGAAAGGACAGAAGGTCTTCTCTGTCTCTGCTCATCTCTGTATATCTGACTTTTCAAAAGAAAAAGTAAATGAATAAATAAATATACAAATGAATAAAAATGAAACCACCTGACAGTCTTGGGAGCAGGGATTGTAAAAAAGAACACGTGGGGCCAGCACATGCATGGTCCTGGGCTGAGGACGGAGAATGCCAAGCAGGGTCGCTGCCCTGCTGGCATGTGTGAGAACCAGGGCTTTGAACAGGTCTGGTCACAGTACTTGGGGCACGCCTGCAATTCTACAGTTCTCCATGGGGAGCTCAACTGCTGCAACTGGAGGTAGGTCAGCCCAGGCAAGTCTGCAGCATATATCAACTTTTGTGTGGGACAAGCCTGAGCACATGAGGGCACACAGGAGAGCCTGAACACGATGTGCCCAGCTGGGCAGGGCTACAATATCCATTTGCAACAGCTGAGACTGTGGGTGTGCCATGCAGGGTTGTATTGAACTCCTGCCAAAGCACACGAGTCCTGTGGCTCAGAACACGCCTAGTAGGATACATCTTCACACAACCCTGGTGGGTTGTAGCTCTCAATAGTGAATCTGAGAAGCAGGGTTATGTGAGGACCAGATTGGGCAATACTATGTTTGCCAATCAATGTGACAGCCAGCCTAGCCAGCCTCGCTCCCTGACTGTCCCACCCACAATCCCAGCTCTCTCACTCACCAGTGGAGGGAGTTGACAACAAGGCAGTCTCCAAATTTACTCGACCATGCCAACTCTTAGCTCCAGTTCTTGTGTGTGCCAACAGGTACTACAGCCTAGTCTAGATGGCCAAATTAAACAGTATGATTTTACTTTATTGTTTCAAATATGTTTTCTCTTTTTCAATAAATTATTTTAGAGATTTGTTGGAAAACATTTTCATTTTTTAGGGTATATTACATGAGAAATGATATGTGTAAGCCAGGAGTAATAATCAAGGCATGGTAATTGCTTTGGCATCTCCTTCAGTACTATCCTGCAAAAGTAACGGGCACAGCACAGAGACCTAGTGGCTAAAGTTCTGGCTTGCAGACATCAGGATCCTATATGGGCACCAGTTTTAATCTCTGCAGCATGCTTGCATCTAGCTCCCAGCTTTCTTTCCCTGGGAAAGCAGTTGAGATTGGCCCAAATTTTTGGATCATGTACCCATGTGGCAGATCCGGAAGAAGCTCCTGGCTGTTGGCTTTGGATTGGTTCACCTCCCATGATTGCAGTCACTTGAGGAATAAATCATCGAACAGAAGATGTTTCTCTCTGCCTCACCTCTTCACTGTATATCTGTATTTGCAAATAAAATTAATAATCTTTGAAATATATATTATCCTATTTAAGTATTAAACAATTTATAGCTCTAATTATTTTGGAATATAAAATATATATTTATATAAAATATATATAATATATAAATATATAAATTATTGTAAGCTGAGTTTAAAAATATTAACTAAAATATATTACTCCCAGGCTTAGTGCACCACTAACCATTACGTTCAACAAATCATAAATTAGAGAAACCAGTTTCCCAGGAGTAGAAACAACAATCAAATCTCAAGATGCCATTTCTATTTCCACATAATTTTTGTGTTCAATATTAACTACCACATAATAGGAGAAACACATAATTGTCTTTGGGGAAAAGCCTTGACTCACTAAACAAAACATTTTAAAGTGAGGAACTAAATGGCAGCTATTTGCCAATGCCACAGAGCAGGGGAAAGACAAAAAGGATTCACCTGAGTCCAGCATGGTCTCTTGGGAAACACCCGCAAGAAAACAACTTTGTGTGTTGCCCACAGTGCCTCGGGGCCAGCAGGTGCTTAGAGGTCAGGGAGCTGCCTAATGAGCAGGTGCCGGGAGCTGTAAGTAACTCTTCTGCTGTGGTCCCTCAGACTGTGAAACCTTAAGCTAGAAGCAGCCTGCTTGTTGCTTTTGGGGTCCTGAGTCTAGCTCATGGACCAGAGCTTCTCTCCTTCCTTCTGCTGTGCCTGGACAGAGCTTCAGTCTGCAGCATCCACCATCCAGGCAGGAATTTGGACATCCCTGCAGAGACACTTTAGTCGTAGAGGTGCCATGCAGGTGAGCCTGGCAGAAACTGTGAGAAGGATGCAAGACTGTGGACACGACTGCTCTCCCTGGGCTTAACCAAGAACTGAACTAAACTTACCAAACCCTGGTATAGGTCTGGGATGTGAATGCTCTACCTAAATATTGAATGCATTGGTCAGTGATTATCAAAGGGGAGGGAAATGTTGGATATCCTAGGGCAATAATCATTGCTAATAAGAAATGAGGACAAGAGAAGATCAATTCTAATAGACAATGAGTGGTATAAGTTTCCTCTAACATATATAGCCAACTTTGCAGAACTTTGGGGTATCTGGAGGAAGAAGAAAGGAGATTTTCTGTGTTTGATAGATAGGTGCTGGAGTGAGGTAGCATTAATTTGTCAGTGTTAAGGGGCCTGGTTGTCCAACACATGTAACTAGAAAAGACAAAATCACACCCGTTAGCCCAGGAACAGCCTCTGCAGACTGAGTCACCACCCTGCACATTTAGGCAGTGTAGAGTTGCTCTGACTGTCCGGTATGACAGGAAAGAACCAGGAAATCCTGATAGTAGCAGCTGCTGGAACACATCGGTCTCAGGCTCTTCAGTTTCTCTCATATAACTTAATGTTATCTTAACCGAACAGTATGAATAGCTCTATCAAAGACTCCTGCTTGAGAGTTATTGCCTCATTTGTGAGTTGGATACATTCAAGGCTTTTTTGTCACTCTCATTTTCTTCTGCGATTTCCTATTATTGTCTTCATACCTGCAAAGATTGGCCATTATTGGTAGCTTTCTTCTGCCATGGAGTCCTTTGATGCATAATTGAGTTTGTTTCAGTACAGTGAAAACTATATTTAAAATGTAGATAGGCATGCTCCAACATGGCTGTTCCAAAAATATATCCTAATCCAAACTTATCAGAGGTCATCAACATTTGAACAATTCTACTTTGCAAAATGTATGCACAAAAGTAATTGAAGCTTTTAGCCGCATTTGTAAGTTCTTTCGATGGACACTTAGTAGAATGTAAGAGGATGTGTGAAAGCTTATACTTTTTGTTGTCAAATCTCTAACGCATCCTGGGTTCCACACCTACATATATTAAATCTACAAAAATTTCAGTCTGCAAACAGAGCCTTAGGAAGTCAGCTACATATATATTTCCAATTAACTTCATGTTGAGTCCTCCTTATCACTTGACATCCTATGTCATTCTTCTTTGCTTAATATGATTGAGTCATCTCCTCAAAATCATAGCACTTCTGCCTTCATTTGCACCATGTGTGTGAAGATCACCATATTTTCATTCAGAGTTGAATATCTTTATCTTTTAAGATACATGGAATAACACATTATATAGGCCTCTTCCATGACCTATTCTTCAAACACTCAATTAGAAAATCAATGGTGAGTTTTTAACCTCTGATGAATACTTATTACACAAGTGGTCAAAGAATACGTCATTATATGTGAGAAGAATTTGATGGTGTAGGGAAACATTGAGGGTATAAAGGTATTATTGTTCAGTGATCCCCTGGGAAGGAACAAATGTAGCACGAAGCCATCTCTAAATACAAATTCTGAAAGGGAAAACATAGATTTGGGATTTCTGCTGTGTTGTTTACCTCTATTTTTTATGAATATGATTCAGGTTCAGCTACTTCTTCCTGACAGTGATCTACACCACATGAAACTGAACAACCAAACTCAGCTTTCAGAATTTCTTCTCCTAGGATTCTCAGAAGACCCAGCACTGCAGCCGATTACATTCGGGCTGTTCCTCTCCATGTATGTGATCTGTGTCATTGGGAACCTGCTCATCATTCTGGCCATCCTCTCTGACCCACACCTTCACACGCCCATGTACTTCTTCCTCGCCAACCTGTCTTTCTCTGACATCTGCTTCACCACCACCACCATCCCCAAGATGCTGGTGAACATTCAGACTCAGAGCCAAGTCATAAGCTATGCAGGCTGCCTCACACAGATGTTCTTCTTCATAATCTTTTCAGCATTAGATGACTTTCTTCTGGGTGTGATGGCTTATGACCGGTTTGTGGCCATCTGTCACCCCCTGCACTACACGGTCATCATGAATCCCCAGCTCTGTGTGCAGCTCGTTTTATTGTGTTGGGCCATCACTGTCCTGTATGGCTTGTTAAACAGCTTACTGGTGCTGAGACTGAGCTTCTGCAGCCACCCGGAAATCCCTCACTTTTTCTGTGAGTTAAATCAGGTGGTCCACAGAGCCTGTTCTGACACCTTTCTCAATGACCTCATAATGTACTTTGCAGCTGTGCTTTTAGGAGGTGGTCCTCTGGCTGGGATCCTGTACTCTTACTCTAAGATCGCCTCCTCCATCCGTGCCATCTCGTCAACTCAGGGCAAGTATAAAGCCTTTTCCACCTGTGCCTCTCATCTCTTGACCATCTCCCTATTTTATGGCACAATAATAGGTGTGTACCTCAGTGCCAGTGCTGCCCCAAGTTCAGCCTCAATTGCAGCAGCCTCAGTGATGTACACCGTGGTCACCCCCATGCTGAACCCCTTCATCTACAGCCTGAGGAACACAGACATGAAGAGGGCTCTGAAAAGACTGCTGTTCCATAAATGATAGTGGAACCCACAGTGTGGGTTCTGAGCAGTGTCAGTGACATTATACTTCAGGCCTGGGGTCAGAAAATGTGATGCATTTATCAAAGGAGGAAGCAGAGCTTACTGAGCTGTTCTCTGTCCTTCTTTTAATGCTTAATGCCTCTGAGTACACTGCAGAAGAATGACCAATCACAATGCACTGTGTGTTTTCTGGTAGATCAATTAAAAATGTAAATAAAATTGTAGAAAAACTAAAGGAAGTGACGACTGCCATTGTAATATGACTAATATCTTAGAATTCTACTTAGGAAATACATTAAACCTGTTCAAATTATATCCAGGTTAAAAGGTTTAAAATATTTTTTTATTTATTTTTAATAATCTAACTTAGCTGATTTGGGTACAAGGGGTCAAGGGCTCCATGAAAGTAGGTAATACCTTTGTTTCCACACTAATATAATTTTTTCCCTGTATCTGGAGTAAGGGGAAAAACAAAGAGAAAAGACTCACCCAGCCTCCCACACATCCCAGGTCCTTGATTTGAGGCACATTCCAAGGGTCCTGCTCAAGCAGTTTTGATAGTTCAAGAAGTCTGAATTGCTGCCAATCTTGCCATTTCAATCATGATAAAACTGATTCAGAAGCCACTGGCTGACATAGTTCTTCATGGATGGGGTTCTGAGATCAGCAGTTCAGTTTGATGGATTCTCAAAAAAAACTTCATTTGAGATGATCCCTAACCTGATTCTAGCATGGACACAGTGGTGTCCAATCCCATGGGAACTGATGTATGCTGTGGCACAGTAATAAGTACACCGTAGCAGGGAAGTGCTCACCATTCCATTGCAATGCATGTCACCAGCAACAGATCTTTTCAATGCATTATTTTTAAAAGGCTTAAGGAAATAATTTTTGTTTATTTATGGTATATAATATGAGATGTGATATGTGTAAGCATTGTGTAATAATCAAATTATGGTAACTGAATTTGCATCTCCTTCAATATTATCTTATAGAAGTAATGGGTCTGGTGCAGTAGTCTAGTGGCTCAAATCTTCGCCTTGCATGTTCCAGATACCATATGGGTGCCAGTTCTGAACCGGGTTGCACTGCTTGCATCTAATTCTCTGGTAGTGGCCCGGGATAGTGGTTGAGGATGACGCAAAGCCTTGGGACCATTCACCCATGTAGGAGATCTGGAAGAAGCTCCTGGCTCCTGGCTTCTGGATTGGCTCAGATTCAAACACTGTAGTCACTTGCGGAGTAATCATTGCACAGAAGATCTTCCTCTCTGCCTGTCCTCCTATCTGTATATCTGAATTTGACATAAAAATTAAAAATCTATGAAAAATATACTATCCACATGAGTATTTATTATCACTCTAATTTGAAATATATGATAAATTCTTATACTCTGTGTTAAAAATATTAGCCACAACATATTACTCACACTTAGCGAACAACTAACATTACATTCAACAGGTAAAAAATTAGAAAAATTAGCTTCCAAGAAGTAAAGCAACAATGAAATTTTAATGTGCACACCTCATTTTTACATTATTTTTGTATTCCACATTAACTACCACATACTAGAGAAACAAAATGATAGTTGTCTTAGGGGAAATGGCTTGTCTCTCTAAACAAAACTTTTTAAGGTGAGGAAATAATGACAGCTATTTGTGATTGCCCCAAAGCAGGAGAAACATAAAGATGATTCACTTGAGTCCATCATGGTCTCTTGAGAAATACCTGCAAGAAAACAGCTTTGTGTCATGGTCAGATTCCTTCGAGGGCAGCGGAGCCAGCTTAGAGGTCAGGGAGCTGCCTAATGAGCAGGTGCCGGGAGTTGTAAGTAGCTCCTCTACTGTGGTGCCTCAGAGTGTGCAACCTTGGGCTAGAAGCATCCTGCTTGTTGCATTTGGTTTCCTGAGTCTGGCTTGAGGACCAGCGCTCCCCCGCCTCCCCTCTGCTGTGGCTGGAACAGAGTTTCAGCCTCCAACATTCAGGGAGGAATCTGGCAATTTAGTCATAAAGAGGTCATGTGGGTGAGATTGGTAGACACTGCGGGAGGGATCCCAGACTTTGGACACAGACAGCTTTCCCTGGGCTTAACCTAGAACTGAACTAACCTAGCTAACACCTGGTATAGGTCTGGAGTTGTGACTGTTGTACTTAACTATGAAATGCATTGGTCAGTGATTATCAAAGGGGAGGAAAATGTTGGATCTCCTAGTGCAATAAACATTGCTAATGAAGAAATGAGGGCAAGGAAAGATCAATTCTAATAGACAATGAGTGGTATAAGTTTCCTGGAGTGCATATAACCAACTTTGCACATTAGGTATGTCTTGCACTTTCTTCTTTGTTTGGGAGTATACTCTTAACTGCCACGACATTTGGATTTTCTAGTTTTTCTTCTGATAATGATTTATAATTTTATCCTGCAATGATAGAATGATATCTGTCTTTTTTAATCTATCAAGACAATGTGTGATCTAATGTGCAGTCTCTCCTAAGAAGCGTCCCATGGGAACTTTGGGAAAATGCGTGTGTGTTGTTGTTAAGGTGTCCTGTGTCTGCTACAGGCTTTTGTGTTAACTCTGCTGTCTCCTCACTTATCTCCTGCCTGGTTATTGTATCAGTTCAGAGAGTCTTGGACAATTTTAGAGCTGTCAGGTTTTTGCATCGCATATCTTGATGCTTCATCATCTAGCTCACAAATGCTTTATTTGTTCCGTGTCTGTTTTCTATGTGGGATGTTTATTAATGTGCAATGTACAAGCTTTGATTAAGTCTGTGGACGCCAGGGCAGATCCACTCCAGCTCTCACTGCAGGGAAACTGGCATGGGATGCCTTTTCTCATCTTTCTGCTGTCTTTTGTCTTTGGATCTAAAGATGGGCTGAAGAGACATGGGGCATGGGTTTTTACCCATTCTTACAATCTTTTTTTGTTTTTGTTTTAATTGGAATGTTTAATTCATCTAGAGTTTAAGTAATCACTGGTAAGAAGGAACTCACTTTTGTCATTTTGTTACTTCTTTTCTATATGCTGTGTAGTTCTTTAATTCTTGCATCTCTGCCTTTTTGTGTTTGGTAGATTTTTTGGTCATGAATATTTTCATCTGTCTCATTTCCTGTTGTACATGTGCTGTAGCTGTTTTCATTTCTGTTTGTGTGGAATTACCTTCAGCAAATGGAAGTTGACACTCTCTGATCTGTGTTGGTAACAGCTCAGTGTGAAGAACACCCAAGAACATGTTTCCTTACACCTGTTTCCATGCCCTTGTCAGTGTCAGCATCACAGAATTTAGAATGCTAGAATCCCATCTTTGCACAACCTACGTACCCTGAAAGATGGGCTAACATTATTTTAAATACCTCTTCACTTACATGGAAACCGAAATGTGGAATTAGTGTATCAAACTTAAAACTGGTAGTTTTGAGATGATTTTCAAATGTATTTATGTTTAAATCATGCAGAATAGCAAATATGGAGTTACAAACCTCTGATGCAGTAACATTATCTTATACCACTATCAACATACTCACCTTTAGTTGAGTTCCTGACTAAAGTCCTTTAATTTCAGGGTTCCCATGAGCATTTGTTGCAGGAAAGTAGTAACAAATATGTCAGTTTTTGCTTATCTGGAAGTTTCCCAATGTCTCCCTTACCATTAAAAGACGCTTTCGCTGGATATGGAACTCAGGAGACAACTTTACCTTTAGCATTTCCCAGTGCAGTGAGAAACCTTCAGGAGGGAAGAAATTAAGTGCCATGGGGAGGCCCTTCAGGACACAAGAGCCGCTTGGGCACTGCCTGCCTGGGTCGAGACCCTGGGTGCCTACTTCCCTGAAGCCAGAAGCCCTCAGCCAAGCAATTACATGTCAAGCACAGCTGTTGGCACCATGGACACATTGGCTTGGGGATGCTGGAAGCGAGTTCACCACACTATGATAACAGACAAGGCAAGGACAGGAGAATGCAGGGCAGCTGTGGGAACCAGAGACTGCCAGACAGAGCAGGCAGGGTCGGAGTAAATTCTCAGGGAAAGTCGAGGCAGTTCCAGCCACCAGCTTCCTCCGGAAGGTGTTTGTGATGCAGAAGGCCCACCCTCAGGAAAGGCAGAACTCCACCCAGCTCCCATTCCAGGAAAGCCCTTGTCAATCACAGCTACTCAGGGGAGGTGGTCCCTGCCTACATCTGCCTCTGAGGCTCTCCTACCTCACCTGGTCCACCTGCACCCACTTCCCCATGGCCTGCAACTTCCTGCAGGCAGGCCTCCCTCCCTGTCTGAGAATGGCCGGTTGCTGATGGGATGAAGGGGCTGAGCCGCTCACACAAGGCCCTGCTTGCACCTGCTGCTCACTCCAAGGCCTCTTCCTTCAGGGGCCCCAGCCCTGGTCCAGACCCTAGAGGACTTTAGCATCCGCACACTCTATGACAAGCTCGAGGACCAGAGCCTACACATGGTGATCCAGCTGAGCAGGCACAGGAGTGACACACTGGCCTTCTATAGGACTGTCAGCCAGTAGTTCCAGGGGATCCAGGTCAGCCCCACCCCAGAATTTGCCCAAGCCAGAGGTGCCATGTGCCAGCACTAATGCCTCCTGGTTCTCTCAGGACTTCCTGCAGAGCCTCCACACAACAGGGCTGCAAGCTCTAGGAAGGAGCCAAGAGCCTGTGACAGGGCTAAAGCCACTGCCCAGACTGACATAGGGCAGAGAGAGAAGCCAAGATGTGGCTACTCTGCATCTTCCACCTGGGAATGCCAGCAGTAGCCACCAGCAGGTGAGAGACAGAATGGGGCCTGGCAGCAAGAGAAAAGTCACACATCCACTCAGGTCGGTTATTTTATTTATGCTCAGCAGTGGAACAGTCATTAGACACAACACCAGTTCCAGATGAATAACAGCAGGCCCAGAGCCTCAGGGGTGATTGGTCAGGTGACCTCGATAAAAGGAACAACGCCACTTTGTGTTGTTAGTTCACCAGGTGCTCCAGTGAAGAAGACAACACTCTTCGTCACACCATCTGCTAGAGGAAGGAGCCAATTCCTGCGCGAGGAGCAAGTGTCTCCAGGGCCATATCCCTCCATGGACCACTGGGTGTAGATGTAGGTACAGAATAGATGTCTCCTTGCTCTACTGGGAAATCTGCATGTGATGGGATCATCACCTCAGTTTTTAAAGACCGTCAGACATGTCAGAAGTCAATCAAGAAACCTACTTCAGCTCCACACCAGCATACATCCCCTACTCACATGCAAAAGGACACAAGACTATTTATCTAACCAGACCCCTTGGCCTCTGGCTCAGCCCCTGGCTCCCATTCCCAGAGCCTGGGAGATCCCAGTCCTCCAAGAGAGGAGAATCAGCTTGACCAGCTAGGGTCTTCTTCCTTACTAATGCAGTGCAAGTCCTGCTCGATATAGGGATGGACCCTTGGGCATGTGTTTGAGCCTGAGGTTCCTGCACTGGGAATGCATGTGGGGTCCTGAGATATAGGGCCGTCGAGATGCAGTCTCCAGAGGGGGAAGCTGGGGAACAAGCAGATGCCCGAAGATGGTGTGTCCAGTGTGCACTGCCAGATGGAGGCCAAATAGTCCATGGCATTTTGTCCAGACCAGCTTCTTCTGAAATGTGTTGCTGGGGCATAATTGGCTGAGATATGTGACTACATTGCTGTGGGTAGGACCAAGATAGCCACATGCCTCTGGAACCTGCCAGAGACTGTACAACTTTGTTTAAAAGATCCCCCAAACCTCTTTGAGCTCTTCTGGGAGCTGGACCTCACTTCTTTGTTTTTCTTGGTACATTAAAAAAAATTGATATGATGACAATGATATCAATTTAAACAAGATAAATGGGGAAAATACAAAAACTGCTCAAATAGTTGATAATTTTAAAGAAAGCATTAACCTTTAAAGCATGTTTACAGTGTAGTTTGCTAAAATGGATTTATTAATCAGAGCATTTTTTGGGATTTATACATTTTTATTGGAAAGGCAGAGGGCTGCTGGTTCACTCCCCAAGTGGACACAAAGGCCAGAATTGGGCTGATCTGAAGCCAAGATCCGCGAGATTCTTCTGGGTCACCCATGTGGGTGCTGTGTCCCAAGGCTTTAGGCTGCCCCTGATTGATCTCCCAGGGCATAAGCAGGGAGCTGGAAGATAAATGGAGCAGCTGGGGTACGAATTGGCACCCATATGGGATCGTGGCCCATGCAAGGCAAGGATTTTAGCCACTAGGCTAACATGCTGGGCTCCATATCAAATTTTTAGAGAGAGAAAAAACCACTTTCCTGACAAAGCTGTTCAGTGTTGGAAATGTTCCATTACTCCCATCTCTGTCCTAGCAAAGCATTCATTAATCAATCATTTAATTTATTTTACTTGAAACACAGAGAGACCTTCCAAGCTCTAGTTCATTCTCCAATTGATTAAAATGACCCAAATTGAGCAAGCCCTAAGCTGGGAGCCAGGAGCTTCTTCCACGTGTCCCACTTGGGCACAGGGGCCTAAGGCCTCAGGTCATCCTTCACTGATTTCCCAGGCCACTAGAAGGCAGCTGGATCAGAGGTGGAGCAGCCGGGACTCAAACTGGTGGCCCTATGGAATGTCAGGGCTCACACAAGTGCAGGATTAGCCTGATAAATCGCTAATGTTTCTTATGTTTCCCTTTTAAAAGCTTTATTTATTTTCATTGGAAAGGCGGTTATACAGAGGAGGAGAGACACACAGGAAGATCTTCCATCCAATGATTCACTCCCCAAGAGGCTGCAACGGCCGGAGCTGAGCCAATCCAAAGCCAGGAGCCTCTTCTGGGCCCCACACATGGGTGCAGGGTCCCAAAGCTTTGGGCCATCCTCAGCTGCTTTCCCAGGCCACAGGCAGGGTGCTGGATGAGAAGCAGGGACACTGGGATTAGAAACAGCACCCATATGGGATCCTGGCGCATTCAAGTCGTAGGACTTTAACAGCTACGCTATCACGCCAGGCACCCCCTTTTAAAGGAAGTTCGTTTGTTGTCAAGATAAAAAGAGACATATTGGGTAGATTATTCTTACCTCGTGCGTATGATTCTAAAACTGGGCTTTTAAGTCAGGGCAAGTTCCGAGAGAGTTATTCTGGTCTTAGAAAAGCAATAAATTCTTATTCCTACCCTCTAGGGCATGCTCACCAAGTTCATGTTCCTTGATATCCCTACACCTAATGCTTGCTAATATCACCCTTTGCTTTTGCAGAAATACTTTGCCATTTTCCTTACCTACAATGTCAGGATACACTTAAATATCAAAGTGATGGATTTATGATTGTATAATAGGTATAGTCCTTTTTGAAGGACTATACTATTGCAGTAATGTAGAGAAAATCAGTGGGAAGGGGATTTAGGGAAGGTGAAAAGAAAGAAGGAAGAAAGGAAGACATGTGCTCTGATTTTTTGAGAGTTAAAAGAATCCAGCAATCTGCTGTTCTTCCTTCGGTCAGCAGGTGGTGCTAACTACACACTGACTTCACCCATGGAGTCTGCCTTGAGTTCTTCACTAGCCACAGTTTCCCACCTGCTGAAGGAGCATTTCCTCTACTCATTAGGACTGCGGTGTAGCAAGAGCTGATGAATAGCTTTGTTAGGGCTGAACATTATTGAAAGATTTTTCTGTGCTGCAGTGAAATCCCAAATCCTGTGACTACTCATCTCTTCTGGTCCCTGGTTTTGCTTTGTTTATAATGTCATATGAATCGAATGATGTGGTAGGCAAACTTTAGATACTGGGTGTTTGCTACTCAGCACAATGCCCTTAAGATCCCACTCCAATTTCTTGCTCCTTTTCCTTATTGGATAGTGTTCCATTGTAGAAATATAAAATCCTGACACCATCCGTTCATCCACTGGCAGTGTTGTTTCCAGTACTTGGCAATTATGAATAAAGCTCCTATATTCATGTGCAGGTTTTTGTGTGAGCAAGTGTTCTCATTTCTGCAGGGTGACAACCTAAGCGTTGGACTATTGATGCACAGGGCAGATGTTTATCATCATAAGAAACTGCAGAGGGACCAGTGTGATGGTTCAATTGGTTAATCCTCCATTTGCAAGTACTGGCACCCCATGTATCATGCATTTATATGCTGGATTCTCTATTGTCCATCCAGATCTCTGCTTATGCTCTAGCAATAAAGAACAGGGTGGTCTAAGGCCTTGGGTCTGACACTTACATGGGAGACCTGAATGTAACTCCTGGCTCCTGGACTCAGTTCAGCTCAGTTCCAGCAGTTACTGCCATCTGGGAAGTAAACCAGTGGATGGAAGATCTTTCTCTGTCTCTCCTTTCATCTGTAAATCTGCCTTATTCATACAAACAATATTTTTTAAAAATAAAGAAACTGAGTGTGGTGGCTGTGGGTAGTGCCCCTGCAGGGCTGGATCCAAGGCTGGGGGCTCAGGCCAAAGCCAGTGCTGAAAGGCAGTGACTGAGTCCTTGGCTTTGGGTGGTCAGTGCACCAAATGGTGCCAAGCTCTGCCTGCTGGCTACCCAGTGATGAGCTCTGGGGTTTTTAAGATATGAAATTGCTGCTTAGGGACACCCATGAGTAAGGCCAGCTTTAGTGTAGGTGAGAGATGAATTCTGGGTGATTCCCAGTAACAGAGTCATGTAATTTGCAGGCAAGCATGGGGACTGAGTCCTGACGGTTTGCAGGGTAGTGTCCCTAGATCTATTTGGGCAGATTGATTCACTAGCCGAAGTAGGAATCCTGAGATGGGATGTTAGCATAGAGTATCACTGACTGCCACACACCAGCCCACACCAAAGCTTTGGATGGCAGTCTTCTGGCAGGGATAGGTGCCATTACTTGACTGATTGTTGGAATAGTGGACTGGTCACATTTGGCGGAGTCAAGACACTAACCAGAATGTGAAAGAACTTGGTCTGGTGGTAAACTCTATTTGAGAACTGTGGGCCCAGCCCTGTGGAAATACAAATTCTGCAAGTTAGCTCGCGAGCTGGGTGGTGATGGGTTAAGCTAGGAGTGCATCTTAAAATAGGATGTGGGATGGGCTCAGTTGCAACTGGAAGGGTACAGACCGGGCAGGGCCAAGCAAACTTCAACTCACAAAAAAGGAAAGAAATCAGGATGGAGCACATGTCATTCTGGCTTAGGCTCTTACCCCAACCCTCTGCATGAGGCAGGGATACTATGGCACAGCATCAAAGGCAAAGGCTGAGACAGGTGAGGGGCTAAGCCAACTGGGTCAGAGCACCCACTGGCATGCTCACAATCTAGGGCTGGGAATAGACTCAGTTGGGGAGCTGTGAGAGTACACCCTTGCTGGGTTGGGATTCCCATGGGAGGATGCGGGGGCTCGAGTTGGGGCTTTGTTCTGGTCTGGATATGGTTGCAATCTTCCTAGGCATAATTGTGGACTAGGGCTGGACACACCAAACTGGGCTAGATACCAGCACCATTTGGAGCTCTAGAGAACCTGGGTAGAAGAGACTAGGCTGGGCCTCTGCCCCTACTGAGCCATGTGTGAGCAATGTCTGGGTATTATGGGTATTGTGGGTATTATGGACTCTCTAGGTGGTTCTGGCATTTAACTTGACAGAATTTGCCCCCAGTGCCAGTGTCTGCCATCTGATGATGTGGCAAAGCCCAACCAACCCTCATCCACTCTAATTTTTGCTTGTACCAATCAGAACAGTCAGTCCAATCTGGCCCTTCCCCAATCTAGCTCACATGAGGCCCTGCCTGGTCTAGTGGCCAGCTCACATAACTGCTGAAAATTTAACACTGGTCTCTTGTGAGTTCATTTAGGCTGGATCCACAATGTGAGTGGCTCCTTAATTTGAAAGTCCCTCCCTTAGCATGTGCAAGAGTTCAAGCTTATTGTGTAGAACTATGTTAGTGCACCACCAACAGAACCAAGCAGATCATGAGGGCTCTAAGAATTTTGATAAGTTTAATTTTACATGCTGTTGGGTCTAAAATGCCACAGAGATGGAGCGGGAGGATTGTATAACAGTTAAGGCACTGCTTGGGATATTCTCATCCTGGGTGTGAGTACCAGATCTGTTTCTAATTCTACTTCCTGATGGAAGGTAGCAGGAGATGGCTCAAGCAGCTCAACACCTGTCACCCATGTAAAAGACCCAGATGGAGTTTCAGACTTTTAACTTCAAGTTGGCCCAGCTCTGACTGCAGCAGACCTTCAAAGGGCAAACCAGCAGCTAAATGATTTCAATCCCCAGCATCTGCTCCAGTCATTAAAAAAAAAAAAAGAATGACCCAGAGAATCTACAGGGGGAAATATGCTTGAAGTATCTGGAAATGTCAGAATTCAATGTTCATTCTCCCTTTCAAATCAACAACTCTGTTTTTCAGTATTGAGATCTTTTATTGCTGGTTCTCTCTTAAAAATGCCACTAGAAGGGCTAGCCCATTTCAAAGCCAGGACTCACTCAGTTGTAGCCAACAAATAATTATGGGAATAAAATTCTAGTAGGATTGAGAACAAAGTGAAACCAAGTTATCAATAGGTTGTTACACATCAGACTATTAAAAAAAAAAGATACACCTTTAAATGTCATAACTTCAGAAGAAGGCCTCAACAACTCCCTCTAAAAATTCCAGCTATGTTTTAAATCTGTAATAACAGGAAGAGCATGGTGGCTCTCAATGGCTGAATTCTGACATGGCAAGTGCCAGGATCCCATATGGGCAACGTATTGTGTATTAGCTGTTATGGCCTGGGAAAGTAGTATAGGTTGGCCCAAAGCCTAGGAATGCTGCACAGTCATGGGAGTCTTGGATGAGGCTCCTGGTTCCTCACTTTGGATTGGCTTAGCTCTGGCTATGGCAACCATTTGGGGAATGAACCAGCAGAAGAAAAATGCTTTTCTCTGTCTCTCCTGCCCTCCATAAAATCTGATCTGTATTTCCAATAAACATAAATAGAACCTTTATATATGTATATATCCACACATATATACCAAAGTATATATATATATATATATATATGAATGTGTGTTTGTAATAGGAAAATTGCATCTTATTATATTTAGGTGAAAACTAGCTTATTATGTCTCTCAGTCTGTGTCTTGACTATAATAACCAAATACTCCTGAAAAATAAGTCTACCAAAGCCAATCTGGAAGGAAAACATAGAGACTTCTATTTCATGGAGCATTTATATTTAAGAATTTTTTCTGTACTTATATATGTCTTCAAAAGGACTTACAATTCCATCATTCTGCTAGTTAAGTGTATCCTGACATTAATGGTACAGACATTAATGGTATCAAACAGTCCACATTCCATTTTCTAGATATATCCAACACTATCATTGGTAGTCCATCTTTTGTTTGGAAGCAGAGATGCATGTTGCATTGTGTCTTTGCTTCTGAATATGGTAGCCTTCATTAATCCCCCACTATACATTCTAATTTGCATGACAGATTCCTTTTATTAGAGAAAACATACAGTGTTTCTCTTTTTATGATTCACTTATTTCACTAGGCATGATTGTCTCCAGTAGGGACACTCTATTTGCAAATTGCACAGTTTCATTCTTTTTAATGGCTGAATGATATTTCATGGAGTAGATGTATCACAGTTTCTTTAGCCACTCCTTGTTGGATGGGCATCTTATATTTAAGAATTTTTTAAAAATACTGACTTACTTTCACTATGTTTCAGAGACAAGAAGAGGGAGTTCTTCCATCTACTGGTTCACTTTCCAAATGCCTGTAACAGCCAGGCTAAAGCCATTAGCCCAGAATTCCATCTGGTCCACCAGAGGGATAGAAGAGATCCTTGTACATGAGCCATCATCTACCGTCTCCCAGGATGTACATTAGCAGGAAGATGAAATGGAAATGGAGGAGCCTTCAACATGAGGAAGCAATTCAATGTGAGATATAGGCATCCCAAGGGGATTTAATTGTTGGATTACATACCCACCCCAACTGCATAAGTTTTAGCAAGAAAGTACAGTCCATTTCTAAAACATACAGACACAGCTTTGTTTAGAGAAAGTAAAGAATTGCTAACACCTACTAGGTGCTTATTTGTCAGAATTATTTCAGACACAGAGATGAGATTTGAAGGGTTCAACTAAAGATCATACTGCTGGTAAGTGGCCTAACTAATCAATGCCAGTCCTGCCTTATCTTAAAGTTCTTAATTCTTTCTTCACATACTAGTTTTTCATGAGTCTTTTAATAAAATATTTCTAAGCATTAGAAGTTGTAGAAATAGACAAGCGAGGAACCAATGCTGTGGTATATAAGTAAAGCTGCTGTTCTAACTGTAAATAAAAAATATTGTGTGAGCTTTCAGCCGAACCTTTGCTGAGATGTGTCAGGCAGCCGGCTATTGGTGAACAAAGCCTTCACATGTGCCTGCACAGGCACTCCAGCACTGCTGTTGTCCATGAGAGTGGACACTGAATGTTGCCAGTGTCCAGCTCCAGCTGAGTTTGGAGCTCAAGAAGGGTGCGTGGAATAGGCGTAGAAAGAAGAAGAGAGACAGATCACTACAATTCCAAGACCATTGTGGACCGTGGGGAAAAGCTGTCCGCTTTATTTATACAGAAGCAGTACACGGTTTTCTTTGAGGGGCAATTTGACATAGCTTCAAAGGGGGCACAATTTACAGCAGCTCAAGAGGTGAGTGAGGAAGGATTCCACATTCCTTGCTTATCTCGGCTTGCCGGCCCCACCTGCTCTCCTCAAGATTGGGTTCTATCCTTGGTACACCTGTGACAACCAGACCCCTACCTAGAATTACGTATGGGTTAGTAAGTCTGGGGTCTTGGTAAATGAGGATTAGGGGCCATTGGCACTAAAAGCCATTAGGCCTGTAAGCTCACACAGTTTGTTAACTAAACAAGTAAAACATGTGTTATAATGGTGGAAAGAATTGCAATTAGCAATGAGCCATGTTTACTCCAGTTAAGTTTCAACTCTACTATGGACAAGTGAATGTTTCCAAAGATAATTCTACAAATTGTTTCACCTTAAGACAGGGCATTATCTATTCTGACGTTGCAGCCAAGAATTTCTCAGTAGACAACACATCTTATTCAGTAATACATTCCTACTACAATTCTTATTCTACAACTTATCCATCACTTAATGGGAGAAATACATCAAAAGAGAAAAAAAAACATAAAGATCTAAGACAAAAAGTTTCAAACATTAAATCCCTCTACAACTGCAGGCTCTACAACTCATAAACGATCAAACAATAATCAAAAGTATATCTTTATGATGTTAGTAAAATCATCCTATATTTCCTCTAGCTAAAAAAAATTTGAAATCTGCTAAAGCAACTACATTTTCTATGTTCTAAAGAATTGCAAGAACAGGCTAACCTTTAAGGTCACAGTAACTATATATTTTGTCATAGCAGGATGGCCTTTAGGGCTACAGTAGTTATAACAGGATAGTTTTTAGGGTCCCAGTTACAGGATAGCTTTTAGGGTCCCAGTAGCTATATTGTTGGTCATAGCAGTTTCAGCCCATACTCTCATCATTTCCATTAGTTTGTAAAATTCTTATCAAACCATTTCCTAGAAAGTATGCTAAATGTCTGGGCCAGATTTTATGGAAATGGGTAGGCACACAATAAGGTGTCCAGAAACAGTATGGGCTTAATTGTGCTACTGTGCACAAAGGCCCACTCACCAAGACATTATCAGTAACATTAACTCTTAAGCTCATGTTGGTTGTAAAAGACATCTCACAGGGGCAAACAATGCCTCAATAGTTACAAAATTCTTAGTCGGGTGGTTGAGTGTCCATGCGAAAGGTAGTGAATCTGCGTCAAGGTGGTCAGAGAGAAATCTACCAGGCCCTGCCAAACAGCTGGAAGCTCCCCGGGCCCTGCCAAGCAGGGAGCTGTTCTCTTCACACCTTCGTGTTATTCACACCTACTGCATGGGCCCCAGCAGAATGTTATTCCCATTCCAGTGTGTGCTGAGTCAATGAGTCCTTCAGATGGGAACTCCACTGGGCCCCAAGTCCTTGGGCCCACCCATGACAACTGGTACAACTTTGTGGAAAAGACAGAGCAGTAGAATGCAGGCCCTGACTCATGGAGGATATGGCATCCCATTAGGCCTATAAGGGACATGGTCCATAACAGAGGAAGGAGAACACAACAAATTGGACAATTACCCCAGCCAAATAATGACAGCAAATATCTGGGTGAATGGAGACTGTAAGGTTGACTATGTCAGTCAATGCCTAGTCAGAACAATACCCAATAACCCCTGCCAGATCTGCACCCAGCCCTGAGTGTTTAACATCCCACTATGTGCATCAGACTGGTCCAGTCTGCCCAACTCACTCAGCTCTCATACATCTATATGGTTGTTGGAACCTGGCTCAACCCAACTGACCCTGCTATCCAGTCCACTCATGCTGGTAGGTGCCAACGCCTGTCTAGCCAGGCCCACCACCAGCCTTGATCCTCATGCTCACTAGTGAAGTTGCAGCCCATCTGAGAGGTTCCCACAGATTTTCCACCAGGCCCACTCCCTGCCATGGACTTGAACTCACTGAGTGGTTCTGCATTCTTTTTCTTTCTTTCTTTCTTTCTTTCTTTCTTTCTTTCTTTCTTTCTTTCTTTCTTTCTTTCTTTCTTTCTTTCTTCTTCTTTTTTTTTTTATTCTTTTGAGTACAGATGCTGGGGAAACCGCCACTGTTTTGTTGTTGTTGTCGTGGTTGTTTGTTTGTTTGGTTGGTTTCTTTTTTTTTTTTTTGGTTTTATGTTTGTTTTGTTTTGAAGGTAGAATATATAGAGGAGACGAGACATGAAGACGCTTTCATCCATTGATTCACTCCCCAAGTTGTCACAATGGCTAGTGCTGAGCTGACCCCAAACCAGGAGCCAGCAGCTTCTAAAAGGTTTCACATTTGGGTGCATGGTTCCAAGGATTTGGGCCATCTTTGGGTGCCTTCCCAGACCACAAACAGGCTGAATAGGAAGTGGGATAGCCAGGACACAAACATGTGTCCACATTGGATCCCAACCCCTGCAAGCAAGGACTTTAGCCACTAAACTACTCTGCTGGGCCTGGTTCCACAGTCAGGCCTTCCAGAACCTTTCCTTAGTCCCAGAATATGCCAGCTGATGTTGAGACAAAGCCAAATCAGCCTGCACTTAGATTAATTCATGCCTCACTAGTGGATACAATAGGTAAGCCCAATTTGGCTCTCTCCTACTAAGCTCACTTCTAGGCTAAAGGGTATTTTAGCCATGCCCAGACTAGTCTGCCCTCGGATTCAGTACTCACACTCACCAGTAGGAGGAGTGACCAGTAGGAACCTCCCACCAGCCACCCCACAGATCTCACTTGTATTAATCAATGCTGCGGTTAAGTCTGGCATAATATACCTCAATTGAGCATTTGCCAGCAGATGCTGTGGTCTGTTCTGGACTGATCTGTCATCAATTCTCATTCCTGGTGATAGGTGCCACTACACATCCCAGACTAGCCAGTCTCTAATCCCTGCCTTAATGTGGACTGGATAATGTTGGGGCCTGATCCAGCCTCTCCTGCACACCTTCCTGGTTCTCACAACCTACAGTAGGTGTTATGAACTGGCCTGATTCCAAACCTGACCCACACACATTCTGGTGAGTAACACAACTTGGGTTATTCTGTGCTGCTTCCAGTCTTGGATCTTGCACTCACCTGCAGGGACTGAATCCTGACAAAGGACTTTCCCAAGCTGCTCTATCAGGTAGGTCTCTTCCAAGCAGAATATCTCACACACCAACACTGGTGGGTCCTTTGCCCAGATTAACTTGGTCCATGTCTTGTACTGGCAGGAAAAATGGCCTTTTCCTACCAGCCTTCATCCATTCCAGTTCTCACGGTTGTGTTTACCGTCCAGCCACACCTGGTCCACCACGCCCAGACATAGCTCTCATGAGGTTTAGCAGGTGCTGAGACTTAATCTAGCCCATGTTACACCCACCCCGCTTCTCTCAAGCACAAGTGTGTGCTGGAGTCTATCCCTGTCTGGTACTCCTCTGACCCAGTCTGTACCCATGCTGAGCGACACTGCAGGCATGTCCAGTCCAGATTGCAGCCCCAATTCCAGCTCTTGTGGTTATCAGGGAGAACCACAATGCAGCTAACAATCTGTTTAACAATCACACTTGATTCCAGCCACCAGTCTTGCCATGACAGTGGTTGCTCTGACCCAGGTCAATGTAGCCTATCTCCCTTCTTGGTCTTTGTCATCACGTTACAGACTGGCCTGGTCTGGCCCACTCCCAACTTCTGCTGGTGGGTGCTGCAGCCTAGCTCTGCTGAGTCTGCTCTCATCTCTGGCTCATGCAAACTTGGAGGTGTGATAGCCAGTCCAATCTGATTGACTCTCTAGCCTTGCTCCAAAACATGCCAGTTGGAGCCTGGACAAGGAAGGGCCCCAGCGCCAGCTTTAGTTGCACTATTGAGTGGTAGTTGATGGTAAATCATGCTAATTAGCCTAGCACAGGTCTCTCACATGGGCTGGTGTACTAGTCTTATTCATAAAGGTCTTCCAGTTTACCTAATCCAAACCACTTGATCTTAGTCCCTTCTCTTACCTGAAAGTACAGTGGCCAAGTTGATGCAAGTAATTCAGAAGTCATTCCTCATCTGTGATATATTCCATCAGTGGTTTTCCCTTTCACTCATCTCCTTATCTCTTTCCCTAAGCAACCCATGGATCTATTCAGGCTTGATCTATCTACCTCAATGGGAAGCACCAGGTCTTCCCATGCCCCTCTTGCACCATCAATCAGACCTATTGCAAGATTGTACCCTCAGGCTCCCACACATATACCATCTGGGGACAGTCCACAAGTGACAGCAGGAAGCCAAATGTTGTTGGATCACTCTGAGCCCTGAAACAGTTGAGTGGCAGTTGATTGTGAGAAATTCCCCCAAAATGGTATTACAGAGGCAAATGAAATTCTTAGAGGACAAAAATTCTAGCAGGGACCCACTTTTTCTTAAATCTTTTTGGAAAGATTTTACTGGAAAATCAAATATACAGAGAGGAAGATCTTCCATCCAATGATTCACTCCCCCAAAGACCACAATGGCCAGAGCTGCATTGATCCAAAGCCAAGAGTCTGGAGCCTGGGGCCTGGAGCATCTTCAGGTTTCCCACATGAGTGTAGGGTCCTCAACTGCTTTCCCAGGCCACAGCTGGATGGGAAGTGGGGCTGCTGCATTTTTAACTGATGCCCACATGGGATCCCGGTGTATTAAAGGCAAGAACTTCAGTTGCTAAGACAGCACACTGGGCCTAATTTTTCTTAAATTTTTATTTAACTCACTGAAAAATATTTCAGGTGGCTTCAATTCCTTATATTTCTGGAGTTTATATTCTCAACTCCCTTACCAATGAAAATAAAATGTCCATCCAGGCAGAAGCCTGCTGAAGAGACAAAGTTCCAAGGGAATTTCAAATTCAAACACAGATCCAAAGATGATGTAACTATACACCAAGATGTTAATCACACAAGCTACAATGTGTTTGCCCAATCACAAATTGTTTAACATACCGGATGAGGTGTAGACAGAAAAAGAAAGAAAAAATTTACTGGTGCCCTCTCTAACAGAAGCCCCCGTATCTGGGATGTAACCTGCTCCATGTGAGAAATTTAAGCTTGGCGACTACACCACGGCATCTAATTCACTCTGAGGAGAAAATCACCTATGCCTTGTGTTTCAAGCTGGGATTAGCTTATGGTAGAAATGGGCTAGAGGGCTCAGTTCATAACATCCACTAGCAGATCTAAGAACCATGACAGAGTAAGGGAGGGGCTGGATTGGGCCACAACACCACGCAATTCACATCAGGGCTGGGACAGGGGGCATGCCAAGTCTGGATAGGCTGCAGCACACAGCATCTTAAACTGAAGCTGGAGCAAGCCAGGATGCAGCACATGCTGGTGGACGATGAGGTGAGGCAAGCCATGCCAATCAGCAGGAAGTGGGTGTTGGGCTCATGAGCCCTGGGTGCGGGAGGTCCAGTGAGGAACTGGTAGCCTGGGCTGGATCCTTGGGCACACCTGTGTGAGAAGCCTAGGTGCAAGAACACAAGTGGCTGTCTGTCTGGCAGGGTGTCACTTGGCCTGGGTCCTTCGCCAGCCAGGGTGGTGGGTGCTGGATTTGAGTCCAGGAAGCAGAGAGTATGGCAGGCCTCAGGTGACATGGCTTTGGACCATTACATATCTGCGTGGTGGGTGTTGGGTCAGTAAGCTCTGAGGGCGGGGATCTATTGAGGCCTGGGTCAACCAGCTCATGTCTTGGCCTACCTGCAAGAACTGGTCCTCCTCAGTGGAAAAGATGGAGTAGTGCCCAGCTGGCCCAGATTTACATGGAGGATATGGCAGCCCATTGAGCCCTGCAGAGGACATCTATACCATTCCAGAGAAAGGAGGACAGGACAAATTGGACAACTATCCCTGCCAAATGAGACCAAATATCTGTGTGAATGGAGACTCTAAGGTCAACTATGTCATTGAATGAACATTCAAAGAATTCCATCATCCTTGAGCCAGTGAGATCGACATTTCAGAACTACCGAAGCTATTGGGTCACAACCCTTGGAATGTGCACCACACTGGAACCCTGGTTTTGTATCAGCTAAGATGTGAACCAGTTGTTCCCATATAGAATGGCAGTACCTCAGACAGCTTACTCAACTATGCCACAGTAGTGCTGGTCCTGGTGCTCACACTTACACTTGAATGACTTCAGGCACTGGTTGGTATCAAGTGGAATAGCTCATCCAATGGCAAGAAACTTACTGTAGGAAGCCATGAGGCACAAAATCGGTATGGATTTGAGTAGCAGTGGTGGAGGCTGATACATAAATTCCAAATCTGGTGCCAGACAATTCTTATGTCTCTGGGATACACCTGTTAAGTCTGGGGGGTTTCCTGACCAGCAGACCCTGAGACCACTGAGAAATGAGGCAAAAGGGTTGTTTGGCTGCAGAACCACCAGAGACAAACTGTTGAGTGATGTCTGTAGATTGGGAAGAACTTAAAAGCTTATATAGACTAGAAAAGAGGGAAAGCAGAAGGAAGGTCTCGACAGTATTCCCACCCAACAATGACATGCCTAGGCATGCCTATCTGCCGGAACACGCTAATCAAGTCACAGGTCACATTCTACATGTAGGGTTGGAAGCTGTGTTTCAGGCCACATGCAGGCAGGCCAAGATAAGCTAGCTCCTGGACTGAGAGCCATGCCCTGAGAAATGTTCATTACAAATGACTGGTAAACAGGATGAGGGTTGCATTCAACTTCTTGTTGAGTTGCTTATTAGGGAAGTTCTACCACAGCTCCTCCAGGGACAGAGTGACTGGGATGTGGCTCACCACTCTAGCTGCATGCCCAATGAACAGGTCAGGTTGGACTCTCAGTAAACTGAGACTAATGTCAGGGTGTTGCAAGAGGATATAGTGTGCCATGTACTAATGGCTTTCCACATGACCTAACCAGGCAGAGATGCAGGGGTGGTATCCCATATTATTCAAGGGGATAGTGGCCAAAAGGGACCCACATTTGGTCAGATGACCCCAGAGAATCTCAATATTAATCAAGATTCAGCCTTCAAAGCTGCATTTAGCATTACAATTGCCCCAAGCAGTTGATACTTGTGATTCCAATATCAGTCTATAATAATATGTGAAATTTTGAGATTCTAAAATCCATATTAAATGTTTAAATGATAAAAACAGTATGTGAAACAAGCATGATGCACTGGACATTGATTACCAACATCAAAATCTGGAAGAACTCATGCACATTTTCCTTTTTTTTTTATTTTAAAGATTTATTTTTATTATTTTTTTTATTGGAAAGGCGGGATATACAGAGAGGAGAGACAGAGAGGAAGATCTTCCGTCTGATGATTCACTCCCCAAGTGAGCGCAACGGGCCGATACTATGCCGATCCGAAGCCAGGAGCCTCTTCTGGGTCTCCCACGTGGGTGCAGGGTCCCAAAGCTCGGCTGCTTTCCCAGGCCACAGGCAGGGAGCTGGAAGGGAAGCAGGGCTGCTGGGATTAGAACCGGCGCCCATATGGGATCCCGGGTGTGCAAAGCGCGGACCTTAACCACTTGCGCCACCGCGCCAGGCCCATTTTCAAAACATTTGAACTGTAATACTGCAATAAGGTGGAATAATCCACCATGGGGGGAGCGTATGAGGAGGGGTTGGGGGAACCTCATAGCCTATGAAATGACATCATAAAATGAAATGCAATAAAAAGATCATATGCAAATTGCAAATTATCATGCAAATTATTTCAGCAGCACATACTGTGTTTTGAATTAGCTAATTATGTTATGTGTATTGTTTAACACTTGAGGAGACTGTCAAAGTGTATCCAAATCCATTGCACATCTATGGGCTTCTATTCGCAACCTTTCTAATGCTTCATTCATTCAATTTCTAAGCTCTGATAGTGACAGAAGGTTTATAATAGCGAATTTTATTTACTTTCTTTTTTATTTCTGAGCTCCATGGTCCTGTAGAAGATTGCACCAAAAATGACTTTTCAGTCAACGCGGTGATAGTTTATTACTATCTGTGGCTGTGCTAATTATGGACTTGAAGTTTTTGTGGTTTCTATTGCAGTGAAAATGTGTGTGAATTTTTTTGTTGTTCAGAAATAAATGCCATGAATGTTTTTCAGTATCAATCTTTATGGATTCTCTGATGTAATACAAGATTTGACTGTTGGCAAAAAGCTTTTCCCTGATGTGCATTCTCTGACGCATGATTAACTATGCTCCAGTTAACAACTTTTTCACTCACTACATTTATTACATTCTTTTCAGTTGTGGGAATTACCTAGTGAAAATTGACAGCTTCCAAAAGGCTTCTCAGTATCTACATTTATTTTTGTTTCCTATACAAATTTTGATGTGTAACAATAACTGATTGTCAGAAAAAGTATTTTCCACATCCAGAATAGCTGTTAAAGGCTTTTCCACAATGGCTACATTCATAAGGGTTTTGCTCTGTATGGATTTGCTGATGTGTAATGAGATCTGACTTCACGGTAAAGGCTTTTCCACAATGGCTACATTCATAAGACTTTTTCCTGGTGTAGATTTCCTGATATATAATTAGGGAATACCTGACATGGAACACTTTTGCACATTCACAACACTCATAAGATTTTTCCCCAGAGTAGATTCTCTGATGTACCCTTAGGTGTGATTAATGATAAAAAACAAAAACAATTTATTTCTCTCACTATGTTCATTTTTTTCCCCTGTGGATTCTCCGATGTCTATTTAGGGATGCCTTCTGACAAAAGGCCTTTCCACAATCACGACATTCATAAGGTTTTTCCCCAGTGTGGATTCTCTGATGAATAGTTAGAGAAGACTTCTCAATAAACCCTTTTCCACATTCACCACATTCATAAGGTTTTTGCACAGTGTGGATTCTCTGATGTACAATTAAGTATGACTTGCGAGAAAAAGCTTTTCCACATTCACTACATTCATAAGGTTTTTCTCCTGTGTGAATTTTCTGATGCATGATTAGGTTTGACTTCTGAGAAAAAGTCACACTCACTACATTCATAAGGTTTTTGTGCAGTGTGGATTCTGTGATGTCTAATGAGAGATAATTGCTTGTGAAAGGCTTTCTCAAGCTCATTGCATTCATATGGCTTCTCTCCGGTATGAAGGACTTTATCTCCTGTGAGTTCTGACTTTTGGTAAATGTTATCTTCACATTCATTGCACACACAGAAATTGCCTTCTGTGTCAGCTCTCTGTCTGGTGGTAAGCCATGATTTATAGCTAAAAAGTATTGTGCAATAGCCACATATATAGTGACTCTTTCTTGTTTGGATTACCTGATTTACTTTGACATCTGTTTTATTGATAAGAGATTTCTCACTCTTGAAATGTTTGTGGACTTTTTCTCCAGATTGTGTTTGCTGATGTTTTCCAAAATAAAGATTGTTATGTAACATTTTTTTTCAACCTGAATTGTTTCTCCCACATTGACAGGTTGCTTATTACACAGGTCTTTGGCATGAACTTCTTCATACATAAGCAATATCTTCTCCCCATTGAAAGTTTTTTCTTTACTATTGTGTTCAAAAGACTGCTCACAAATGTGCATCTTGACCTGCTGAGTGAGACTTTCCCCACTCTGGAGGCTGTTCTCAGGGACTTTAGAGCCACATTTTTTCTGAAATGGCATTTCATCGGGCTCCCTATCGGAAAACAAAACAAAACAAAAACATGAAATAAAGTATGGTTTCTCTCCCTCTCTCCATTCAAGAGGCACCTCATCTCTTAACCAACTCCTATGAGGTGCTATTCCACCCCCTGCCCCCTCCCAAGTTCAACTGGTCACTTAGCAGGCAAAACTTCTGTCTACAACTGATACTGTTTTGCTTCTATAGCATGCTCAGGAAAGAACCAACAAATGTTCCTGATAACATTTGCTGTGGTGTATAACGTGGCATATGAAAAGGACTTTTGGTTCTTAGATTAGAGCTATGTGACTTGATTCAGCAGAGAAAAGACTGCCTAATGTTGGTATGCCTTCCAGTAAGTGGGGCTGATCCTGTGGAATTTACCATTGGCATCCCATGACTCTGCAGAAACATGGACCCATCCACCCATTCACTGACACAGCCACCACCACAGCCTAGCTCTGGCTAAATCTTCAGATACACTGTACTTTTAGAGGGTGGAGATAGAAGGCACAGCAGTTCAGGATTTAAGGGACTGTAATCACTGACTACTTATTTGCACTTTTCATATCACCTCAGTTTTGATTTTGGTAGCAAGGCTCTGGGTGCTTGTGTTTGGAAGACCCCTGAAGGAGGACTGACAGTCCCTGGTAGAGGCCAATTTTCTGCATGACCTGAAACTCCCTTGGTAGATTCTGAATGCCAAACACCTGACATTGCATCCAAGTTTTGAGCTACTCGGGATGGTTATCCTCCCAGCACCAACAAGGATTTTGCTTGGGTTTGATCTTTTTATTTTTTAAGATTTAGTTGTTGTTGTTGGAAAGTCAGATGTACACAGAGAAGGAGATATACAAAAGATTTTTCATGTGCTGTTTCACTACCAAAGTGGCTGCAATGGGCAGAGCTCAGCTGACCCAAAGCCAGGAGCCTGTTTCTAGGTCTCCCACGTAGGTGCAGGTTCACAACTTTTTGGACTCTCTTTAACTGCCATCCCAGGCCACAAGCAGGGAGATGGAGATGAAATGGGGCAGTCAGGATGCAGACCAATGTCAGTATGGGATCCCAGTACGTTCAAGGAGTGAATTTGGCCACTGGCTACCATGCCATGCCCTTGAGATTGATCATTTGAAATGACCTATTTGGGGCTTTCAATGATCCCCTCTATACTTCCTGGAAGAATTGAAAAAAGTGCAGTTTCTTTAGTTTGTCTCTTGTCCCAATTTGATCACTCACATGGGTTCCTACCTCTGAGACCTGAACAGCCATAGAATGGCAGGGGTACATCTAGACATGTGCAATAGGAGCTATTTCCCAGATGGTTGAGAGTCAACAAATGGGAAATGCCTTAACCACAGGTTTCTGTCCAGACAAGGAAGGGTCAGGGGACACTTAACAACCTAAGACCCTTCTGAAAAACATTTTTGTGTATTTCCCTCTCTCAGATCAAGAGTTCCCCATCTACTGGCTCTCTCCAAGAAATGCTATTCCTCGGCTTTATACATTCACCTGGTCACTTTGCAAATAAAACTCTGTCTGCAAATGAAAAAAAAAAAAAACTATATCCAGAGCTAATATTAATCATTGTTGGCATTGCGACTCTCTTTTGAGCTATTATATAATTTTGGTGATTACAACTTGCCTTAAGATTATTTCTTGACTTTTCTGATTAGTTCCAAGCAGCTCATTCTTTCTATAGGGATCTGAAATGAGGAAAGAGTAAATGCATCCATGAATCACATATAAGTGTTTCTTTTCCAAGCCTCAAGTAAAGACAATGAGGCTTGTTGCCATTCTAGATAGAACAGATTTTAATATTAGTAATATATGGACATTTATGAGCATTATATTGTGTATTATGTTGTTATTAATGAATTAATGTAATAATTGATTTTTTAAATAAAATTTTTAATTACTTGGAATTGTGTATTTTAATTTGGTGGGGAATAGGACAGAAAATGTGGCACAAAAATTGAAACTAAGGCCTGGGCATCTTACATCCTATAACAATGACAGTTTGTCTTGTATTGGCTACTCTGCTTCAAATAGAACTTCCTGAATATGTATCTTGGAAGGTGGCACATGATGACTCAAGTGCTTGGCATCATGGAAAAGACCAATATATAGTTCTAGAAGTATGGTTACAGGTATTTTGAAAGGCATTGCTAGAATAAACCTACACCTGGAGACTGTAGAATGTCTGTGTCTCATCTGCTATCCTTCAGTAAAAAAAAAAAAAAACTTAAAAAATAAAAAAATCAGAGATAATTCCAGTCCACATTTATTGAGAGAAGTATCAATCCCTGCCTACTATGTTCTAACCTACCTGGAAATCCCTGGTTGACAGATGCTTCCGCTGTCCATGGTGCTGCTTTTTGCTCCAACTTGAAGATCAGATCAGGCTTTGTCATGGAGTACCCTGTTAATGGAAAATGATGTATACTTTGCAAAATCACTACTAGCCCTTCCAACTACTAAACTTAGTAAACTCTTCTTTCATTTGTCAACTATAAATTTGTACTCTGTTTAGGCATGAGAGAATTTCACTCACCCACAGAAAGCAGATTGTTATAGGTCTCCAGCATCACATCTCTGTACAGTGTACGCTGATCATCGTCCATATTCTGCCATTCCTCTTGGGTAAAGTCCACAGCCACATCTTCAAATGACACCAACATCTAGAAACAAAGTTATGGATCATGAAATAGAAAGACTGACAATGCATTTTCTGCATGTTTAATTTGTAACTTCTATAGATGCAGCTTAAATACAATCAATATAGCATCAAGGAGTAGTAACAGAATGAAAATATCTTGTCCAGTATTACTTTTGCAACTCCAATACTACAATAGGATATCCCTTACTATTCTCTTAAAGGTCATTTTCTCTAAATATTTTGATTCTAATAAAGTATTGAAAGCAATGTTAGAATAAAGCTGTAAGTGGAAGACATCACTCTAAGTTTGTCCATGTTACTGCAATTCTGTTTTTTTCAACTGAATTAAAACAAATAATCATATTAACATAGAGTCAAAGCACAAACTCAATACCTGTAATAGTAAGCCGAGTGTAATTCTTCTGAGTTTAATTTGCATCTTCTATGGATGCTGCTTAATTTATAATATAGGTAGCAACATACATAAAAACTGAAATAAAATAGCTTGTTCTATCTTACTCTTGCAATTCTGAAATTACAATTCCCTTATTATTCTATAAAAGATTGTTTAATATAATAACTACAAAATGGGCCCACTCTGTAATCTGTAGACATATATAAATATGTAAGCTAAATAACATGGTAGATAAAGAAGATAATGTCTAATATTGCACAGGATGAGGAAGTTTTAAAATTATGAATGTTTTTCTCAGACATTATAATATTTAAAAATCATATAAAGCAATAATAAAATTCAGTTTTCTTACTCCAATATGAAATAATGAAATATTGGAAATATTTTTAAACTAAACTTGCATAAAAGAGTAAATATTTTCTATAACTTATATTAGAATTTATATGTATATATACACGCGTATCCAATAATTTTAATTATACATGTATATATGTAGGTATTCGCTAATTTTTTATCGCTTTTGAGTGTGTACATGTTAAAACTCTTTCTACTTTCTATTTGTTTTACCTTTTATGGAATGATATTTTAATTTGACTAAAATTTTTTTTTTATTGTTGCTTACATTATATTATGTGGTACAGTTTTATAGGCGCTGGGGATCCCACCCCACCCCTCCCATACCCCTCCCCCCATGGTGGATTCCTCCACCTTGTTGCATAACCATAGTTCAAGTTCAGTTGAGATTCATTGCTTGCAAACACCTGCCTAGCATAAAGTTCAGCGTCTTAATGTCCAGATAAGTTCAGTGGCCTCTTGGGGAGACCTTCTATGGTCTGAAGATAGGTCTAACAGAGTAAAGATCCAGTCAGTTAAAAGCCCCAACAAGGCCTCAGTATCATTATACAACATTATGGAATTAATTGACATAGTATTGGGTAAACAATATGTTAAAAATAATGCAAGTTCCATTCTTCGAAACATCTGGGTTGAGACAGTATCAATGACAGGTTCAAAAAATAACAAACCACCAAACAAAAAATTACAGGTTAAATCAAGGCAAACATGTGGTATCTAATCTTTTGGGATTCGCTCATTTCCCTTAGCATTATAGTTTCCAGTTGTGCCCATTTAGCCACAAAGAACTGCATTTTGTTTTTTTTTAATAGCTGAGTAGTATTCCATGGAGTAGATGAACCAAAGCTTTCTTATCCAATCTTCTGCTGATGGGCATTTCGGTTGCTTCCATGTTTTCGCAATTACTGATTGTGCTGCAATGAACATAGGGATGCATGTTGGTTTGTCGTAAAACAGATGTTTTGGATATATTCCTAGGAGTGCTATTGCTGGGTCATATGGTATGCTGATTTTGAGTTGTTTGAGTGTTCTCCAGACTGATTTCCATAAAGGCTGTACCAATTTGCAGCTCCACCAGCAGTGGAGTAGGGTTCCCTTTTCCCCGCATCCTCGCCAGCAAGCGTCGTTGGTGTTCTTGTTTATGTGGGCCAATCTTACTGGTGTTAGGTGGTACCTCATCGATGTTTTAATTTGGATTTCCCTTATTGCTAGGGAGCTGGAACATTTTTTCATATGTTTGTTTGCCATTTGGACTTGTTCCTTTGTGAAATGTTTGCCCATTTCCCGTGCCCATTTCTTGAGTGGCTTGTTTGTTTTGGTTTTTTGGTTGTTTTGAAGTTCTTTGTATATCCTGGAAATTAGCCCCCTATCGCCTATATCGTGTGCAAAGATCTTCTCCCACTCTGTGGGTTGCTTTTTTACTTTGTTGATTGTTTCCCTTGCTGTACAGAAGCTTCTTAGTTTGATGAGGTCCCATTTGTTTATTCTGTTCTCAACTGCTATTGCTTTTGGTGTCCTTCTTAGAAAGTCGGTACCTACTCCTAGGTCTTGCAGGGTATTTCCTACATTTTCTTGCAAGAGTTTGAAGGTTTCTGGATGTAGGTTTAGGTCTTTTATCCATGTAGATTGGATCTTAGTGTATGGTGATAGATGTGGGTCTATCTTTTTGTTTCTACAGGCTATCAGCCAGTTGTCCCAACAACATTTACTAAAGAGTCCTTCCCACTTGCTTAAGCTGTCATTGGTCTTTTTGTCAAAGATTAATTGGCTGTATCTGTGTGGATTCCCTTTTGGTGCTTCTATTCTATTCCATTGATCTTCCTTTCTGTCTTTGTGCCAGTACCAGGCTGTTTTGATTACCACTGCTCTATAGTATGTCCAGAGGTCCGGGATTGTGATTCCCCCTGCTAATTTCTTATTTTTCAGGATGGTTCTAGCTATTCGTGGTTTTTTGTGTTTCCAGATGAACTGTTGAATCATTGTATCCAGTTCCGTGAAGAATGTTTTGGGCAATTTGATTGGAATTGCGTTGAAAATGTATATTGCTTGTGGTAGTATAGACATTTTAATGATATTGATTTTGCCTATCCAGGAGCACGGGATGTTATTCCATCTTTTGAGGTTTTGTTCAATTTCCTTTTTAAATAGTTTGTAGTTTTCTTCGAATAGGTCTCCTACACTTTTGGTTAGATTTATTCCCAAATACTTCATACTTCTCTCTGCTATTTTGAATGGTATCCTGTTGGTTAGATCTTCTTCCATCTTGGTGTTATTTGCGTACACTATGGCTGTTGATTTTCGTTCGTTAATTTTGTACCCCGCCACTCTGCCAAACTCTCGTATAAGTTCTAGCAGTTTCTGTATTGAGTCTCCTGGTTTTTCTATGTATAGGATTATGTCATCTGCATATAGTGAAAGCTTGACTTCTTCCTTTCCTATACGTATGCCTTTGATTTCTTTTTCTTGTCTTATGGCCTCTGCAAGTACCTCTAGGACTATGTTGAATAGCAGTGGTGATAGTGGGCACCCTTGTCTTGTTCCAGATCTCAGTGGGAAGGGTTCTAGCTTTTCTCCATTCAGTATGATACTGGCGTTGGGTTTTTCATAAATTGCTTTAATTATGTTGTGGATTTTCCCATCTATGCCTACTTTGGCTAGAGTTTTTAGCATGAAGAGGTGTTGGATTTTGTCGAAAGCTTTTTCTGCATCTATTGAAACTATTATGTGGTTCTTGTTTTGCAGTTTTTGGATATGGTTTATAACATTTATGGATTTCCGAATGTTGAACCATCCCTGCATTCCAGGGATGAATCCTACTTGATCCGGATGAATGATCTGTCTGATGATTTTTTGAATTCTATTGGCTAGGATTTTGTTGAGAATTTTAGCATCAATGTTCATCAGAGAAATAGGTCTGTAGTTTTCCTTCTCTGATGGTTCTCTATCCGGTTTTGGGATTAAGGTGATGTTGGCTTCATAGAATGAGTTTGGGAGGGTTGCTTCCTCCTCTATTGTTTTGAAGAGCTTGTAGAGGATTGGGGTTAGTTCTGTTCGGAATGTTTTGTAGAATTCTGTAGTGAAGCCGTCTGGGCCTGGGCTTTTTTTCGTTGGGAGATCCTTGATGACTGTTTCAATCTCTACCTCGGTTATGGGTTTATTTAATTCTGCAGTTGCCTCCGGACTGAGTTTTGGTAAATGGTGGGAGTCCAAGAACTTTTCTATTTCTTGGTGGTCCTCAAATTTGTGGGAGTACAGTTCTTTGTAGTAATTTCTAATTATTTTCTTAATGATTGCAGTGTCTGTTGTTATGTTGCCTTTTTCATCTTTAATGCTGTTGATTCTCACTTTCTCTTGTTTTTTTTTTGGTCAATCGGGCCAGTGGAGTGTCTATTTTGTTTATTTTCTCAAAAAACCAACTTTTTGATTTGTTGATTTTATGTATAGTTTTTTTGATTTCTATTTGGTTTATCTCCTCCCTTGTTTTGATGATTTCTTGTTTCCTATTGTGCGTGGGACTCTTCTGCTGCTGTTTTTCCAGATCCTGGAGGTGTGAGGTTAGTTCCTGTATTTGGCGTCTTTCTTGGGCCTTGACATGCGCTCCGATTGCGATGAATCTACCTCGTAGCACTGCTTTGGCGGTGTCCCACAAGTTTTGGAATGTTGTATCAGAGTTTTCATTGGTTTCCATGAATTTTTTGATCTCATCTTTAATTTCTTCTCTGACCCATTGTTCGTTTAATAGCATATTGTTCAATTTCCAAGAGTGCCTATACTTCCTGGGGAGTTTTGAGTTGTTGATTACCAGTTTCATCCCATGGTGGTCTGAGAGGGTACATGGTATGATACTAATGTTTTGGAAGTTGTTTAGATTCGCTTTATGTCCTATCATGTGGTCGATTCTGGAGAAGGTGCCATGCACCGCTGAGAAGAATGTATAGTCTGTGGCCTTAGGATAAAAAGTTCTATATATGTCTACTAAGTCCAGTTGTTCTATTGTTTGTGTGAGCTCTGTTGTTTCTTTGTTGAGTTTTTGTTTCGTAGACCGGTCCATTGTTGTTAGAGGTGTGTTGAGATCGCCTACAAGAATTGTGCGGGTGTCTATGTCTTCCCTTAAGTCTGTAAGTAATTGCTTTACGTAAGTAGGTGCATTAAGATTCGGTGCATAAACATTAATGATGGTGATTGCTTCTTGATGGATCATTCCTTTCACCAGTATAAAATGGCCTTCCCTGTCTCTTTTGATGTTAGTTAGAATGAAATCTATCTCGTCTGAAATTAGGATAGCTACCCCAGCTTTTTTTTCTCGTCTATTGGCGTGGAATATCTTTTTCCATCCCTTCACTTTCAGTTTCTTTGCATCCTTTCTGGTTAGATGCGTTTCTTGTAGGCAACAGATGGTTGGGTCTTGTTTGATGATCCATTCTATTAATCTCTGTCGTTTGATTGGTGAATTTAGACCATTTGTGTTGAGAGTTAAAATTGAGAGGTTGCAATTTTGCCCTGCCATGTGATTGTGTTGTGTGTGTGTTGTTGCCTATGTAATTGTCTTGTTTGTGCGGCCTTTAGTTTGGAGACCTTCTTATTTGCCAACTTTGTTTGTGATTTGCCTCCTTTTTGTCCGGGACTAGCGCATTTCTAAGGAGACTTTGCAGAGCTGGTTTTGTGTAGACATATTCTTCTAGTTTTTCTTTGCTATTGAAGTATCTGATTTCGTTCTCATATACAAATGAGATCTTTGCTGGGTAGATTATTTTTGGTTGACAGTTGCTTTGTTTCAGGACTTGGAAGATCTTTGTCCATTCTCTCCTTGCTTGTAGGGTCTCTTCGGAGAAGTCAGCAGTGATTCTGATGGGTTTTCCCCTGTATGTGATCTTTTCTCTACTTCGTACTTGTCTCAGGATTCCTTCTTTGTCTTCATTGGAGTAGAACTTGAGCACCGTGTGTCTGGGTGAAGATCTCTTTGGATCATGTCTGTTGGGAGTTCTCTGTCCATCCTGTATGCGGGGTGGATTCGTGTTCCAAGTGTTTTGGAAGTTTTCCTGTATAATTTCATCGAGCACTGCTTGCATCCCAGATTCTCTTTCTACTCCCTCGGGGAGGCCGATGATCCGAATATTCAATTTTCTAAGGTAATCCTTCATCTCTTGCATCATTTTATTAGTTTTGCTGAGGTTTGTCTCCAGCTGTTTGATTCGCTGGGCACTTTCATTTTGTGTGTCTTCTGTTTCAGAGATCCTTTCCTCTGCCGCATTTATTCTGTTGATGAGGCTTTCAATCTTGGGCGTCCAATTTGGTTTTGATTTGTTGTATTTCGGTGATTATGCGGTTCTGGTAGTCTTCCAGCTTTGTGTCCACGTCTCTGAGAAATTTTAGCATTATTTTCATCAATTCCTTTGCTGGTAACACTTCCATGTCTTCATCTCGTATCGTCGATATTGATAATGGCTTTTGGCCCTTGTTTGGTGGGGTGCTGGCTCTTTCATCTGGAGCACAACTCTTTCTGGTGGTTTTTCCCATTGCGTTGGTGTATTCTGGTGAGGCAAATGGACCCGTGTGTTGAGGGGCTGTCAGGTGCTTTCCTGTAGAGATTGGAGCCTGCCGGGCGTGGTAATTTTCAAGGCACCGTTGGTGCGTTCTCAGGGCCCGGGGCTGTAGAGCACCACCTTGGGGGCCCAGTGGATTCCAGGCACACTCTGGGCACCTCTTCTATAGGTGTGACACCCCAGGGCGTGGAGGGATGGAGGCGCTCTCTGGGTGTGCCCCCTGCACGGGAATCCACAGGGCTTAGAAGGTTTTATGTGCTTTCTCCCTGCGTTCTCCGTGTCAGGGACTGCAGGGTTTTTCAGAGCCCACCTGGTGCGTCTCCCACACACGGGACTGTGGGTGAGGCACTTTCCAGGCGTGGCTCTTGTGCAGTGAATCCACCACTCGTGGTGTGTGGGTGTTCAGAGCCCCTGCTCCCGTGTGGCTCCCCCACACAGGCCCTTAGCGGAGGAGTGACCCAGGCGCCCTGTTATAATGACCTCACGGCAGGTTCGCACCGTGTCAGTTTGGTGCAGGAGTTTTCAGGGCTCTCCTGGTGGGTCGCCCACGCTCAGAACTGCAGGGTGGGAGGCGAGAAGTGAGCAGTTCACTCTATGGGAGTGGTACCTGCGTGTCAGGGACACACAGCGCTACACTTCCCAAATCTGAGCTCTCCTGACACCTGACACCTGCGCTGTGGAGGTGCTGCTGCTGCAGGCGGGGCGCCCAGCCCGCTCGGTGCGGCGCGCACTCACCAGTGCACTCGGTGGTTTCGTGCACTCACCAGGCAGGATGTGGGGGACTCCAGACCCTCGCCAGCTGCCTCTGCGCACCGAGCCGCACTGGTCCCCTCAGCGCAGGAACTTCCGAGGCGCCTTCCCGCGGGCCCCCTCAGCCACCAACACAACACCACTGTGCGTAGTTCCACACAGACCCAACAGTTTCAGCCGCCTGCTCCGCCTTCTCAGAGGCTGGAGTCTCAGCAGGGGGCGAGAAATGCGGAGGCTGCCACGTCAACCCCGAGCTCACCAAACGTCCGGCTGCTGCAGTCTGCCTCCACCGCTGCCGAAGGCCTCCCACCAGCGACGATCCCCCTGATCTCCCTGCCTCCGGGCTGGCCGCGTCTCCCGTCAGGCCGTTTTCAAAAGTGACTCAGCAGGTCTAGAGTGGGATGTCGGTTTCTCTGCCTTTGCCCTGCTCCGTTCTCGTTGTTCTTCCGAGTTGTGTGGATCTTTTTGGCTCCACACTGTCCCAGGGAGCTTCACGGACCTCTCCCTGCGGTTCCCTGCTGTTCCTCTTTGCTGCTTCTGTAGCGTTCTATCCCTCTCTCACTAGACGCTCCCTCACAGCCTTCCTCCTACGTCGGCCATCTTCGCTCTCCCTCTAATTTGACTAAAATTTAAATTACTACTTAAAGAATTATAGCCCAGTAGGAAACAAACTACAGCTCATACAGAACTATCTTCTTTTTTTTAAAGATTTATTTTTATTATTATTTTTTTTATTGGAAAGGCGGATAGACAGAGAGGAAGATCTTCAGTCCAATGATTCATTCCCCAAGTGAGCGCAATGGCTGATGCTATGCCAATCCGAAGCCAGGAGACTCTTCCTGGTCTCCCACGCGGGTGCAGGGTCCCAAGGCTTTGGGCCATCCTCAACTGCTTTCCCGGGCCACAGGCAGGGAGCTGGAAGGGAAGCGGGGCTGCTGGGATAGAACCGGCTCCCATAGAGATATCACTTTATTTCCATTACAATGTACTTCATTAAAAATGGTTCACAAAATTAGGCATTTTTGATCTAAGTGTAAAGTGATGAAACTAATATTAGAAATGGCACTATAGGAATACCGGTGTAGTTAACCTTCTCACAAACTTTGGAACCAGCACAGGGTATCACCTGGAAGAAGCAGGGAGCATGTCAGAGTTTCCATGGTCTGCCTGTGCTTCTTTTCAAAGCTATAGGTATCTGTGGACTAAGCTATGGCTTGGTGGGCTGAGCTTCCCACATGAAAGCAGTTCATGACCTGAGTGTTCACTTTCAATCCTTTTCCTGCTTTTGCCTCGGGAAAGCAAGAGAGAATGGCTTAAGGCCTTGCACACTTGTATACATGCGTGAGACCCAAAAGAGGCTCCTGGCCTTGGATTGGCATAGCTCTTTCCATTGCAGCCACGTGGGGAGTAAAGTTACAGATGGAAGATCTCTTTCTCACTCTCCCAGCTTTTCTCTGCAACTTTGCATTTCAAATAAAAACCAAAGAGAATGCAACAGCGGGCCAGCCCTGTGCCTTATCAAATAGACACTGGCACTGTATACGGACATTTGTTCATATCCTGCATGCTCCACTTTGGATCCAATTCCCTAATAACAGGCCTGGCAAAAAGTCTAGGATGGCTCAAGCACTTGGGAACCTGTACACAAGCCGGAGACCTGGACAAGATACCTGGCACATGGCTTCAGACTTGGTCACCTCTGGTCACTGTGGTTATTTGAGGAGCAAACCAGCAGATGGGAGATGTCTCTCCTTTCCTTTTTTCCTAGTAGCTCTGCCTTTCAAATTAATAAATCTTAAAATAAAATAACAAAATAATAAGATGAAATAAAACCATCCTGCAATGGGAATGATATTCTGGCCTAGCAAGTTAAGTTGTCATCTGCCTCATTTCCAATCCAGCGCTAAGTCAATGTTCAATGTGAACTGGAAACAGTGGAAGATGGTTCAAGCACTTGAGTGGCAGACTGATGGACCTCCTGGATCTTCTCTGACATGGTCCAGCACTGACCATTGTGAGAATCAATCAGCAGAGAGCACACATGTTTGCCTCTATCCTTCACCTTTTGCAAGCCAGTCTTTAAAATAAGTAAATAGATAGGATTCATTTAAACTTTTAATAAATGAACATGTAACATATTTCATTTTCCACACATTCCAGTAGCAGCTCATGAACATAGTACAGCTTCCAAATGCTATTTGCATCACACTACTTCAGCGATTCCAATAAAGCAAAACTGGAAAATTAATCATTTGTTTGTATATTTGTAAATTCCTACTACTTCAAAATGTTGAGTGTTTATTTTCAGTTAGCTATTAAATAATTTGCATTTTATCATGTATAACATTAGTAAACACTATTTCAAACTTGCTGTTCTACAATCATTAGCAAATTCTTTATTTCAATTTGAATCATCTTATTAGTTGAATCATGTCTTATTATGGCATCAGAAAACCTGGAGAGAAAGTTTCAATCACCTTTGACAGCTCCAATGTCTGACATATGACAATTTTACACTTTCTCTCATACTTGTTTTTTTCACTACAGTTCAGAAACCATCATAAAGCTCCTCAAATACAAGGCAAAGCAAGCTTAGAAGTAAACAACTTGCTGAAGGTGTGTTTGTGTTCTTCAGCCTAGGGAGCATGTAGTGGGCTGCAGGAGAAGGTGGAGAAAGGGAGTTAAGAATTGTTCTTGCTTGTCCTTAGTCTCCTGAATGGTTCCTACCGTGCTAAGCCATGTCAACTTGGAGGCAGACACAATAGCTGGAGACACAATAGCCATCAGCTTCCCTGGGCAAGAACAGTGCTTTACAAGTGCAGTAAAGCTTCCGTTGAACAATATTAACAATGTCAATGATTGGTAGTGGTTATATTCAAGTTATGATTTGGTTAATGCAAATAATTACTAACAATCAAAAATAGTGTTACTTGGCCTGGCACCATGTTCTAGTGGCTAAAATCTTTACTTTGTATGTGCTGGGATCACATAAAGGCACTAATTCATATTCTGGCTGCTACATTTCTGTTCCAGCACCCTGCGTAGGCCTGGGAAAGTAGTCAAGGATGGCCCATTGCCTTGGGATCTTGCATTTACTTGGAACTTGGAACAAGCTTCTGAATGCTGGCATCAGATTAGCTGAGATCCAGTCATTGTGGCTGCTTGGGCAGTGAACTGGTGATGGCAAAGCTTTCTCGGTTTATCCTCTCTGTAAATCTGACTTTCCAATAAAAATGTGATTATTAATAATAATAATGTTACTGCCAAGCACCAACTTATTTTTCCAACTACTATTATTCAAATTTTAACATACCATAGAAAATATATATTGTCACTAAAATTTATGCTACAGAAAAATGCTTGGGTGGTATTAAGGATATCTCTATTTCTACAGATGAGCTGCATAAGACTCAATATAAGGACTAAAAACTCTATAGAAAGAAAACGTCTTTCAATCAGAGTAATTTTGTCTAAACCTATATATGAAAAATGGATATCACACACACTTACGCTATACAGCTTTTTAGTAATTGCTCCAAAGGAAAGTTTTTAGGACTTCAATGACACTTCCCAGTTTCCAAGCCCTCAATGACACTCGATTTCACCATTTTATTTGCCTTAGCCCATAGGACATCCATAAATATGACAGCAGTATAGTTTGAAAACTGTTTTCACTTTACCTTACTAAATATCTACACTATGGAAACAGAGAAAACCATCAGAGTTGGAGCAATCAATGTCCTGATACAGAAGGTTGGGTTGCTCTTGGGTTAGATCACTTCTGATCCTCAAATGCCTTGGTTATGTCTACTGGCTATGTAACATTTCCGATGCAACATCCTGCTGATAGCTCAGTGGGTAAGTTCCAAGAACCCCCTGGGAATCCTAGATGGATTCCTGTTGCTGGACTGAACATGGCAGTGCCCTGACATCTTGGGAGTGAATCAACCAGCTGATGGAACATCTCTCTCCGCTCTGCAATCTAACTTTCAAACAATGATTGCCTTGATAAAAATGATTATTAAAAAAATATACTGTATCTGAAACCACATATTTTAAGTTGACTTGTGGATATATCTTGGTGAGTAAAGAATTACATTTCAAACTCAATTAAAAAAACTTCACTAGGACACTTCAACTGATATTTTTACAGGTACGTGAACACTCTACTTCTTTTGTTCTCCCCTATATTTTATTTGCAATTTTATAATAAAATTCCATGGGCTCTGGGATTTCCCTTATCTTCTGGAACTGCCATGCAGTGTGCCTATAGCGTTCTTACGCACTATACCACAATACAAACCCCAAAGGTTAGTTCTTTTGATTCATTACTACTAAAACTATTCTTGTGCACCTTTGGTGTCTGACCATAAATTTGTAAAGAATTCATTTCTATTATAATTCCATTCTTACAAGTTGAAACACATTATATCACCTTCCCTTAAAAGCTCTTGCACCTGAAATAATCATTGTAATTCATATAAATTATGTGTGACCATTTTTTACTGTTACATTTATACTAATGTCAACATAAAAAATATGCAACATAGTCTATAGCAAAAAAATCAAGTTTAGTGTGGAGTTTTACATATGAAATACACATGAAATATTTGAAATAATTCATTGCATCATTTTACAATGCCAAAAACAAATCATCTAAGAATTCACCAGAAAAGGTATAAGTTAAACTCACTGTTTTCCATCATGATCATCACCACCATCAATTTTCAATTTTTTTGATCTCCTAAAAATGGTTGTAGTTGACCATAGTGGTAAAATTTCTGTTTGTAATCAATACAACTCTGACTGTCTGGTTTGAATGGAAGCACTGGGCTTGATTCAATGACAGTGCCTGAATCTTTGGCTGGCACTTTAAAAAAAACATATTTATTTTTGTTGGAAAGTTAGATATACAGAGGAGGAAACACAGAGAAGAAGATCTTCCATCCATTGATTCATTCCCCAAGTGGCGTAAAATGCTGGACCTGCACCGATCTGGGAGAGATCACGTTGGATTCAAATAGTCTCTATTTCCCAAGCTTGGTGACAGAAGCTCCCTCTACACTGCAGAAGCTACTGCGCTGAGCAGCGAAAGTAAGGAAAGTTCTCACCCTCCAATTAGATTGAGAACCACATGGCACAAACAAAGTTTCAAGCAGGAAGGGAGTTACCAGAGCCCAGTTAGTTAACTTACCTAGCACAACAGAAGGCAGAGGGGCTCCGTGTGTACTGAACCTCAGGGGTAATTACCGAGCTGTCAGTTGTTGTGAATGATGAGGAAGGAGGTGCGGGTGCGTACTTTGCACATTCAATTACTTGATGTGGCTGTCCACTGACAATTAACCTGACAAACAGCTGCGGGTTATCAATGGTGGTAGCACATGACAATTTGAAGTCAGGAGACACACGCTTCTTTTGGGTCTCCCATGCATGTGGGAGGAACCCAAAGCTTTGGGTCATCTATGACCGCTGGAGCTGGATGGGAAGCCACATAAGTTGCTTCTATAGAGATTCACTTATAGTGGACATTGCATATGATGAAGATGGGATCTAGGAGTCCTCGTGCTCAATAAAGAGCCTCATCACCCTAGCAGGCCTTGGGCCCATTCCTCCTCAGCACCACTCAGCCTGAGTGTGGTTCTGGTAAGAGGCAATTGAGGACAGAAAAAGCAGAGATGTCATCTGCTGAGAGTCAGCAGGAGGTAGAGGTCTGTGTTCTCAGTTGCAATTACCTGGACTGCAGTTTCCACCTGATCTAGTCATGAATTGGGGGGTGGGGCAGGGGTGGAACCAGTTCTAGGTTCAAATAACACTGAGTCTGCCTGCCTTGGTCAAATCTTGAATTTTCTTCAGATATGTCTCCATTTACTGTCTTTCTGACACCATTTTGAGAAGGTTCATAAGAATTCTCTTTTTTTTTCTTTTAAAATATACTTTTTTTGTTAAATCAGGGTTGTCAGGTTGAGCCACTACATATAATGCTGGCATCCTGTTATCAGAGCACCAGTTTCTGTACAACCAGTCTGCTTCTGATCAGCTGTGTAATCACACACCTGAAATGGCAGGGAATGATGCCAGGGACTGAGCTGCTGATACCTACATGGGAAACCGCGATAGGATTTTCTGCTACCAGATTGGACAGGGCCAAGCCTGGAATGTGACACCCTTGGGTCATGGTGGGAGTTAGTTAGTGAATGGATGGTCTTTTCGTTCTTTCCATTCTCTAGTGAGTGTTTGCTTACTCTGTGAATTTACATGTCTCTAACTGCCACACAAGTGGGACATACCAGCTAAAAGAAAATTAAATGCAATGATATGTTTCCCATTAATGACTCACATTATTTGTGCACATTGGAAGTTTCGACTGTGTTAAGAATATTAAAAAAAGTTTAATCTTATAACTAGAACACAAATTTTCTTTTTAATCATGCAAATGTCATCCCTAGCAATATCAGTGTGTGTGTTGACAAACAAATTTGAAAATTTGAGTATTACAATTGATTATCAAAGAGCAGAAATGATGCATCAATATATCATTGGATTAATTTAGTAGCTAATGTAAGAGAACAAGCAGCATTAGCTAGAATTATACTATGATGGTATTAGGTTTATGCTTTTGAAAATGCATCATTCCATGTTTCATTTAGTCCCAAGTACTGCTATCCAGTAGCAGTGTCTTATACTATATATAGACACAAGAAGACATCCCTCATGTTGACTCTGCAGTAGGATTGTTATGTATGGGTTTTGCGTTGTTTAATTTCTCAAATCTTAAGGTTTATATTTTAAAACTATAATTGCTGATCAGCACATGGTAATTTTTATCATTTTTCTATTTGACATGTTTTGTGTATTATGCTATGATGACCTGCATATGATTATCAAGCATCTTAATAACTGTATATATGCATAGACAGATGTTCTAGGTATCTATGGGTATGGATATGCATGAATCAATGCTGACAGAGATAATATTTAAGATGAAACTATGAGCAACATAACACTGATTTCAAAAACCAAATCCACTTCTCAGATCACTGGGTCCCTTCTAACTGGTATAGATAGAAACACGTCTCCCTAAATAACATGAAGGGTGGACCACCAATGTGACTCTATGTTGAGACAACACTTTTAAGAAGGTAATGATCAGGCCCAGTGTGGCAGCCTAGTGGCTAAAGTCCTTGCCTTGTATGTGCCAGGATGCCATCTGGGCACCAATTCATGTCCCAGATACCCTACTTCCCATCTAGCTCTCTGCTTGTGGCATGCGAAAGCAGTCAAAGATGGCCTAAAGCATCAGGAGCTTGCACTGAAGTGAGGGACCTGGAAAAAGCTCCTGGCTCCCAGCTTTAGCTCAGCTGAGCTTCGACCATTGCAGCAACTTGGGAAGTGAATCAGCAAATCAATGATCTTTATCTCTCCTTCACTCTGTGAATCTGACTTTCCAATGGAAATATATAAATCTTAAAAATTCAAAAACAGAAACAAATATAACTACAAGAAATGAACTACTGTAATTCAAGACACATACTCTATATTGTGATGGCAACCAAAGCACACTCTATACTTCCTACAGCCAAAGAGAAAGAACTCACTATCATCAGAAAAACATACAAATCAAGGGTAATGACTTTAGATGGCCAAAACTTAAACAACAGCAACAACCAAACTGAAATGTCAAATAAGCAACCTAAAGTAATGATCGCCAAGTCCCAGAAAAATTAAAAGCCAAATCTAGGAGTACTAAAGGAAAATTCAAAATTAAGATTGAAGAATTGAGTAAAGTATATTAACCAATACTGAAGACAATGGAAACATTGATTTTTTGAAGACAAAAAATTAGTAAACCTTTAGCTGGATGAAGAAAAAAAGTAGACTTAACTGCATAAAATCAAAAAGAAAAGGAACATACTAAAATTGCTATCATGGAAGTACAAAGCTCTGGGGCTGTGACAGAGTGGGTTCTGCCACTGTGATGTAACCATCACATGTGGATGCCACTCCAAGTCCTGGTTGCTTCATTGCTGATCCAGGTCCATGCTAACACATATAGGAATGCACAGGATGTCCCTGGGCTTGAGTCCCTGTGCTGATGTGGGGGAACTGGAAAATTCTAATGATTGCTGGCTTCAACCTGGTCCTGCTTTAGACTTTGTGGTAACTTGGAGAATGATAAAGCAAATGGCAATCTCTCTAACTCCCCCTCTTTCTCTATAACTCTGTCTTTATATACATAAAATAAATCTTCACTGGAAAAAAATGCAATGGATTTCTAGGGATTAATAACAGTAGTTATAAACAAACCACTTGTTAGAAATGGTTAATTTCTGGTTACTTATTATCTTACCAAACTGATTCAGAATGACATTAAAAATCTAATGTGAAAATAAGAGTCTTACTTACTTTCCTGTAGCCCTTAACACTTTGTGCCCTAATCAATTATGTAAAGATTGCCCATATAAAGCAATTTGGAAAAAAAAATTTAAAAAAAGACAAAACTTAAAAAAAATAATAAATACATTAAAAATCTGAGAGGGACCCAGCACAGTAGCCTAGTGACTAAAGTCCTAGCCTTGCTTGCACTGGGATCCCATTTGGGACCAGTTCATTCCCAGACACTCCACTTCCCTCCCAGCTCCCTGCTTCTGACCTGGAAAAGTGGTTGAGGATTACAGAAAGTGTTGAGACCTTTAACTTGCAAGGAGGCCTAGAAGAAGCTTCTCTCTTTGGATCAGCTCAGCTCTGGCCATTGCATCTTCTTGGGGAGATCACTGGCTGGAAGATCTTTCTCTCTCTTGGGGCCGGCAGCATGGCCTAGCGGCTACAGTCCTCGCCTTGAACACACCGGGATCCCATATGGGTGTCGGTTCTAATCCCAGCAGCTCCACTTCCCATTCAGCTCCCTGCTTGTGGCCTGGGAAAGCAGTCAAGGACAGCCCAAAACCTTGGGATCCTGCACCTGCGTGGGAGATCAGGAAGAGGCTCCTGGCTGCTGGCTCTGGATCGGCACAGCATCAGTGGTTGCGCTCACTTGGGGAGTGAATCATCGGATGGAATATCTTCCTCTCTGTCTCTCCTCCTCTATGTATATCTGATTTTCCAATAAAATAAATCTTTAAAAAAAAATCTTTCTCTATCTTATTCTCTCTGTAAATCTGCCTTTCAAATAAAAATACTTCAGTCATTAAAAAAACTGACAAAACCAATAGTAACAGCATTGAATCAATAACAAAACCTGCAAAATCAATTAGGTGTCTTCACTACTACATTTTACCAAATTGATTCCAAAGTTTCTGTAATTGTAAAAATTTGAAAGGGAGAAAATAATTTCAAACTTACACAGAGCCCAACAATGCTTAGATTCCAATAACAGACTGAGTCAGAAGTTGGGAGAGCTTAACCTACACAAAGCACAATGGATTTGCACTGTAAAAATGCAATTGGTGTTCTGTATATTTATTTCTTAATGCTTCTTCTGAAATTACTTTTCACACCCTAGAAACCTAGTTAAAGATACCACAGACCAGTAAAATTGATAAATATGAAGGTAAAATTCTTAATACAAATAAAATGGATCCAACAACACATTGATACACCCACACTTAACAAACAAGGTACATATCTAACCTGAGGATGTAGAAAATGGGGCAAAAAGTGCAAATCAGCAAAACAAATATTTCATATAAGCAGGATCAAAAATAAGCATCACTGAAAGCATCGTACAGAAAACATTCAATAAAATTCTACATTTGCTTCATAATAACGTGCATACATGTAGGATGAGCAAGCCTACAAATACTCAGATATACCTCAATTGAAGTATGAATAGCTATTTCCTCTAAGACATGCAGCCAAATAAGAATGCCAATGTTTCACTGTTATTCAATCTAAAATGTTCCCAAAGGAAGTAGACAAAGGAAGGAAATAAAAGGCACAGAAAAAGGAATGAAGACAATTGATTCTTTTTGATTTTAGATTTCATTTGTTTCCACTGATTTCATAAATAACAAAACCTAACGAATGCCGAGACTGCATTCAGCCATTAAAAAAAAATAATATACTCTTAATTGCTGCAGAATAGATGACACTGGATATGGTAAAATAAGGCAAAAGTACAAGTCAATGTAATATGTTATCATGTAGACAGAAGTCAAAAAATCATGGCTGCAAAGTTAGAATGGTGATTATTACAGACTGAGAAGAGTGAGGCCTGGGGAAAGGAAGGAGGGAGAGCAGGTAGCAAAGAACGTGAGACAGAAGGAACAAGATCCAGTGTTCCATCCCAGTGCGTGGTGACTTACAGTTCACAACAGGATAAGTTTATACAGGAATCTGGAATGGAGCATGCTGCTCTATGCTGTAAAAGCAAAGATACATGCAAAGCCTGGTCACCTGGTTTACTCAGCTTAGGCTGTCAATGTACTCAAATATTGCACTGTAACTTACAATAGCGTTCAAATACATGTTGATTGAAATTCACTAGATCTTTTTAAAATCTGAATCATCCCATCGCAAGAACAATGAGCTATCTCAAAGAATTGCACAGTTCCAATCTACATAGTATAAAATACAGTGAGTACTACTTAAATTCTTTATAGTATTTTTAAAAAATATTCATTCATTTTCACTGGAAATTTAGATTTACAGAAAGAAAGAGAGAGGAAGATCGTCCATCAGCTGGTTCCTCCCCAAGTGGCAACAACAGCTGGAGCTGATTTGAAACCAGGAGGCAAGAAATTCTTCCAGGTCTCCCATGCACATGCAAAGTTCCAAGGCTTTGGGATGTCCTCTACTGCTTTCCCAGTTCACAAGCAGGGGAGCTGGACAGAAAGTGGAGAAGCTAGGACACGGGCCAGCACCCATATGGGATCCTGGCACATGCACGGTGAGGACTTTAGCCACTAGGCTACCATGCCAGGCCCTTTTAAATCCTTTAAAACAATTTACCCATTTGCTTACATGTGAGAATTATAGAGCAAAAATCAGAGACAGACTGAGATCTTCCCTCTGCCAGTTTATTCCTCATATGGCCACAATAACCAGCAAGGTCCAGGCCAAAACCAGGAGCCTGTAATGCCATTCAGATCCTCCACAGGGCTGCAGGCATCCAAGGATTTGGGACATTTTCTGCTATCTTTCAGGCACAGTATCAGGGAACTAGATCCAAAATTGAACATCAGACTATAATTGATTCTTATATGGGATGCTGCCATTGCATGCAGCAGTGTAACCTATTATCTCACAACATCCACAACAAGGATTATTTAAATATATGAAATCCTGTAATTAAAAGCAAGGGCTGCTTTTCTCATTGAACCTCTTGTTCACCCTTGCACTTGAGTTACAACGGTGTTACCTGAAATTTTGTACATGCCACTGCTGGACTGCTAGCCTTGAACCTAGACAGAAAGAGTTACACTGCTTTAATTATGCGTCTATTTACTTGAAAAGAAGAATAACAGAAAAACAGCGGTGGCTGTATCAGACTGACTCCAGGTCCCCTGCATATGTGGGTGGGAGATACACAGGTGCTTACGTCACCGCTAGATGCTTCTCATGTATTAGTAGGAGGCTGGATTGAAAGGATGGAGAAGCCAGGACTTGGAATAAGTGCACTGAAGTGAGATGCATTCATTCCACCATACCTACACCTCCTTACACTGTTTCATTCATTTTAATACGCCTGTCAGATTACAGGCAAGTTACTCCCAATTGGATCAATATATCTCAGTTAACAAAGGTGAAACAAAGTACTTGATGAATGGTTAGCCTAGCAGGTAAGGAACTTGCAGCTTCCACTGCAATTCTGGGTTCCACTCCTATTTCTGACCTTGAATCCAGCTTCCTGTTAATGCACACCTTGGGACACAGTGGTGGTGATGGCTTAAGGCACTGGGGTTCTGGTACCCACAGGAAAACCTGCATTGAGTTCCCGGCTGCCAGATTTCATTCTGATCCATACTTTGCAGCTGCAGGCATGTGGAAAATAGACCAGTGATTGGGATTCTGATGCCTCTCACATTCTCTTAAACAAATAGCAGAGAAATTAATCAAAATGTACAATGTGATTTTTGGATGTCAGGTCGTTGAAGGAAAAGAATATTTGACATCAAATGATGGTACAAACATTCACTTTCTCCACTCAAATACCATTTAGCATACAAATGTTTATTCAAAATTATGAACAAAATTGTTAGAACTTACAATAACTAAAAGGAGTGACAGAAATTATATGCAGGATAGGTGAAAAAATTGGGACCATAACACACACAAACTTCTCAAGATGTGGTACAGTGCTATTTATAATTGGATTTAGGTTATTTGCAAATGTACATTACAGACTCTAGGAAAACTACAGCAACAAACGTTTAGGAGACACAAAGCCTTGGTACCTTAATAAAGGATAGAGAAGTCAATCCTATAAGATGCTCAGTTAGAATTGTGGAGGTGTGGGCTCTGGGAGGGTGGTTGAGAAACTGTACCATCATCTGATGTCAAATATCGACTGGCACTAATCAGGACAAGTTAATGCTACAGTGTCAGTGGCCAGCCAGTGGTGGCTACTACTTAGCAATGTGAGCACACAGATACCAACTACTACCACATGAAGAAAATAAACTCAAACCAAGTCCTGGAAAAACACAAAATAAATAAGTGCACATGAAGGAAATCTTAGACTCCAATTCTTCCACCCTACCAATACTTCATACATCATCAGAATTTATCCATAAGTTGTAACCTAAGAGTTTTATTATATATGTAAACACTTGCCATGAATTAGCATATGAGAAATAAAAAGTAAGAAAAATATTGTCACCAGTATTAAAAACCAAAGCAAAGGCCAGCACTGTGGTATAATATGTAAAGCTGCTAACTGCAACACCAGCATCTAATATGGAGTCACCTGTTTCTCTTCCAGCCCATCTCTGTTAACCTCCTGGGAAAAGCAATGGAAGATCATCCAAGTGCCTGGGCCTTGATTACACACAGGCAAGACCTGGAGGAAGCTGCAGGCTCCAGGACTCAGCTTGGTCCAGCACTGGTTATTTTAGCCATCTCGGAAGTGAGCCAGTGGATAGATTTCTGTCCCTTTTACTTTGTAACTCTCACATGAAAATAAACGAACTTATATTTTAAACACTTATTATTTATTTGAAAGGCAAAGAGAGAACAAGAGATTTCCCATCTGCTGGTTCACTCTCTATATGTTAGCAATTGCTGGGTCAGACCAAAGCAAAGAAATCAGAGCTTCCTCTGGGTGTGCCACAAGTGAGCTGAGATCCAAGCACCTGGGACACCTTAGGCTGTGCTCCCAGAGTTGGTTTTCTTTCTTTTTTTTTTTTAAGATTTTCATTTATTTTTATTGCAAAGTCAAATTTACAGAGAGGAGTAGAAACAGAGAGGAAGATCTTCTGTCCAATGATTCACTCCAAAAGTGACCGCAAAGACGGTGCTGTGCTGATCTGAAGCCAGGAGCCAGGTCCAGGCTTCTGAACCTCCTGCAGGTCTCCCACGTGGGAGCAGGGTAGTAAGGCTTTGGGACGTCCTCAACTGCTTTCCCAAGCAACAAGCAGCAAGCTGGATGGGAAGTGGGGTGGCCAGGATTAGAATCGGTGCCCATATGGAATCTTGGCACATTCAAAGTGAGGACTTTAGCTGCTAGGCTATTGCACAGGGCCCAGCATTCCCAGATTTTCAGTAAGAAGCAGAATTGTAAGTGAAGCAGCCAGATCTTGAACTGGCACCCATATAAAGGTAGTAGCTTGATTTGCTGTGCTGCCATATTACCAAAGGAATAAGTTTTAAGCAATCAAAAGCATCAAACATCAGACGGAACCAGGATACAGTCACCTCAGGGGACAGAGGTAAAAGAGACCAAGACCTGAATTGACATAGGTATTCTCTTGCTTGAAGATTCAGTTTATGTTCTTTACAATCTTACTGAAACTTGGCAGAAGATAAAGTTGTCAATAATTTTTTTTAATACTTTTTGTTTCTCTGAGACCGTTGCACAAACTCAGGTTCCATGCAAGGGAACAAAGATGTAACATCCAAATCAGGGCACAGCATTCCAGCCTAAGGGAGCAAACTGTGAATCAAAGCACCAGGACACAACAGAGAATGAGCTCTGGGAAGCAGCCTGCTTACACTTCACAGGGAGACCCACACTCAGCAGGTAACCCATGTTCCCAGGCCTTGGGGATCATTCTCACTAGGACACGGTAACCAGGGGGACTCACTGCACTGACAGAAGGAATCCTAAACAGCCAGAAATGTGACAGTGTAGACCTGGGGACTCCTCACTTCTCTCTGCGGTGTCTCCTCCAACATCTCAGCTCTCTTCTGCAGCCACATGTTCCCAACCAAAGGAAGGTCATGACCACTGCGATTTTCTTCTATCACTTGTAACACCAGACATGCTATGTTTCATTGATACCAACTTACCACCAAAAACTAATTACAAAACAATTCAATTCTTTCACCATCCAGAGTTAGTAGAGGCCTCAGAGTCGAGGCTTACACTCTATCCACAGGTGCAGATTAATGTTCGTGGATAGCAGGTGTTAGCTCACTCTTGTCCCATTGAAGAAGTTACCTAGGGACCCCACCCAGAGCTATCTCATTAGCACAAACTATCTAGGATCTGGTAGGGGCTTGCAACAAAGAACAAAGATCAGTGCTACTCTTTTGTCCAAGTAAATCCCCCAGAGTCTTAAGATGCTTGGCACAGATATTGAACACAAAAGACAGTAACTTTCTAAAACCCGTCAGAACCGGACCACTGCACATATTCTCTGAAACAACATGAAGCCAATCACAAATACACTCACAGACAGGCCACCACACTTTCACCTTCCCCAAGATATTTGGTACAAACTATCCTTTGACTAAATCAACTAGTGGATGTAAAATGAAACGGCTGCGTATCCCAGGCACATGGGCCTTTACAAAGGTTTTATTCCTTGGTGAGGCTGAGAGAGCCCAGAGTGCATCAACCACTTCTTCAATGCCCCTTTAGTGTGTTACCTTCTTCTTTTTTTATTTTTTTAAAGGTCTATTTTTATTATTTTTTATTGGAATGCGGATATACAGAGAGGAGAGAAAATGAGAAAGATCTTCCCTCCGATGATTCACTCCCCAAGTGAGTGCAACGGCTGATACCATGCCGATCCAAAGCCAGGAGACTCTTCCAAGTCTCCCATACGGGTGCAGGGTCCCAAGGCTTTGGGCCGTCCTTGACTGCTTTCCCGGGCCACAGGCAGGGAGCTGAAAGGGAAGTGGGGCCGCGGGGATAGAACCAGCGCCCATATGGGATCCTGGGCGTGCAAGGCGAGGACCTTAACCACTGCGCCACCTTGCCGGGCCCTAAAAATAAGTAAATCTTAAAAGAAAATACATCTCTAAAAGAAAAAAAAAAAAGAAAGAAAGAAGAAAGAAAATAAGGTTCAAAATCCTGATCATTCTCTCGTCCTCACTGCACAATTTGGAAGAATATGATGCCTGAAGCTCAAGGTCATTGCTGCAGAGTGAGGACCCCAAGGTCCTCCTCCTGGCCCCCGCCTGCCCTAGGGCCTCAGGAGATGCTCTCACACACTCACCCTTCCCAGCTTCTGACGAGTCGCGGGTCCTGCAGAGGCTCCTGCAGGGAGAGAGCTCACAGGGCAGCACTGGCTCAGCCACCTGCGCCTCTCCACCAGCACAACCAGCAACTCAGCTATGGCGGCGCCCCCACAACAACCTCCCGCCTGGTGCCACAGGGCTTCCTGGGCGCGCGATTGGACCGTTTGCACAGACCTTGACTATGCATGACATCAGAGGACGTGCTGCCAATTAGAACGGCAAAGGATGTGTGGGCAGATTTGGGTTTCTGGCGGGAAGGGCGGGAGGGGCGGGGCTTCGCCTCAGGTCTCCGCTGAGTTGGTCTCCTCTGTTGCAGCTTGAGCCTTCCAACAGCAGGGGCACTGTCACTGCTCACATCAGTCCCTCTCCCGGCCTCTTTCACTGTGGTTCAAGATGCAGGTGAAGTCTGGAATTCCAAAATTGTGTGCCTATCCTCAAAATGAGTTACAGTTTGCTGAATTTTCGATAGATCGAGGGACTTTCCTTGTTTGTGTTGGCTTTTTTACGTTAGATTATTTTTTTAAATGTGGAATTGAAGAATATTTGAAAATATTGTATAAATTAATCTTCAATCTCATTTCCCTTACAGATGTTCATTTTCTGGTCTGTATTTTGTATTTTAATATTGTTCCATATCTGTTTCTTGGTAGTACACCGAACTCTTGCTTGATTTTCTCATCTGATTGTTTGGCTTTCCATGCTGTTGGATTATCTGTATATAGAATAGGGTCATTAGTATAGATTGATAGTTCTGCTGCTTAAAACCTGACCACTATGCATGCAATTTCCTTTCTGTGTTTAATTTTGTGATTACACATCTAGAACAATGTTTAAGAGACAAAGTAAAAAGAAGAAGTTTTTTATGTTTACTCAAGGGAAAATCTTTGAGTGCTATATATTAGCAATGCTGGCCATTCTACATGCAATGTAGCCTTAGTTATACTAGCGAAATTGCTATTTTGTATTATTCTTTTGGCGGTTTCCTTTTATCACTAGAAGCTGAATTTTGTTTTTAAAACGTTTTAACATTTAATATTAATGCTTTTATTTCATATTTGCTTTCCACATGTTACTTACTTGATTAATGCTGGAATATTAACCACATCGCATCTTCTTTACAGATCATGATTGTTACTGATTTCATCTGTTTTCATAGATAGCCTACTAATATTTGCTTATGCTATTTGCAGATCTTATCATAAAGCTTTTGAACTTTCTGTGTTATTTCATGTCCCAACCCAACTGTGTCATCCATGTAATGTTCAATGCAGAAAAGAAATTCAAGCATATATATACTTTTTTTATTTTCTAGTTTGCGAGCATCTTGGAAATGGAGGAGTGCTTTTCTTCCTTGAATGTCTGGAATGATCTACACATCTGGGCCTGCAATTTTGCTTGTGATTTTTGTTCATTGTTTGAGTTGATTTTTCAAATTCTGCTTCAACTTAGTTTACATTTCCTATGTCACTAAATACGTGTATTTTGGCAAATTGGTTTCAAAAAATTTAGTGATTTTGATTTCTGCAACAGGCTGATACAGGGTCCCAAAACTTTGGGCCATTCTCTACTGTTTTCCTAGGCTGCAAGCAGGGAACTGGATGGGAAGCAGAGCCATGAGAATAGAAACTGGCACCCATACGTGATCCTGACAAGTGCGAGGTCAGGATTTAGCTACTGTGTCATTGTGCCAGGCCCCTAATTTTTGCTAATGTTGTTAATGAATTGCCACAATAGCTGATTTTCGGTATGCTGGAGGTTACAAACGGGCTCAAATAGATCCCCACCTATTGAGCCTGTTGATGTGCGTGTTCTTTACTCCTTCCCAGATTTCAGAAACCTGTACTAAGAAGCCTAGTCTGTCTGCACACATCTCCGGCTCCATCAGCCTGTGATTACATCTGGTATGTATACCACTGATCTTCTGTCCAAGACTACAGGTTACCTGCAGATTCAACACCTAGTGAGAACAGGACCTGTGTTCTATCCTTGCACTGTGCCATTTTAAGATTGTATCATTTAAAACCGATCATAAAAACTATTATTCTGCGTGCCTGCAACATAAGCCAGCAGGATCAATAGTCAATATTTAGATAGCCCACATTTTTGGAGAAATTTCTATTTACTCATTTATGTATTATTACCATCTTATAAAGTTGAAGTACCAGTCTTATTGCCAGTTTTTTTTATAAAGTCTTCTTTCTTTTTCTCCTTGTCTTTCTTTCTTTCTTTCTTTCTTTCTTTCTTTCTTTCTTTCTTTCTTTCTTTCTTTCTTTCTTTCTTTCCTTTTCTTCCTGTGAGACATACAGCATAGCATCTTCCATTTCTTGATTCACTCTCTAGATGGCCTCAAGGCTGGGGCAGAACCATCCCCAAATGAGGAGACAGAAGCATATCACAGGTATATGTGGGTACAGGGTCCCAAGGACCTAAGGCCATCCTTAAAAAGAGTTACATAATGACAGCAATGAAACCTAAGCTGTAAACACACAACAAACAGTGTTTAAAACACTTGTCTTGATAGAACATCTGCACAAAGGCAATACAACATTCAAATAAGCTTTAGAGGAATGCTGTGGCAAGCAACTTTAATAACAGGATTTATTTTCTTTTCATTTAATTAGGCTGCTTTAGAGAGAGGAGAGGCCACAATGAGCAGAACAGAGCTGAACTGAAGCCAGGAGTTTCCTTGGGTTCTCTCATGTGGGTGCAGGTTATCAAAAACTTTGGCCCATCCTCCACTGCTTTCACAGGCCATAACAAGTGTGGTCACATCAGAAGTGGAGCAGCTGGGACATGAACAAGTACCTATGTAGGATGCTAGCACTTAGCCTGTTGAACTATGGTGCCTGACCCATTGGCAAGCACATCTTAAGCAAAGCAAATCTTGTGTGAAATCTGTATGTTTTCTACTCACAGTGCAACAAAAGGAGGTAAGTTCCAAATAAGCTAGTTAGAAACTCCTTTTCCTGAGATAAAATCACTTCTTTTTAGGACCTGTGTATCTTGTAAGCTAATGGCGAATTAGGAACATGTAAAGAAAAATGTTGGTGAAAACAACATACCAGATGATATAGCATACTCTTCTACTTCCAGGATTCTGTTCATAGAAATAATATCAAGGGTCCTGGCACAGTGATCTAGCGGTAAAAGTCCTCGCCTTGAGCACACTGGGATCCCATATGGGCACCTATTCTAATCCCGGCAGCTCCACTTCCCATTCAGCTCCCTGCCTGTGTCCTGGGAAAGCAGTCGAGGATGGCCCAAAGCCTTGGAATCCTGGACCTGTGTGGGAGACCTGGAAGAATTTCCTGGCTTCTGGCTCTGGATTGGCACAGCAATGGCCATTGTGGTCACTTGAGGAGTGGATCATCGAACAGAAGATCTTTCTCTCTGTCTCTCCTCCTCTCTGTACATCTGACTTTGTAATAAAAATTAATAAATTTAAAAAAAATAAATAACCTCAGGAACAGTGCACTGAGTTTGAATATCTGGTATAGGGATGATTGTTCAAATGCATGGCATGCATATAATTTTTATGTTTTAAAAGAATGTAAACATATGTTGTAAATGTGTGTCAAACAGGATATGAATGTCAGGGCTTGATGTAAATTTGTCTTTATCACTTGTTACTCCAGAACTCATTCTCTTTATGTTTGCTTTGATGTACCTCATGTAAATTGAGTCCTGGGAACAGGCAACAAACACTGTTCTCGCAGAAGAATTGGGATGTAACAGTCACTCTCAGATGGAAAGTTAATTTCATTGCTTCAACTAACATAAGTAACAACACGCATTTTAACTGTTGCATGAGAATGATGAAAGTAGCATGGATACTGATATGCTTCATGAACGAACCAATCTTGACCAATACGTGCCAAGTACCCAGAAAAGCAAGTGTTTTAAGACCCTACCAAATGTACTACAAACTACTTTTTATTGTTTTCAAGAATTATTAATTTTTTAATTGGGAAGTCAGACAAACAGAGAGGAAGAGACACAGAGAGGAAGATCTTCTGTTTGATGATTCACTCCTCAAGTGAGTGCAATGGCCGAAGCTGAGCCAATGTGAAGCCAGAAGCTAGGAATCTCCTCCAGGTCTTCCAAGCAGGTGCAGGGTCCCAAGACTTTGGGCCATCCTCCAGTGCTTTCTCGGAACACAAGCAGGAAGCTGGATGGGAATTTGGCTCGGGATCAGAACCAGTGCCCATATGGGATCCCGGCACATTCAAGTTGAGGACTTTAGCCACTATTCCATCACAGCAGGCCCAGAAGCTACTTTTCTTAACATTCATTTTCTTTTCAATAAAACTTTCAACAAAATTAAGGGTCTGTCACTTCTCACATTTGTATGATGACTTCATATTGCAAAAATGGAAATAAAGCTCTGGGTGAACATTGCATACCAGAAGGTACAACATTCCTATTCTAGTTTCAGAAGAATTCTACTCTTGGAAATAACTTTAGAAACAACACAGTTGTTGAACAGATTCCATCTACCAGCTTGTAACACTGGGAAAAGGACTACTGTTGAGATGCATGATATTCTTATGTATGTGAGAACAGGAATGAAACCTGTGCTGTAAGTGCATACTGAATTGGGTCTTAATTACATGTCTTGGTAGAACTTTGTCTTCAACACTGGAAAACACGTTAGAATCTGTGGAAAGCCATGCAATTGTCCCAGAGGGCACAAGAGTCTAAGAAGTATGGTTAGCAAGCCTATGAGGTATTTCTGGCTGCATGGCAAGGCCCAGCAAAACATTTCTCTAATCACCTCATTGCTGTCTCATCCCAATGACATTGACACTTGATAACCCCTCTGATATTTTATGGAATTCTCTTGAGGTTCATGTCATTTTTCTGCAAATGTGAAATAATTTCTGTAATTGATACAATATCTGAAACTGACTTTATCAAGCATGCTGTGGTAAAAAGTCCTTTAGCAACTTAAGACAATGACACACAGGGGCCGAAGACTTTGGGCCAGCCTCAACTGCTTTCCCAGGACACAAGCAGGGAGCTAGATGGGGAGTGGAGCTGCCGGGATTAGAATAGGTGCCCATATGGGATCCCAGTGCATTCATGGGAAGGATCTTAATTGTTACACTATCTTTCTGGGTCCTTAATATTAATACTAATCATTATACTAATTATAACATTAATTTAAATCCAACTGCAGCCAAAACCTTAATCATAAACCTAACACTAGATTTTGACGAGACCTTAATCCTAGAAATACTTTAACACCAGCATTAGCTCTCTCCTGAACATTAACTCTAGCTCTAAGCATGATAATTCTCACATTAACTATAACCTACCCATAATACTAAAATTAGCACAAAACATCTTAATCCTAAATGTAGCCACAGCTTTAATTCTAACATTAACTATAACACTAACTCTATTCTAATGCCACACAGTTCTTATCCTATCCTAACAATAACCCTCAATCTAGCACTAACCTAAAGCTAAATCTGAACCGGAAATATAACCCAAGCTCTACATTCAAACACTAATCTATTCCTAACACAAATCCTAATGTCAATTCTACTTCATACACTAAACACTAACCTTAGGATTGTACTTAATCTTATTCGTAAGTCAAACTCTAACCAAAGCACTAACCACAAATCAACTCTCAATCCTAAAAGTAACCTTACTACTAAACCTAACCTTAACATTAGCCTTAGCCCTGTCACTAACTACATCCTAGGTTTTATCCCATTGCTAATCCAAACCATAAGCCTAAATTTAACCCTAGTACTAAACTTAGCCCTAACCCTAAATCTAGGCTTTGGCCTAACCGCAACCCTGATAACTCTGATCCTAATCCTGTATTCATCTGCAGAATTAAACCTAACTATCACCCTGACTTGGCTCTTCTACATGATATATGTTTTTCAAAACATCACCTCTAATGGAGAACTAAGATCAGTTTGGCTCCTTGGAGATATAAAAATATTCTCATCGAGGGAAAAGTAAAATGCTTTCATAGCACCAGTGTGGAAAAAGCCTAGGCTTCACTACATTTTCAGCAGATTTGCACACTCATACAGAAGGAACACCCAGTCCCATACACTCACAATCTGCTAGGTCCCACGAAGGCTGAACATCCTCCCTGCCAGGGCCTCTAGGGAGAATGACCACAGAAACCGAGCTTGAGCCTCTCACCATCTTTCTCCTCAGGTAGAGGGGCCTGTCACCATGGCTTTTCTAGAATGCTGAGGCTGCAGGATTCTGGGCTGTTATGACCAGGCAGCTGCTGATTGGACAGCCTGTATGGCCACAGAGCCCTGTGAGTTCAGAGATGTAGCCAATCAGAATGCTCCTTGTCACCAGAACAGCCACATTGGGTTATGTGAGTGAAGCAAGTGTGAGGGCTGAGGCTGCAGCTCAAGTTCAGAGCCTTGACTTCTCACTGGGTCATGGTGCACCAATGTTGCTCTGCTGTCACATTCTTGTTGGTTCAACTCATCCATGGAAGTGCCTGTGATCTCACTGTGATCTGTAGCTTGGCAGAACCTGTGGCAGCTGTGTTACAATCCTATGAACATCAAACGTCCACAACTGTCCCACTACACCCTTCTTTTCGGACTTTTCTTCATATTCTCCACCCATTTGGTACATTATGCCATGGGTGTTATTTACATGCTTGTTGCAAAGAATGCTCTATCAAGGTGGAGTCTCAGGCCTTGTGTTTTCTGTTTGTTGATTGTCTCCATGTGCACATTTGCACTGTAACATGGAGTGTTCATGAGATGATGCAACCAAGTCTGGGTCCGATCCCAGGTGAAACATTCTCAATCATGCTGTATCACTTGGGTTATATATCATAGGCTTATATTGTTGCATTGAAACTGAGTCTCTCCCCAAGAAGTGCACCACAGACAACTCTGCTAAGCAGCAATGTTTATTGAGGACACAGGTAAAACAACTGGCTGGTGTCAGCTCTCCTTTCCTTCACAGAATGATCCAGATGTGCGATTTAGCTTAGTTTTTAGAAAAAGGAGTGAGTTATACAGCCATGGGTACCAGGTGAGTTGGGCAGCTACAGGAGGGTGCCATGGAGGCAATGGTGGACAATGGCTAGGCTATAGCAACTACAGGAGGCTTCCATGGCGATAATACACAGGAGGCAGTCATAAGAACAATGAGTGAATGAATCATGCAAAATTGATTCCTGGAAAAAGAGGAATCAGGGCATGTTAGCCTAATGATCTGGCCCCAAAAGCAGGAAACTGGCAAAGCATTTTGTACAGAAGCATAACAACCATGTTAGCAAAATTGTGCAGGCCTGAGCAAAAGTGACTCCATTTTGTGACCGGATTTCACATTGCCCTCCTTTTCTAATAACTAGAGTCAAACCTTTGTCTCATTGCCTTTCACAGATATGGAGTTAAATAAGACCTGAGGATCATTCATCTAGCAGCATTAATTCACTGTTGTATATATTTAACCAAGCACTTAATAATAATACAGCCTATTAGCAATCCTAAGAGCAAAAGCATAAGGTTGTGATTAACGTGAGCCAAAATGAGTAGGAGAGTAAACTTTAAATCCAATTTTGTTGGTTTTCTCTTAGCTTTTCTCTTTCCTTGAGGGAGTTTCTGACTAGAGATAGACTATTTTTAGCTATTCTAGAGAGATTTGCATAGAAAGAGCAGGTTTTTTTTCTCATGGTCACTCAAAGTTCTCCTTGTTTTAAGTACAATACATCTAGTCCCTGTCTCTGTTGGAGGACCAACGCAGCCAAGGAGTTTAGGGAGGATTCTAAGCTAGCCCATATTAACTTGTTTACTTATTGTTCAGAAATGTTGGCTCTGTTTTTCCATTTTTATAGGGTTCAGCTCCCAGGGCCTGGTTTCTTCTTTCATGGGACTCTCTTTTGTTACTAACACAACAGGACCATTGAAATTACTTTTAGTCTTAATGATATAGCATACTTTCAGATCTTGGTAATGCTTTGCTTTTTAATTCAAATAGCCAATACCTTTACTAGAAGAAAAATAGTTTTCCTTTTTTTTTTTTATTTTACATTTTGACATGTCCAATTAAGAACATTTATTGTGACAGAAGGGAACTTTTTCAAAGATTTTGAAAGTGAAAATTAAAAACAGACAGGAAGGAAGAAAGAGAGAGAGAGAGAGAGAGAGAGAGAGAGAGAGAGAGAGAGAGATCTTCTATCTGCTGGTTTACTTCCTAAATGGCTAGGGCTGTGTGAAACTAAAGGCAAGAGTCTGAAACTCCATCTCGGTCTCTCATGTGGATGGCATGGGCCCAAGTACTGAAGCAATCTTCCACTGCTTTCTTTAGTACATTAGCAGAAAACTAGGCTGGAAGAAAAGCATGCAATGCTCAAACCACCACTCAAATGGGATTCTAATGTTGCAAGCATTGGATTAATCCACTGCACCACAATGTTGGCCCAGAAAAATCTTAAGATTAAGGTTGCTGTCCCTTCACTGTGAGTACACTGAAGGGGAACGTTTGGAGGGCTGAGCTGGCCCAGGCCCCACGCTCCACCATCATGGTGCAGTGGATGGGATTGGGGAAGGGGCGAACGTAGGACCTGGAGTTTTAAACTTCCAGCAGCCTGCTGGCTGCTGGTGGCTGGTAGGCCGGGATTGTCTCCATGCTCAGAATCCCAATTCCAGCCACCATGTCCATGCGGTGACCAATCCCTGGGTGGCCAGTGTGCCAAATGGCGCACTAGCCCAACCTGCTGGCCAACTCTGGGGTTTGGAGGGCTTTGAATTGCTGCTTAGGTATCTCCATGTTAAGCCCACTGTACTTCTGATATCAATCCTAAAGACTCCTAAGGACAGATTAACTTTTCCTTTGAAGATTAGCAAGGGTAATGAGACCTAGTAGGTTGGAGAGAGAAATCAGATGATCTTTAAGGATAACACTGACATACCAAACTCCTTTCTTTATTTATTTATTCATTTATTTTAAACAGGAAATGTTTTGTTTATTTATTTTTTATACTTTATTATTATTACTATTATTATTTTATGATACAGTTCCTGAGGCTCCTGGTATTTCCCTTATCCTACCCCAATTACCCCCCAATTAGTTCCTCTATATCATTACTAAAGTATAATTCTTTAGGCACACTCATATGTCCATCATTGTGGACGTGCACAATGGCAGAGTCCAGCATCCTACTGTCAAGATATAGTAAACAGTTTCATTGTAAGTCCATCATTGTCGGGAAGTAAAAATACATACTACATTGTATCCTCACACGTGGATGTTAGTCTCGATTTCACAGCTATTGCACATTCCCTCAAATGAAAAGTAACAAACAAAATCAACAATAGAAAGGTAACTTTCAGAACTGAGAGTCAGCAGATCAAGAATTCTAATATTGGTATGTCACACCCCATTTTGTACACTGTGGCAAAGGCTTTAGGACTTCAGAGGACAACAGTGAACTGTGCATGTGCTGAGCTCACAAGAACTCAATGAGTTCGTGAGTTGCACTGGTCCCGCAGGAAAATAATACTGACTGTGGCATTGTACAGATCAAAAGAGGACCATGTGTCACCCAGACCTAACGTCCAACAGGTTCCAACAAGATCAGCACCACCAACAACCTAATTATATAAGACATCTGGTATCTCCCTAATCCTGGGAACTGCTCCAACTTCAAGTGGGAGAAAGGTTGCAGAGACAATGGTGCAGCCTCAGCATGGTATCACAGGAGGTAAGAGTGGTGAGCAAGGAGCAGGGGCTACAGAGACCACGGCAGAAATCTACCATAAATACCCAGATTTGGAACTTGCTGGAGGTTGTTGCACAAGTGGCTGCAAGCAACAATTGTGTACTAACTACGATAAGTAAGATCGCATTGTAAACCTGTGCATGACACAGCTTAGAAACCTGCCTCAAGGACAAGACTCTGCTAACCAGAAGTACAATGATCAAGAGCAAAAGAAGACACAAAGGCACAATGAATTTTACTGAAAACTCCCCTGCAAAGGAGCACAACCCTATGCCAATCTCAGAGTTCACTGAGGAAGACATTGAGAAAATGAAGAACACAGAATCCATAAGACTCATTTTAAAGCTACTGATCAAAAATGAGAAGCACATGCAAGCCTTCAGAGGATTTAAGGAAGCAATAAAGCAAATCAAGGCTGATATATCAGAAATTAAGAACACAGTAGAGCAAATGAAAAGTACAGTGGAGAGTCTCCAAAATAGAATGAAGCAAGAAGAAGAAAGAATCTCAGAATTGGAAGATATTTCCTGTCACCAGGGGGAAGCTAACAAAATGCTGGAAGCAGAGCTGGATCAGGCCAAAAAAAAAAGTATGCAAGAATTGAAAGACATTAATTAAGAGGCCAAATAGAATAGTTATGCGAGTCCCAGAAGGTGCAGAAAGAGAAGCTGAGTTTGCAAATGTATTCAATGAAATAACAAAGGAAAATTTCCCTAATCTGGAGAAAGAATTGAGAAACAAGATCCAGGAGGGGCACAGAACTCCCAACAGGCTTGATCAAAAGCAATCTTCACCAAGACACATGATCATCAAGCTCTCTTCAATTGAACATAAGGAAAAGATCCTTAAATATACACATGAAAAAAAAATCAATTGACATATAAAGGAAGGCCAATTAAATTCAGGAGATCTCTCACAGGAAACTCTATAGGCAAGAAGAGAATGAAGTGACATATTCCAGATTCTAAAAGAAAAAAAATTGTCGGCCTAGAATAACATATCCAGCAAAACTTTCCTTTGTCTTTGAAAATGAAATAAAATTCTTCCACAGTAAAGAAAAGTTACAAGAATTTGCCTCTTTTAAATCTGCCCTACAAAGGATACTTCAACATGTTCTCTTGACAAAGAAGAGGAATAGCACCTACCAAATCCAAAGGCAAATGGGAAGAACATCCCAGTAAAATGACAACAGAAGACAACCCATTCCTAAAATGACAGGACCAAAGTACCACCCATACATATTAAACTCTGAATGTAAATGGCTTAAGCTCAATCATCAGCAAGGATTAGTAGACTGGATTAAAAAAACCCATCTGTTTATTATCTGTTGGAGACATATATCAACAAAATCAGCAGAAACTGTACCATATGGGTTTTGTTGTTTCTGTGGGTTTCATCTCTTCAAAACACTTTCTTCTGATTAAATCATTCAATGACTCATTGATTATGCAGTGGCAGCATTTTCTTCAAGAAGGTTCTTGATTTTCATTTCTTCAGTTACACATTAGTCATTTAGTAGCATGTTGTTTAACTTCTTGGTGTTGTTAATTTCTTTTTTCTCCTGGATGTTGATTTTGTTTTGTGGCTCTTCATTTGAGGGGATGTATTTTAGCTGGTAGTTGAGACAAGTGCAAGTATCAAAGCTGAGCCTCCTCAGTGGCTCAGACGGAGCAGTGAATAGCATATCCAAGTGCAAATGAAGGATATGGCAGTCCATAAAATCATGAAGAGGACACACAATACAACAACAGAGGATGGAGGACTGAACAAATAAATCAACTACCCCAGCTATGCTTTGGCAGTAAAAATCAGGGCAAATAGAGACTCTAAAGTGAACTATGTCAGTCAGTGGATTCTAGAGAGATTTCATAATGCTTGGAATGGCAAGACTGGCAACAATTCAGAGCTGTTGGACTATCAAAACCACTTTGTGGGACACTTGTAGGCTTGTACAAAGGGAGGCTTCTCGCTTTATCTGCCCCTTACCCCAGATACAGAAAAAAAAAATAATAATAATGTGTAAACAATCGCATTACCCACTTTCCTGTAGCCCTTGACCCTTTCTGCCCTAATGAACTATGTAAAGTTAATCAAATAAAATAATTTAAAAGTAAGACAATGGTACCTCTACTTCTCTTAATGGTTGATGTTTTGAGATCAGCAGTTCAGTTTGGGGTATTTCCAAAGACACTTCAACTGAGGTGATCCCAGACCTCATTCTTGTGTCTGCATGCAAGTACAGGGTCTGGGACAGAAGCCAAACCAGCTTATGCATATGCTGGTGGTATTCAATTGCTGGGTCAGCTCTGTTTCCAGTCCTGTCTTCCACATGAACCAATGGTTGTTGCAGTCCAACTCGATCCTGCCCACACACTTAACCCTCACACACACCACACACAGCAGTGGGAGCTGAAGCCTGGTCAGAGTGACCCAAAATAAGCCCTACATACCCACCCCCTTTCCTGGTTCCAGTGCTTGTCCCTATGAACCACAGATTTGTTCAGTCTGTCCCACATCACATTCAGTTCTCCTACATGTCAATGGGCATTGAAGCCTAGTTCAACCCAACCAGTCCCACTATCCAGCCCCACAATCCAGCCCGCACACATGCTGGTTGGTGCCATTCTGTCTAGCCACTTCTGCCCCTGTCCTGGATTTCATGCTTTCCCATCTTACACACACACACATTTTGCTGATTTCCGAGTTATACCTTGTTTTAGTTGCTGTTTCAATCTTTTTGTTTCAATCTAATCATGTGCAAATCCTCCAAGTCCCATTGCTTTCAGGATGTTTTCCAGATACTCCCAGGCCTTATGTTTTTCAATTTACATTCCACTTTACTTTTTAAATTAGATTGAAACAAAAAGATTGAAACAGCAACTAAAACAAGGTATAACTTGGAAATCAGCAAAATGTGTGTGTGTGTGTAAGATTTTAGATGACAGGTAGATACTTAACTCAAGAAAATGGTTTGCAATTATTTGGATGATTGCTTATGTATATGGAAAGACACTTTCTTCAGTTTTTGTGTTAGTTATAGTATAACTGCCATGTAACTGCAGCATAACTCAATCAGTTGGATCCTTGTGAGAGACTCAGATGGAGTTCCAGACTGTTTGCTTCAACATGGGCCAGCTCTAACTGTAGCAAATATTTAGGGGATGAGCCAGCAGCTAGATGATCTCAATCTGCAGCTCCTGCCCCAATCAGAAATAAAAATTTTGAATGACTCAAAGAAACTACACCTGGAAATATTTTTGAAGCATCTGGAAATATGAGATTCAATGTTCATTCTCCCTTTCAAATAAACAAGTCTGTTTTCAGTAGTCAGATCTTCTAATGCTGGCTCACTCTCCAAATGTCACAACAAGAAGGACTATATCCCCTTCCACAGCTAGGAAGCAGGAATGGCCAACAAATCATTATGGAAACAAATAAAATATAGTAGGATTTGAGAACTAAGTGAAATCAAGTTATCATTAGGATGTTACACATCATAGACTATTAAAAAGAAAATGCTCATTTTCATGTCACAATTTCACATGAAGGCGTCAACAACTCCCTCTGAAAACCCAGTAATGTTTTAAGTCTGAAATAGCAGGCATGGCACGATATTTCAATGGCTGAATTCTGACCTTGCAAGGCCCAGGCTAGCACATAAGCACAAGTTCACGTAGTAGCTCCCTGTTTACTGTGGGAAAGCAGTAGAGACTGACCAAAACCTTGCGGCCCTGCACAGGCATGTGAGATTTGGAAGAATCTCTGGGTTTCTGGCTTTGAATTGGCTTAGCTCTGGCCATTGCAACCACTTTGTGGGTAAACCAGCAGATGGAGGATCTTTTTTCTGTCTCTTCTGCTCTCCATAATATCTGATCTATGTTTTGTATAAAAATAATAAGATCGTTAATATGTGTCTGTTTGTGTGTATAATAGCAAAACTGCATCCTATTAGAATATGTTTAGATTACAACTAGCTTATTAAGCCTCTTAAACTGTGTCTTGACTAGATAACCAAATAGTTCTGAAAATAAAACTACCAAAGCCAATATGGAAGGGGAACATAGAACTTCTATATCTTGGAGTATTTGCCTTTAACCACTAAAAAAAAAATTGATTTATTTTTAGTAGATTTCAAAGACTGAGAGGATTGTTCCATCCACTGGTTCACATTCCAAATGCCTGCGACTGCCAGGTCAAAACTGGGAGCCTACAACTCCATCTGGTCCATTATGAGGATGGTAGGGCTCCATGTACGTGAACCATCATCTGCTTCTTCCCAGGATGCACATTAGTGAGATGAACCAGCTCAGCTGGGAGCAATCAGTCCAATGGGAACAGGACCCCGCGAACGGTGGGCAAGGATTCAGTGAGTGACAAACAGACACAACAAATCAAGGTTGTTGTGTCTGAGAACATTTTGCAAAAGCAAGGCATCAACTTATACACAATAGATTATTGCAAAGGGACGTTTTTGTTTGTTTGTTTATTCTTGCGGTTACATTTCTACAAACAATTATTCCAGGGAGGTAAGCGGGTCTGTTGAGAAAAGATTGTTCTCTAATAGCCTGATGACAGGCTGCAGTTGCTATTTCTTGTGGACATGGTTTGGCACCAGTTGTAGTTTTCATCATTAAGTAGTTAGCTCTCATTGTGCCTTGTGCCTTACCTTGGTTTTAATATTAGCCTGTCTATTTTTCTTCATTTTTCTTCCTGTATGGTGTTTCAAGCCATAGATCTTCATTATAATCTTCTCTTTAGGAATTCTCAAAAATAGTCACAGGTAGGTTTATTAAAGCTAGTGACCTGATAGATTTTATCCCATGCTTGCTTGCAATCCTTGTCCAGTCTCCTGTCAGAAGGTTTCATACAATGATAAAGGAATATTGAGCCTTTGCCACACATAAATAGTATTATTCCAGCCATAAAGACAAGAGCAAAGAGAATACAGTCAAGAATGCCAAGACCGCTAAGATGCAGCTGAATCCAGGAATCATCCTTCCTTGAAGCTTTCACCTCAGCCTGGTGATTTCTCATGCAGGCTCCACTGGAGATGGTGTGACACACTAGCAGGAAGCTGGATGGGAAATGGAGGAGCCTTCAGCATGAGGAGGCACTTCAGTATGAAATGTGAGCATTCCAAATGGATTTAATTGTTGGACTACACACCCACTCCAGCTATGTAAGTTTCAGTGGGGAAGAACAGTACTTTTCTAAAGCATATCAGACACAGGTTTGCTTAGAGAAAGTATAGAAATAGCTAACATCTACTAGACGCTTTCTTGTCAGCAGTATTTCAGATACAGAGAGGATTTGGAGGACTCAACTAACACCCCAAGATCATACAGCTGGCAAATGGCCCAGCTAATCAATTCCAGGTCTGCCTTGTCTTAAAGTCCTTACTTCCTCCTATATATGCAAGTTGATTCTGAAATTTTCTATAAGCTTTTTAATAAAAAGTTCTAAGCATTAAAAATTTTTAGAAACAGATAAGTGTGGGGCAAGTATTGTGATGTCATAAGCAAAGCCGCTGTTCTACCAGTAAATCAAAAATGCAATAAGAACTCTCATCCAATCCTTTGCTGAGAGCTGTCAGGCAGCCTGCTGAGTGCTTTGGGTAAGCCAAAGCTTTCACATGTGCCTGCACAGGCACTCCAGCACTTCTACTGTCCATGGGGGTAGACACTGATGTCAATTCTATTCCAGTGAGTGCTGGGTCCATGAGTCCTGGGGGGGGGGGGGGGACAGGGGTCCACTGGTGACCAGGTCCTTGGGTCCACCTACTAGAACTGTTACCCCTCAATGGAAAAGATGATGGAGTGGACAGCAGGGCTTGAGTCACATTGGGTTTACAAATGACATCTGATCCATAGCAGAGGTAGGAGAACAGAACAGATTGGACAACTACCCCTACTTTTTCTTTTTAATATGTGTTCTTTTGTTTTGAATGTCAGATATATAGAGAGGAGAACAGACATGAAGATCTTTGAATGGCTACAACAGCTGGTGTGGAGCTGATCTAAAGCCAAGAGCTTCTGTAACATCTGCCATGCATGTGCATTGTTCAAAGGCTTTGGACCATCCTCTGGTGCTCTCTCAGGCCACAAGCAGGGAGCTTAATTGGAGGTGGCACAGCCAAGACATGAACTGTTGCTGATATGGTGTCCTGCGGCCTGTAAGGTGAGAACTTTAGCCACTACACTACTGTGCCAGACCTGGTTCTGCGGTTTTGCCGGGCAGGATTTGCCCTCTGTTCAAGAATGTAACATTTGATGCTAAGACAAAGCCAAATCAGCTTGCACTTACTCTGGCTCATTCCTGCACCAGTGGATACAGATAGTCCAGCCTGGTTCTCCCCTACTCAGCTCACTTGTAGGCTGTTCTCATACCTGGCTCGTGCAAATTTGAATGGCCTATTCCACCCTGATCCACCCTCTAGCCTGGCCCCAGCACACGCCAGTAGGAACATGGACAAGTAGGCCCCCAGTGCTAGCTTTAACTGCACTAGTGAGTGGTAGCTGATGGTGAACCATGCTGATTAGCCTAATTCAGGTCTCTTATATGGGCTGGTGAACTAGTCTTATCCTTAGAGGTCTTCCCCCTTCCAAACTACTTGATCCCAGCTCTGTTGCTTACCAGCAAGTACAATAGCCTAGTTGATGGAAGTAGTCAGATGCCATTTCTCATCTGCAACATATTTCCTCTGTGAATTTTCCTCCCACCTCTCTCCTTACCCCCTCCTGTGATCATACCATGGACCATATGCATGGAAATTTCCCAAGAGTTGTTCTACCTACCTCAACTGGAGGAACTAGGTCTCTGGATGCCCCTCGGGCACCATCAAACAGGTCCCCTGCAAGGCTGTACTTTCAGGTGTCTACAAGTGCAACACCAGGGTCCAGTCCACACCTTGTGTCAGGCACTCAAATGGTCTTTGCATGCTCTGAGTGCTGAAACAGCCAGATGAATGGCAGTTGCTTGTGAGCAGCCCTTCCAAATAGTCTTGTACAGGGGAGTGAAATGCAAAAAATGACAAAATCTATGGGGGGGAGCCTAGCACGGTAGCCTAGCGACTGAAGTCCTTGTTTTGAATTCACTGCAAGCCTGTATGGGCATGTTTCAAATTTCCTGCAACACAGCTTCCCATCCAGTTCCCTACTTGTGGCTTGGGAAAGCAGTTGAGGACAGCCCAAGGCCTTGGGGGCCTATATAGGCATGGGAAACCTGAAATAGGTTCGTGGCTCCTGGCTTTAGCTCAGCTCAGCTCAAGCCATTGCGGCGACTATGGGAATGAATCACTGGATGGAAGCTCTTCCACTGCCTCTCCTCCACTATGTATGTCTGACTTTCCAATAAAAAATTAAAATTAAGAAAAACTTCAGAAGGAATACATTTTTTAAAAATCTTTACTCAATTCAATGAAAAATACGTCAGGTTGGCTTCACTACTTGTCCTTAATACTGGAGCTCCTATTCACAGCCCTTTTCACCTATGAAAATAAAATGTCCTTCCCAGGGAGAAGACTGCTGAAGAGACAGAGTTTCAAGGGGCTGTCAAGTTCAACCTTCTTACTATTAATGAGGGCAAACACAAGTCCAGAGAGATGATATAACTGCCCACCAAGGCTTAATCACACAAGTTGCAATGAATTTTGCCACATCACACACTGCTTAAGAAACTGGATGGGGTGTAGTCGGAAAAAGAAAAATACATATTGTTGTTCATGCTAATGAGACTCCCTATATCCTGAAACTAACCTGTCCCACGTGAGAAACTTAAGCCTGGTGACTACATCATGTTGTCCAATTCACTCTGAGGGAGAAAATCACCTGTGCTTGTGTGTTAAGCTGGGATTAGCTTATTTTGGAAAAGGGACAGGGTCAGTCAGTTCATAACATCCACTAGTAGATCTGAGAACCAATACTAGTGCAGGATTAGACCTGGATCAGGCTACAACATCAAGCAAATCACATCAGGGCTGAGACAAGGGGCATGTTGAGCAAGAGAATTCCCAATTTGGTCAAGATTCATCCTTCAAAGCTGGATCTTTAGCATTACAATTGCCACATACATCAACTGATATCTGTGATATTTGGGATTCTAAAAAAGCTGTATTAGATAAGTCTGTAAATGATAAAGACAGTATTTCAAACAACTGTTAGGCACTGAACATTTATTATCAGTATTAAATCTGAAAGTAGAGCTCATTCACATATCCCCCCTCACAGCAAAAGGAGATGACATACAAATTACATCTGAATTATTTCGACATAACATAGCCTGTGTTCTGAAATTCTGCGACACTCTTTAAGTGTACTATTTAACACTTACTGAGATGTACATAGTTTTTTAAACATCTATTGCACATTTAGAGTTTTTATTTACACTCTTGCTAATGCTTGTATCATTCACTTTGTAAGCTCTGACAGACCATAATAGCAGGTTTATGGTAAGTAATTTCTCTTTCCATGCATTTTTAAATTCTGAACTCCCTGGCTTTGCAGAAGACTGACTTCAGAAAAATGACTTTTCAGTCAATGTATTCATTTCTATAAATATGCTAATTATTAAAATGCTTATGCATTTTACTGTATTCAAAAAGTGTTTGTGTATGAATTTTTCCACACTTGCTCAGAAATTAATATTATAAACATTTTCCCCACACTGATTATTCAATATATTTCATCTTTGTGACTGTGTTGATGCAAAGTGCAAGCTGACTGGAGATAAAGGCTTTCCCACACTAAGTGTATTCACAAAGTTTTTTCCCCGATGTGGGCTCTCTGAAACTTTGGTATGATTAAGTATGCTCTGGCTAATAGCTTTTCCACACTCACTACTTTCATAATGTTTTTGCTCTTTTTGAATTGCCCAAGTCTAATCAAAGGCTTCTACTCACCATCTATATTCATAATGTTTCCTGCATGAATTCTGATGTGCAAAAGCATTTTATACACTGACTACATCCATATGGTTCTTATCTTGCAAGGATTCTCTGATGTCTAATGAAGTGTGACTTATTGTAATAGCCTTTCTCACAATCGCTACATTCATAACAATTTTCCCTGTGTGGATTTTCTGATGTGTTGAGACCCACTGGTTGCTACTGCCTTTGCACAATGGATATATTCATAAGGTTTTCCCATGTGGATTCTCTCAGGTTTAATGAGATCTGATGGATTAGTAAAGGATTTTCCACACTAAGTATTTTGATAAGTTATTCTGCTGTGTGGATTCTCGGAGATCTAAGGAGATCTCACGAGTTGGTAAAGGCTTTTTCACAGTCACTACATTCACAAGGCTTTTACTCTGTGTGGATTCTCTGATGTTGGATTAAATGTGACTTTTGAGAGAAAGCTTTTCCACATTGGTTACATTCATGAGGTTTTTGTCCTGTGTGGATTCTCTGATGTCTAATAAGATTTGACTTCTTGGTAAAGGTTTTTCTACATTCAAAACATTCATTAGGCTTTTCCTCTCTGTGGATTCTCTGATGTCTGATGAGATTTAACTTCTTGGTAAAGGCTTTTCCACACTGGTTACATTCATAAGATTTTTGCACTGTGTGGATTCTCTGATGTCTATTGAGATTTGATGAGTTGGTAAAGCCTTTTCTGCACTCATTACATTCATAAGGCTTTTCACCTCTGTGGATTCTCTGATGTGTAGTTAGAGAAGACTTCTGAGAAAAACCTTTTCCACATTCACCACATTCATAAGGCTTTTCCCCTGTGTGGATTCTCTGATGTACAATTAGGGATGACTTCCTAGACACAGTTTTTCCACACTCCCTGCATGTATAAGGTTTCTGTCCTGTGTGGATTCTCTGATGTGCAATGAGATTTGACTTGTTGGTAAAGGCTTTTCCACATTCACAACATTTGTAAGGTTGTTCACCTCTGTGGATTCTCTGATGTTTGATTAGCTGTGACTTCTGGGAAAAAGCTTTCCCACACTCACTACATTCATAAGGTTTTTCCCTTGTGTGGATTCTCTGATGTCTAATGAGGCCTGATAGGTTGGGGAAGGCTTTTCCACATTCACAACATTTGTGGATTCTCTGATGTTTGATTAGATGTGACTTCTGGGAAAAAGCTTTTTCACACTCACTAAATTCATAATGTTTACTCCCTGTGTAAATTCTCTGATGTTGAGTGAGAGATAATTCCTGGTAACAGGCTTTCCCCAGCTCATTACATTCACATGGCATATCTACAGTATGAAAGTTCTGATCTCTTGTGAATTCTGACTTCTGGCAAATGTTTTCTTTACACTCATCATGCACATATAAATTTTCTCCTGTGTCAGTTCTCTGGTTGGTGGTAATGCAAGATTTATAGCTAAAAGATTTTGTACTGTAGTCACGTATATAGAGAATTTTTACTGTTTGGGTTATTTGATCTACTTTCACATCTGTTTTATAAATAAGAGACTTGTCACTCTTGAATTGGAGGTCATTCTCAGGGACAGTAGAGGATTGGTTCTTCTCAAATGGCATTTCACCAGGCTTCCTGTAGGCAGAAATGATTAAAAATAAACTACAGTGTTACTTTCTGTCTCCTTTCAAAAGGTTCCCAATCACTGAGTTCCCTCCTGGGAAGTGCTATCCCTCTCTGTTCTTCAAAGTTCACCTGGACACTTAGCAAATAAAACTTCTTTATAAAACTGATTCCCAATTTCTGTTTGTACAATTAGCTCAGGAAAGAATCACTAAATATTCCTGGTAACATTTGCTCTGGTGTACCACATTTGACATGAAAAAGACTTTCAGTTTTTAGACCAGAGCTATGATTCTTGGCTCAGCAGAGAGAAGCTTGCAAAAGGTTGGCATGCCTTGCATCAAGAAGGATTGAAGCTGTGGAAATGATCTTAGGTGCCCTATGGCTCTGTATAAACATGGTTAAGCTTTGCTTAACCTCCAGATGGATTGTGCTTTTAGGATGATAGAGGTAAGAAGCACAACAGTTTAGGACTTAAGAGGCAATAATCACCAACTACCAATTTTGCAGTTTTCATATCACCTCAGTTTTCATTTTGAAAGTAAAACTCTGGGTACTTATTTGGAAAACCGCAGGAGTCCTTGGCAGAGGCCACTTTTCTGAATGGCTTGAAACTCTCTAGGTGGATTCTGAATGTCAACTATTTGATAATGTACCCATGTTATGGGCTCCTTTCTCATGATTCAGGTCACTTTATTCCCATTGGAGGGGTAATGAGAGCCCTGGCACCCCAAGTATTCTGCTTGTGTTTGATATAGTTATATATAATATATATATAGTTATATGTAATATATATATATATATATATTACTGGAAGGGCAGATACACACAAAAGAGTTGTGGAGAGACAGAGAGCAAGGGCTTCCATGTGCTGATTTACTTCCCAAATGACCACAATGGCCAGAGCTCAGCTGATCAAAAGTCAAGAGCCAGAAACTTCTTCTGGGTCTCCCACACAGGTGCTGTGGGCTGTCCTCAACTGATTTTCCAGGCCACAAGCAGGAACTGGTTGTTAAATGGGTTGCCAGGATGCGAACCAATGCCCATATGGGATCTTGGTGCATGCAACGTAAGGACTTTAGCCACCAGATTACTGGACCATGCCCTTGGGTTGATCTTTTAAAATGTTCTATGTGACCTTTGGATAACCCCATCTATACTTCCTGGAGGAGTTGAGCAAAGACCAGTTTATTTTGTCTCCTGTCTCAATTTGATCACTCACATAGCTTCCTACCTCTAATACATGAACAGACATATAATGATAGGGTATATTTTAAGCTGCACAGTAGAAGCTCCTTAATGGCAGGTTGAAAGAGTACTAGTGGGAAATGTATTACCCACAGATACCTTACAAGGAACAGTCAGGGGACACTTAAAACCCTAAGGCCCGGGCCCGGAGCGGTGGCGCAAGTGGTTAAAGGTCCTCGCCTTGCACACCCGGGATCCCATATGGGCGCCGGTTCTAATCCCGGCAGCCCCGCTTCCCTTCCAGCTCCCTGCCTGTGGCCTGGGAAAGCAGTCGAGGACGGCCCAAAGCTTTAGGAACCTGCACCCGCGTGGGAGACCCGGAAGAGGCTCCTGGCTTCGGATCGGCATAGTATCGGCCCGTTGCGCTCACTTGGGGAGTGAATCATCGGATGGAAGATCTTCCTCTCTGTCTCTCCTCTCTGTATATCCGCCTTTCCAATGAAAAAAAATAATAAAAATAAATCTTTAAAAAAAAATAAAAAAAAAAAAACCCTAAGGCCTTTCTGAAAAATTTTGGTGTCTCAGCCTCTCTATTCAACTGCACACCATCTCCTGGATCTCTCCCAGGAAATGCCACTTGATTCCCTCTGTTTTTTAACACCCACCTGTCACTTTACAAATAAAACTTATGTCTGCAAATGAAAAAAAAATAGTAGAAAGAATGAAATCATATTTCTCACTTTTCTTTTATGCACAATTTCCCTTTAAAATTGGGGAGCAATTATGGTCAGAGCTAAAACTAAGCATCTTTGGCAATGCTATTCTCTTTGTAGTTCTATAATTTTTGTGATTACAACTTGCCTGAAGATTGCTTCTTGAATTTTCTGATTAACTCCAAGAAGCTCATTCTCTCTGTGGGGATCTGAAATGAGGTAAAGGGTAAAAATATTCAGGAATCACATCTAGGTGTTTCTTTTCCAATGCTCGAGTAAAGCCAGTGAGGTTTGTTGCCGTTCTAGATACAGCAGATTTTAATATTAATACAATGTGGACATTTATGAGCATTATTGATGAGCATTACATCTTCTTTAATAATGTGTTAACATACTAACTTAAAAAAATAATAATAATTTCAATTACTTGGAATTGTGTGTTTTAAGCTGATGCAGGAAAGGACAGAAACTTAGGCACAGAAATTGAAAATAAGGCTTAGGGTAATATTACATCCCATATCAGCAGCAGTAGTCTGTTTTGTCTTGGCTATTTTGCTTCAAATACAACTTCTTAGAAATGAATTTTGGGAGATGGCAGATGGTGATTCAAGTGCTTGGCATCAAGGAAAAGACCCAATAGATAGTTCTAGATGTGCAGAAGTACATTGTGCCCCTAGAAGGTCAATGAGCACAGGATTACAACTGATAGAATAATATTTGTTTGAAAATAACTGGGCTGATGCCATTTGTGTCACTGACTGGATGTTATTTTTAAAAGAACAAATGAATGGATACCTTTTGTATAACTAATTAGACATCATTTGCATGAGAGCAACTGAGTGTGTACCATTTGTATAACTAAATGGAAATCATTTGTATGTTGTATAACTAAATAGATATCATTTATATGAGAACTGCTGAGTGGATACATGTGAATGAGAATACTTGGTGGGATATACGAAATAAAAAGAGTTCCAAACAAGAGTATAGAAAGAATTGATGGGGTCTGTTGATAAGCTCAATACCTCCTCCTAATCGCATATGACCCTCAGTATATACAATCTGATGCCATTAATAACCTTCAGCTTTTGATCACTGGTCAGAGTCCAAGTGTGTAATTATAGGCTCAATGCACCAAGTGCATCAGTGCAGGACAGCGACAGAAATGTATGGTTTCAGGTTGGGAAATTTTGAAAGGCATTTCTAGAATAAACTTACACATGGAGACTGTAGAATGTCTGTGTCTCATCTGCTGTCCTTTAGAAAGAAACAACAACAACAGCAACAACAACAACAACAACAAAATCAGAGAGAATTCCAGTCAACATTTACTGAGAGAAGTATCAACTTCCCTGCCTACTATATGTTATCCTACCTGGAAATCCCTGGTTGAGAGACTTTTTCCCCACTGTCCATGGTGCTGATTCTTGCTCCAAATTGAAGATCAGATCAGGCTTTGTCATGGAGTACCCTGTTAATGGAGAACGATGTAGACCTTGCAAAATCACTACTAGCCCTTCCAACTACTAAACTTAGTAAACTCTTCTTTCATTTGTCAACTATAAATTTGTACTCTGTTTAGGCATGAGAGAATTTCACTCACCCACAGAAAGCAGATTGTTATAGGTTTCCAGCATCACATCTCTGTACAGTGTACGCTGATCATCGTCCATATTCTGCCATTCATCCTGGGTAAAATCCACAGCCACATCTTCAAATGACACCAACATCTAGAAACAAAGTTATGGATCATGAAATAGAAAGACTGACAGTGAATTTTCTGCATATTTAATTCATACCTTCTATAGATGAAGTTTAATTTACAATCATACAGCATCGTAGAGTAACCACAGAATGAAAATATATTGTCCTGTATTACTTTTGCAACTCCAGTACTACAATAGGATATCCTTACTATCCTTTTAAAGGTCATTTTCTCTAAATATTTTGATCCTAATAAACTATTGAAGGCAATGTTACAATAAACCTGTGAGAACCATCACTCTAAGTTTGTCCATATTACTGTAACTCTGCTTTTCAACTGAATTAAAACAAATAATCATATTAACACAGAGCCAAAATATTAACTTAGTACCTGTGATAGTAAGCTGAGTGTAATTCTGAGTGTAATTTGCATCTTCTGTGGATGCTGCTTAATTTACAACATATGTAGCAACACAGAGTAAAGCCAAAATAAAACGCCTTGTTCTATACTGTTTTTGCAATTCTGAAGCTACAATTACATAATTATTCTGTATCAGACTGTTTTCTATAATTATAAAATGAGTTCACTGTGTAATCTGTGGACATATATAAACACATATGCATATAGAAAGAATATGTTTAATATTGTACAGGATAATGAGGAAGTCTTTGAATAATTTATGAATATTTTTCTCAAGCATCCTGATATTTAAAAATCATATAAAGCAATAATAAAATTCAGTTTTCTTATTCCAACATGACATAATGAAATATTGGAAATATTTTTAAACTGAACTTGCATAAATGAGTAAACATTTCCTACAGCTAACATAAGAATTTTACACATATATGTATTCCATAATTTTAAATATATAGGTAAGTATCCCACAATCTTTTATCACTTTTGAGTATATGCATATTAAAATGCTTTCTACTTCCTATTTATTTTACTATTTATGTAATACTATTTAAATTAAACTAGAATTTTAAGTAATACAGCTTAGTAGGGAAACAAACTACAGCCTCATACAGAGCTATATTCTTATAAAAATCAGTTGGACCTGGCGTGATAGCATAGTGGTTAAAGTCCTTGCCTTGCATGTGCCAGGATCCCATGTGGTTGCCGGTTCTAATCCCAGTGGCCCTGCTTCCCCTCCAGCTCCCTGCTTGTGGCCTGGGAGAGCAGTAGAGGATGGCCCAAATCTTTGGGACCCTGCATCCAAGTGGAAGACCCAAAAGAGCTCCTGGCTTCAGATTGGCTCAGCTCCAGCCATTGCGCTCACTTGGGGAGTGAACCATTGGACAGAAGATCTTTCTTTCTGTCTCTCCTCCTCTCTGTATATCTGCTTTTCCAATAAAAATAAATAAATCTTAAAAAGAAAAATGTAGTTAGTATCAACTATTCACAGCCTGCCAGTTGAGCAGAAAATATACATATAAGGCAAATGCCACATTGTAACAAACCTAGTATATATATGTTTTAAATATATATATATATATTTATGTGTATATATGTGTGTGTCTGTTTTAAGCATCCCTTTAACATTAACAAGTTACTTGGTTGTTGCTTTTTTGTGTGTATGTTTTTTTTTTTCTAGTTACTTATTTACTGATTTTAATATAAAGACAAAATTAATGTAACTGATACATGTAATTTTAACAACAGAATGATACTTCCATTGTATCTTTTCTTTTTTCCGTTACTTGCTTAAACATTTTAAATAAAATGTTTTAAATTTACATTGCACTCAAGATCTTAATTTTTCATTGAGTGACTACAAAGTCAGCAAAATGAACAGTTTAATAAGTAAGGACCACAAATATGATGAAATGAAAAGATATGTCTGAAACTTACACAAGATCTGTTTTGCACCAATACATGTATAATAGTAGAATATCATTCTTCACCATTTGCTTGACATGATTTATATAAAAAAATTTACATAAAAAATTTTGTTTGATATAAATCAAAGTGACAAGGTCTATTTTGCACCAATACTTATTACACCATTGTTCCTTCCTCTTATTGTGTTCTTTGCTTGTGATTCCCTTAGCTACTCTGTATACCAAGATGGCATATTTTTATATCTGTATTTAGGATATTTCACTTAACATACTGTCCTCTAGATACACTCATTTTCATGGACTCCACAGAATTTTGATATTCACAACTGAATAATAGTCCATTGTGTGAGTGTGTATAGATATATATACTATGTTTTGTTATTCAGTCATTTAATGAAGGACACTTCGATTCATTCCATATTTGTGTATATATACAAGATGGTTACAGTATCTCACACAATGTGTTCATTACTTTCAGAACACACAACTACTAGTCAAATTGCCCAATCATACGGCAAACTTAGTTCTAATCATCTAAGACATTTTATACTATTTTCAACAATGACTGAATTAATTTATAACCGCACTAACATTGCACAACAGTTCCCACTTTTTACATCACCAGAATTTGTTGCCCTTTCTTCTTAATATTCATAGCCATTCTGTCAGGGTTAAGATGAAATTTCATTGTGATTTTGGTTTACATTTCCCTAATGGCTACTTTCTGAGAAATACCTACTGAGGGTCTTTGATCATTTCTTTTACCAAACTGGGGATTTTTATGTTGTTAAGATCACATGGAGATTGAAGATAAAATTGCCAATTTGAGCAACACATGGATCTTCCTATGTCAAAATATTTGACAAATTTTTAAGTGCAATGTAGAAACTGAAATCAAAGATCAAAAGGAGTGAATGCTAGAGAGATGAATGGGATGTGAGACAGACTGGGCTGCTATACTGCACATGCTGGCAAACCAGGGTGGGGGCGGGCCTGGTGGGAGTTACTGTGGGTCACTCTGACTAGGCTGCAGCTCCCACTGATTTATGTGAGGACTGAGTGTGAGCTAGGCAGAACCAGGCTGGACTGCAAAACCCATTGGTTCCAGTGGAAGACAGTGCTGGAAACAGAACTGACCCGGCAATTGCAACCACCAGCTGTTGGGATGATGGACTATGGCAGGCCCTGTACTTGCTGGTTCACACAAAAATTTGGTGTGGGAACACCTCAGACAAAGTTTCTTTGGGGATCCCCCCAATTGAACTACCAGACTCAGAACCCTAACTATAAAAGACAGAGGACAGAATAAGTCTATCAACCACCTCAGCTATACATTGACAGTGAAAAACTGGGCACACGGAGACTCTATGTTGGACTATGTCCATCAGTGCACTCTTCAGTGACCTCATTGTGCTTGGAGTGGTGAGATTGTCAGTAATTCATAACTGGTGAACTATCAAGACCACATGAGCAAGAATCTCAGAGCATATCCCACATCCAGGACCTGGGGTGGGTGGGACACTGGGTGGAGCTTCTCCCTCAGCATCCCCCTTTACCTCAGACACATGAAGAAATCAATATGGAAATAATAGCCTTATCCACTTTCCTGTAGCCCTTGAACCCTTTTACCTTAATTAACTATTTAAAGATTGTCAACAATATAATAAAAAACGGAAAAAAAGAAAGCAAGAAGCCTATTTATTTCAAACTTTATTAAAAAAAAAAATGAATACCAAATGCTTCCCAAATCTAGCCAACATTATCCTCCCAATAATCCAATTCGCCCATACTACAATCTCTCTAGGAAAAAAAAATGATCATTTCCTAGTGAAACATGATCTTTCTTCATATTTGGGGGTTGTCTTTCTCCCTGTTTTAGACAGATTTCATTACTTGAAAACCAGAGAGAGAGAGAGAGAGAGAGAGAGAGAGAGAAGTTGTAGAAGTGGGACCAGCACAGTAGCCTAGGGGAGAAAGACCTTACCTTGCATGCACTGAATACCATATAGTCAATAGTTCATGTCCCAGATAATCTACTTCCTATACAGCTCCCTGCCTGTAAGGGATGGTAAGCTAGGGAAATGGCAGAGGACAGTCCAATGACCTTGGAATGCTGCACCCATGTATAAAACCCAGAAGAATCTCCTGGCTTCTGGCTTCTGATCAGATCGGCCTTGGCCATTACAGCTACTTTTGGAGGGAACCAGCAAATGGAGAATCTTTCTCTCTGTATATTTGCCTTCCATTATAAAAGATAAATCTTTTTATATGAGTTTTTATTTTTATTTTTCATGATGTTTACATAGATGACCAGAGTGGCAAGGTTCAAGAGTTAGGTAAGAGTGTGATCTTTGTTTCAAATTTTGTATTTCTTCTTCCTAAATAATCCTGAAAAAAAATTAAGACACATGAAGATTACAAGATCTAAAAGGCAAAATATTAATATCATTAGGTGGTTCTGCTGGTCACATGGAATTAAGTTAGAAATCATTTTTGAAAAATAAATTTAGTGCCTGGAAATAGCCTACTAGCTAAAATCCTTGCATGCATGCATGCACTTGGATCCTATATGGGCGCTGGTTCATATCCTGGCTTTTCACTTTCCTTCCAGCTCACTGTTTGTTGCCTCTGAAAGCAGTAGAGGATGGCCCAATACCTTGAGACCCTGCACCTGTGAGGGAAACCTGGAAGAATCCCCTGGCTCCTGGCTTCAAATTGGTTAAACTCCAACAGCTCTGGTTATTGCAGCTACTTGAGGAGTGAACCACTGCATAGATCTTTGTCTCTTCTTCTGTCTGTAAATCTGAATTTTCGCATACAACATATTAGAAAAAAAATTTAACAAATTTTATCTTAACAATTGCTTTATAAGTCCATTTGTAGTCATCAAAATTTCACTCCTATTCACACATTGCCTCACATTCAGTGTGGACTGGTTTTAGGAATTGCTTCGCCAACATTAAACATAGCTGGGTCATTGTAAAAATTATTAAAGTCAATGGATGATAGAGTTACGGGACTATCTCTAATTTGCACATCAGTTCAAATTAAATAGTAATTGTGTATTACAATACAAGTATGGCTGTCAACTTAAATGCTACCTGGTGGGCATGACTAACAGCCTCCCTGCCAATGATCTGAAGAATAGCTTCCAGCCACACCTTCAGTACTTTGACCTGTGACATGATTGGAGGGTCTAAGGGATATGCATGCCTTCTAGTCAATCACAGTGTCATTGTTGGACGGAAAGGCTGTAGGGGACTGCCTTTCTGCCTTCTCCTTCACTAGTCCATATGAATTGTGCTCACTTTACACTAATTGGACATGCTCCCCAAGACTGCCCCCAGTGGTTCTTGCAGCTGAAGAACACTGACACCTCTCCCCCTCGTTGATCTCAGTGCCTGTTCACAGGATACTCAAAAGCAATAAAAACAGATTCAAAAATGGACAAAGAACCAGACAGATATTTCTGTAAAGATAACCAAAAGCTAATTAGCACAAGACATTCTCAGCATGATTTATCATTAAGTGAGTGTAAATGGCAACAACAATGAGATACAACTTTATATCCACTGCAATGTACTTCATTAAAAATTGTTCACAAAAAGAAACTGAAATTAGGCATTATTGATCTAAGTGTAAAGTGATGAAAATAATATTAAAAATGGCACTACAGGACTGCCAATGTAGTTAGTCTTCTCATAATCTTTGGAACCAGCACAGGGTATCACCTGTAAGAAGCAGGGAGCATGTCAGAGTTTCCATGGTCTCTGCCTGTGCTTCCTTTTAAAGCTGTTAGTATCTGCGGACTGAATTGCGGTATGGTGGGCTGCCCTCCCCAAAGGATGTAGTTCAATCCAGTTTCCTGCTTTTGCCTGGCATATCAAGAGAGGATGGCTAAAGTCCTTGGGCACCTGAACCCATGTAGGAGACCGAACGAGTCTCCAGGCTTTGTTTCCATCACAGCCATGTGGGGGGTAAAGTTACAGATGGAAGATCTCTTTCTCACTTTCCCAACTTGTCTCTGTAATTTTGCATTTCAAATAAAAACCAAAGAGAATGCAATAGTGGGTCAGCCCATGTGCTTTAGTGAATAAAGCCACTGGCATCCCATATGGACATTGCTTCACATCCTGGATGTTCCACTTCGGATCCAACTCCCTGATAACAGGTCTGGAAAGGAAGCATAGGATGGCTAAAGCACTTGGGTACCTGTCACCTAGTTGGAGAACTGGACAAGATACCTGGCACATGGCTTCAGACTTGTTCACCTCTGGTCATTCTGGATATTTGAGAAATGAACCAGCAGATGGGAGATGTCTCTCCATCTATCTCTTTCTTAGTAGCTCTGCTTTTCAAATTAGTAAATCTTAAAAACAAAAACAAACAAACAAACCAAAAAACCCAAAGACACACACAAAAAAGTGCACCTCTCCACAATAGGAACAACATTCTGATCTAGCAAGCTAAGCTGCCATCTGCCTCATTTCCAATCTAGCTCTAAGTGTCAATGTGAGTTGGAAACAAGGAAAGATGGCTCAAGCACTTTATTGGGAGACTCAGATGGACCTCCTGGCTCTTCTCTGACATTATCCAGCCCTGACCATTGTGACTATTGGGAGAATCAATCAGCAGACAGCAGAAATCTCTGCCTCTGTCTCTTTCCTCTTTCTGCAAGTCAGTTTAAAAAAGAAATCAATAGCATTCATTTAAATATTTAACAAAAGAACATATAGCATAATTCATTCTTCACAGACTCCTGTAGCATCTCATGAATATAGTACAACTTCCAAATGTTATTAGGCATCACACTATTTCAGCAATTGCAATATGCAAAACAGAAAAGTTAATAAATGTATTATTTTGTATTTTTTAAACTTGTATACTCCAAAACATTGAGTGTTCATTTTCAGTTGCGTATCAAATAATTTTCATTTTATCATGTATACCATCAGTAAGCACCATTTCAAACTTGATATTCTACAATCATTAACAAATTCATAGTTTCAACTTACATCATACAATTATAATCCTGTCTTGTTATGGCATAAGAAAACTTGGAGAAAAAGTTTCAATCAACTTTGTAGCCCCAATGTCTTAGCTATGACATTTTTACCTTCTTTCTCTCATACTTGTTCTTAATTTTAGTTTAAAAAAACATCATAAAGCTCCTCAAATACAAGGCACGGCAAGCTTAGAAGAAAATAAACAACGTACTGAAGGTGTGTTTGTCTTCCCCAGCCTGGGAAGCATGTAGTGGGCTGCAGGATTATACCTGTAAGAGAAGGTGGAGAGAGGGAGTTATGCATTGCTCTTGCTTGTCCTGGCAGACACAATGGCTGGAGAAACAAAAACAATCTGATTCCCTGGGCAAGTGATTTACAAGTGCCAGTAAAGCTTCTTTTGAACAATATCAAAAATGTCAATAATTGGCAGTGATTAAATTTAAGTTATTATTTGGTTAACACAAGCATCTACTACTTATTTCAAAAATATGTTACTGGGCTTGACACTGTAGCTTAACGGCTAAAATGCTCACCTTGTGTTGGGGCTGATTCATATTCTGGCTGCTACATTTCTGTTCCAGCACCCTGCATAGGCCGGGGAAAACAGTCAAGGGTGGCCTATTGCCTTGGGACCCTGCATCTACAGGGGACTTGGAAGAAGATCCTGAATGCTGGCATCAGATTGGCTGAGCTCCGGTCATTGCAGCTACTTGTGGAGTAAACCAGCTGATAAAAGAGCTTTCTCTCTTTTCTCTCCTCTCTGTAAATCTGATTTTCCAATGAAAATATGAATATTAATAATAATAATGTTACTGCCAAGCACTAACTTATTATTCAACAACTCTTGTTCAACTTACATACAACATAACATAGAAAAAATATCATATTGTCACTATAATTTTTCGTCTGCAGAAAAATGCTTGAAGGTATTAAGGATTTCTCTATTTCTACAGATAAACTGCATAGGACTCAATTTAAGGACCTGCACTAGAACACTTCTCGCTGTTAACACTAAAAACTCTATAGAAGGCAGAGATTGATTCAGTGACTAAAGATCTCCCAACTAAGAAAAGCCCAGGTCCAGAAGATTCCACTGCAGAATTCCACAAAGCATTCCAAGCAGAGCTAACCCTAATCCTCCACAAATTCTTCAGAACAATAGAAAAGGAAGCAACCCTTCCAAACTCATTCTATGAAGCCAACATAATCTTAATCCCAAAACCAGATAGAGAACTAACAGAGAAGGAAATCTACAGACCGATCTCCCTGATGAACATTGATGCAAAGATTCTCAACAGAATCTAGCCAATAGAATTCAAAAAAACATCAAACAGATCATTCATTCGGACCAAGTAGGATTCATTCCTGGCATACAGGGATGGTTCAACATTTGGAAATCCATAAATGTAATACATCACATCCAAAAATGGAACAACAAAAATCACATAATAGTATCAATTGACATAGAAAACCAACACTGCTTCATGCTAAAAACCCTAACCAGGGTAGGTATAGAAGGAACAATCCACAACATAATCAAAGCAATATATGAAAAAAAACAATGCCAGCATCATAGTGAATGGAGAAAACCCAGAACCCTTTCCATTGAGATCTGGAACAAGAAAAGGATGTATACTATCACCAATGCTATTCAAAATATTCCTAGAGGTACTCGCAGAAGCCATAAAACAAGAAAAAGAAATCAAAGGAATTCAAATGGAAAATGAAGAAGTCAAGCTTTCAATATTCACAAATGACGTGACCCTATACATAGAAGAACCAAGAGACTCAATACAGAGACTGCTAGAACTTATATGAGAGTTTGGTAGAGGGGCAAGTTATAAAATAAATAAACAAAAATCAACAGTCATAGTGTATGCAAACAGCCCCAAGATGGGAAAAAATCTAACCTGCAGGGTACCATTCTAAATAACAGAGAAAAGTAGGAAGTATCTAGGAATAAACCTAATCATAAATGTAGGAGATCTCTTTGAAGAAAACTACAATATAGAGGAAGGCTTCAAAAGATGGAGAAACATCCCATGCTCCTGGATAGGTAAAATCAATATCGCCAAAATATCCATACTATCAAAAGCAATATATACAATTCAACACAATCTCAATCAAAGTACGCAAAACACTCTTCATAGAACAGGAAAAAAAATGATATAAAGGTTCATCTGGAAACACAAAACAACATGAATAGATAGAACCATCCTGAAGAATAGGAAGTTAACAGGGGGAATCACAGTTCTGGACCTCTGGACATACTATAGAGCACAGGTTACCAAAACAGCTTGGTACTGGCACAAAGAGAGGAGGATCAATGGAGAAGAATAGAAACAACAGAAGGGAACCCACACAGGTACAGCCAAATAATTTTGACAAAAAGACAGACAACAATCCATGCAAATGGGAAGGCCTCTTCAATAAATGCTCTTGGGACTATTGGTTAATAGCCTGCAGAAATCAGAAGATAGACCCACATCTTTCACCATACACTAAGATGAAATCTAAATGGATAAAAGACCTAAACCCAGATCCAGAAATCATCAAACTTTTGAAAGAAAACTTTGGAAACACCCTGCAACAGTTAAGTCTAGGCTCTGACTTCCTAAAAAAGTCATCAAAAACAATACCAATCAAGTCCAAAATAAGCAAATGGGACTACATCAAATTAAGAAGCTTCTGTACAGCAAGGGAAACAATCAACAAAGTAAAAAAGCAACCCACAGAATGGGAGATGTTTGCACACTACATAGGCGACAGAGGGCTAAACTCCAGAATATACAAAGATCTCCAGAACAACCAAAACACCAAAACAAACAAACCACTCAAGAAATGGGCACAGGAAATGGCAAACATTTCACAAAGGAACAAACCCAAATGGCAAACAAACATGAAAAATTCTCAAGTTACCTGGCAATAAGGGAAATTCAAATGAAGACAACAATGAGACAACCACCTAACGCCAGCAAGGATGGCACACATACAAAAACCACCAACAACACTTGCTGGTGAGGATGTGGGGAAAAGGGAACCATACTCCACTGCTGGTGGGGCTGTGGGTTGATGCAGTCTCTATGGAAATCAGTACGGAGAACACTCAAACAACTGAAAATCTGCACACCATATGATCCAGCAATAGTACTCCTAGGAATATATCCAAAACACCTGTTACATGAGAAACCAACATGGGCCACTATGTTCATAGCAGCACAATCAATAATTGCAAAAACTTGGAAGCAACTGAAATGTCCACTGAAAGAAGACTGGATAATAAAGCTGTGGTCCATCTACTCCATGGAATACTACTCAGCTCTTAAAAGAAAATGAAGGGCAGTTTTTGTGTGTGTGTGTGTGTGTGTGTGGTTAAATGGGCCTGACTATAAACCAGTATGCTAAGGGAACTGAGCAAATTCCAAAAAGTTAGATACCACATGTTTGCCTTAATTTAAGATGAAATGATGTCAATCTAAAAAATAGTACCTATAAATTGTAATACTATTTCAACTTCTAACAGCCTGTATCACACGCAATAACATATTATGATGTAATCAATGCACCAACAATCATGTGAGTCAGACTGCTTATGGCCTACATCAAAGAATTGCAAAACATAATGCACTTTTAAGACCCTATGTCACTCAGTAATGGGGCGGGAGAGCAGAGAAATCTTCCATCTCCCTAGAATGTGTGAGCAAGACATGAAGTATAAACTATCAAGAATGCAACAGGTAACAGACTCGAATCAGCATTAGACATTAGCAAAACTACAAAGACATACAGGGGGAAACAAGAGCTATCCTGACAACCTCTTAACAGGAGGTCACTAACTCAGAGCAGGGGGACCCTAGTGTGGAGCAGGAGAAAAGGGAGAGGCTTGTATCCCAACCCTGGAGACTCCTGGAGCTTTCTCTGGTCCTTACTTAGCTTCAACTTTGGAACCTGACCACTCCTGCAAGGACCATCAGGATCACTGAGGAACCCTCCCACCCCCCAAAAAACAAACAAATAAACAACAACAAAATTAGAATAGATAGACAGAGAATAACAAGAAAAGATTGGAACCAGACAGGAAAAAATTAGCATGGACTCACACATACCTTACTAGGGAAGACACAAGGATAAGTTACTCCTCACTAGGGTATCAAAGATTTCTCTACACAACCCTCCTAGAACTATTCTGCACCCCAACTGTTGATATATGCCTTGTTAGAGCTATAAGCCAGTTTGGACTATCCTAAACTCTGCCAAGTGCTGTAAAACATTAGCCTTCACAACTATAAAACTGCTAAATACAAAAATGGAAATTGACACGAGGCAGCTGGATAGTTCCCTAAAGCCATATTAAGGTGTATAGGAGCTGTTTTTTTATAAACTAAAATTGAAATGTCAATGAAGTAGTCACAGGATGTGGTTACGAACTTGCATTTTCTAACATATGGGTCATTCAATACCATGTCAATTAACTCCATAATGTTGTAAACAGTTGTTGATATTATGTTATGGCTTTTATTTGGTCAGAATGATATTCTGCCAGCTCTGCTTTTAGACCAGAGATGGTCTCCCCAAGAAACTGTTGAATTTATCTAAACAATAAGATGCTGGACTCTATGCATGGTACATGGTTGCATGAAAGAATATTCACTGTATCAATATACAACATTATGGAATTAATTGACATTGATACTGAGGCCTTGTTGGGGCTTTTAACTGACCGGATCTTTACTCTGTTAGACCTATCTTCAGACCATAGAAGGTCTCCCCAAGAGGCCACTGAACTTATCTGGACAATAAGACGCTGAACTTTATGCTAGGCATGTGTTTGCAAGCAATGAATCTCAACTGAACTTGAACTATGGTTATGCAACAAGGTGGAGGAATCCACCATGGGGGGAGGGGTATGGGAGGGGTGGGGGAAATCCCCAGCGCCTATAAAACTGTACTACATAATACAATGTAAGCAACAATAAAAAAAAATGCAGCAAAAAAAAAAAAAGAAAAAAGAAAGAATATTCACTGGATTTGAACTATAAAACTGCAACAAGGTGGAGGAATCCAAAATGAGGGGAGGGTATGGGGAAGGGTTGGGGGAACCTTAGAGCCTATGAAATGATGTCATAAAATGAAATGCAATAAGAAAAAGAAACCAAGTCTATTACCATTTTGCTGTTAAATCTTCAATTATTAGAACCATAACATGGATGCCTGGCATCCTCCACCTTTGAACTGATGCCAAGGCCGTGGGCTTGTGGGGGCCTGGGCAAGCAGGCTTGCAAAGACAGAGGATGGCACTGGTGGGAGAATTCAAGGCCTAGGGGATCATGCCCATGCAGGCAGAACAATCCTGGGGATTTGCTCATGTAGTTGGTCACAGGTGCTGTGGAGGAAGTGAGGAGAGAGCCCTAGGTTAGCATGCTGACTTGGTCTGCTGGTGGACTGGGACTGAGTAACTTTGAGAGGGCTTAGATCTTGATTTGGTGAAGAAGCAAGGTCACAGGCCACCAAATATGACAGGAGCTTAGAACCCTACTGGGTGAGCAGACTCCAAGCCAGCACAATAACCTGCTGGTAGACTGGGCTTCAGAAGACTAGGCTGTGGAACTCACATATTCCCAGGGGCAGGGACTGTGGATTGCTCAGGAAATGGGGTATGGGGATGTGTTGGAGGCAGGACCACTGAAGGAGTATGTTGCAAATGAGGAATGACTTCTGAAGGTCCTCTACTGACAAAGACACTATACTTGCCAGGTGAATGAGGGGATTAACACCTACTAGTTTGGATGGGGCAATGGAGGATCTTTGTGTCAGACCCACCCACACGGGCGACCTGAGCTGGGCTGGTTAACATGGACTACCACCCACCACCATCCACCTGGTGTGCAGTAATGGGAGGGCTGGGGGCCTGTCTGGCAGGGATAGATAACACTACTGCCAATGAGTTTCATGAAGGGGCAGATAATATTAGGCTGGACCATGATACTGGCAAGCATTCAAAAGACCCAGGTCTCGGTACAAATCCTGTGGGGAATATGTGGGAGCACCTTGTGGAACTTTAATTTCCACTGGTTTGTTCAAGAGCTGGAATTTGTAAAGGGCTGAGCTAGTCATGACCATGGAACCCTCTGACACTCCTGGATACTGGGATTGGGAACAGGACACAATGCTCCAGGCTACAGCACACAGCAGTCTGCTGTACACAACATACGCAGTAAACATGGTGAGTGGCAGGACTAGTATGGGTTATAGGGTGTCACTGTGATTGGAATGCAGTTTTCAACTGGTGAACAAGAGGGCCAAGTATGGGGTGGGCATGGTTGGGCTCTGTCTCAGCAGCCACTGGCTTTGCATAAGAGAAAGGACTAGCAACTGCAACCGCCAGTATGTGCATAGGCTTATGTGCATGACCCACTGAGCTGGACCCTGGATTGGCACCACATACAAGAGTCAAGTCTTGGATCATCTCAGATGAAATTTCATTAGGAAACATTCAACTGAACCAATGTACTCAGAACTCAAACCATGCAGAAAAATGTGGGATCTCAGCTCAGATCTTGGAGTGCATGTGTCAGAACTGAGGCTCTACCATTGCTGAAGTTGGAGCAGTGGACAGCATGCTCAGATGCATATGGGGAATATGGCAGTCCATTGGTGCATGCAGAGGACATCTATTATCATAGCAGAGGAAGGAAGGCAGAACAAATTGGACAACTACGTCAACCAAGTATTGACAGCAAAGATCTGGATGAATGGAGACTGCAATGTGGACTATGCCAGCCAATACACTGTGGAAGGATTTCTTACGGAAACCATTTGAACAAAATCCTTGGAGCATGCCCCGCATTGGGGGCCCTGTAAAATTAGATGGCCATTTCACATCCCACAATTCTATTATGGTAGGGATTCTGGAAGTGGCTTCTCTCCTTCTCTCCCCCATCCTTCAGACACAGAAAGAAAAAAAAATTTTTTTGAAACAATGGTCTCATCCACTTTCCCCTAATTTATGAGCCTTCCTAGCTTAATGAATATCCACATGTGCATGCTCCCTTCTTTACTGTGTGAACAGAATCAAAACAAAAATGTAAAAAGAAACATAAGAAATGAATTACTGTGGTTCAAGACACACATTCTATAGTATGTTTTTATGGCAACTAAAGCACACTCTTATTTGTAACTATACTTTGTACTACCAATGAGAAAGAATCAACCATCATCAGAGAAACATAGGGATCAAAGGTTATGATTTTATCTGGCCAACACCTAAAAAATAAAAGCAATGTCAATAAGCAACGAAAATACTAGTCTGCAAGTTCAAGAAACGTAAGAAGCCAAGACTAGATGTAGATAAGGAAATTAAAAAAAAAAAAAGTGAAGAAAAGAATAAAAACTATACCAAGCAATACCGAAGATAAAACACTCATTTTTCTTAAAAGAAAAACAAAATTAATAAAGCTTTTGTTACAAGAAGAGAAAGTGGGCTCAAGTACATAACATCTAAAAAGGACCGGGCCCTGCAGCATGGCCTAGCGGCTAAAGTCCTCACCTTGAACACGCCCGGGATCCTATATGGATGCCAGGTCTAATCCCGGAAGCTCCATTTCCCATCCAGCTCCCTGCCTGTGGCCTGGGAAACAGTCGAGGATGCCCCAATGCTTTGGGATCCTGCACCTGTGTGGGATACCCGGAAGAGGTTTCTGGTTCCTGGCTTCAGATTGGCACAGTACCGGCTGTTGCATTTACTTGGGGAGTGATTCATTGAGTGGAAGATCTTCCTCTCTGTCTCTCCTCATCTCTGTATATCTGAGTTTGTAATGAAAATAAATAAACCTTAAAAAAAATCAAAAGAGAATCATATGAAAACTGCTATCACAGAAATACAGTGGATCAGGGCTGTCTGTGACAAAGTGGGTTCTGTCGCTGCTTGTGATTCGAACTTCCCATGTAGAGCCACCTTAAGTACTGCTGCTGTTTTTACTTCTCTTTTTAAAAACATTTATTTACTTTCATTGGAAAGTCAGATATACAAAAAGGAGGGGAGACACAGAGGCTGATCTTCCATCTGCTGATTCACTCCGAAAGTGGCATAATGGCCAGAGCTGAGCTGATTTGAAGCCAGGAGCCTGGAGCTTCTTCTGGGTATCCTACACAGGTGCAGGGTCCCGTGGCTTTGGGCCATCCACCACTGCTTTCCCATGCCACAGCAGGAAGCAGGAAGCTGGTTGGGATGTGGGGCTGCTCGGGTTAGAACTGGCGCCCATATGAAATCCTAGCACAAGCATGGAAAGGACCTTTATCCACTAGGCTACTGTGCTATGTCCGGCTGCATTATTTCTGATCCAGCTCCCTATTGGTGCATGTGGGAATGCTGAAGATGTCCCAGGTGCTTGATTTCCTGTACTGATGTGGGAGAAGTGAAGAAGCCACTGAGTGTGGCTTCAACCAGGTCCTGCTTTAGCCACTGTGGTCACTTGGAGAGGGATAAAGCAGATGGAGATCTCACTTTCTGACTCTCCATCTTTTTCTATAACTCTGCATTCCATGCAGATAAAATTGATCTTTACTGGAACAAGAAATAAATACAAGCAATCACTAGGGATTACCAAGAGTAATTATAAACAAGCAAGTTGTTTATAGATTCTGCTTCCTTAGTATTAGCCTACCAAAGTGAATCAGATTAACACTAAAAAGCCTGACAAAACCAATAATAAGTAACAAAGAATCAGGAATATCAAAAGCAAAACTGAAAAAAAAAATGTCAATAGCATGTGTATTCGCTACTAAATTACACCAAATTAACACCAAATTTTCTAGAAATATTGTAAAAAAATTGAATGGTGGGAAAATGCTTCCAAATTTATCCTGAGCCTAAGAATAATTAGATTCCTAAACTAGACTGAAACAGCAGTTGGAAGACCCTAACCTATGTCTGTTTAAAATAGAAAAACAAAACAAAACAACAACAACAAAACAATGGAATTCCTCAGGAAAACTGCAATGTTCATACTGTACAATTGGTTTTCTCTATATTTATTTGTAATGCTTCTTCTGAAATAATTCTTCTTACTCTAGAAATCAAGTTATAAAAATCATTAATAAATCAGATCAGCATTACTTGAGCCCAGCTCAGTAGCCTAGTTGCTAAAGTCCTCATCTTGCACATGCTGGGAACCCATATGGGCACTGGCTCTAATCTTGGTAGCCCTACTTCTCATCCAGCTCCCTGCTTGTGGCCTGGGAAAGCAGTCGAGGATGGCCCAACACCAGGGACCCTGCACTTGCGTGAGAGACCTGGAAGGCTCAAGAATGTGGGCTGCTCATAGGCACAGATCTGGCTGTTGTGGCTACTTGGAAAATAAATCAATAGAAGGAAAATCTAGGGTCTCTGTCTCTCCTCCTTTCTGTATATCTGACTTTCCAATAAAAATAAGACAAATCTTAAAAAAAAAAAATAGACCAGTATATCTGATAAAAACAGATGCAAAATTGTTATCATAATACATATAAAATAAATGCAATAACACGTCAATAAACTCACACATAACAACCAAGGTGCACCTAACCTGAGGATGTATAAAATGGTCCAATAAGTGCACAAGGTGGCCGAGTGGTTAGGCAATAGAAAATGGTCCAATACATGAAAATTAACAAGCCAAATATTCCACACAAACAGGATAAGGACAAGCATTATTAAAATCATCTAATAGCACTCAATGAAATTTTACATTTATTTTGTAATAACTTACATATACTTAAGTTGATCAAACCTACAAATATATATAAACATATCCTAATATACCTCAATTGAGGTACCTAGAAATAGGCCTCAATAAAATAGTAACTACAGAAGATAAACCTATAGCTATCACACAACTGAATGCCAAAAATCTAAAAGCATTTCCTGTAAGACATGTAACCAAATCAGAATGACTATTTTATTGTTATGCAATTTAATATTCACCAAAATAAAGCAGGCAAGGGAAGGAAATAAAAAAGCATAGAAATAAAAATAAAGACACTGCATTCTTTTTGATTCTAATTGCATTTTTTCCTTGATTTCATTAGTTATGAAATAAGAAATTAAAAAATTAAATCTGAAATTAAAAAGAATAAAGTACTGTTATTTGCTACAAAATAAGTGAAACTACACATAAAGAAATGAAGGAAGGCAAATGTAGCAAAAAATCTAACATGTTATCACATACCAATGTCACAAAATAAAGTAAAGTCAGAATGGTGATTATTACAGATGGAGAAGAGTGAGGCCTGGGGAAAGGAAGGAAGAGGAGAAGGTACTGAAGGATGTGAGACAGAAGGAACAAGATCCAGTGTTCCATCCCAGTGCGTGGTGACTTACAGCTCACAACAGGGTAAGTTTATGTAGGACACTGGAATGGAGGACCCCGTGTGCTGTAAAAATAAAGATACATGGAAAGCCACGGCACCTGGTTTATTCAGTTTATGCTGTATGTATATTTAAACACTGCACTGTACTTTATAATTGTATCCAAATATATGTTGATCAAAATTACGTAGAGGTTTCAAAAATCCCTTGAAACTAACGATGATCTGTTTAGAAGAAATTTAAAAGTTCCCCATCTGCAGAGTATTACATGCAATGGGTTTACATTTTTTTTTATTTTTATTTTCTGAAATTTTATTTATTTATTTGTTTAACCAAAGAACCAACAATCAATGTGAGTCAGACTGCTTATGGCCTACATCAAAGAATTGTAAAACATAATGCACTTTTAAGACCCTATGTCATTCTTAGAAAGTCAGAACCTACTCCTAGGTCTTGCAGGGTATTTCCTACATTTTCTTGCAAGAGTTTGAAGGTTTCTGGATGTAGGTTTAGGTCTTTTATCCATGTAGATTGGATCTTGGTGTATGGTGATAGATGTGGGTCTATCTTTTTGTTTCTACAGGCTATCAGCCAGTTGTCCCAACAACATTTACTAAAGAGGCCTTCCCACTTGCTTGAGTTGTCATTGGTCTTTTTGTCAAGGATTAATTGGCTGTATTTGTGTGGGTTCCCTTTTGGTGCTTCTATTCTATTCCATTGATCTTCCTTTCTGTCTTTGTGCCAGTACCAGGCTATTTTGATAACCACTGCTCTATAGTATGTCCAGAGGTCCGGGATTGTGATTCCCCCTGCTAACTTCTTATTTTTCAGGATGGTTCTAGCTATTCGTGTTTTTTTGTGTTTCCAGATGAACTTTTGAATCATTGTATCCAGTTCCGTGAAGAATGTTTTGGGCAATTTGATTGGAATTGCGTTGAAAATGTATATTGCTTGTAAGCAATAGCAGTTGAGAACAGAATAAACAAATGGGACCTCATCAAACTAAGAAGCTTCTGTACAGCAAGGGAAACAATCAACAAAGTAAAAAAGAAACCCACAGAGTGGGAGAAGATCTTTGCACACGATATAGGCGATAGGGGGCTAATTTCCAGGATATACAAAGAACTTCAAAACAACCAAAAAACCAAAACAAACAAGCCACTCAAGAAATGGGCACGGGAAATGGGCAAACATTTCACAAAGGAACAAGTCCAAATGGCAAACAAACATATGAAAAAATGTTCCAGCTCCCTAGCAATAAGGGAAATCCAAATTAAAACATCGATGAGGTACCACCTAACACCAGCAAGATTGGCCCACATAAACAAGAACACCAACGACGCTTGCTGGCGAGGATGCGGGGAAAAGGGAACCCTACTCCACTGCTGGTGGAGCTGCAAATTGGTACAGCCTCTATGGAAATCAGTCTGGAGAACACTCAAACAACTCAAAATCTGCATACCATATGACCCAGCAATAGCACTCCTAGGAATATATCCAAAACACCTGTTTTACGACAAACCAACATGCATCCCTATGTTCATTGCAGCACAATCAGTAATTGCAAAAACATGGAAGCAACCGAAATGCCCATCAGCAGAAGATTGGATAAGAAAGCTTTGGTTCATCTACTCCATGGAATACTACTCAGCTATTAAAAAACAAAATGCAGTTCTTTGTGGCTAAATGGGCCCAACTGGAAACTATAATGCTAAGGGAAATGAGCGAATCCCAAAAGATTAGATACCACATGTTTGCCTTGATTTAACCTGTAATTTTTTGTTTGGTTGTTTGTTATTTTTTGAACCTGTCATTGATACTGTCTCAACCCAGATGTTTCGAAGAATGGAACTTGCATTATTTTTAACATATTGTTTACCCAATACTATGTCAATTAATTCCATAATGTTGTATATTGATACTGAGGCCTTGTTGGGGCTTTTAACTGACCAGATCTTTACTCTGTTAGACCTATCTTCAGACCATAGAAGGTCTCCCCAAGAGGCCACTGAACTTATCTGGACAATAAGACGCTGAACTTTATGCTAGGCATGTGTTTGCAAGCAATGAATCTCAACTGAACTTGAACTATGGTTATGCAACAAGGTGGAGGAATCCACCATGGGGGGAGGGGTATGGGAGGGGTGGGGGGAATCCCCAGCGCCTATAAAACGGTACTACATAATACAATGTAAGCAACAATAAATAAAAATAAATAAATAAATAAAAAAAGACCCTATGTCACTCAGTAATGGGGCGGGAGAGCAGAGAAATCTTCCATCTCCCTAGAATGTGTGAGCAAGACATGAAGTATAAACTATCAAGAATGCAACAGGTAACAGACTCGAATCAGCATTAGACATTAGCAAAACTACAAAGACATACAGGGGGAAACAAGAGCTATCCTGACAACCTCTTAACAGGAGGTCACTAACTCAGAGCAGGGGGACCCTAGCGTGGAGCAGGAGAAAAGGGAGAGGCTTGTATCCCAACCCTGGAGACTCCTGGAGCTTTCTCTGGTCCTTACTTAGCTTCAACTTTGGAACCTGACCACTCCTGCAAGGACCATCAGGATCACTGAGGAACTCCCTCACCCCCAAAAAAACAAACAAATAAACAACAACAAAATTAGAATAGATAGACAGAGAATAACAAGAAAAGATTGGAACCAGACAGGAAAAAATTAGCATGGACTCACACATACCTTACTAGGGAAGACACAAAGATAAGTTACTCCTCACTAGGGTATCAAAGATTTCTCTACACAACCCTCCTAGAACTGTTCTGCACCCCAACGGCTGATATATGCCTTGTTAGAGCTATAAGCCAGTTTGGACTTTCCTAAACTCTGCCAAGTTCCGCAAAACATTAGCCTTCACAACTATTAAACTGCTAAATACAAAAATGGAAATTGACACGAGGCAGCTGGATAGTTCCCTAAAGCCATATTAATGTGTGTAGGAGCTGTTTTTTTATAAACTAAAATTGAAATGTCAATGAAGTAGTCACAGGATGTGGTTAAGAACTTGCATTTTCTAACATATGGGTCCCTCAATACCATGTCAATTAACTCCACAGTTGTTGATGTTATGTTATGGCTTTTATTTGGTCAGAATGATATTCTGCCAGCTCTGCTTTTAGACCAGAGATGGTCTCCCCAAGAAACCGTTGAATTTACCTGGAAAACAAGGTGCTGGACTCTATGCTTGGTATATGCCTGCAATGAAAGAATCTCAACCTGATTTGAACTGTAATATTGAAACAAAGTGGAGGAATCCAAAATGAGGGGAGGGCGGGAGGAGGGGTTGGGCGATCCCCAGAGCCTATGAAACTGTGTCACACAATGAAATGTAATAAAAAATAATAAAATAAATGGATTTAAAAATATGAGAACAAATGCATGTGCATGTTACACAAATACATAAAGCTCGAATTTAAAGATCAGGTCAACCAAGGCATTTTCTTTTGAATAAAACAGAAAAACATCTTTCCTAATGTAAATTGCAATTGTTGACTGATTTTGCTTTCACTGTAAACAAGTTGTGGAATTAACAGAAAGGTCAATAAGAAAGAAATCGCTTTAAGATGATGCTTACTCACCACTGTATCATAAAATTACAAATGATTGTTCTTCCAAAACAGTCAGCAATCAGTGTGGAAAATTACATGACTGCTGTGAGTGATTTAAGCTCAGAGACTAAAGGAATGAAGATGTATGATGGTATTAACAAACCTTGCTAACATGAACATTTCACAGTGAAAAGTGGAACGAAAGCAGAATTCTCTCCCTTAATATATTCCCTTGCAGATTGAAGGTCCTCTATTGAAACAGTGCTTGTTCTTTAGCCTGTTTCTTTTTAAACAATTGTGTGTAATGTGTTTTGTAATTTCAATAGATTTCTTAAAGTGTTAAATATTGCACATTTAAATAATAACTAAATGATAATCAAGTATATAAATGGAAACAGTGGTTTGTAAATTAATATTTTGAACCTAATGTTTCCAATGATTCTGGCTATGCCTAGCACTAAAATGGCAACTAGCCTATGACAAAGAACATTCTTTGTCTTGTATTAGATTTCTGGTTTATATGGCCTATTAGACAATGTCAATATTAAAAGGATTCACACTTTATCATATTTCAATCAACAGGATAGTGTACTTTCATTATTACTTGGAACTCAAATTTCACAAAGTAATAATTTCTTTAAGGACAATTTTGTTTGCTTAGTTTTGGTAATTTTTTGTACTATTCTTTCACATTCTCATCTTGTTCTATTGAGTAGGTTTAATTTTTTAATTAATACTTTATAATACAGTTCTATAGAATCTGGGATTTTACTCCATTTCCTTCCTAAACCCCCTTCCTTCACTCCATAACCTCCTTCCTCCCACCACTGATTTCCCCTATAGTATTACAGTAGTATAGTCCTTCATAAACAGTTATGGGTCCACCAGGATGCTGTTTAAGTGCATTCTGACATTGTAGGTATGGGCAATGGCAGAGAGTCCAGCATCCTATTGCCAAAACATATCCAGCGGTTTCTCTGGGAGTTCATCTTTGATTTTGAAGTAGAGATGCATGTTGCATTACATCTTCACATCTGATTGTGATAGTTTCTATTACACAGTTACTGCACATCCATTTAAATGAGAAGCCATAAAACAAAATCACCAACAGCAAGAGAAACAGAAAATTTACGACATGAAGTTTAACATGCTATTGAATGATCAAGCCATCACTGAAGAAATGGAAAGAAATTAAAAAACCATATTGAAAAAAGCAATGTTACTGTGTGACCTACATGTCACTGAATGCATATAAAATAAAATGTGATTTTAACTTCAATTCAATTGCAGAACATTTCAATTTAAATTACAATGAGTGTTAAATATCTTCAATACATCTAAATAGAACAATCAAAAAAATTCCCCATCTACAGAGCATAAAATGTAATGGATTTAAATCTTTTATCTTATTTATTTATTTATTTATTTATTTTTGCTTAAGAGAGAGAATTACAAAGCAAGAGTCAAGCCAGAGATTTGCTCTACTTGTTTATTCCCTATGTGGCCACAAGAGGCAACAGGTCCAGGTCAAACCCAGGAGCCTGAACTCCACTCAGATCCTCCACAGGCATGTAGGTTTCCAAAGAATTGGGACATTTTCTGCTTTCTTCCAAGCACATTAGCAGGGAAGTAGATTAGAAGGTAAACATCACGGATTTTAACTGGTCCTTACATGGAACGCTGGCATTGCATGCAGCAATGTAACATGTTATCTCAGAACACATCACAAGGATTGTTTAAATAAACAAATATTTTAATCAAAAGTCAGGGTTGCATTTCCCATTGAACCTCCTACTCATTGCATTTATGATCTACATCAACGTTCCCTGGCATTTTGCATGAAGTTATCTGGCATTTTGTAGATACCATTGCTGGAAAACTAACCTTGAGCATAGATGGAAAGATAGTTACACTGCCTTAGTTACATCCTTGAAAGGATGAATGACAGAAATACACATGATTCATGCACTGGTTTTTTTTTTTCTGAATGCCTTTACCAGCTGTGGCTGGACAGACTGACTTCAGGTCTCCCTCTTGCATCTCACATGTGGGTGAGACATATGCAAGTACTTATGCCACCAACAGTTGCATCTCAGATGCATTAGGAGGAGGCTGGAATGAAAGGGCGCAGTAGCCAGGACCTGAATTAGGTGCACATTGAAATGAGATACATTCATTCCAGCATACCCAAACTCCCTGAGATTGCTTTACTCATTTTAATATTGCTGTCAAGTTACATGCAAGGCATTCAAAATTTGATCAATGTATCTCAGTTTATGACAGTGACAAAAAACACATGATGAGTGTTCAGCCTAGCACTTAAGAAACTTCTAGCTTCCATTGGAGAACCTGGGTTCCACTCCTAGTTCTTACCTTGATTCCAGTTTCCTGTAAATGCATGCCGTGGGATGCAGTGGTGATGGCTTAAGGAACTGGGGTTCTGCTACCCACAGGAAAACCTGCATTAAGTTCTGAGCTCCCAGCCTATGTCCTGAGACACACCTGAAAGTTGTGAACATTTAGGTGGTAAACCACTGAATTGGGATTCTGATTTTCTTTCATATTCTCTTAAATAAAATAATAAGGAAATCAACAGACAGGAAGTACAATGTGATTTTGGATGTCAGATCATTGAAAGAAAAGTGTGTGATAGTACACTAGAGTACGAACCTTCACTTGGTTTGTTCCCATATAACTGAATAAATAAGTGACTTTCAATAGGATACTACCAACAATAAACAAGATTGATACAATTTACAATAAATAAAAGGAATGACAGAAATTATATACAGGATGAGTAAAAAAAATCTGGAGAATTAAGATGGCGGAATAGGGTAAGGACACATTTAAATGGATGGAAAAACATTTAATCAGGATGAAGCAGAGAGGACACATTTCAGGATTTAGGAAAGGATAGAACAACAGCAGAAGGGTACCTGGAGACTGACAGACACAGGAAAGCAGCGGACACAACAGTGTGGTGTTGCAGTGACTGATAGTCCAGCGACATTCAGCTAATGGCAATCTGAATTCCACCAGCAGCAGGAACTCATCAGCAACCAGGTGGGAAGGGACTGTCTTTGCGAGCTTGGGAGGTGAACCCAGACAAAGAACTGTCCATCATGTAAGTCTGTTTGATCTGACCAGGAGCAGAGACAGAGTAGCAGAGCTCAGATGGGCAGTGCAAGAAGGGCGTGGATTTCACAGCCCAGTCAGCCCGGTAGAGCTGAATTGGGTGCCATTTTGCAAAAGGAGGAAAGGACAAGAGAAAGGGCAGAGCATGCATTGAGCTGAGAGTGAACTCATTTCTGACTCAGTGACCTGCAGCAACATGGCATTCTACAGGTTCCACCGAAGACAGGCCTGGGTAGCCCTCAGACCTGATGGCCAGCAGATCAAGAATGGTAGTGGTGGTACATCAGGTGCCATTTTGTACACTGTGGCAATAGCTTTAAGACTGCAGAGGACAACAATGAACTATGCATGTGCTGTGCTCACGAGAATTCACTAGGTTCACTGGATTGTCCTTGTCCCGCAGGAAAATAATACCGATGCAGCATCCTAACCATCAAAATAGTTCTGTGTGGCATCCAGACCTAATGTCCCACAGGTTCTGACAAGATCAGCACCACCAACAACCTAGCTATATAGGACACCTGGTGTCTCTCTAATCCTGGGAACTGCTCCAACTTCAAGTGGGAGAAATGTTGCAGAGACAACGGTGCAGCCTCAGCATGGTATCACACGAAGTAAGAGTGGCAAGCCAGGAGCAGGGGCTATGGAGACCATGGTGGAAATGTGACATAAGAACCCAGACCTGGAACTTGCTGGAGGTTGTGGCACAATTGGCTGCAAGCAAAAAGTAGTGTACCAATTGAAATAATTTAAATCGCATTGTAGATCTGTAGGTGACAGAGCTTAGAATCCCGCCCCAAGGACAAGACTCTTCTAAAGAGAAGTACAATGTTCAAGAGCAAAAGAAGACACAAAGGCACAATGAATTTTACTGAAAACTCCCTTGCAAAGGAGAAAAACCCTATGCCAATCTCAGAGTTCACTGAGGAAGACATCGAGAAAATGAAGAACACAGAATCCATAAGACTCATTTTAATGCTTCTGATCAAAAATGAGAAATACATGCAAGAGCTCAAAGAATTTAAGGAAGCAATAAAGCAAATCAAGGCTGATATATCAGAAATCTAGAACACAGCAGAGCAAATGAAAAGTACAGTGGAGAGTCTCCAAAATAGAATGAAGCAAGTAGAAGAAAGAATCTCAGAATTGGAAGATATTTCCTGTCACCAGGGGGAAGCTAACAAAAGCTAGAAACAGAGCTGGATCAGGCCAAAAAGAGTATTCAGGAACTGAAAGACACTATTAAGAGGCCAAATAGAAGAGTTATGGGAGTCCCGGAAGGTGCAGAAAGAGAAGCTGAGTTTGCAAATGTATTTAATGAAATAATAAAGGAAAATTTCCCTAATCTGGAGAAAGAATTGAGAAACAAGATCCAGGAGGGGCACAGAACTCCCAACAGGCTTAATCAAAAGCAATCTTCACCAAGACACATGATCATCAAGCTCTCTTCAATTGAACGTAAGGAAAAGATCCTTAAATATACACGTGAAAAACATCAGTTGACATATAAAGCAATCACAATTAAACTCACAGGAGATCTCTCACAGGAAACTGTACAGGCAAGAAGAGAATGAAGTGACATATTCCAGATTCTAAAAGAAAAAAAATTGTCGGCAAAAGATAATATACCCTGCAAAGCTTTCTTTCATCTTTGAAAATGAAATAAAATTCTTCCACAGTAAAGAAAAGTTACAAGAATTTGCCTCTTTCAAATCTGCCCTACAAAGGATACTTCAACATGTTCTCTTGACAAAGAAGAGGAATAGCACCTACCAAATCCAAAGGCAAATGGGAAGAACATCCCAGTAAAATGACAACAGAAGACAAAACCAATGAACAACCCATTCCTAAAATGACAGGACCAAAGTACCACCCATACATATTAAACTCTGAATGTAAATGGCTTAAGCTCAATCATCAGCATGGATTAGTAGACTGGATTAAAAAACAAAACCCATATGTTTATTATCTGTTGGAGACATATATCAACAAAATCAGCAGAAACTGTATCATATGGGTTTTGTTGTTTCTGTGGGTTTCATCTCTTCAAAACACTTTCTTTTGATTAAATCATTCAATGACCGTAGATCATGCAGTGGCAGCATTTTCCTGAAGAAGGTTCTTGATTTTCATTTCTTCAGTTACACATTAGTCATTTAATAGCATGTTATTTATCTTCTTGGTGTTGCTAATTTCTTTTTTCTCCTGGATGTTGATTTTGTTTTGTCGCTCTTCATTTGAGAGGATGTATTTTAGGTGGTAGTTGAGACTGCAATTTCTAATAACATGCCATTTAACTTAATGGCATCATAAATTTCTTTCTTTCTATTGCTGATTTTGCTGATTATGACTTTTCATTTCAGGGAATGTACAGTAGCTGCAAAATCGAGACTAACATCCAGATATGAGGATGCAGTGTAGTATGCATTTCTGCTTCCAGACAAAGATGGACTTACAATGAAACTGTTTACTATATCTTGACAATAGGATTCTGGACTCTGCCATTGTCCATGCCCGCTATGATGGACATATGACTGAGTATGAAGAACTCTATCTTAGTAATGATATAGAGGAACTAAGTGGGAGGGGAGGGGTTGGGGAGGAGATAACAGAATATGGAACTGTATCATAAAATGATAGTAATAATAATAAAAAATGTAAAACAAAGTTTAAAAAAAGAAATAAAGGAATATCATTCAAAAAAAAAATCTGACTGCAACATACCTGAACTTCTTAAGATATAGTAGAGCACTATTTAAAATTGGGTTTAGGGTCAGGAATGGTAGCATAATGGATGAAGTCCTCACCTTGCACACACTGGGATCACAATATAGTTACCAGTTTATATCCTCGCTGCTGCACTTCCTAGTCACCTAGTTGCTTGTGGCCTGGAAAAGCAGTAGATGAAGGAGCAAAGCCTTGGAACCCTGTACCCATTGGGGAGAACACTAGAAGAAGCTCCTGGCCCCTGGTTTCAGATTGCCTCAGTTACAGCTGAAGCAAGTTGAGTCCACTTGGGGGGGCGGGGCAGATCAGTGAAAGAAGATCTTTCTGTCCATGCTTCTCTCTGTAAAGCTGACTACAAATAAATTATTCAAATTTGTTTTGCACTATTTGCAAATGTTCATTACAAACATGAGGGAAACTACTCAAACAAAAATTTAGGAGAAATATATCCTGGATTTCTTTTTTTTTTTTAAGATTTATTTACTTATTTTTATTGGAAAGGCAGATATACAGAGAGGAGAGACAGAGAGGAAGATCTTCATCCGCTGGTTCACCCCTCAAGTGACCGCAATGGCTGGAGCAGAGCCAATCCAAATCCCGGAGACTCCTCCAGGTTTCCCACATAAATGCAGGGTCCCAAAGTCTTGGGCTGTCCTCGACTGCATTCCCAGGCCTAAGGCAGGAATCTGGATGGAAAGCAGGGCAGCTGAAATTAGAACCAGAGCCCATATGGGATCCCGGACTGTTCAAGGTGAAGACCTTAAACACTAAGCTATCGTACCGGGGCCTATCCTTGGTATCAATAAAGAACAGAAAATGCAATCCTATGAGCCCAGTGCAAAAGTACAGTGGTTAAAGTCCTCAACTTGCATGCCCAGGATCCCATATGGGAGGAGGATCTAATCTTGGCAGCTCTGCTTCCCATGTGGCTCCCTGCTTGTGGCCTGGAAAAGAAGTCGAGGACAGCCCAGAGCCTTGAGACACTGCACCCACGTGAGTGACCTGGAGGAGGCTCCAGGCTTCTGATTTCAGATTGGCTCAGCTGCGCCCATTGTGGCAGCTAGGGGAATGAATCATTGGATGGAAGATCTTCCTCTCTGTCTCTCCTCCTCTCTGTATATCTGCCTTTCCAATAAAAATAAATAAATCTTAAAAAAAATAATAAAAATCTTTAAGAAAATGCAATACTACAAGATACTCAGTTAAAATAACAAAATGTGGGCCTGGCGCAGGGGGCTAGTGGCTAAAGTACTCGCCTTGAGGGAGCTGGGATCTCATGTGGGGTGTGGTTCTAATCCCGGCGGCTCCACTCCCCATCCAGTTCGCTGCTTATGGCCTGAGAAGGCAGTCTAGGATGGCCTAAGGCCTTGGGACACTGCGCCCATGTGGGAGACCTGGAGGAGGTTCCTGGCTCCTGGTTTTGGATTGGCACAGCACCGTTCATTGAGGTGACTTTGGGAGTGAATCATTGGATGGAGGATCTTGCTCTCTGTCTCTCCTCCTCTGTGTATATCTGACTTGGGAATAAAAATATATCTTAAAAAAAATCAGGAAAGGTTGACATCTAGTAGAGTGGATGAGAAACTGCTTAGGAGACCCTCATCTTACACTGGACTGCCTTTGTTTATGTTATGGCTCCACAACAAATTCCATCTTGCTGTTAATGCCCTTCCTGGAAGCAAGCAGGGGATTTCTCAAGTACATCAGACTTTTCACATGTTGTCATGGACACAGATGTAGTTCATGGCTCCTGTTTTTGTCCTGATCTTGTCACCATCTTGCAGGACTTCAAGGAGTTAACCAGCAGATGGTAGATCATTCTCTCTCCAGGACTTTTATGAATGAAACCCACAAATAAGAATTATTTTGAAAAATGATAAGAGAAAAAGAAACAATTTGAAAACAAGAATTGGCATGGATGTTTGATGCAGCTTTTCACACACAATTTTGAGGACAATATGCTTCTTCCAGGTGATTCTAAATAGAGCAGGAAGGTACACACCGACTGGCAGTAATCAGGACAAGTTAATGCTTCAGTATCAGTGCCCAGCCAGTGGGAACTGCTACTTAGCAATGTGATCAGAGATCTCAGTTAACACTAGATAAAGAAATAAAGTCAAACCAAGTGCTAGAGAATCACAAACTATGTGCACATGGAGGAAATATTAGACTGCAATCATTGTACCCTACAAATATTTTATACACCATCAGAATCTATCCACACTTTGTAAACTAAGAATATTGTCCCATATGTCAAACAATTGCCATGAATTAGCATATGAGAAATAAAAAGCAAGAAAAATATTGTCACTGTGACCAATAACTAAAGCAAAGGCCAGCACTGTGGTATAATATGTAAAGTTGCCAACTGCAACACCAGCATCCAATATGGAGTCACGTGTTCCTCTTCCAGCCCAGCTCTCTGGTAAGCTCCTGGGAAAAGCAGTGAAAGATCATCCAAGTGCCTGGGCCCTGATCATCCACATGCAAGACCTGGAGGAAGTTGTAGGCTCCAGGACTCAGCTTGGTTCAGCACTGACTATTTTAGCCATCAGGGTAATGAGCCAGTGGGGAGATCTCTATCTCTTATTTTTTGACTCTTACTTGAACATAAACAGATAACACGAAAAATAATTTAAAGAGAAAAGAAAGACATTTTTAAGGATTTTTTTTTTTTTAGAATGCAGGGAGAAAGAGACCCATCTTCTGGTTCACTTTATATATGGCAGCACTTACTTGGCCAAACCAAAGCAAGAAAATTAGAATTTCTGGGTGTCCCACAGGGGCAGGAACCCAAGCATTTGGGACATGTTGGGCTGCTTTTCCGGATTTCCCAGTGAGCAGCAGAATTGTAAGTGAAGCAGCCAGATTTTGAATCCATATGCAGGTAACAGCTTGATTTAATGCAATACCACATTATTGAAAAATAGAGTTTAAGCAATCACAAAGATCAATCATCAGACAGTACTAAGATTTAGTCATAGCTGGGAATGAAAGATCAAAGAGACCAAGGCCTGAATTGACAAAGGCTTTTTTCTTGATAGGCATGGAATTTATACTGTTTAAATATATATCTCACTGAAAACTTGCCCATGTAGGTGCCAGTTCTAATCCATAGAGAACCCACTTCCCATTCAACTTCCTGCTGTGGCCTGGGAAAGCAGTTGAGTACAGCTCAAAGCCTTGGGATCCTGTACCCATGTGGTTAACCCAGAAGAGGCTCTGGGCTCCTGGCTTTGGATTGGCATAACTCAGACCTTAGCATTCCCCTGGGGAGTGAATCAATGAACAGAAGATCATGCTCTGTCTTTCCTCCTCTCTGTATATTCACTTTCTAATAAAAATTAAACAAAATTTTTAAAAAGGCCCTTGTCCCAGATATTGAGTACAAATGACACTTTTTATTAAACCAGTCAAATACACTCATATTTTTGTTTACCGTTTCTATGACCAGAATAGACCACTGCAAATATTCCCCGAAATAACTTATAAAACCAGTCACAGATACATTCACATATTCATAAGTGCTCAAGGCCACCAAAACTTTACCTTCACAAAGATTCTTTGTCGGTACAAATTATCCTTGGAATAAACCAACTTGTGGATGCAAAATAAAACTGCTGCATTATCCCAAGCTCACTACCCTAGGGTTTACCTGGGCCTTTGCCAAGGTTTTACTCCCTAGGTAGTCACGGCTGAGAGAACCCAGAGTGCATCAATCATTTCCTTAGATGACATCAATATGTCACCAAGGAATGGAGCTCTGCATGGGTCAAGAGAATATTAATGCTCCTATGGGTTAGCTGTATTAACTAGATGGAACATAATAGATGCCCTCCAGTTTCAGGGCATCAGCTGCCACTCCGAATGGCAACCCCCAATCTACTGCTATCTTTCAGGGGGAATGAGTGAGCCAGAAGGTAAATTAGTCATGTTTGTTTGCTACGAAGTGTTTTGAAACTCAGAAAAAAAAAAAAAAAAGAATGCAGTGAGGCTTGTGTGAATGTTTCAGCGGGGGATCACAAGGTGAGGACATAATAATAAAATGTATGAGCTTAAGTTAGGTAAAAGGAGATGTAGCAAGACTTTTGAAGCTTCATTTAGTTTATTTCTCATTTACTGGGCAGACTTTTTCATCCACTCTCTCACTTCCAAATGCCTGCAACAGCCACAACACCAAATGTAAGTCAGGTTTTGCACACTGGTACCCAAGCCACTGTCTGCTGCCCACAAGCCTGGGCAGTAGCTGCACACTGTATTTGCACAGAACTGAAATCCAGGCATTCTGAGGGAGACACAGGAGTCCCAATGTCATCTGAACCACTGTCACACACACACACACACACAGGGTAGGGATGCCTTCCTGTGCTGTGTCAGGTGGCCATTCACTGCTTTTCTCCCACACCTCCTGTTCACAGTAAATAGTTCCTTTAAAGAGCCAATGCTTATTTTGTGGGGGGTGGGGGGGACAACTTACAGAATTGTATATGGGAGGAAATAGTGGCTCATGATGTAAATTTTTAGGGCAAAGTGCAACACTTGGCATTGAGGTAAGACTACTGGACATTCAGAGATCTATTCCCTGCCTTGATGCTCTCTGTGGAACCTGACTTATTCCCTCTACAATTCATGGGGACATTTAATCCCAATTATGAGAATTTAAGGGAATGGGTGACAACATATCAGAAGCCATCAGCATAAATCAGTACCGGTGCCTTAACACCTCTTTCATCAGCTTCTTCTAGAGAAGCCAATTTGCGTGAGTCCCCGTGCACTCCCTTTGTTTGTCTACAAGGTCACTGTGCCACCCCAGGCCTCTGCCCAGCAGAACGCCAGCACCACATGCTGCCACTCAACCTTGCAGCAAAGCCGTGAGGGAAACAAAACTGGTGGTTTTAACTGCTGGAGTCTGTGCTGCTCTGGTGTCAGCAACCAGGAAACTGCCCCAGACTCTTAGGAGGAGCTTCACTGAGGACTGAGCTCTGGCCTGGAGGCGCTGTTTCTCAACTCAAGAAAATCAGGCCAACTTTAACAACAAACAACAACAACAAATACAAATAAAGAACTAAGATATCCTGCCCAACATGTAGGTCAAACGGTCCCCAGGCACTCTCCCCTCCTCACTGCACAATGGGTTAAACAGTGAGTCCTAGTGTTCAAGCTCAGTGCTGCAGAGTGAGCACCCCAAGGTCCTCCTCCTGGCCCCCGCCTGCCCTAGGGCCTCAGGAGATGCTCTCACACACTCACCCTTCCCAGCTTCTGATGAGTCGCGGGTCCTGCAGAGGCTCCTGCGGGGTGGGAGGTCACAGGGCAGCACTGACTCAGCCACCTGGGCCTTTCCACCAGCACGACCAGCAGAGCGGCTATGGCGGGGCTGGAGAACAACCTCCCACCTGCTGCCACAGGGCTTCCTGGGCGCGTGTGATTGGACCATTTAACTAGACCATGACTCAGATAAGATGCAGCCAATCAAAATTAGAAACAGTGTAAGGGCAGTCAAACGGGATTCTGGAGGGAGGGGGAGTGAGAGGGAGTGAGGGGCGGGGCTTCACCTCAGGCTGGGCGTGGCCTCCTCCACTGCAGCTTAAGTCTTCCAACAGCAGGGGCCGCTGTCGCCTCTCACATCAGTCCACCTCCTGGTCTCACCTTCCCTCTCTGCTTCCTGATCCTGTTCAAGTCTGGAAACCCAGAAATGTAAGACGAGAGTCTGCACCTCACTGAATGTTCAATAGATTCTGGAACTTTTCTTCTTTATATTGGCTTTTTTTCCATTAGTTCATCTGACTTTTTAAAATGCAGAACTGAAGAATATTTAAAAATATAAACTAATATTTTCAATCTCATTTATCTTACTGATGTTCATTTCCTGGTCTGTATTTTTGTTTTCATGTTGTTCCATATCTGTTTCTTAGTAGTACATAGTAATTTCATTGCTTATAATGATCTTCTGCTCGATTCTCTCATCAGTTCAAGTTTGGTTTTCCACAAAAGGGCCATTAGTGTGCAGTGATAATTTTGCTGCTTAAAACTTTACCATTCTGCTAAATTTCCTTTCTGTGTTTAATTTCCTGATTACACAATCACAACAATGTGTAAGAGACAAAGTGATAACAGGGCCTGTCTGGATTAACTCTAACAAAAATCTTTCAGTGTTATATATAATATATATTTATATTTCTTATGTTATACAATGCATTTCTGTAGCTTGGTTTTCATAATATGTTTTCATAATGTGGTTTTGTTTTATAACATATTTTTAAAAAGATTTTAAAAAAACTGTTGCAAAGTCAGATATACAGAGAAGAGGAGAAACAGAAAGTGATATTCCATCTGCTGATTCACTCTCCAAGAGACCACAATGGACAAAACTGTGCCAGTCTGAAGCCAGGAGCCCAGAGACTCTTCCAGGTCTCCATGCTGGTGCAAGGTCCCAAGGCTTTGGACCATCTTCAACTTCTTTCCCAGGCTACAAGGATGGGAAGTAGGTCTAACAGGATTAGAACTGGTGCCCAAATGGGATCCTGACACATGCAAGGTGAGGCCTTAAGCCACTAGGCTATTGAGCCAGGTTCTCTTTTAAAGTATCTTATTCCTAAGTATTTCAGAAAATCCTCTCTTAATCTCATGGAAGATTACAAGTTTTATGAAGATGGTGTTTGTATTCCTGAAAACTGATGACTAACAGCATTTTTTCCTAATGACTTTCACTAATTTTTATTTTATTTTTGTTTGTTTTTAAACTGGAAAGACATATTTACAGAGAGGAGAGACAAAGAGGAAAAAAAAATTTCCATCTGCTGGTTCCCTTCGCAAGTGGACACAATAGGTAAAACTGAGTTGATCTGAAGCCAGGAGTCTCATCCAGGTATCCCAAGTGTGTGCAGGGTCCCAAGGCTTTGCACCATCATCTACTGCTTTGCCAGGCTACAAGCAGGGAGCTGGAAGGGAACTTGAGCAGCTGGGACATGAATTGGCATCAATATGGGTTTTCAGCACGTTCAAGCTGGAGTGTAGCCATTGCGTCGTCATGCCAGAACCCTAATTTTTGTTAATGGATTGCCACCATGGCTGATTTTCAGTATGCACAATCACTTGATGCTATAAGTGGATCCTCACCTACTGTGCTGCTTTATGTGACATGTTCTGCATTTCTTCCTATGTTTTAGAAACTTTATTTATTTTTGTTTATTTATTTTTATTGGAAAGGTGGATATACAGAGACAGAGAAGAAGATCCTGCTCCCTGCCTGTGGCCTGGGAAAGCAGTCGAGGATGACCCAAAGCTTTGGGACCCTGCACCTGCATTGGAGACCCAGAGGAAGTTCCTGGCTCCTAGCTTCAGATTGCTCAGCTCCAGATGTTGCAGCCAATTGGGGAGCGAATCATCGGATGGAGGATCACAAGTTTTATTTTTATGTTAAGGTAATCTTTTTTTTTCTGCCGTTCATTAAGTTCTTATTGCTTAAGCTCGGCAGAATTACGTACTTATTTTAAAGGTATTTGAGTGATCAATCACTTTATGTCAATTATTAAATCTGGGGCCCAGCGCGATAGCATAGCAGTTAAAGTCCTCAATTTGCATGTACCGGGATCCCATATGGTCACCGGTTCTAATCCCGGTGGCCATGCTTCCCATCCAACTCCCTGCTTGTGGCCTGGGAGAACAGTCGAGGATGGCCCAATGCCTTGGGACACTGTGCCTGCATGGGAGACTCCGAAGAGCTCCTGGCTCCTCTCTTCGAATTGGCTTGGCTCCAGCCATTGCGCTCATTTGGAGAGTGAACCATCAGATGGAAGATCTTCCTCTCTGTCTCTCCTCCTCTCTGTACATCTGCCTTTCCAATAAAAGTAAATAAATCTTTAAAAAAAATTATTAAATCTGACCTATATTGTATTATGTAAACGGATTCTGTTTCAACCAGATAATTTAAGCCTTCATGGCATCTGTGACAGGCAGTCAGAAATTCAAAAGTTTCAAATTCTGACACTTAACTTTTGTTATGAGATAAATTGTGCAATTAGGACTCTTAAGTGTCGTTTTTGGGCAAAGTGTGGTAGCGTAGTGGCAAAAGACCTTTCCTCTGAAGTTCTGAGATTCCTTGTTGGTGCCAGCTCAGATTCCAGCTGCTCCACTTCCCTTCCAGTTTTTTTCTCGTGGCCTGGGGAAGCAATTGAGGTTGGCCCAAAGCCTTGGGATGATGCATACACGTAGGAAACCTGGCTCAGGCTCCTGGCTTCGAATTGCCTTAGCTCTGGCTGATGCTGCCACTTGGGGAGAAAATCGCAGATGGAAGATCTTCCTCTCTGTTTCCCTTTTTCTCTGGGTCAGCTCTCCCTTCTTTCATAGAGTGACCTCAACATAAAAGTTAGATGGGATTTTATGGAAAGAGTGAGTTATATAGTGGGAGAAACCAGGTGACTTGGACAGCCACAGGAGGCTGCCATGTTTACGATGAGTGGACAATGCGTGTTAGGGACCCTGCCTCTCCCACCTTCTATCTTGCTTCTCAGGCATGGGCTCTTTCTCCCTGAGCCCACAGAGCCTCCAGCATTCCTGCCTTGGCTGCTGCAGCAAACACAGGTCTTCTGAGCTGGCCAAACCTGAGTTTCTAGTCCTCCTGTCACACCCCCCCTCAGGTTACTCCAGGCACTCTGCCTGCTGCTCCAGGGACAGACTGGTTTGTCAAGAGTAACAGGCTCCACAGCACACCTACCCCGCTGACTAGCCTTGGTGCTTGCAGGTCAGATGGGCCCAGGAGGCACTTTCTGTGCCCCCAGCATGCTTGTTAAACCCTCCAGGTTTCAGAAGGCTTGACCACCAGTCCATCAAACCCACACATGCCTGTCCTGCCCACCCCAGCCACAAGTCATGGGCCAGGCTGACTCAGCCAGCAACCTGCTCCCTCTGACTGCTGCTGCCCCACCAGCTGCTTTTGAAATAGGAAAGCTCTGCTACTACCCCTCTTCACACCCTGTGCTTCTGGCTGCCAGCCCCGCCACCATGCCCACTGCTCCAGTGCCAGGATAATTCTGCTCAGCGAGCATACAAGCACTCCCTTCCGCAGGCACCATGCTTTGTCTTTAGTTCAAGGGTGAGCCCTTCTTGCCCCGAGGCCCCTGCAGGGCCAGACCAGCTTTCCATGCCCTTGGCCTGACTGACTTGTGCCACCTGCTCCGGAGCTACGCTGGCTCTGGCAGTATCCCTGCACACCAAGCACAACCACCCTGCTGCTGGCCTGCTTGTTGCTGCAGAACCAGGCTGGTGTGGATGGCAACCCTGGGCCCCACCTGACTGCCTGCCATCCAATCCTGGCTCAGCTGTGCTCAGCCAGCCAAGTCCCCCCAGCACTCAATTTCATCTGATGTACCTCCAGGGCCTCAAGCCTGGTACCCCTACACATCTAGTCAGTCAGTCCGTCCTCCCTGCTGGCTGCCCCAGGGCCAGGCACGCTTGGGCTCTGGTCCACCTGCCACTCCCCCTGTGCCAGCTGCACATCTAGCATGCCTGCTGTGTCCATTGCTATGACAGGCTGGCTGTGTCTGTGACCCAGGACTCTAGCTTGCTAAGGCCACCACCGCAGCAGCTGTTCCAGAACCAGGCTAATTTGGGTGGTGTCTCCTCTGCTCTCAACCACCAGCCATCCACTTCAGATCCAGGCCAGCTCATTAACACCAATAAATCCCTCTCCATCCCAATTTCCCTGCCTACCTGCAAGCCGCTCCAGGGACAGGCGGGCTTAGCTGGTGCTGAGCCCACTGCTTTAGGACCAGACCAATTCCGAGGGTACTCCACCAGCCCCCAGCAAGCACTGCATCTGTTCAAGGATGGGGATCACAGCCGGGGTCCGCACAACTCTAGTTCCTCCACCACCTTGCCTGGTGCTCCAAGACCATGCAGGCTCGGCCAGTGACATGGTGTCTGCCTGCAGCTCCAGAGCCAGACCCACTTGCCCTGAGTCCATGCCTCCCCCATGCCTATCGCACTCACTATTCCAGGACAAAGTCAGGGGCTGGATTCTTCCAGGAGTGTACCCTGGTTCCAGATCCCCCCCTCACCTGCTCCTGGGGTCAGGGACTTGGCCCTGCTATTTCCCTCCCCCACCCCTTCACATCAGTGCTATGATTTTAAACAGTAGGTCCAGCTTTCCTATGGGAAGTTTGCTCTGTTTTGCTCTTGGCTCCTGACTTTGCTGCCTCTATGCATGGCTGGATATGGTGACTCATCACCCTTACTCTGTTGGTGCTTGCAAGATGGACTCCTGGTGTCATTTCCTGCGTGACTTCATCCCACAGCCTTCTGTGGCCCAGTGCAGGGTTTGACTCAGGACCAGCTACACACTCCTCTCTGCCTGCCTCAGGCCATGCTGGCGGGCACCTGCACATTTGGTGAGGCCATGGTACAGAGAACAAGAGATCCTCCAATGTAGGCATGGCAGATCGATTGATTTCAAAGCATGGTAACAGAGAGAAAGAAATCTTCTATCAGCTGGTTTTACTTTCTGGTTAACAGTCAGGGTTAGGCTACAGGGACATTTCCCAGGTGCATTATTGGACCAGAAGTGGAGCTTCCAGAATTCAAACCAGTGCTCTGATGTGGAATGGCGGTGTTGTAGGCATCAGCTTGAACCAGGGCACCAGAATTCCAGCATATCTTCTGAGTGCAGGGAAAATGAGTGATATTTTTCTTTATCATCTATTTCTATATTTTCTAAAATTGTTAGAATCACATGTCAAATTTTGATAGTCTGCAAAGAAATGGGGATTCTTTTTTAATTCTCTCTCTTTTTTTTTAAATGTAAGGGAAACTTGGAGAATTGCTGGTATAATATTTTCTGGTTTCTGTCTGGGAGGTCAGCTGGAGCTGAGCTCTCCCCCCAATGCATTCAGGGCACTCTCTGACTCTAACTTGTAGTGGCTCATCTCCTTGTGTGCTTCCTCAAATCATTTTCATTTTTCTTCAAGCTTTACTGTTAAGGACCCAGCGTGGTAGCCTAGTGGCGAAAGTACTCAACTTGCATGTGCCAGGATCCCATATGGGCACTGGTTTATGTTTTGGCTGCTGGATTTCAAATCCAGTTCCCTGCTTGTGGCCTTGGAAAGCATACAAGGATGGCACAGAGCTTTGCAATCCTTAACCCACATGGAGACCTGGAAACAGTTTGTGGCTCCTGGCTTTGGATAAGCTCAGTTCCAGCCATTGCAGCTGCTTGAGGAGTGAACCAGTATGAGTGAATGGAAGATGTTTTCTCTCTCTCTCTCTTTCTCTCTCTCTCTTCTTTTCCTCTCTGTGTATCTCATTTGCCACTAAAAATTAGCTCCTGCCTTCAGGTCAGCTCTGTTTCAGCCACTGTGATTACTTGTGGAGTGAACCAAAGGACAGAAGATCTTTTTCTCTGTCTCTCCTCCTCTCTGTATATCTGAGAAAAAGATTTTCTATCCCCTGGTTTTCTGTTCAAGTGACCACAATAGCTGGAGCTGAGCTGATGCAAAGCCAGGATCCTCTTCTTTAAAGTCCCTGTTGGTGCAGTGTTCCAAGGCGTTGGGCTCTCCTCTTCTGATTTCCTAGGCCGCGAGCAGCAGCCTGGAAGGGAAATGGAGCAGCCAGGAAACAAATCGGCACTCATATGGGATCCCAGCTCTTGCAAGGTGAAAATTTGGTCACTGACCCATTCATTATGCTAGGCCCAAATTATTTGCATTGTGTTTGTACAAGGTTGGGTGGAATGCAGAACTCTCCAAAAATACTTGATTTTCTTTTTTTTTTTTTTTTAATGGTGAAAAACATATAGTTAGAATAGAGAGAGAGCTGGATGCAGTTTAGATGATCCCAATTTTGTTGGCAACATCCAGAGCATCATAATCGGGAGCCAAATGCACGTATGCCTTCTTTTCTCCATCGGGCCTGATCAGAGTATTGACTTTGGCCACATCAATATCATAGAGTTTCTTCACAGCTTGTTTGATCTGGTGCTTGTTGGCCTTGACATCCACAATGAACACCAGTGTATTGTTGTCTTCTATCTTCTTCATAGCGGACTCTGTGGTCAGGGGGAACTTGATGATGGCATAGTGGTCAAGCTTATTCCTCCTGGGCGCGCTCTTGCAGGGGTATTTGGGCTGCCGGTGCAGGTGCTGCGTCTTGGGCCTCCGGAAGGTGGGCAACGTGCGGATCTTCTTCTTCTTGTGGCTGTGGACACCTTTCAGCACCGCCTTCTTGGCCTTCAGGGCCTTGGCTTTGGCTTCGGCTTTGGTAGGAGCGGGAGCTTCCTTCTTCGCCTTCAGTGCCATCTTGGTAAAAAGGAATACTTGATTTTCAAAAAAATCTATATTTTAATTTTAAATCAAGAGTTACATAGATAGAGAGAGGGAAAGAGTCTTCCATCTGATGGTTCACTCCCAATTTAAATCACCACAATGGCTAGAGCTGGGTTGGTCCTAAGCCAGGAGCAAATAGCTCCTTCCAGACCTCCTACATGGGTGCAGGGTCCAAGTCCTTGGGCCATGATGTTCTGCTTTCCCAAGTAACTTAGCAGAGAGCTGAATCCTAAGTGGAGTGTAAGCATATAGAATGCTGGTGCTGCAGGAAAAGTTTTACCCACTTATGTTGCTTCCTGAAGAATGCCTTATTCAAAAGTGATCGTACTCTTCTTCAGTTCCCTAAAGTCATTAAATAACACGACATTTATGGAGTGCCCATGTGCTCATCACACAAGCAATGGTACTTGTTTTCAGTTGAGGAGTTTGAATGGATGTGGCTTCTGTGTGTAGGATTGCTTTCCCTAGCTTAATCAGTAATACTGGACAGGTGATACTTAACCTGCCTGGTCCATTCTTAAACTATCATGACTATCACTACTGACTTCATGAAAAGTATACGTACACTTGTTCAACTGGGATTTTTGAACACACAGTTATCCAGATTGGAGAGACTGGAGCCATGAATATCCAAGGTGTAGATGAGCACATTGGGGTGATTAGCAAAATATTCATAGCCTAGGTTTTGGTTTTAAGACAAGTGTATTATTTCCAGCAGCACAATCACAGCAAAGTATACGTGGTGGGCATAGGGGCTGTTATTTTCTGACTCAAGATATCTGTCCGCTACAGAGGACACTGTTGATGATGACAGTGATAAAGATTTTGGAAAGTGATGGAATGGAAATAGCATGAGAGTGTTGTGTGGGCTTATTCTAATGACACCAGTGTTGTAAAACCCTGCAGCTCTGACACCTAATGGTAAAGCTTTCCCTACGGAGTGGGGCTTCTATGAGAGTGGTTTTTGTCTGATTGGTGTAGAAATTCATAAAAGTCACATACATATACGTACATGCTCATAGATATTTAAAGAATGCAATGTGAATAAACTTCATGTGCTAATGAGGTATCTGAGAACACAGCTGGAGATCTCTCAATTCCTATTTCATTTGACAAATCCCCTCAAACCCAGACAGAGGATCCAAGATTTCTTGCAAATAATGGGAGGGCAGTTAGTTGAGCCACACTGGAGAGCTCTTTGGGTGAGCAGTAGCAGAAAGTTGCAGGCAGGGTTCCAATATGGCAGGAAGCACAATATGTGATGAGAGCATTTTAACCCTTCTCCGCAACCAAATGCTCTCAAACAGGAAACTGTATTTTAATATAAATTGCATATATACAGCCTTTGACTGCTCTTGTAATAAAGTGTAGTGAATAAGTGTAAAAATGTATAAAATGATTTGAAATTGAAAGAAGATAAAATTGGATACAGCATGACATGCTTGAGATAATTTCATTGACAATGAATATCATAAAATGAGATTTGCATATTCAAATAGAATAGCTTAAAAATCACCAGAGTGTTTGGCAAGTGTTCAGCATAGTAACTTTGTGTAAAATGCCTCCTCAGTCAAGAGCTCTGTTTTTAGGGCTGGGCACTGCGTGGCAAGTGCAGAACCCAAACAGCAGCCAGAGTATCGCACATCTCAGTCACTGAATTATCCCAATGCAGAAATACTTCTAGTTTCCTGTATATGTTACTCTCACTTTGACCCTTGCATGTCAACTGAATCATCTAGTAATCATCATTTGAAAGCCATTACTTGGCAGGAAAATTCCAACAGATATCAAATTGTAATAAATGTGTCTTCTCAGAATATTCTGAGGCTATAAGAATGCTCTTATTCGGGCCCAGCTGCGTGGCCTAGCCGCTAAAGTCCTCACCTTGAAAGCGCCAGGATCCCATCTGGGTGCCAGTTCTAATCCCAGCAGCTGCACTTCCCATCTCGCTCCCTGCTTGTGGGCTAGGAAAGCAGTCGAGGATGGCCCAAAGCTTTGGGACCCTGTACCCGCGTGGGAGACCTGGAAGAAGTTCCTGGATCCTGGCTTCGGATCGGCATAGCACTGGCCATTGGACTCACTTGGGGAGTGAACCATTGGACGGAAGATCTTCCTCTCTGTCTCTCCTCCTCTCTGTATATCTGACTTTCCAATAAATAAATAAATCTTAAAAAAAAAAAAAAAAGAATTCTCTTATTCAGCACCTGAAGACATTCTGTGTCAACAGACATAGCCTACTCCCTGCCTCTTTCCCTTGTCTAGACAGATCCCCAGGCCCAAGTCACCCAAGAGTAGAGCTTGACTTTTCCCTGTGTCTCACTCACACTCTTCTCAGAGGTGGACATTTTAAGGTCCTAATATAGAAGAGTCAGTGGAAATTGGAGGCATCAAAACTCTCTCTTCTCTGGGCTAGGAGTGTTTTGAGAAGGAGGATTCAGAATGTCAGTAACCTGGGATAATGGCGCATGATTTGTGGACTCTGCTAGTTACTGTACAGTCTTCTGAAGAGCATTCTGAGCGAGGATTAGCTCAGGACATGGCAGTGTGGTGGGGCATGAAAGGCACCACAAGACTGGAGAGCATTTAGGTGAGGTCTGTTGTTTGGTGACCGAAGATCAGCCCTGAACTTTTTGGTTGGTGGCCCCTGGGTGTGAAATGTTCCTTCCATGTTCTGTTACAGCTGTTGATAGTGTCTGCAGAGTCTGGAGTGCCCCTCGCTCAGAGGTCTGAGTGTTCTGTGGAATTTTAAAGGGGCTGCCCTGCTGTGTTTTCTGCCTTCTGCCAGTTGTGGTTGTCAATTTTACTAATTTCTTTTCTGGAGTGCAGCTGCTAAACTTAGAGACTGTATTCATTTTCAATTCTTAGAATGTTGACCTGATGGAGGTTGCATGTCAGAGAATCTCTCTTGCCCCGAGAGCTGCTAGTTTGGCTTAGGTCATATGTTTTAAAATCCCCTGACTATCTTCTAACAAGGCTGGGCCATCAAGTCTGTAATCTCATTCACATTGCAGCTGGAATCCCAACCAAATAAACTCAGTCTAGGCTAGATTTTGTCATGTTATCTCATTCTTGACCTTTATTCTGCTCTAATCTTGAAAAGACACTCATTGAAGTGTCACGAAGGAAAATGTAGGGTTTCAGCTAGATTGCAGGCATAATGGCTGACTTGTAAATACAGGTGGCTGTCTGGAGAACATATGTTGGGGTGGGGAAAGATCAGACCAGACAGGGCTACAACACCCAAAGGGCTCATGTGAGCCAGATTAGGGAAAAGCCAGGTTGGGCTGATGGTTCCTACCAGTGCAAGCAAAAATTAGAGTGCATGAGGGTTGGTTGGGCTTTGCTGCAACTGGCGGATGCTGGCACTGGGGGCTAATTCTGTTAAGTTAAACTGCAGAAACACCTGGAGAATCCATAATGTGGGAGTGGGCGTGGGCCCATTAGGGAGATAGTGAGCACCTCCCTCTTGAGTTGCCACTTCCCCTGGGGAGCATGAAAACCAGGACTGGGGCAATGGCTAGACAGAATAACACCCACCAGTATGTGTGCGGGCTGAATAGTTGGGCTGGTTGGGTTGAACTGGGCTTCAATGCCCATTGACATACAGTAGAGCTGAATGGTATATGAGACAGAGTAGACAAGTCTGCTGTATATATTGGCAAGTATGGAAACCAGGATAGACCTGATGAGGATTATTGGGAGTCACCCTGACTAGGCTGCAGCTCCCACTGGTTTGTGTGTGGGCCAAGTGTGTGCTGGGCAGGATCAGGCCAGACTGCAACAGCCATTGGCTAGTGTGGAAGACAGGTCTGGAAACCTAACTGACCCAGCAATTACAATCACCAACATATGCATAAGCTGATAGATCCCCAAACCCCCACCATGAAGAGAAATGCAGGTTCCATGGTCTGATCATGGAGTGCAAGTATCAAAGCCGAGCCTCCTCAGAGGCTCAGATGGAACAGTAGACAGCATATCCAAATGCACATGTAGGAAATGATTGTCCCTCAGAGTCTGCAGAGAGCACCTGGTACCACAACAGAGGATCAAACACAGAACAAATCTATCATCTGCCCCAGCCATGCATTGGCAGTGAAGATCTGGGCTAACGGAGACGCTAAGGTGAGCTATGTCAGCCAGTGGGTTCTGGAGAGATTTCATCGTGCTTGGAATGGTGAGATTGGCAGCAATCCAGAACTGTTGAACTGTCAAAACCACTTGAGCAGTGCCCTCTAAGCATACCCCACATTGGGATCATGGGATGGGGTGGGAGGCCGGGGGGGCTCCTCCCTTTATGTCCCTCCTTACCCCAGATACACACACACACACACACACACACACAATGTGGAAACAATGGTCTTACCCACTTTCCTGTAATCCTTGACCCTTTCTGTCCTAATCAACTATGTAAAGATTATCCAAATTAAAAAAAAAAAAAAGCTATTTCCCTCTGAACCTCTTTCTCTCTGTCCATCTTTCTTTCCAACAAAAATAAATATAAAATAAATCTTAAGGGAAAAAAAAAAAAAGACATGAGATACTCCAAAAACAGATCTGCTCAGCTTCCCGATCATCTCCCCTCTCCCCCAACCCATGAGATATCTCAGGCACATATGGATGGCACGAAGAAGAAACAGCAGGGTAATCTATCTATGGCTCTCAACTTCCTTGTTTTGAGAGACGGATGGCCTGCAAGAATTTACCCACATTCTGGAATTGATGATGGCTTATAGCATGCCGACCATTGCAGCCGGTGGCTTGGGCACCATGGATGTGGATGTGTGTGGCAGAGGCAGGCTTGGAAATGGAAACAGAGCTTTTGGAGTTCTACATGCCATTCTAGATTAGTCAGGGCACAGGGCTTGAGGGTGGGGTGTGGGAATGGGATAGATAGCGACAGGGTGGGAGGTGTGGTGTTGAGGAGAATGGGTTTGGGAGGAGGGGCATGGAAATGTTCTCAGAGGGTGTTCAGGGATTCAACAGTCAAGGCCAGATCACAGCCTGGCTAGGGAGAGAAGACCCACATGGCATCTGGAAGAGGCTTCAATCTAGCAGAATCTCTCTGTGAAGTCAATGAATCCTTCGTGACAGAGGAAAAGCAAGGGCTGCTCCTGTTACAGGGTGTGAGCAAGATCACACGACATGTTTAAGATTTATTAAGGAGTCTTTATTAACCAAGCTTGGTGATAATAGAGCACACTAGAAATAGCAAATCACAAGTCCATATGGCAATCCAACCAATCATAATCCAGCCAAACATAATCCCAAGAGGAACTAATGGTCATTACCCTTAAGTCCATCTGTTAATGTCCCAGCTTCCCCAACAATATAAGCTATCCTAAGAGACATGCAACAACCTGGACACACTTCCAAAGCTGCAGACATTCACCTTTCCCTGGCTTTTCTGCCCACATCCCATCACTGCTAGGCCTCACCTCTCCTGGAACTCCTGATAGTACACACACCAGAAACAACATTACTATATCCGTTGCCCCATCCAAGCAGTACACAGGGACCATACTCAGGGGACTACCTGTCCTGGGTGAGCCAAAAGTTGAGGTGCCAGAGCAATGAAAGCACCTGGCCAGAAAGAGAGCAAGCCCCCACTTCATGGGCCCTTTAAAAGGGGCTTGGGAGCGGGGAGTGATTACACAACAATGCAATACCATCCCCTCTCAGATGATAGGTGATTCACATGTGGGTAGGAGCAAATATCTAAATGGTAGGGAGAGTGGTTGAGGATGGAATTAACATTCCATTGCTGTTAGAACCCACCTTTAGGAAAGAGGGTAGGGGACATAGCCACATTTTGTTTGCCCACTGTCAATGTGTGCTGGCTGTCACTGGTTGCACCTCATAACAGACACACAAGCCTTTTTTAAAGCTATGATGGCATTAAAATCTAGGCTTTCATAGGTATGTTGATTATTTTCTTGAATAAGCATGAAATGGAAAAAGCAATCGGAATTCATGAGGTCTCCAGGGAGCATTAGACATTTGGAAACATCTTTGATCAGATTTAAGAGTGAGATGGTGTGGTCTGATATTTAACTTCAAGAACCTCAGTATCAAAATCCCAACCATTTGTTCATGGCTCATTGCTATGAAGAAACTGTGTGAGCTTGCAGGCCAAATGGCCTCTGTGACCTTTAGCAGCCTATGTGATCCTCAGCACTGATGGACCCCAGTTCTTTTGAATCAAGGCCTTCCTGAGTCTGGTTATCTCACAAGTGCTTCCAAGCAATTAAGTGCGTGCTTCCCTTAATTGCTAGACTCATGGGCTCTCTAACTGAGATAGGTTGGGAGTGTGTGGTATTTCCCCTCACCTTGCGGACTATTGTGAATTGCCCCCCCCCCCCCCCCCCCCCCCCCCCCCCGCTTTCAAGCTATTTTGTGGACTGTCCCTTTAAAAAAAAAAAAACCTATAAAAAACACTTGGTAAGGGATGTTGGTCCTGGCTAGCTGGCTGGCCAGTCAGTCAGCCAGCTGCCTGCTCTCAACCAAGAACCCAGGCTCGGATGTGCTGAGCTTGAATAAACCATCCTTGTGCACTTGGATCGACTCAGATTCCTGGTAATTTCTGGGGATCTCAAAATCTGGGCGTAACAAATGGGGGTTTGTCCAGGATCCCCATGATCATCACAGGACTCCACTCCGGGAGCATGTGTGGTGAGTCTCACCTCAATCTTTGCTGGCTAAAGCTTTTGGTCTTGTTTTCCTTCTCTTTTTTCTTTTTGGGTGAATTTTTTTGTTTGTTTTTCATCCAGTGACGGGCAGGAGGCTCCCAGTGTGTCAAGTGTTTTCGCCTAAGGAGTGGGCGTATCCCCTCTGGTAGGTTTTCTTTTATTAGGCTTAAGCTATTTGTGCTTATCTTGTCCTTAAATTGTTGCATATTCTGTGTTTGTGGCTAAAGGTTAAATATTAAATTGGGGCTTGGTGGTGTGGCCTAGCAGCTAAAGTCCTCACCTTGAACACGCCAGGATCTCATATGGGCACTGGTTCTAATCCCAGTAGCTCCACTTCCCATCCAGCTCACTGCTTGTGGCCTGGAAAAGCAGTTGAGAATGGCCCAAGGCCTTGGGACCCTGCACCCGTGTGGGATGCCTGGAAGAAGTGCCTGGATCCTGGCTTTGGATCGGGATAGCATCGGCTGTTGCAGTCATTTGGGTAGTGAATCATCAGATGGAAGATCTTCCTCCCTGTCTCTCCTCCTCTCTGTATATCTGATTTTCCAATAAATAAATAAATCTTTAAAAAATATATTAAATTGGATAGCTGAAAGAGGTGCTAAATTTTGAGCCATGAGGGACTGTGAGAGAGCCCTTTGCTGAGAATTGGTTGGACCCTAAGAGGGCACCCCTAAATTTCAGTGGGGACAGTGGCAGAAGGTCCCCACCCTAAGGTGAAGCTCTGAATGGACAGAGTGGGGACAATGGCCAAGAGTTCCTGGTAGGTAGTCCCCTGAGTGTGAGGTGTTCTGGAACAAGAAGCCAAGAGTTTGCATACAGCTTAGGTAGATGGGCTGGTATTGGCTAGTTGACTGGGATCTCTAGGGTGATGGTTGGGGTCCAGGAAGTGGCGCTTCCCAGGGGGCAAGTTGAAGTTGTCTTGGCACTGATCAGGTCTAACATACAGTGTTTGTAAATGTGGTCAGTTAAATGTTAATTGTACTGTTTGCTATTTCCAGGATGCTCGATTATCACTAAGATTGATTAATAAAGACTCCTTTATAAACCTTAAACATGTCTGGTGTGATCTCTTTCGCACGCCATAACAAATTGTCATTTAAAATAATTTGGATTGTAATCTCACAATATTACAAAATTGTGTTAAATTTATTGCATAATATATACTATTAAGGTGAATGAGTATTTATGCTCATTTTTCAAAATGTTTCCTAATCATGAAATTGATCCAGATTGTAAATTACTTTTGTTTTATTTACAAGGAAGTATGTGAGATTTTGCCTTGCAGAAAAACAACAAATTCTTTAAAAATATATAGTAAAATTGTCATAATGTGTATATTTTCTGAATGTTTGCCTTTAAAACAATGGAATTGAAGTCTGATTCCTTGTGAAAAGCAAAAGTATTATAACATCTCCTTTTAAGTTATTTTCAGCTTATTGCTAACTAAACCTGTTAACTAACTTCAGCAAATTCCTAGGTATTCTCTTAAGACAATAGTCAAATTGAAGGTTTTCAGCTCTCTTGACTTCAATAAAATAGACTCTAAGGAGAAGCTGCAGGTCAACTAGCCATAGAAAAAGGAGGGGCATGCCTGGAGCCTGCCCTTTGAAGAATTTGGGATTTTAACTTTGTCCCTGCTGTGATGATTCTTTTTTTTGTTTTAAAGATTTACTTTATTTTTATTACAAAGTCAGATATACAGAGAGGAGGAGAGATAGAAAGGAAGATCTTCTATCCCCAAGTGAGCGCAATGGCCAGTGCTATGCCAATCCAAAGCCAGGAGCCAGAGTGCAGGATCCCAAGGCTTTGGGCTGTCCTCAACTGCTTTTCCAGGCCACAAGCAGGGAGCTGGATGGGAAGTGGAGCTGCAGGGATTAGAACTGGCGCATGTATGAGATCCCGGCGCATTCAAGGGGAGGACTCTTAGCCACTAGGCCATGCCGCCAAGCCCCTGTGATAATTCTTATCTGTCTTCATTTGAGAAGGGGAAAATTCCCAAATCAACTAGAAGGTTATTTGAAAAACTTCTCATTCCCAGTATTGAGGTGGGTTTGTGTTAAAACGCTTCCAGGAATTGGGAGAAATGTTTGAATTGCTTACAGCAATTGTATTTAGAATTTGGTATGCATTCATTTAGAAAATGTCTTAATTTGGTGTCTTACATGATTGTTTCAAAATGTAAATCAAAAAAATTATCAGATGGAAAATGGTTATAAGCCTGGGAGTATGTCTTTAGTGAGAAGGTTATGGAAGAAGAATTATTTAAAAAGAGCATTGCTTGTAGAATATTTTGTGCTAAAGGAGTATGGCTATCATAGAATGGAAAAGGAAAGATGGGAGAAATACTTAAAGGTTTAAGCATGTTGAGAAAGAGGTGGGAAAGTCAGAAGATTTGAGGAATGAATGTTGTACGTTTTATCTATAATTGACCATAATTTTTTATTAGTTTATTTTTTTTTAATAATCTTACTTAGTTGGTTAGCGTACAAAGGGTCAAGGGCTACAGGAAAGTTGGTAATACCATTGTGTCCACACTAATATCATCCTTATTTCCATGTGGCTGGAGTCAGGGGAGAAACAAAGGGAAATGCCCCACCCAGCCTCCCACCCATCCCAGTTCCCTGATGTGAGGCATGCTCCAAGTGTCCTGCTCAAGCAAGTTTGATAGTTCAACAGATCTGAATTGCTGCCAATCCCACTGTTCCAATCACAATAAAACCTATTCAGAATCCACTGGCTGACATAATGTCTTCATGGTTGGGGTTCTTAGACCAACAGTTCAGTTGGAGGGATCTCCAAAGAAACTTCATCTGAGATAATCCCAAACCTGATTCTTGTGTGAGTTTGCCAGTACAGGGTCTAGCACCCTCCATTGCCCCAATCAGCTTATGCTCATGCTGGTAGTTGCAATTGCTGGGCCAGTTCTGTTTCCAGCCTTGTCTTCCACTTGAACCAAAGGGTTTTGTAGTCCAGCTTGATCCTACCCACTTCATACTCGGTCCTCAGGCAAACCAGTGGGAGCTGCAGCCTAGTTGGGGCAACTCCCCATAATCCCTACCAGGCCTGCTCTCTACCCTGGTTTCCATGCATGCCAGTATGCACCACAGGCTTGTTCAGTCTGTTCCACATTCCCTTGGGCTCTCATACTTGTCAATGGGCATTGAAGCTTAGTTCAACCCAAACAACCTACTATCCAGCTCACACACATACTGGCAAGTGCCTTTCTGTTTACCCGCCCCTTCCCCTATCCTGGTTTTCATGCTCTCCAGTGGGAGTGGTAACCCATGTGGGAGGTGGCCACTAACTCCCTACTAGGCCATTCCAACTTCTGAATTATGGACTCTCTAGGTGGTTCTGACATTTAACTTGACAGAATTGGCCTCCAGTGCCAGTCTCTGTCATCTGATGATGTGGTAAAGTCCAACCAACCCTCACCCACTGTAAATTTTTGCTTGCACCAGTTGGAATAGTCAGCCCACCATGGCCCTTCCCCAATGTGGCTCACATGAGCCCCATGGGTGTTGTAGCCCTGCCTGGTCTGGTCTGCCCCATTTCAACTCATGCTCTCCAATGGAAGTAGTTGTCCAGCAGAGGAGCCCACATTCTCCTGAAGGCTTTGCCTCCTTCCCCCTGTTCTCAAGTGAGCTGTTTGGGTGCTGCAACCACATCTGGTATGGCTCACCTCACTTTGGCATTTCTTAATGTGCACTGGTATGTGTTGCGACTGAAGCTGGCCTGAACCACACTCTATACTGGTGCTCGGACTCGCCAGCGGTTGATATGAATGGGTTGAGCCTGGTCTGCCCCCCACCTATGCTATATGTATCATGGTGGGGCTCCTCCTCTGGCATGGTCTGTTTGGCTATGCTTTTTAAGATACTACTACAATATTATTTAAGTTTTTAACATTAATGCCTAAGATATGCTGATGTTAGAACTGATATCTGTGTGCAAAATTTTTTTTTTAAGATTTTATTTTTATTGGAAAGGCAGATATACAGAGAGGAGAGACAGAGAGGAAGATCTTCCATGCAATGATTCACTCCCCAAGTGAGCACAACGGCCGATGCTATGCCAATCTGAAGCCAGGAGCCTCTTGCGGGTCTCCCACGCGGGTGCAGGGTCCCATAGCTTTGGGCCATCCTTGACTGCTTTCCTGGGCCACAGGCAGGGAGCTGGAAAAGAAGCGGGGCTGCCGGGATTAGAACCAGCATCCATATGGGATCCCGGGCGTGCAAGGCGAGGACTTTAACCACTTGCGCCACCGCGCCAGGCCCAGCAAAAAGTTTCTGAAGTGTGCACACATAGTAATGCCAGTAAATATCTGAAAATTAAAAAAAAAAATAATCTCTAATTTTGAAAGCTGTTAAAGAAAATTGAAACACTGAACTTTAGATAGTCTCTGTTTAATTGTTGACTTTGTCAATTGTCTATCCAACTTCAGTAAGCTCTATTTTTGTTCCAACCTTGCAATTTGTTAAAATTTTAAAAAGTTTTGAGATGGGCCTGGCAAGATAGCATAGTGGTTAAAGTCCTTGCCTTGCACACACCAGGGTCCATATGTGCACTGGTTCTAATCCTGGCAGCTCCTCTTCCATCTAGCTCCTTCCTCCTGGCCATGGAAAGAAGTCGAGGACAGCCCAGAGCCTTGGGACCCTGCACCCATGTGGGAGATCTGGAAGAGCTCCTGGCTCCTGGCTTCGGATCAGCACAGCTCCAGCTGTTTCAGCCACTTGGGGAATGAATCACTGGACAGAAGATCTTCCTCTCTGTCTCTCCTCCTCTCTGTATATCTGTCTTTCCAATAAAAAAAAAAAACTTTTAAAAAAAGTTGTGAGATGATTTTATGCATTAACCCATGTGTTTAAGGTTATATTTCATTTTTGGTGACTGAAATATACATTTTGCCTTCCAGTTAGGTAACCCCTTTGGTTCTCTATAGTGTCTATTAAATTTTCATGGCTTAAAAGGAGCTACATTGTCAAGAGCATTTTCTAATACATATTTATTTTGCAATATTTATGTGGTCATTTTATAAGTGACAAGTTTTTGTTGTTGTTGTTGTTGTTGTTGTTTTTTCTGAGTTGTCACTGTTTAAATCAGCCTGACACTTCTGATTTTGGGAGTCTCAAATTGAGAATAATACCTGTGAAAAGGTTGAATCTTTCTTTTTATAAAGTTAGTTGTGTAGATAAAATATGAATACAGAAGCAACCTTGGGAAGCCTTGTCAGTAGGGAGCAAGGATTACTTGTAATCCTGCCATGAAGGCTCCAGGAATGGTTAATGTGAAAACTTACAGGGAGGGGCCTGGTGCCATAGCCCAGTGGTAAAAGGGCCCTGTGTGAGAGCTTATTGGTGTAAGGGCCCAGTGCAGTAGCCTAGTAGCTAAATTCCTCACTTTGAACATGCCTGGATTCCATATGGCACCTGTTCTAATCCTGGTGGCTCTGCTTTCCATTCAGCTCTCTGCTTGTGGCCTGGGAAGTCAGTTGAGAACAGCCCAAAGCCTTGGGGCCCTGCATCTGTGGAGAAGACCCAGAAGAGCCTCTGGCTTCAGAGTGGCTCAGCTCCAGGCATTGCTAGATGAACAAATTGATTATTGATATACTACCTCTTCTTGTTGAATCCCTAAGTGACCATCTGGTTTTGGTCATCGGTCATAATGGCTAGACCCCTGGGTCTAAAAAGTGCAAGGATGTTAAAATCCTACAGGTGGTTTCACAGTGCTGTGTGACATATAGATATCCCTACTTGCTTAGTGATTGATAACTCTAAATGTAGATATACTTTGCTTCCTAGTTTCCAGCAGACCCATTGTATCCGATCAAAGCTAAAGTTGAATAGTAAACTATAGGTATGTTTTATTCAGATTACTAAAAGCAAGGCGTAATTCTAAACAATTGGTGACTTTAAAACACTTAAGAGAATTTTCACATAGCTGTTACAAAAGCTGTTTTGTTTTATGACGTGTTACCTGACATGCATATGCACGTTTATGTGGCAAGCTATGTGGTCTATTTTAATTTAGGAAACTTCAGCTCTGAGACCGTAAGACAGTGCTGGTGCACAGCCAGAGCGTCCCATGCTTAAGACAGCGGATTCTTCTCTGTTAGCTTTCTTGCTAATGTGATTTTCTCATTTTCAAGGGCCGTGAAGAAAGTGAAACTCATTCAATGATGTGGGCTTAGGTGAAGGACGCCTTGTTTCCTGTCATCTGCTTCCCTGGGACTTGGCATTCTGACTCTCTTCAGATAGGACTGGAGGTGACAGAATAAAATATCTCAAAAAGAAGGTGATCTGCATGATGCTAAACTTAAAATGATGTCAATAATAGGTTAAAAGATGTCATTGTAAATGAAAAAGAAGAAAAACATGAAATTTAAAATAATCTTTTAAAGTGAAAATGGCAATTGCTTCTCAACCTCTTGCCGGAATAGTGAAAAAAGAGGAATTCAATGTATCATATCAGTTCAGGATACAGGAACAATGTCATCAAGAAGAGCAGAGCATATATTTGTGGAAACAAGTAATGCATTTATTCTGTTTCCCAAATAGAAAAATAATCCTAATTCTTAATAGTTGACTATTTATGGGTCCAGCGCAATAGTGTAGTGGTTAAAGTCCTCACCTTGAGTGCACCAGGATCTCATATGAACATCAGTTTGTGTCCTGACAGCCCCACTTCCCATCCAGTCCCCTGCTTGTGGCCTGGGAAAGCAGTTGATTTCGGCCCAAGGCCTGTGAACTCTGTACCTGTGGAGGAGACCCAGAAGAACTCCTGGCTCCTGGCTTTAGATCGGCTCAGCTTCAACTGCTGTGGCTGCTTGGGGAGTGAACCATCAGGCACAAGATCTCGCTCTCTGTCTCTTCTCCTTGCTGTATATCTGCCTTTCCAATAAAAATAATCTTGAACAAAAAGTTGACTAATAATTGTGCAAGTAATTTTTAACATATTTGTCATTTTCAGAAACTCAAAATGTAGATTGATACTAAAAGGATAATTACAAGCACCCATAATCTCAAAATCTAGAGATATCATAGATTAATATGTGATAGTGCTATATTTTAAAGATAGTTCCCATTTATGGTTTTCATAAAAGTATTAGGTAAGCATTTATATGTTTTATCCTTTGTTGATAGCTATATGTAAAGGGCATTTTATAACACCAGAAAATGAGGATAAACAATTGTTATTATAATGACAGCATAGCATTTTAGTGCGACTATTAAATCGTTAAACAGTCCTCTTTCTGTGCACAGAGAGATATGGGCAAGGATTCTTTTTTGTCTCTTTGTGTTTTCTATGTGAAAAACAGCTACACTCAACATCTTTACACAACCATTCTGTTTCTATATTGTTTCCAGTATTTCCCTGGAATTTATTATCAGGATAATATTTCTGGACAAAATACGCAGCTGGAATATTCACATTTTAAAATAGTGTATATGAACATGTAGTATTATTACTTTATCAACCGAAATTGGTATAAATTGGCATTTTATTTTATTCATGAATTCGTGTCCCTGCTTTGAAGGCCAAAATTGTGGCTCAGCAGCATTTATTTGCTTTTGTGTTTTTGTCGCTGTTGTGATGTTGAGCTACTTTTTGCAAAAACATTTTAAAAATGTATTTATGTGTCATTTAGAATGGGAAGAGAGATAGAGATAGAGAGAGAGAGAGAGAGAGAGAGAGAGAGAGAAAGAGAAACTGCTTCCTTCTGCAAATGTATGCAATGGTTAGAGCTTGGGGTAAGCAGAGGCACAGCCAGGAGCTGGGAAATCAGTTGTGGTCTTCCAGGTGGATGGCATGTGCTGAGACAGGAGCTATCTTTTCTACCTCCTGGGGCAAACATCGGCAGGAAACTCGATCAGAAGCTGGAATTGAATACTGCTCACAGGCAGGCAACATGGAGTACAGGCATCATGACCACTAGGCTAAAGGCTCACTCCCCACACACATCTTTTTCTATGTACGTAAGAGGCTAGCTCATTGATACTCTGTGGATTTTGTCCAATAGCATTAATTGCATTCTGTTTTTTTTTTCTTTAAGAAAACTAAATGTTAGAAATATTAATCCTGGGCCTAGTGTGGTAGATTAGTAGGTAAAGTCCCCAAGCACCAGGATTCCCTATGAGCGCCAGTTCTAATTCCAGCAGCCACACTTCCCTTTCAGCTCCCTGCTTCTGGCCTAGGAAAGCAGTACAGGAGACCCCAAAGCCCTGGGACCCTGCACCCATACATGTGGGAGACCCAGAAGAAGCTCCTGGCTTCAGACACCTCATCTCTGACCGAGGCAGTCACTTGGGGATTGAATCATTGGATGGAAGGTCTTTCTCTCTGTCTCTCCTCCTCTCTGTAGATCTGACTTTGCAATAAAAATAAATAAATCTTAAAAAAAGAAATATTGGCCCATTCTCAGCATATGTGGATACTTTTTTTCTGTACTTTGGTAAATTCACACATTTGTTTTCTAATTTGTTTTCTCTAATTCATTATAAGGTCATATTTGTGCCATAATTAACAGTTTTTACTTTTTTACCTTCTATTCATTCTTTTTTTTTAAAGATTTATTTTTATTATTTTTTTATTGGAAAGGCGGATATACAGAGAGGAGAGACAGAGAGGAAGATCTTCCTTCCGATGATTCACTCCCCAAGTGAGCACAACGGGTCGATACTATGCCAATCCGAAGCCAGGAGCCTCTTGCGGGTCTCCCACGCGGGTACAGGATCCCAAAGCTTTGGGCCGTCCTTGACTGCTTTCCCAGGCCACAGGCAGGGAGCTGGAAGGGAAGCAGGGCTGCCGGGATTAGAACTGGCGCCCATATGGGATCCCGGGTGTGCAAGGCGAGGACCTTTAACCACCTTTAACCCCTGCGCCACCGCTCCGGGCCCAGAACTTCATTCTTACAAGAAATTTAAGCTTCTCCAGGGTGTGTATTTACATTCCATGATTTACTCTGGTAGGTTTAAAATATTATTTAATATTTCAATATATAGACTATCTACAAGTTATCTTAGGGAAAATTATAAAAGAGCGATAGGATTTCTATTTCTTCTGAAAATATTGACAGAAATCTATTTTTAGCAACTTATCCTTTGCTCCAGAAATGAAATGATATATTTATCATATTTCAAATATTTACTTAATTCAATTATGTTTCTGAATTGTGGTTTTTTAAAGAGAGGAGGAGAGACAGAGAGAAAGACCTTCCACACGACTGCTGCTTTAGGTGGGCCTGGTAGCTCCAGCAGAATGTTCAGGTTAGAGTCTCCTTATTTATGTTCTTTATAACCTGCGATTGAAAAACCCTGCTTAGGGCCTGGTAGCGTGGCCTAGCAGCTAAAGTTCTCGCCTTGAACATGCCAGGATCCCATATGAGTGCCGGTTCTAATCCCAGCTCCACTTCCCATCCAGCTCCCTGCTTGTGGCCTGGGAAAGCAGTCCAGGACGGCCCAAAGCTTTGGGACCCTGCACTCATGTGGGATATCCCTAAGAAGTTCCCAGTACCCGGCTTCGGATTGGCATTGCATCAGCCATTGCGCTCACTTGGGGAGTGAATCATCGGAAGGAAGATCTTCCTCTCTGTCTCTCCTCCTCTCTATATATCTGACTTTACAATAAATAAATAAATCTTAAAAAAAAAAAAAAGAAAAGAAAAACCCTGCTTAAATCCATACAGCTCCATGAGCAAGTGGAACAAAAAACATGCCTACAAATAGAAGAAATGTCTTTATCCCTCAGCCAAAGAGCAGATGTCTGCCCGGATAAATCTAACCTATCAGTACATTCTTGGGAGAAGGAGGGAGGAGGTGCTTGGTCACCCAAAGGTAAAGGAAGAAGGCAGGCAGAAAATGAAAATAAAACGCCGAGAAAGAGAATGAAAAAGGACAGAGAAACCAGAGAGGAAGTGAGAGCCAGAGAGAGAGCAAGAGAGAGAGACAGAGAATAAGAACTGAAAGGAAGGCAAAACTAAGAATGAAAAACAAAACAAAGCAGGAAGACAAAAACTAAGAAAAGAGAAAGACAAGCAATGGAAGGCAAGAAAGGCAAGCAATGGAAACACTGGGAAAAAAAAAAGAGAGAGAGAGAGAGAGAGAGACATGAGTAAAAGACATGGGGGAAGAAAATAAATCCAGAATGAGGACGCGAGAGATTGAAAGAGAAGAGACAAACAACTAAAGAAGGACCGAGGAAAAGCAAACAAAAGGTAGAGAAAGTAAGGATGAAGAATATCAAATAAAGGTGGAGTCAGAACTGAAATTATATAAGAGAGGGGAGTGGGAGAGGGAGAGCGAGAGGCTGACTACAGGGAAAGTGAAAAGGAGAAAATGAGAGAGAAAGAGAGGAAAGTGGGAAACAGCAAGCAAAACCACAAAAGAGAGGGAGAAACAGAGCCTAAAGGGAAAGAGAGACAGAAGATGGCATTAGAGTGTAGGTACATGTAAGAATAATAAAATGCTATGATAGTATATTAGAATGCTAGAATGGAATGTTCTGATTGAGCAGTGTGAGATTCTTTTGTGCTGAAAAAAATTGCTACTTTGCTAGGCCAGGAGGCACCTAGACTTTGGGAGGATTCCGCTTTAGTGATAAATCTGTTCTTTCTGCCTTGCAACTTTGTGAACCCAGGAGTTGGGGAGCAATTCTTTCCCGGTCCCAGGAACAGGACGAAGATAAGGGTGTGAGACTGGGATGAGCCATGAAGATAATTGGTATGGGAATAGAACAGGCCGCCTGTGCCTAAAGGCCATAAAAATTAACATGTCTAAGGTTGTTACTTTTGATATATTTCCCAGCCCAAAAGTGCCTGTATAATCTTCTGTCTTGGGCTCTTTCGGGGGTCTGACGCCCGCTTGGCTGGCCTGCATGCCCCAAGTGTGGTCTGCCCCCAGCATGCTGGCACAATAAACTCTGTTTGCTGTTTGCATTACCAGTGAGACTCTGTGGTTCTCTGAGGGTTGACTAGCTCGCACCCTGACGTCTAGGGGCCCTAGCCTGGACTCTAACAAAGGAAACATGCATGGGAAGGTAACAGATGCCCTGCCTGGACGAAGCAGCAGTGAGGGGAAGACCTAGAGATACGCACAGTGCAGCCCCGGTCCCGGGGACAGTTTCCAGGGAGCTGCATGATCCCCTCTCTCACCCCTCCCCCCGTTGCTCAACCAGCAAGCAAGAAGCCCGACTGCATTCACTACGCCTGTGCTAAACCAACTCTTTCTCTCCCTCCCCCGTTCCTGGACCCACAGACTTGAGACTTGTTTAGACATGGATGCCACCTTCTCTTCTGCTGTCAGCACCGTCTTGGCTTTCGCTTCGTAGCTAATGCAATACTGTGGCCACTAGAGGGTGTGCAGACACCGCGATGTGATTCTTGAAACGCGCTGTGGTTCCTGTTGTGGAGTTAGTTGGGTGGGGCTGTGATGCAGACGGGGAAGATGAAAGATGGGGGAGCAGAAAGAGCAAAACCAAGAAATAACAACAACAACAACACTGAGTCTCGAGCCCAGGGTCAGTTGCAGATTCTCTTAGACCATCAGGCCTGATGAGGTCTTGGCCCCACCTTCAGGTGGGCAGCACCAGCACTGCTCACCTGTTTCCTAACTAATCAGGAGACCACCAACAGGGAACATCTTACCTGTAGGTTCCCAACCCAACAAGGAGGGGTCAGGAAATGCTTAAAATCCCCGAGACCCTTCCTCAAACCTTTGGTGTCTCTCGCCCTCCCCTTTTCGAGAGGCAACCCACCTCCTGGCTTTCTCTCTGGAGGTGCTTCCCCTTCCCTCTCCCTTCCCTGCTCCCCCGGTCCCTTCGCAAATAAACTTTTCTGTCTGCAACAGATTCCCGTCTTTTTATTTCTGTACTAAGCCGAGAAAAGAACCCACTGGGCATTTCTGGTAACACCTGTGCCAAAGCAAAACAACAAGAACTAAGTTTGAGGTAAATGAAAGGTTAAATGTTTTGCCAGATGAGGGGGTGCTAGACCTCCCCATCTCTAAAACTGCTTCCCTGATGCATAGAATGTTTTACAGTTTTAGAGGAGGCTACAATTGGAGAGGGAGTTGCTGAATGCCAGACGGGAACTGCTGTGCCCTTGAGGGGACTTGCTCTGCAGGCGAGGAGAGATGGGCTGCACCTAGACAGCTGGTCTGCACCTCAGGAGAGCTGGGCTGTACCTGGGGAGACCTGCTGTGCACTTGAGGGGTGCTGCTGTGCACCTAGGTAGTTGGTTTGTGCCTGGGGGTAACTTGTCTGTGCCTGAGGAAAGGTGGTCTACACCTGAGGAAAGTTTGCCTGCACCTGTGGGGAGCTGGTCTGCACCTGAGGGGGCTGTATACACCTGGAAGGAGCTGGTCCTTTCCAGAGGTTGGAGCTTGTCTTGAGCATTTGAGCTATTCTGCCCAGGCATTCCTATCTCTGGTCTCTCTAGTAAAGACACCCTGGCTAGTTTCTGTCCACCATCCTATGCTTTGAACCAGCATATGGTTGCACTTTTCTCAGAATCATTTTTAAGGGCTTTTCTGGGCAGCTACACAGCACTCCCTAGTCCCCCACCTCCTTTTAGCTCTCATTTACCAGCCCTCTAACCTGAATATCAGTCCACTCTTTCTCAGCTGTTTGCAGGGCTACCCTAGAAGTCAGGAAACAGGAAGCCTGTCTTTCTTGCAGGTCCTAATGAGCACCAAGGCCCTGGGCTGGAAGTGATGGGCTGTGCACTCGAGAAGCAGAATCTGGGAAAGGAGTGCTTTTCACCACAGGATGATGAAGTATGGGAAAATAGGATGCCAGACGCAGGTCCTCCGGAACTGACCCAGGTTTCCGCAGCAGGGAGCTCTGCCCAGCCACTTCTGCTACACATAAGAGACTTCAGAGGATGTGTTTTACTAATCTACCAAATTTAAATTCCTTTCCTCTACTAGTTAAGACACAATTTTGTCCAGATTTTCCCAAAAGTGTTTTTACCATCCATAGGCACACTTGGAATCTGTATATATTACTTTCTTGGTCCTCAAGAAGTTCTAGGGCTTGGTTGAAATGGTACAATTCACAGAGCTGGGTCAAACAATTGATAGGCAATGCATAAGGATTGTCTGTCACAGCCAATCATGGCATAGTCATTGTGTCTCATTCCCTCAGATAGGACAAATCTGCAGGGAAAACTCTCACCCCATCATGTGGTGGTGCTTCCCTGACATCTGGACTGACCTGGAATATTAGCATTCAATAATGTCTAATAACACCTAAGCAGTTGTGGTCTAATGCTTGCTGACTCTCCTTGGAATGGTGTGCAGGATCCCTAGGCACCAGCTTCCAGGCTGAGGCTGATGGCTGTAATGGCAAAGCCAATGGGGAGTGCACAGTGCCCGTCTGTATTGTGAGTCAAGAAACAAGATTGGGGAGTAGAAGGTGGGGGCAGTTCTGGAAGCCAATACTGAGCGCCTACTACTCTCACTTCACTGCTCAAAAAATAACTGAAACATCTAAAGGAGTAGATTTTGAATGAAAGTTAAGGGGAAATTTTTCTCAAATAAGAAAAAAAAATTAGTTTCTGAGTTGATGTGGGGTGCTCACAATCAGGGTCCCAGCAAAGGTCAAGTTTCTGCTCCCTTCCATTCACCTGAATGACTGCCACAGCTTCTACACATCCAGGCCATTCTTCAGAGATGGGGTCAGGAGTTTGGAAACAAAAGCACCAACTTCTTTTTGTCTTCCTTGTATGTGAGTGAGAGCCCCAAGAGCCACATTATACTGCATTGCCACAAACAGGTGGAATGATGTCTAAGGATGGGAAGACTGGAACCAGAGCAAATGGCTACAGTGTGTGCAGAGCCCAGTCTGACAGCATTTGATAAGAGATTCAAAGCTGGAGTCCCCCTCTCTTTTCCCATGCCATTGTAGATCTTTGGTTGATGTGTCAGGGAAGAATAAACAGTCTCAGAGTCAACCAAAAGGTTTGTTCTTCCTCTTCCTTCCTGGTAAAACTCACCCAGACAGATCCCCAACTCTTCCATTCCCTGGTCTTCCTTAAAAAGCCATGAGGATTATCTTTCCCTTTCCATTCTGGGCTTTCTCCCTTAGAGTGTTTTCACACCTATAACATCCACTTACACTTCTAGGAATTTCCTTTGTATTCCACTCCAAGCAGTGTGTTCAAAATTGCAATCCACTATTTTTGCAAGGGAGACCTTGATCCAATCTCTCTTCAGCTACCTCTTCCTTGATACAAACCAGTCTTTGTGGTTTTTGCTTTTATTTCTCCTTTCTTCTTCTCAAGAAAACTTCCTGTATTCCCATTAATAGTTCCTCAACTGATTTCTCATTCCAGCCAGCAGTCATTTGTGATTTCTTTGTAACATCCAGCCAGCTCTTGAATACAAAACTCACTTGTGCAAGCCCTTTTCCCACTGGATCCTCTGTATCCTGTCTGGATTATTTCTTCATTTGGTCTCCAAGTGTCTAGAAAAGCAGAAGGGCTTTCTCTTTTTCCTGTTGAATTTCAAATGTCTTGGAGATTTTTTTCAGAATTTATGTTTACTTATTTGAAAGGCATAGAGAAAGACAGAGAAATCTTCGGCTCTGCTTTTTGAATTCCCAAATGTTTGCAGCAGCTGAAACTGGGCCATGTGAAGCCAGGAATGCAGAACTCAGTTCAGGTTCCCCTGTAGATGACAGGACACAAGCACCTGAGCTTGTGGCCTGCTGCTTCGAGAGTGTGTGTAAGCAAGAAGCTAGTGTCAGAGCCAGAGCCGGGACTTGAACCCAAGCCTTCTGAGGTGGGATGCACCACCCCCTTCCTAGGACTTTAGTCCTTAAGGAGAGAGAATGTGTCTGTGAAAAACGAACACAGCAAGACCACAGAAGTGCAGGTGAGCAGCAGATGCCTGAAGCATTCCTGGAAATTGAGGATGGCTACAGGAAATGAAACCCAGAAGGGATGGCTGCTCAAAAAGGGATGAGCACTGGGGCAACTGAAGAACCTGGATGAGTTTCAAGAAAGTTAAGGGGGATAAGCAGGAAGAGTCACTGAGGAGTGGACTAGAGGTAGCCCAAGGAGTATATCCCTCTGCCAGCATGGAGGGAAGGCTTGGGGTCACTCCATGTAACACTGAAGTGCAATTCTTCTACCAGCATGGAGGAGGGGTTCCCTCTTCCCAGTTCTGCAGGCAAGTCACTGTCAAGGGGAGTAAGAAGAAAAGGGTAGGGTTGGGGGTCACTGCTAACTTCCTTCCATCACCCCATGGATCTATTTGCCCATCTTCCTTCTTAGGAAATACAGACACCACATCCCTTCATATGTCTCCTTGGCAACCCCTTCCTTTGCCTGCACACAAAGCTGTCTAGCTCTTTCCAGTTCTTTGGTTCTCTAGGGTCATAGGTTACCCTTCTCCCACCCTGCAGCCAGCTAGCTCATTGCCAGCCAGTTAACCAATTAACCTGACACGAGCTCTGCTTTGTTATTTGGCCAGCTTCAATTCACTCTGTAGCCAGTCCTCTGGAAAGCCTGGTGATCAAGTAGTCAACAAATCCATCTGCCCATTACCCGAAATGGGTTCAGCAGGATAGTGGATGAGCATTTTCAGGAGTGAATCTGTGATTTCCATCCAACTTTCTGATATGGAATGATAAGCTTCCTGGTTCCCATCTAGGACAGGTATTCTTACAGTCCTGAAACACCTACACTGCTGGGCAGGCATCATTGTTGGCAGTCCTCAAGGCTCTGAAAATTCTGGTGAATGGATAACATCCTAAGTCTCCATGGAAACGTAGTTTCTTGTTTGTTGACTCTGCAAATATGGTGCCTATTCCAAATGCCAACTGGGGTTGAGCAATGAGCTTCCACAGTACCCTTCCAAGTAGGACACTGCTATCTCTTGTGTGCGCATACTACCACAGGTATGACAAAAGTTCTGATGAGGCCCACAACAGCTAGTTTAAATGTCTTTTGTCATTAATGGATAGTTTTGTTTTTAAAGATTTATTATTTTTATTGGAAAGTCAGATATACAGAGAGGAGGAGAGAAAATGAGAAAGATTTTCCATCCGATGATTCACTGCCAAAGTGAGCACAACGGCCAATGCTATGCCGATCCAAAGCCAGGATCCAGGAACTTCTTCCAGGTCTCCCACACAGGTGCAGGGTCCCAAGACTTTGGGCTGTCATCAACTGCTTTCCCAGGCCACAAGTAGGGAGCTGGATGGGAAGTGGAACTACTGGGATTAGAACCGGTGCCCATATGGGATCTCGGTGCATTCAAGGCGAGGACTTTAGCCACTAGACCATGAGGCCAGGTCCAATGAATAGTTTTTGTGAACAACTCTTCTAGAATGACAAAACACAATCCACTATTGATACAATGACTCTTAAACAGTGAAGAACCCATAAAGTAGCCACTAGGGGTTGAATCCAATATTTCTTAATATCCAAAAAAGGAATTCAGTGATGAACTATAAGCTGGAATCCTACGTAAGTACAGCATGAACATGCACTATATTGGGATGGTGTGGTTCTGTCAATAAAGAAATTTCAAAGATTGTAGTATTATGAATCCTCCCTCCTCACTTTCAAGGTCAGTTCTTGACCTTCAGTGTTGTGTCTATGCTTACACATCCGCATACACAACTCCTCTGGTACCTTCTCCAGCTCTCTCCATCTTGGTAGAGCTCCCCATGGTTAAGCGGGAAGTATAGTCGGGCCCGGCTTATTACCTCCATGGCAGCTGCAGGGTCAGATCCGCAACATGCTTCACTGACTTCTTAGGCCAGGCTGGAAACAAAGAACTGGTATTAATATTTCATTGTTTTTCCATCTATGCTATAATTTTTCAGAATATGTTTTTACTTTAAATAATGTGCTTAATTCATTTAAGGTTTAAATTATATTCTCAAATGATAATGTGGTTTTCTTTTTTATTTTATTATCATCAATATTCAATATCAACATTATTCTAGCCTCTAGTTGTTTTTCAACATTAATTTAGGGGCTCCTGGCTAAGGATCAGCTATGGTCATTGTGGCAACTTGGGAGTGAACCCATGGATGAAGATCTTTCTTTCTGTCTGTCCTTCTCTCTGTAAATCTGCCTTTTCAATAATAAAAAAAATAAATAAATAAAATAAATAAATCTTGAAACAGAGAAAGCGCATATTCTTTCTACCTTATTTTTTTCAGTATCATGCGCCCTCTGGTGGTCTCCCAGGATCAACACAGGGCATCTAATCTCCAAGTGGGTACACAGTTAGCATACTTTTCAAGTTGTTCAGTTGCTATTGAGATATTACTTTTTTCTTTTCTCTCAAATTAATTATGGTGATTTCCCAAAACAGGATCCAGCAAAAAAATGGACTTAAAGCTGTATGTGACATATTCTTTCAGGTTTTTTGTTTTTGTTTTTGTTGTTTTAGATGTATTTACTTTACTTAAAAGAGTAGAAGGGAGAAAGAGACCTCTCACCCACTGGTATATGTCTCCAGTGCCCACCAGGGCCAGAGGTGGCACAGTCTGGGTGTGGGAGGGGGCAAGAACTTGGCCATCCTCTGCTGCCTTCCCAGGCCAGAAGCAGGGAGCTGGATTGAAGGTAGAGCAGCTGGAACACAAATCAACACTCAGGTGGGATGCCAGTGGCACAGGCAGAATATTAGCCTGAAACACCAGTCTTTATCTTAGTTTTAAATCTTGGAATTTAGGGCATGTTGCTTTCTCAATCTAAACTGCAAGTGTTTTCTGCCTCTTGTTCACCTTTCCAGAATGTAGTTAAATTATTTAGGCATTCTTTCCTAAAAGTCACACTTGGAACTGTGAGTTCTAGGGTTGTAGAAATTTTCATAATTTTATTACTTCATAGTTTGGAAAATATTTTTCCCCCAAGCTGTAGGCAGCTGCCTACATTGCCTTGTACATGAAACCCAAACAAGCTCTATAGCCATGGGACCATAGAAAGAACCTAAGAGTACATCATTAAGTGAAAGAAGCCAACCTTAAAATCATTACATTCTATGACTCCAACACCATACCATTCTGGGAAAAGTGCCACTATGGAAATAGCAAATTCTCAGTGTTTCCTAAAGGGTTGGGAACATAAAGATGAATAAGCCAGGCAGAGAGATTCAGAGGGCACTGAAACTTCTCTGTGAGATAACGCCAGGCTCCATATATATGCTTTTCCAAACCCACAGAACATACAACACAAGAGTGACTCATTGATTGAGACAAATGAATGACTCTGGTTGAAGACACTGAAGCCTCTTTTATTCATGGATAGCTGTGTATGGGGTAGAAAACACAAGACATCAATTTTCTGTTTACTCCCTTTTGTTGTGACCTAGCAGTTCCATTCCCAGCCTCAACAAATCTGTCCTTTGTAGCCTAAAGAGGATGGTTTTCATAGCAGTTGTTTTTAAAGAGCTTAATATTAAAGGCATGTGTGTCATTTCATTGCTTTTGAAAACTAAGAATGTTTTTCAAAGCATGTGTATTTGAAAGGCAGAGTTGTAGAGAGAGGCCTTCCATCTCCTGATTGACTCCCTAAATGGCCACAATGATCAGGACAGGGCTGGGCCAAAGTCAGGAACTCAGAGCGTCCTCCTTGTCTCACACTTGGGTGTTGGGACCCAAGCATTTGGGCTGGCCTCTGTTGCTTTCCCAAGCACATTATCAGGAAGCTGTACTGAAAGCAGAACAGTCAGGATTCAAATTGGTGCCAATATGAGATGCTAGTGTTGCAGGTAGCAGCTTAAACTCCTACATGACTGCAACAGTGGCCCTTTATTCTTTCCCATCCTTGAAGAGTATTTGTCCATTTTTTTATTTCTGAGTCTGAGTCACAGAGAAAGAGACAAGGAGAAATGTAGACCTTTCTACATAGACTGGTTGATGGTTACCATGGTTACAGCAAGTGGGTGGACAGCAGAGGGACACCATAGTGACCTCAGCCAAAGATCTAGCACACCCCGAAGGAAGCCAAGACCATGTTCTGGCCAAAGATGGACAAAGGCCAACATTTCTTGCCCTATCAGGGCCCAAGCAGGACGGATGCCAGCACCCATGTCAGAAGGCATATATTTGTCTGCTACCCAGCTTGTCTCTCCCACTTGCTGTCCCTTCCTCTCCTGCTCGTTCTTCCACTGTGTGGGGAAATGGTCCAGGAACTTCTCTTTGCTTAATAAAAGCCTGTTTACTCAACTGGCTTTTTTTTTTCTTCAGTGTTTGGCAAAGCTAATGCTGGTTTCCTCCCAAATGGCCACATTGGCCGTAGAGGGGCCAGAATAACGCCAGGAGGTGGGAGTTTTATCTGTGTCTTTCAAGTGAGCTCAGAGGCTTCAAGCACTTGGTCTGTCTTCTATTGCTTTTCTAGGCAGATCAGCAGGGAGCTGGGGCAAAGATGGATCAGCCAGGATTCAAAGTTGTGCCCACATGGGATGCAGACACCTAAATGGGCTTAATCTACTAGGGCACAGCCCTGGCTCTTGCTGTTTCCACTGTTTTCAGAATACTTTACTGGTTTCTATCCATGTATATTAGGCCTTATATGCTTAAATGCTTCTACAAAAGGAAGGAAGTTCTTTTTCTAATATTGTTTTTTCTTTTTGATGCTTACATAGTTGAAAAGGATGCATACCCATAAGGGTCACTGATTAGGGAGGGAAGGTCAAGGAACAGGGGAAGGTGGGTGGGACAAATGCTTGCAATTTTTCTTTTCTTTCATTTTCTCCTGTATCTAGGAGTGAAAGAGTGTGTATGTTGGGGGCGGGGGTTGGGGAACTGCTCCCATCTGCCAAACATCATCAGTACACAAGGATGGGGCATTCTTACTTGATGTCACCATAGAAACTCTGATATGAAGAAGAATGTTCTGAGGGTATTCTTGAGTAGCTTGGACAGTTCTGGAATGCTGTTGGTTTTATTGCTCCAAGGGTGAGGATATCCTTCTAACATCCATTGACTTGCTGCCAGACACTTGCTCCCACAGCTCAGCAAGAAGAGTTGTCCAACTTGCTCTGTTCTCCATTTTCTTCAATGGTAATTGCCATCCTCTTCAGGCCAGGATGATCTGGCCATCTTGCCCCCTATATGCACCTGGGCATGCTGTCCACTGCATAGGCATCAGCAATTGGGGAGGCCCATTTGGGACACACGTTTTCCAGGATCAGATCACACATCCTATGATTCCCCCTGTGGCCAGAGTTTTGAGTCATGTGACCTACTTTGGGATTCCCCCAAGAAATTTCACCCGGAATGACCTCAGTTCTGATTACTGAAAATGTGCCAGCCAGTAAAAGGTCTGGTTCAGGCAGCTTCATACATCGGACTACACACACACACCAGTGATTGTAGTTGCCTGGTCAGTTCCATTCACAGTCCCATGTCCCACGCAAACCAATGGGTGTTGTAGTCCAGCCCAATCCAGCATGCCAGGAACCTGGCCTTTACACAAACCAGCACAACTGTAGTCTTGTTTAAGTGGCCCCCAATAATTCCCACCAGGCCCACCCCTGCCCTGGTTCCTGAGAAAACCAGTATATACAGTAGACTAGTCTGAGGGTATCTCACAGACTTGAGCCATCTTTTGCTGCTTTTATAAGCCATTAGCAGGGAATTCGAACTGAAATGGAGCAGCTGGAACTGCTCACGTGAGAATCCAGGCTCATATGGGAAAGTCTGCATTACAGGCAGAAACTTAGCCTGATAAGCCAAAGCATCAACCCCTCAAAGTGCAACTTACATGCTGAACTGTAGTAGACTAGACCAGTAGGTCACGTGTAGACTTAATGACATTAATTAAAATAAATCAGTCACTCAGAGATGCACTTTGGGCTCACAGACACCCAAATCCAAAGCGACAACCAAGGGTTATGCCGCACTTCAGGTAAGCCAGAAGCTCTCTTCCAGGAGAAACCACTCTATGAACAAGAAGAGATTTTTACACTAGATGTGCACATGTCACTGTAGAAACCTGGGGGCGTGATGAAGCAAGCTAGCATGAAGTTTCCAAAGCAACAGTCATTCCTGAGAATCAGATCCTGGTCTGTGGGAAACTATGGAAGGCCAGAAATTGATTTTAAGATGATGGTTATAAGGAAGCTCAATGCAGTCCATGATACTTCACACAGATAAATGTAAAAGATGAGCAAATCAGTGAGTGATATGAATGATAATATTTATAAGCAGAGAAGAGGCATTAACAATAACCAAACAGAAATGGTGTGGAGGAAATCCTTAATTAGTGAAATAAAGATGTGACCCAGAGCTTTAACACCAGAATAGACCAAGTGAGGCAAAGAATTTCTGATCTGAACAAAATGTTTAAATAGCCTTGGCAAAAATAAACAGAAGTCAATTAAAACTAATCAATAAAGCTTTATGAAGGTTGGTGTAAATTATATACTAATGACTAAGTAATATTATAGTTATTCTTGAATTAGAAGAGCAGGAAAAATGTTGTGAATCTACTAAATGAAATGACAGTTAAATTGCTCAGATTTCAAGGGATGTGGACATCCAGAAGCAGGATGCTTAAAGAGCAGCAGACAAACTCAACCAGAAAGATCTTTTCGGAGGCATATTGTGGTCAAAATGTCAAGAGCTGAGGACTCAGAATCCTAAAAGCAGTGTGGCAATGTCACATTTTTCCTTTACAAATTTAGATTTATTTTCAAATGTTTCTTACTTAGGTGAGGGAATTACAGATACATGCAGAATGGGAAGAGATGGGGGAAAAGCAAGTGAGAAAACAACTGCCCTTCCTCCTGTGAGCACAGGGAAGGTGCTGCACTGCTCCTTGGTGCTGGGTCACATCAGCACCAGGGCACAGGGATGACCCCCTGACTCTCCCAGGGACTTTGGTGGGGAAATGGGCGGTCTGAGGGTGTTCCTTCAGTAGTCTAAACTGTTCTGAGATTGCGTTGATTTCATGGCACTAGCTACCACTTCCCATCCTTGCCAGCTGTCCATGTTTTATTATGTCCATAACCTTAATGCTGGGTGGAGAATTTGGCTTGCGGCAGAATTCAATCTTCCTTTCCATTAGTTCTGAGTGAGACATTCAAGTTCATCTGGCTGTTCTGTCTTTCAGAGACATCCTAGTATGCTGTCTCTGCTTACACAATCAGTGTGGGTGGCCCACACTCACATGTGCTTCAAGGCTGGATCAGCTGTCCATGTGACAGTCCCTGAGGTTGGGAGAGAGTGGAGTGGACCCAACAGCCCAACTCCTAAGAGCCCCTAAATGGTTGGTCCCCAGATGCAGTCCTTGTATGTACCAACAGATACTATGACCTTGTTGGGATGGCCCACAAGAAGTCAAGCTAGGCCTACAGTCAGACCTAGCACTTTCTTATACCAGCAGGTGCTGCATCCTGGCTGAGCACACCCAGGAGGCCCCCTTCCATGCCAGCCCCGTGATCCAGCTCTTTTGCTTGCCTAACCTGGCCTGGCCACACCCAGCCCCAGCTCATGCTTGCTGGTGGGCACTGTGCCTTGGTAAGGGTAACAGAACTCCCAACCAGGCCCATGCCCAGATCTGGCCCCCACACTTATCAGTCAGTACTGCAGTCTACCCCACACTGACAAGTCTCATTTCTTGGTTTCTATGTGTACCAGCAAGCATTGTGGTTTTGCCCAACCTGTCCCTAGACACAAATCTTACTTTTACCAGCTGGTGCTGTGCCATATTTGGGAAGCACCTGAAGAGCTCTAATAAACCCATCACTTGGCAGGCTCACAGGTTCACCGGTGGGTGCTACAACCTGGCCTGCCTGGTCTATCCCCAAACCCAACTCCTACTGGCAAGTGCTGCAGCCTACATAGAGAGACCCTTTGAGGAATACTGTCTGACCTTGCCCCCAGACCAAATTCTCACATTCTGGCAAGCGCTGTAGCCTAGCCCTGCCAAGTCTGCCTGAAGCCCTGACCCTATGTGTTCCAGCAGGTGCTGCAGCCTGACCTTGTCTGATCTCTCCTTCACCCCAGCTGCATATGTGCTGGCAGGTGCTGCGGCATAGCAGAGGTGACTCCAAAGACCTCCACAGAGTCTGTTCCCAGCCCTGATTCTTGTACATGCTAGTGGAGCCTAAACGAACAAGGTCTACTCCCATGCTTGACACTTGGGTATGAATTAGCCTGACCCTTGTTGCTGAGCCCATTTGGTGAGTGAATCTACTCTCTGTAACTCTACCTTCCAAATTAAAAAAAAAGTCCAATAAATTTTATTTATAAACATAATAATATGGAAACAATAAAGTGTTTTTCACATAAGAGTGAATTCATGCCAGCCTTTCAAGCATTCTGCAATGAGCCCAGCATTGAAAATAAACCTCACAAAAACAAATTAACTCTTTAAAAGCAGGTAAAATCAACATCTGATTGAACACATGACAGGGGAAATTCTCCATCAATAATACTTACATTGAATATAAATGAGTTAAATTTTAAAACTTTGATTCGCTGAAAAATAAAAACAAGGCCCCAGTATAAACTTCAAAAAGAAAATACACATAGACTAAAGTGAAGGGCCAGAAGAAAGATACACCTGGCATACAGAAGCCAAATATTAACATGAGTTGATGTCCAAGAAAATAGGTTCTAAATCAAAAACCATCATAAACAGCAAGAAGAACATTGCATTTTGCTAAGAGATTTGGAATAGCAAGAAGATACAATAATCATAATCAAAGTACAGATCTAACACAGGACTACCTAGTCATATGCAACAGATACTGTTAGAAATAAAAAAGGACCTGCTGTGATGCCTAAAACCCTCACCTCACAACCACTAGGGTCCCACAGGGTGGCGGTTAGTTCTCCAGTTGCTCTACTTCCAATCCAGCTCCCTGCTTGTGGCCTGAGAAAGCAGTCAAAGATGGCCCAAAACCTTGGGACCCTGCAACCCTGTGCGAGACCCAGAAGTTCCTGGCTCCAGACTTCAGATCGGCTCAGCTACAGCCATTGTGACCACTTGAGGAGTGAGCCAGCAGATGGAAGATCTTTCTCTCTGTATCTTCTTCTCTCTGTAAATCTGCTTTTCCAATATAAACAAATAAATCTCTGAAAAAAAGAGAACAAAGCAAAATGAATTATGAAAAAATAAATAAATAAAAGGAGAGATAAACACCCATACAATAATAGTTGGTAATTTCAACACCTCCTCCCATTCAAAGCAAGTCAGTAAAAGAGAAAGTCAGTGAAGACAACACCAGTGTTAAAACCCTGAGCAAATGAATATAACAGAAAGTTTTAAAAGTTTATTAGAAAGGCAGATATACAAAGAGGAAGAGAGATAGAATAGAACATTCTGTCCACTGGTTCATTCCCACAGCTGGAGCTGAGCTGATTCAAAGCCAGGAGCTTCCTCTGGGTCTCCCATGTGGGTGTAGGGTCCGAAGGCTTTGGGCCACCCTCGAATGCTTTTTATTTGAAAGACAGGATTGCCAAAAGAGAGAGAAATCTTTCAACCACTGGTTCACTCCCCAAGTGGCTGCAGTGGAGCCAGTCCAGTCAGAAGCCTGGGGCCATGAGCTTCTGGGTTTTCCATATGGTTACAGGGGTCCAAGGATTTAGGCCCTCCTCTGTTGTCTTTTCAGGTCATTGAGAGGATGCTGGATTACAAGTGGAGCTGCCAGGTATTGAACTGATGCCCATATGACATGCTGGTGTAAAGGTGGAGAATTAGCCTGCTATGACATGGTACCAGTCCGTGGAACATTTTCTAAGAGAAACCATATATTAAGCCATAACTCAAGTTTCAATAAACCTAAAAGCCTGAAATCATATCATGTATCTTCTCAGACCACAAAGAAACAAAACTAGAAACCAATAGTTCAAAGAATAGAACATTGTTATAGGTGCTAGTTCGAGTCCTGGCTCCTCCACATCCAATCCAGCTCTCTGCTTACAGGCTAGGGATGAAGCAGAGGGTGCCTTAAGTTCTTACAACCATGAACCCACATGGGAAACCTGGAAGAAACTCCTGACTTTAGATTAGTTGAGTTCCAACTCTTACAGTGATTTGGAGAGTGAACCAACAGATGGAAGATCTCTCTTTGTCTCTGTCTCACCTTGTCTCTGTAACTCTGCCTTTCAAATAAAAACAAACATATCTTAAGCAGTACTGCATTTGAAAGAAATGCAAAACATTAAACTAACTCCAATATTTTAAAAACTATTCTAAAATATTGAGCATGTAGGAACTGTGCAAAACTCTTTACGAGGTGAACATGACTCTGACACTCAAATTAAAGACACAACATAAAAAGAAAAATACACACCTAGATACTTGATGAGCATAGATGAAATGGTTACAAACAAAATACTAGCAAATTGAATCCAAAAACCACGTCAAAAGCAGGGAATACAAAGATGACGTCATAGTATCTGCAAATCAACAAATTTCATAACCATGTCAATACTGTTTGGTCATCTAAACAGAGGAAAAGAGAGCACTGGACAAGATTCACTTCTGCTTGGGCTTGGTGCAGTAACCTAGTGGCTCAGTCCTTGCCTTACACTCCTGGGATCCCATATAGGTGCCGATTCATACCGAACTCATTCACTTCCCTTCCATCTCCCTGCCTGTGGCTTGGAAAAGGAGAGGAGGATGGCCCAAATCTGTGGGTCTTGTAGTTACATGGGAGAGCAGAAGGATTCTGTATTCAAATCAGCTCAGCCCCAACTGTTGGAGCTACTTGGGGAGAAAACCAGCTGATGGAAGATCTTTCTCTATGTTTCTACTTCCTTCTGTAAATCTGCCTTTCCAATAAATAAATAAATAAATAAATAAATATTCAACACCCCCTCATGGATACAAATGCACCACAAAATGGATACAGAATGAATATCTCATAAAATTATAAAAGGCTATTTATGACAAACCAACAGCTGGTATAATGTTGAACTGAGCAAAGCTGAAAGGTTGTCCAGTCTCACCACTTTGTTCAGTCTGGTGCAGGCAGTATTAGCAAGAGCAGACAGGGAGAAGAAAGCAATGAAGGGGATCAAAACAAGAAGGGAGGAAGTCTAAATACCCATGTGTGTGTTTGATATGATGCTGTATAAGCACCAACCAAAACCTCCACCTAAACATTGTCAGAATCAGTGGGTCAATTCACTAAGATTTCAGGTTACAAAATAAATACACAAGACCAGGTGACTTGGAATGCACTGATGATGAACACAGTGAAAGAGAAATTAAGAAAGAAATTCTATTCAAAATGATCACAAAAACAATCAAATATTCAGCACTAAATTTAACCAAAGAAGTGAAAAGTCTCTATAGTGAAAATGGTCAAACAATGAAAGAAATGGGCAAGAACAGAAAAAAACTGAAAGCTATTACTTGCTTATCAATTAAAGAAACATTATCATTAAATGTCTATACTACCTAAAGAAATCTACAGATTTAATCCAGCAAAGTACCAGTGACATTCTCTACAAAATTAAGAAATTCTGGAATTTGTATAAAATTCCCAAGACCCAAAATGACCGAAGAAATTCTGAGTAAAGATGATCAAGCCACAAGCATCTGAACCCCTGACTTTAATGCATGCTGCAAAACAAAAGTCACTTGTACATAAGATTTCTTTCTTTGGAATTCAGAGGTCACTCCCCAAATGGCTGCAAGGGGCAGGGCTGACCCAGGCTGGAGGCAGCAGCTACATGTGGGTTTCCTACAAGGAAAGCAGGTGCCCAAATGCTTGGAGCATTCTCTCTTTTCTCAGTCCATTAGCATGGAACTAGACTGGAAGAACAGTAGCGAAGCCACCAATCAGCTGGAATTGTAGGTGGTAGCTCTACCGACTACAGAACACTGGCCCCAAAATTCAGTGATGAAAATAACATGATACTGGCATACAAAGTAACACATAGATCAATGGGGAAAATTGAGATCATAGGGCCAGCATCATGGCATAGTGGGCTAAATATTTACATGTGGTGCCAGATCCCACATGCGCATCTGGTTCAAGTTGCAGCTATTCTGTTTCACACCCAGCTCAGAAATAATGGCCTAGGAAGGCAGCAGAGGATGGCTCAAGTCCTTGGAAACGTACACCCACATGGAAGACCTGGAGGAAACTCCTGACTCCTGGCTTTGGATTTGTTCAGCTTAGCAGTTGCAGCCATTTGGGGAGTGAATCAGTAGAGAGAAACTCTCCCTATCTCTGCCTCTCCTTCTCTCTACATAACTCTGCCTTTCAAATACAAACAATTAAACCTTTAAAATAGAGGTTTCAGAAATAAAATTCATTAATGTAAATAAAAAATTAACTCAAGATGATTCAAGACCTAGATTTAAGATACACATTTAATGAAGTTGTTGGAAGAAAAAGGGTAGAAGTCCTAGGATGTGGTTCAGAACTTGTACTCTTTTTTTTTGTTGTTGTTGTTGTTGCTGGTTTTTCTCTCTCTCTTTGAACATGCTGGTTACACGATACCATGTCAACTAATTCCATTAAGTTATAAATTGTTACTGATGTAATGTCGGGGCTTTCAATTGATTGGGATGATACTCTTTCGGCTGTACCTTCAGACCAGAGACTGTCTCTCCATGAAACTGTTGAACTACCTGCACAATAAGATGCTGGACTCTATGCTTTGTAGATGCTTGCAAGGAAAAAAATCGGAACTGAATTGGACCTGTGGTAATGCAACAAGATGGAAGAATCCACCATGTGGGGGGAGAAGCAGGTTTTGGGGAGGGGAGGGGGGAATCCCAGTGCCCATAAAACTGTATCGCATGATGCAATGTAATAAAAAAAAAAAGAAAGAAAGGAAAAAAAGAAAAAGGAGGAGAAACACTGTGAGTCATTAGTGTAGGTAATGAATTCTTGAATAACTTTTTTTTTTAAATTTTAAGAGTTACTGGAAATTCAGATATACAGAGAGGAAGGGACACAGAGAGGAAGATCTTCTGTCTGCTGATTCAGTCCCCAAGCCGCGGCAGCAGCAGCAGCTGAGCCCATCTAAAGTTAGGAGCCAGGAGCTTCTTCTGGGTCTCTCATGCGGGTGGGTGCAGGGTCCTAAGGCTTTGGGTCATTCATGGCTACTTCCCTAGGCCACAAGCAAGGCACTGGATGGATATCGGAGCTGCTGGGATGCCCAGATGGGATCCTGGCTCATGCAAAGCAAGGACTTTATCCACGAGGCTATGACAGTGAGCCACTTCTTCATCTTCTTTTTTTTTTCAAAAATTTATTTATTTTTATTACAAAGTCAAAATATAGAGAGGAGGAGAGACAGAGTGGAAGATTTTCCATCTGATAATCCACTCCCCAAGTGACTGCAATGGCTGGAGCTACCCTGGCCCGAAGCCAGGAGCCAGGAGCCAGGAACTCCCTCCAGGTCTCCCAAACGGGTGCATAGTCTCAAGGTTTTGCACCATACTTGACTGCTTTCCCAGGCTACAAACATGGAGCTGGATGGGAAGTAGGGCCACTGGAATTAGAACAGCACCCATATGGAATCCCAGTGCATGCAAGGCAAGAAGTTTAGCCACTGAGCTACCCCACCAGGCACAGATTTTTAACACAGCCTGACTTTGCTCACCTGTGTTTTGGAATTAGCTGTAGGCCAGCGTACTGCCTGACTGGTCCATACCCATTCCAACTGTAAACATTGGCTTCCACAGCCCAGCCCCACTTGGCTCACCCCATATCTGGCTTTCATGGATTCAACAGGTGTCAAGATCTAGCCCAGCCTGCCCACACCCTTTAGCTTGAAGTTTGCACCATTGGGTGCTGTAGCCTGGACCAGGTTGGCATACTCTAGATCCTCTACACATCCATGCTGAGGGAGGCTGCATCCATGTCCAGACCAGTTTGCCACCCCAATTCCAGTTCTGGTACTCACCAGTGGGAATCGCAGCCCAGCCAGGGCTCGCCTACCAGACACAGATCATGAACATACCAGTGATTGCTCTGACAGAGTCTGGCATTGGCCATGCCCTGTCTTGGCCTTTGTCATCAGATGCTAAGTCTGTTTTCCTGGCCAGCTCCCTGTCCTACCTGATGATGGGTACCACAGGTTAGCCCTGCACAGCTTGCCCCGATTCCTGACTCTCATGCAAACCATCCAACCTGGCTCCTGAACATGCCAGTGTACTAGTTTGGCCCTGCCCTGCCTGCCACCCCAATGTAACCCACACACTTGGCAACAAATGAAGCTAATGTGCTCAGCCTAACTAACACCCAGCCCTGACTCATAAGCTCACCAGAGAGAGCTATGAGCAACCAGAAGTGTTCCCCAAGTTCCCCCATCAGGCCCTCTCTAAGACCCAGTTTCATAGATACCAGCAGGTACTAGACCTTTGTCCAACATAGTCTTCCCCCCTCATCGTGGTCATTGTATGTGCTTATAGTTGTGTGGACTTGCTCACCTCACACCCAAACCTTGGGTGCACTTAAAAGTTCTATAGCCTGAACCAGCCAGATCTGTTCCCAACCCCAGTACCCACGAGTGTCAGTGAGTTCCATGATCATGCTTAGCTTAGCCCATCACCACCCCCTGCTCATGAGCAAAATAGCAGGTATTGCAGTACTATAGTAGTGAGTCCACACACTCCCCATAGAATCTACCCCCAGACCCAGTTCTCTCATGTGCTGATTAGAGCCATGGCCCAGCCAGTCCTGACCCATCCCCTCTTCTGACACTCACTGGTGAATATTGTGGTTGAGCTTTGTCAGGTCAGTTCCCAGTGTACCGGTGTACAGTGGTTTATATCAATAAGCCCAACTTAGGTCTTCCATGTGGGGTGGGTGCATTGGTCTGTCCCAGAAAGCTCCTCCAGTTTCCCTTCTCCAAACCACCCAGTCTCAGCCCCTCATTTACCTGCAAGTGCAGAAACCTAATTGGTGTGATTTCCTCAGAAGTCATTCCTCACCTGTGCCATTCTCCCTCCGTGACCCTCCCTCCCATACTTCCTCACATCTCCTTCTTTGAGCAATCTACAATTCCAAACCCATGCCCATGTGCACACAGGTCCCCAAGGCCAGTCCTCTAGTGGTGTGGCATACCATTCTGTGGCTCTGCCACCTGATTTAGTCCCATATATGTGGTTCCCAGACCCCATCTGCCAGCATGCCAGTGGCAACCATACTGGTACACTGGCATCGTTAACACAAATTTGGCTATCCAGGCCCAGAATGCCCACCAGTTATTAGCTGCTTTTGTCCCGGTAGTGGAACACTTGCCTAGGTACAAGGCAACCTAGGTGTTTGCCTACAGCTAGGGGGGCAAACTGCATTTTATGTCTTTGCTAAACCAACTCTTAAGACTAAAACACAGGTGCCAGCATGGTGACTCAACAGGCCAATCCTCTACCTGCACATGTCAGCATCCTTCATGGTACCAGTTCATGTCTGTGCTGCTCCACTTCCCACCCAGCTCTTTGCTTGTACTTTGGCAAGGCAGTGGAGAACAACCCAATGCCATGAGACCCTGTACCCATGTAGGAGACCTGGAAGAGCCTCCTGACTTCGGCTCAGCACAAGCTGTTGTAGCCACTTGGAGAGTGAATCAGTGAATGGAAGATCCTTGTCTCTCCTTCTCTTTGTAAATTGGCCTTTTCAATAAAAACAAATAATTCTATTTTCAAGAAGAATGAAATACAACTGGGATCACAATTCTGGCATTGCAGGTAATGATTTATGCCTCTTGAAATGCCAGCATTCCATGTGGGTGCTGGTTCATGTTCCCGTTGCTGCACTTCTGATCCGACTCCCTGCTAATGTCCTGGGAAAGCAGCAGAGGAGGGCCCTAGTGCTGGACCCCTGTGGGAGAGCCAGAAGAAGCTCCTGGAACCTGACCAGGGCCTGACTGATCTGCCTACAGCATACATCTGGAGAAGGTGCCAGCAGATAGAAGATTTTCTCTCTCTTGAACTCTTTCAAGTAAATACATAAATTTCTTTTAAAATTATTTGAAAATAATTACCTGGCAGGGGAGATGCCATGATCAAAAAGGTGACTCTCCCAGGGCGAGGCTCACACATTGCACTTGGATATGCTGAGCCCTGCGATTTCCCCAAATGTGGGAAACTCACCAGCCTAATTTGTGCTGGTAGGGAGCTGCATTCACACTCTTCCTTATAAAAAAATGTTTTTTCATAAAAGTAAAAAATAATGAAACGATGTTATACTGCTACTTAAAAAGAAACAATATGATTATTCTTTTCCTTCATTTTATTATTTTTTTTTCTGTTGTGTGACTCAACACTTCAGCTTCCTGATAATGCGTGGCCCAGGAGGCAAGAGGAGATAGCCCCAGCAATTGCATTTCTGTCACAGCTATGGGAAACCTAAATTAAGTTCCTGGTTCCTGGAGCTACAACTTGTTCCAACCCCACTTACTGCAGTACCTGGGGAGTGAATCAGCCGGTAGAAGATCTCTCTGCCTCTCTGTGTGTCTCTTCCTGTGTCTCCCTGCCTCACAAAGAATTCCTTTTAAACATCAAAAATAACAAGTTCCCTTTAAAAGAAGTAGAACAAGAAGAGATAAGGGGGGAAAACGCAAAGATGACCAGGGCAGTAGTGTTAAATAGCAAAAATAAACACTCAAAAAAAATCAAAAGGGGCTGGGTAGTAGCACAGTGAGTTAAACCCCTGTCTGAGACACCCGGCATCCCATATTGGCACTGACTATCTGGAAATGTTCCAGGGAAAGCAGCAGAGGCTGGTTCAAGTGCTCAGTCACTGCCATCCTCATGGTTGACCTGGATAAAATTTTTGACTCCTGTGTTCAGCCTGGCCCCACCCTGCAGCCATCTGGGGAATGAACCAACACATAGCAGACCTCTTGCTTGGTGTCTCTCCTTCTCTCTGTATAACTCTTGCTTTTCAAACATACGTAATAAATACATATTTAAATTTTTAAAAAGGAGAGGAAAAAACAGAGTAACATAACCAAAAGCCAGGAGTTGCACAACTTCATCATATTCACAGGGAGAAATGAGGTACGACTATGAAATGCAGCCTTTTCAAAAACAAATTAATAACAACAGTCAAAAAAAATAAGTGAGGACCAAAATGTGCCAAATAAGCTGTGTAATTTTATACCATTTTGGTTTTATTTTTTTAAAAGATGCTCAGGAAATCACTAAATCAGATAAATCAGATAAATCACTAAATCAGATTGTTGTCTTGCAATTGGAAAGCTGGACTCTGGCTCCAGTTCCTGGGGGAAGGAGGAATAGGAAAATATGGGGGCAGACACCAAGGTCACCTTCTTTACCCACTATCAGCCAAAGACAGAGACATACCCTTGTCTCCCTGGCTCAGGTGTGAGTCATCTGGTCTACCTCCCATCCACAAGCCCAATCAGCATCCCCTGCTGTCAGGTGTCCACTCTGGAACAGTGCACATCACACAACCATGGTTTTATTGCAGCAAAACCCAGGAGGACAGTGGTCAAGGAGCACACAATCCCAGCAGGCCTGGGTTTAGTATTTCTGCCACTCATTCTCTGTGACAACCTGAGCTTAGCTTCTCTGTGTCTTGGTATCCTCACCTGTTAAATGGGTATAGAAACAGCAAAAGCATTTGTAGGGGGGATGACACAACATGAGGCCGACAAAGCACTTGGCTCAGTGCCTGGCACGGCTACTAATCCATGCTAGATACTATCATCATCTCAGTTATTTTTATGCAGCTTCTATTTATTGCTTTTATAGGGTATACAATATCCCTGTAAGATATAAACTGCCTGTGAACATTTCCATTTTAATTTGAGCAAATATTAGCAAAAATCTAGGCTCTGGGAGAGTTGACAGGACACAGTGATGCACAAAAGCGACATGGTCCCTTCTGCAGCTTCATGCAGAAGATGTCAAATCAACATAACAAATACATGGAAAATCTGAAAACTGGGACAAGGGGCCATTGTTGTGGAGGAGTGGTGATGCTGGTCAGAGTCCCAGATGCTCTACTTCCCATCCTGCTCCCTCCATGCTAATGAGCCTGGGAAAATCACAGAGCCTTGTTCACATGCTTGGGCCCCTGCACCCCCATGGGAAACTGGGAAGATGTTTCTAGAATCTGACTTCAGCCTCACTCAACCCAGACTCAGCCACTGTCGTCACTTGGGGTGGGAACCAGCAGATGGGAAATCTGTCTCCACCATTCACTCTCTCCTCACTCTTTTATACACACATATACTTTCTCTGTAACTCTAACTTTCAAATAAATAAAACAATTTAAAAATCTATGATGTATGCTACCAAGAACAAACTATCCTCCCCCCCTGCTTCCAAAAAAAATTTAGAGGGACATTATTTTGTGCTGAGGGGAGGAAGACTTTCCAAACAAAAATACATTTATGCCAGAATATAAAAAGTTCAGTTGGACTCAGCTAGGGAAAAAAGGAAAGGAGAAATGGTTTCAGAAACCTGGTAAAGCTGATATAGCATATGCAAAGTTCCTGAGTTGAGGAAGCATTCAAGCCAGCAAGAAAAAAGAGTGAACACATAGAGTTGAATAAAGAAAAATTGGAGACATGGCCATTCAAGTAGGAATGGGTACCCCATGCCTGGTAGATGGACAGTGTGAATTAGGAGAGTCACATGATTTGACTCGGGATTTTAAGATATCCATTTGCCCCAAGTAGAGAAGGCTCTGGTGGGGAATATGTATTGAAACAAATATGGACAGATGGTTGAGTGGACAGATGGATGGGCAGGCAGGTAAATGATAGATGAATAGGTAGATGGGTTAGTGAGTGGGTGGACAGGCAGATGGACCAGAGAACCAGCTGCTAGGGTAGTCATCCAGGCAAAACCTGACAGAGTTGGGGTTGCTACAAGAGGGCAGGTTTGAGATTCAAGGCCTTGAATACAGAATGAGTATGATAAAGGGATCTATGGTGTGTGAGGAGTATGGGTCCAGCTGGAAATAGGGTGACTCCAGGTGTGCAGGGGTGACATCTAAAAGACAGCCCTGCTACTCAAATAGATGAAGGGCACCACTGGCAGAAGGCAACCACAGGGGAAGAAGAGTAACCCAGCTCATGATATGCTAGGTTTAAGATGCAGGTGGTAATATCTAAGGAACTGCAAAGGAAGGGAGAGGAAAGCAAATGTGAAAACCAAAAGGATAAAACATTTCCACAAGGAAACCAGTGCTTAGTGATTGCGTAAGCTGCCGAGAGATCAAGTGAGAGAGTGCAGTATGTCCCTGACCTTAATATGTAAAGTGCCAGTCATCAAGTTGTCAGCAGATGAATAGTGACACGGATGGGCAGGTGGATGTGTGGATTGTGCATGGAGATGCCTGGATGCATATTTACATGGATGCTTGATGAGTCCATGAACATACACATGAATACATGTGTGAGTTCATGAGAGAGCAAACAGGTGCATGGATGCACCAACGGAGTGGGCCCCATTGCCATAAACTCTTGTGAGTTCAGCCAAGCAGAAGCCATTTCCCCCTTCTTCCAATCGTTGCTTCTAACTGGAGCACTTGTTCGGCTGCCCCCTCTCTCCTCTGCATCCCTCAGGGTCTCGTTCAAATAACTGCCCCCTCACTGCTTTCTCCAAACTGTCTTTTAGAGTCCTAGAACATGTCCTTTCCTTACTGAATGGTCTGCAGTCTCTCTCCCTTTTGGGTGGTCTAATCCACAAAGCCAGGTGCCGTGCTCACCAGGTTCCTAAGTCTCTAGCACTCACTGTGATGTCTGACTCAAAGAGGGGGCCCAGAGTCTACAAAATGTAGGCAGGGGTGGAGAGGTAGGGTGAAGTTAGGTGGGCTAGATGGGCAGGTAGACATTGGAGGGCATTTGGGTGTGGCTGGCTGGCTAGCTGGATGGATAGATGGATGGATGAGTGGGTGGATGGGTGATAGATAAATGGGGGCAGGTGAACAAAAATAACAAAAGGAGAATTAAAAGGAAAAGGGGTGGAAGGTAAAAGAATAAATGAAGGAAGGAAGGAACATACCTCAATTTCTCTTGATCCGTGCTGAGGACAACTGCTTAATCTAGTCTGTCCCCCACTGCTCAGCCACCACTGTCACAGCCCTGAAGGCTGTCAGAGAAGACACCTCAGTGCCAAGGAACTTAAACTCTCTCTTTGCAAAGCCTCAGTCTGAGGTAGAGCTCCATCCTGCCTCTTGATGGAGTGATGGGGGTGTTAGTGGTTCCTGTTCCAGAAGTCTCAGAGGAGCAAAGCAGGTTCAGGCTACTGCCTCCTGGGAAGGAGGAAGAAAAAGAAAAAACCAAGAAGGAGTTGCTTTTCTTTTTTAAATGATTTATTTTAATTTCTTTATTGGAAAGGCGGATATACAGAGAGGAGAGACAGAGAGGAAGATTTTCCGTCTGATGATTCACTCCCCAGGCAGCCGCAACGGCCGATGCTATGCCGATCTGAAGCCAGGAGACTCTTCCGGGGCTCCCACACGGGTGCAGGGTTCCAAAGCCTTGGGCTGTCCTTGACTGCTTTTCCGGGCCACAAGCAGGGAGCTGGAAAGGAAGCGGGGCTGCCGGGATAGAACCGGTGCCCATATGGGATCCCGGGTGTGCAAGGTGAGGACCTTAACCACTGCGCCATTGCGCCTGGCCCAGAGAAGGAATTTTAGTAATAGGCAAGAAGGCAAAAAGAGTCACACAGGCAAACAACCACAGCAAAAATTTAAAATACAGTGCTTCGTGGGATAAGGGCCAAGTCCCTTTGTCTGAAAACATTCAGAAAATTGACAAGCAAGAGACACATGGAGTCTGAAAGGTGTCAGGAAGCACCACCTGACATTTGCAGAGGTGGGTATTTCTATATTTGTATATCACAAGATCCTTTTTTTGTTTTTAGATACAGAGCAAGAACGGGCTGACTTGGAGTATGAGGGCTCCAGTCTTCCAGACTTTGTGTTTAAACACTGGCAGGGAAGGCACTCTCTTTTACAGATCTGTTCTCAGGAGCACTCAATTCCTCCTCTGACTTGAGAAATCTGCTACAGAGACCCAAAAGGAGGAGGAGGAGGATGAAAGAAACCAGGCTGGCTCTTTGAGAGGACAAAAGGAGAAGTTTCAGGAATAGAGACAGCACTGGGTAGTCTCAGGAAAGCACTACACAGAATGCAGCAAGCTCCCGCGGGGTGGCAGCTGTGTCCCTGTGCCCACTGGCATCTGGGGTCCAGGCCACCGGCAGGCTGTTCTGTCTCCAAGCAAGCTGGTCTACACTGGCATGGAATGGGAGTAGGGATTCCAAGCACTGCAGTCTCGCCACCTAGCCTGAACACTTGGCTCACCATGTGCACCAGGCAGTGACTGGATATGAGCAGTCACTCAATGGGATTAATAATGACAAGGTCTAATGGGCAGTCACTGGGAGGGACAGACCACCCATGCAGAGCGCCCGGCACTGTGAAGATGGTGTGATCACAGGTCTCTTACAAGACACTTCTTCTATGGCACAAAACCTCTACCACCTAGAAGTAATCGTAGTTTTACTTTGTGGATGAGGACAGGGTCACACAGCTGGTTGGGACAACTGTTTCTCAAGCCTGGCCCAATTGTTGTGAGCTCCTTGTGTACGATGCACACGTAGGACCCTCCTGTCCTTCAGCCGTGCCACTCCTGCCCAAGTCCTCAGCTCAGATTCTTGGTGAGATCCACACTGGCCCCATTTTAGAGATTCTACCACTGAGGAGCAGGGAGCCCACAGCTCTTGGTTCTTCCCATGTGACTGACTCCATGAGGCCAGGACTGTGTCCTGTCCACCTGTGTGTCTGTCTCCAGGGCCTAGCAGGCCATGATGCTCAGTAACACATCACCAGCTCCTTTCAAAACATCTTCTTCATCACATGTCTTACCACATGTTTGTGCTGAAAACAGCACCAGCAGCCAAGTTCAGGTGGACTCTGATGTTATTTAAAATCCAGTGCATGGTGGCAGTTTATAGCCGGCAACTGAGACACTCAGCAGGAAAAAAACATTTGCTTTCATTTTGTTGTTGTCGTTTTTTTGTTTTTGTAGGTAAAACCTTCCATATCCTTTGGAAAAAAATGCCTCTCTCGACACTAACTTAATTACTAAACCACTTTACTTAGTGCTTGTGTTATTAGGCAGTTGCTGTATATGTGATTAACTCATAAATACTTAAAATACTCCTAATGAGTGGCTGTTATAATGACTTTCATTTCACAGGTGAAAAAAAACCACAGAGCTTAGAGTCTGTCAAGCATAAATTCACAAACCCTTGGGACCCTGCACCCACATGGGAGATGCGAAAGAGGTTCCTGGATGCTGGCTTTGGATTGCCGCAGCACCGGTAGTTGCGGTCATTTGGGGAGTGAATCATCGGATGGAAGATCTTCCTCTCTGTCTCCCCTCCTCTGTATATCTGACTTTGTAATAAAAATAAATGAATCTTTGAAAAGAAAAACTAAAATATTTAAAAAAGAAAACAAAAGTTAGCCACAGAGCCTCCTGGAGTGACCCATGTGTCATGGGCCACAAAACTTAGACAAGAGAAGACAAGGTCTTATGTGAGTATTAGCATTTTTATTATTATTTTATTTTATTATTACTATTACTATTACTATTATTAATACTGTCATTTGATGGATAAATTCTGCCCTAAACCCAAGGTTTGGGAAAGGAAGAAAACAGAAGAGAAGAGAAAAATTTCCTCCAAGGAGAAGCCAAACCCCAAAGGAAATGTAATTAAATAAATAGATTTCTTGACTATAACAGGAAAGAGATGTAACGTGTCCCCAAATACAGCCTCCTCCACTGCCCCATCACCTGGGGAACTGGCAGAGCATGAGAAGCTCAAATCTTCCCCCACAAACGAGAGGCTGTTTGCTACCATTATCAATATACCTCGCTGTGGCACATCTTTGAGGCAGAACTGCTTGCAGTGGGTTTCTCTGCCATAAACACATTTGAAAAGACACTTTGGAGCACCTCTTAGCTCTCTTGCTTCCCACTCTCCTTCTCAGCTGATGCTAGCTGTCCCTTAGCATCATGCAATATCCTTTTTCCAGGGGGAAGCTCTGTCCATGGCCCATGCAGGCCCAGCCCTACCACTTGTCCCAGCTGGCATGAGGCAAGGTGTGCATAGCCCCACTGCTGCCTGGGCCTTAACACTTCTTTCCTCATATGTAAATTGGGGACAAGAGTATCAGGTGCTTAACCCACCCAAGAGACATTGCAAGAAAATGAAGTGGGTGTGGAAAGTGGGTGTTGCCAGCCTGCTGGATGGATTCAATGAGATTGCATACATCAGGTGGTGATTGAAACAGGAGTGATGGCCCAACAATGATGGCAGCCAGGTACCAAGCATCCTTCATCCACAGCCACTATGTGCCAGGCCCTGTACTTCACATATCTGATTTCATTTTAGTCTCTAAACAGTCCCAGATGTAAGGACAATTCCATTCTTTACTCAAGAAGTAAAGAGACTGAGACAGGCAGAAGGAACTCCCATTCCTGGCTCACTCCCCAAATGTCCACATTACCCAAGAGTGTCCTGGCCCAAAGATGGAGCAAGGAACTCAATGCAGGTTCTCCTGTGAGGGTGACAGGGATCCAAGCAGCTGAGCCATGCAGGCTACCTGCTGCCTCCTTGGGTGTGCAGCGGCAGGAAGCTGGATTAGAAGTGGAGGCAGGACTCTAACCTGGGTACTCTCACATCTCAACTATATGCTTAACCACAAGACTAGACCCCCACTGCAGAAAGGACCGTTCTCATCTAAATTTCCAGACCAAGAAAGGAAGCTCTGACAAGTTGACTGGCATTCCAAAAGCCACAGAACAAGTATCCACACCCAGACCAGAAACTTAGCAGGTGTTTCAAAAAGGCTACTTAAAGCTGAGTGTATGGGTAAAGGAGATACTAAAATATCATCACCATGCCCACAACGATGGATAACCAGGCACTGTTTCCCAGAGAACATCATTAAACCTCCCAGTAGGGTTTCCTTTTTTCCCTTTTTTTTCTTTCCTACACAGTCTGGCCTGTGTCTGTTGACATATGACCAATCAGGGACCAGAGCTACAAGGAATTTATTTCCAGAAAGAGACCCCTATCTTGCTGATACCTGGTCAGAGATGTGGCCGATATCATGCCAAAGGCAGGGACTGCCACTCAGTGAGCACACTCTATGTGTCCAAGCTGAGCTACCAGCTCCTGTGGGCATCACCTTCCTGCACCCTCACTCTCAGGTAATGGAGGAAGGTCAACAATGTGGGAACTAATGCAGCATTCGGGCTACAGATACCCTGAGGTGGAGCCTGCATCTCCTGACACCACAGGGAGGAGGCAGGGCTGCTGGCAGCAATGTCCCACTCTGTGCTTCTCAAAGCTCTGGAGGACTCCAGGTCTGGTCTCCAGTCTTCCTTCGCATTTCCTCTTTCCCACCTGCTGTCCGGCCAGGGGCTGTGGTCCAATCCACTCCTGGGTATCACCAGGACCCGGGACAATGCATAGGATGATGTGACACTGCACTGCGTTGGTCTGTGTTCCTCAAACCCTGGCCCACAATCTTGAGGCCTTCCTAACAGGGTGATGTTGGCTGAGGGACTTGTTGCATCAGACATCACTCCCATCCTTCCGGCTCTTCTGAAACCATGGCAGAAAGCAGCGGCCACGTGCTAAGCTCCAAGATTCAGGGCTTCCTCCATGATTTCCCTATGCTGTGCAGCCTTGGCAAGACCCAGCCACCTCTCTGAATCTCAAGCCCCCACTTTGCACACAGTGCAAGGAAGTCAGTCCCTGGCAAAGCTGTGGAAAGGTCACCCACATTGAGGCCTTGCATGCAACAGGGCTGACACAGGTCAGGCACAGAGCAGCACCTGCAGGGGACAGAGCACACCAGGAAAGGCGCAGACACACCATTGGACAGTGTGTGTTCCATCCTGTTTTTCTCGGGAGCGAGGGCTGGGAAAGGCTGACTAATGGAACCAAGCCACAGGGATACAGGACTAAGCTGTTTGATGCTTTCCTGCTTGGTAGCATGACTGTGGATAACTACAACACATTGTATGTAGACAGAAATACTCAGAAATGTACACAACATTCATACATGGATATAGTTAATGCCAGGACAAAATGATAAATGTATGAGGAAATAAATTTCTTTCACTTGAACATTACACAAGATATATACTGGTCAAACCAACCCATAATCCCCCATGCAGATGTGCAACTTTTTAAAGTTTTGAATTCTTTCCTCTTTTTTCATAGTCATTAATCTCATGAATATTCAGTTAAAAAAAAGCACTGTGGACACCAAGATGTTTCCTCGTCTAAGCTCTTCTACCCCGTCTAAGCTCTTCTACCCCAGAGGACTTTGATATCAGGGCCTCCCTCTGTCACCAGCCTGGGCTCCTGCCTGAGAGCTGGCATCCTCCAGTAATCTGTGGGGTGATCTGGACAAAGATCAGGACCAGAAGTCAGGAGCAACTGCGCTGCCATTCCTGCACACAGATCCAAGGAAGCGGGATGGAGCTGGGCAGGGTGCAGGTGTCTCCACAGATGGCACGGCATCCTTCTTCCTGGAGTAAGACCACTACACTCAAACAGAAACCAAGAGCTGCTCCCCAAGGCACGCACATCAGAGCGACCCAAAAAGACACTGACAACAATAAAAATTATACGTTTTTGAGTCATGATGATTCAAAAGGGTTTGAGGGTGGGGCATGTCCCAAGCACATTGGTGATAAAGAGAATAGCTAACCCAGGAACTGAGCAAAGAAGCCAAGCTCCCCCAGCAGGCCAGTGTAGGTGTCTGATTGCCCCTCCATTCCCAGGGGCAGACTGTCCCCCTAAATGAACCTCAGGCTTCCCCTGTCCAAGAAAGAGGATGACACCTTTGCTGACACAGATGAAAACAAATACCCATGGGTACACCAACAACAGTGGTGCCTTAGAGCTAAAATGAAAGTGAGGTGAAAGTGGCAAACCCATAAGCCATGGTCAATGACTATCAGCCCACTGGCGCAGCAGGTGTATGTGTGTGTGTGTGTGTGTGTGTGTGTGTGTGTGTGTGTGTGTGTCTGTCTGTCTGTCTGTAGAGGCTCTGCCCTGCCCTCTGCATGTGACAGATCCTAGGGCAGTGGGCTTGTCCAGCCAGGAATCCCAGGTTCTGTCACCTCCTTTTAGATACAACCAGGAGCTGTACATCTGCAACATGGAGGCATCATTCTGCGAGGAGAGGGTGAGCCAATGCACATTTGTGTCTGTGTGCGTGTGCTCACGTGAATGTGCGAGAGCCTCTGGGGGGTGGGGGGACACCGAATAGCCCATTCAGACTCCTAACTTTCATCTGCTTCCTGCTAATTTGACTAGAGACCCTGGGAATACTGTGCCCTGGCCAGGAGAAGCTCTGTCCCAACTCAATTACAATTTCTGTGCTTTTCCAGGACCTGGGTTCGCAAAACCTCCTGACTTTTATCCGGTCTCTGCACACTGTGCTGTCATCCTCCCCATTATTGCTGTTACCATCCTCATCCTCAGAGCCACAATGGCTACATTCTTGTAGTACTTAGGATAGGCCAGGCCACAGACCTTCAACGAAGGGACATGGGAAAGTGTGGTGGGAGGCAGCCTTGATGATCACAACGAGGGGGTAGGGGCCAAAGCTACTACCCACCATCCAGCCAGACACTAGACACCCCAGCCCCACAACCTCCCAACCCCTGTGATGATGGCACTGAGTCTGAGAAAGCTATGCCTAACATGAGTGTCCGTCACAGCACAGAATCAAGAACATGTGCCAGTTGGGGCCTGGAACCTAATGACCCTGCAATGCCGGCAGGTGATAACTTTTGTTAAGAGAGAAGCCACACATCCACAGCCCCAGGTCAGCCTGTGGGACAGGTGCCCAGGGGAGCCTCCAGCCCCTTGCCTACAAGCATCTGTCATGGGTAGCACCATGCTTCTGTAAATGGAAAAGGGAAACCTGTCCCAAATTCTCAAAGATGTCACAAGGAGATCCTAGTTGGCTATTACGTTTCACTCTGCTCCAAACACAAGGGATCAAAACAGGAGCCAGTGCTGTGACATAACAGCTTAAGCCTCCACCTGAGGTGATGGCACACCATAGGGCTGCTGGTTTGAGTCCCGGTTGCTCCACTTCAGATCCAGTTCCTTGCTAATGCACCTAGGAATACAGCAGAGGATGGCCCAAGTCCTTGGATCTCTATACCCACATGAGAACCCTGGAAGAAAGTCGAGACTTCTGCCTTTGGATTGGCCCACCTCCAACCAATTGTGGCCAGCTGGCAAAAGAACTAAGAAATGGAAGATCTCTCTTTCTCTCCCTCTCCTTCTCTCTCTCTGTAAATCTGCTTTTCAAATAAAAACAAATCTTTTGTAAAATGGGCAGAATCACCATGAGGCAGCAGCTCCATCAGGTTTAGGTCTTGATTGAAGTCTCAGGTGACACCCATTGCCTTACACATACCCATGGTTTGGGCTCCACCGACTCCTGGCTAGTATGGTCACTCAGCTCCCGTAGAATTTGCCTTCTGGAAGCTGAATACAGGATGGATGAGGCCAGCGTTGATGTGGTTAGGGAGCAGGGATGTGGTCCTCTTGCCTGGGATCACATGACCCCCAGCTCTGACAGGACAGGCAACCCAGTCAGAGGCATAAGCAGACATGCCACCTAACACTGAGGACAGCACTCCAGGGGCTAGTGCCTGGCCTTGTGGCTGAGACGTGGCTTGAAATGCCTGCGTCCCATTCTGGAAAGCCTGGGTTTGCATTCTGTCTCCACTTCCAGTTCCAACTTCCTGCCAATGTGCTCCCCACAAGACAGAAGGAGACCACTCAGGCATTGGTGTTTCTGCTACACATGTAGGAGACCTGCATGGAATTCCTGGCTGCTGGCACTGTCCTGACCCAGCAACAGCTACTCTGGATAACTGGCCAGTGACACCCTAGGTAGCTCCACCTCTCAAGGAATGAGTAAAGATTTGCAAATCATACCGCAATGTTCAGCATTACCACACAGGTGTCAGAGGTGGAGTCTCCAATAGGGACAAGACAACACAGGGGGCATCCATTGAAAGCTACAAGCCTTCGTCACTCAACAAGGGAATGGTGGCAGCAGCAGCAGCATCAGAAGTCCAACCCCTAGGCAAGGGTGGCCCACGCCTCCTGGACCCCTGTGTCCCAAGCCCACGGAGGCTGTTGGAAGGTAAGGGGGAAGCAGGCTTTATCAAGCCTGCCCGGGATGTTCCGTGTGTGAATGAGAACGCAGCCCACACAATGGCCCTGCTGTACTGGGTCAGCCATTCTCCTCCCTGACACTTAGTCCTCCTGGCAAGTTGAGGGTATGCCTTCTTGGGAATCCTGACCCCAGCATCCCAGTCCACACTTTCTCATCTCTGCTAATGGAAAATTGTCTCGCAGCGCTCTCTGGTGGCCATATGTGACCATGTGCCACCGAGAAGGACCTGGAAGAAAAAGCTCCTGTCTGCTGCAGGTGTTCTAAGTCCAGCCCCCATCTAAGTCCACCTCAGCCACTGGAGTTGGATTTTCTCAAGCAATGTACCTTGGGTCCAAGGCAAAAACACAGCCCTGCCCTTCTGTCCTCACACCCACTACGAAGGCTGATGCTAGAGCCTGGAAAAGCATCCACCAGCCCGTTGCCAAGGGCACCCTCATTTCTCCTCCATGGAGGTCCAGACAGAACAGGGAAAAATCAAAAGATCTGCAGAAAGATGAGGCCCAGGGAATGAAGCTACACAGAGTGTGAGCAGCCCCATGCTTCAGACTCCCTGACACACACACACACACTGGCCGTGTCCACTCCAAGACAACAGCAGGATCCCACCTGGGAGTGGCAGCTGCCAGGGACCACAGCTGGGATGTGTCTGAGTCTCTAGCGCTCCAGCACAAGATGGTGCAAGTGCCTGGGCCGCTGCCACACATTTGGGACACAGGGATAGAGGTCCTGGTTCCTGGCTTCAGCCTGGATTAGCTCTGGCCGTTGTGCCCATTTGAGGAGTGAATCAGCAGATGAAAGATCTTGATCTCCCCTGCTACTCTGCCTTTCAAACAAAAGAAGTCTTAAAGAAAAATAATCATAAGTAAACAAAGCAAAAGTGTACCCGAGTCAAGACTGTGGCTACAATGAAGCAGGACGGGCCTGTGCTGCCCAACAAGGCTGCCTCATCCTAGAACATTCTTGAAAGAGACAAAAGTAACCTTGCTCCAGACAAGTCTTTCCCCAACTCCAAGGCCTTCCTGCCTCCACTGCACATGCACCATACTTTTTCAAATTTTGCTTTCTTTCTACTTGGAAAGCAATGAGGCAAATGGGACAAGAGGAAGAGGGGGAGGTTTGTTGGTTCACTCCCCCACCAAGCCCTTACTCGCTGAAACAGACCAAAGCCAGGTATCCAGGATGCTACCCAAGTCTTCTGTGGGTGTCAGGGACCCACATTCTGGAGCCACCACCTGCTGCTTTCCAGGGAGTATGGAGACCAGAGAGAGATGTTATAGGGGAAAAAATGACAACAGGCTAAATTTGAACTGAGGACCGGAGATCCTATGATGTCCTGAATGCTTTTTCTCCCCAGATCCACCTTTGTGGCCCCTGACTCAGTGCCCTTCACAGGGAGGCCCTGGCTGACTAACTGTGACTGAGCCCCATCCCCAGTCACAAGCAGCCAGTGACCACAAGCAGGTGTCACAGTGGCCCCTCTCCTGCAACAACTAGGCCTGCTGTCCAGTGCTCAGGGTCCTTCATCTAGGAGTCTGCCCTTCCCCAGCTCCTTCTCCTGTTGCCCTGGGAGACCTCACTTCTTGTAGGCTCTTGCAGCAGTTCTCTACCCTCGGCTGGCCCTCCCTGGCACAGATACCAGCTATAGTATACTTCCACCCTCTCAGAACATGGAAGTCCAGGCCTTATAGAGAAGCAACACGGGGTGCTTCACACACAACCTCAGTTGAACTACACTCCACCCAGCCCAACAAGGACTGGTACCCACAGCCACTAAGGTATGTGCAGGCCAGAAAACTGCATTGTGAGACAGACCTTACGAGTGATGACAAAACGGTCACATCACTAAGTCTTAGAGTGGCTTGCTGGAGAGCCACGGGCCATAGCAACACTCCACCTTCAGCCATCGAGGGGCCCTCTCTCAGTCATTCAAGCCTCAGCCTACCGAACAGCTCCCCAGGAAAGCCTCACTGTCACCTCTGTGTGTCAGCTTGGTGAAGCAACATGCCTCCCCTCCTCCCCATCATACTAACCTACTCCCTGCTGTGCTGGGATTCTGCACATGCAACTGACATTTACGACCAGTTAGCTTTCACTGAGGGCAATTAGCACCCATTACCAGGGTGGGCTGATGGGACCCTGGAGGAGAGGATATTTCCCCCCCATAGAGAACCACATCAGCTCAGGCCCAAGAGGACAGCCTTGTCACACAGGTGCCAGGCCCACCCAGCTGACCACAAAGCCAATCCCTTACAGCTGGTGCCTAACTCTGTTTATCCTACTGGCTCCTACTGAGCTGTGCCTCTGAGCAATCCCATCACAGATGACAACCTGGGCGACACTCCACCTGTCTCCACCCCACCTAAAACTCATTATCGCTGCGTATTTTTTCCTAAGATTTCTTCCAACATATTCAGGAGCAGAAACACCAACAGGACTTTCTGTGGTGATGGAATGTCCTAAAATTGTCAATCCAATCAGGTAGCCACTAGCCATATGCAGCAAAGGGCTACAGTGAATGAAGAAGGGAATTGGAAGCATACAGCACTGCCAGTTTCACTGGCCACCAGAGTCAGGTGGCTAATTTACTGGACAGTTCAGGGCCAGCCCACGTATCCATAAGAGCAGATAGCTGGTCAACCTTCACACTACTGGATTTCTGCTCCCTGCTACCCAGTGATGGACAGAGAATGCTCCATTCATGTTTATAAAGGAGTCATGAGCCACTGCTGAGGAAGCATGCTGGCATCAGGTTCCCACAGGTGGTAGAATAGGTGTCACTGGTGTCACCCGTGTATGGGAGGCCAGGAGGGCTAGACGAAGAACAGGCTGGGCACAGGAGACCCTGTGGGCCTGTGGGAAAGGGGGACTCCTCTTCCTCTGTCAGTCCCCTACCTCCCCCAAATAGGAACCAAATGGAACAATAAGGCCTCCAGGACTCCTGGTTCTTCTTTGTTCTTTGGGGATGGGGACTGTGCAGGGGAGTGGCTGTTGTGGGCTTCATCCCATGCCGGGAGGAAACACAGAGACTGTGCTATTTCAGCAGCACTTTGTATCCTGCCTCTCCTACTGGATGTTCAGGATGGGGTTCTTGCCAGGCTGCCCACCCCCCTCCCCCAAGGTTCCAGAAGGATTTCTCTCAATCCTCCAATATGCAGCCCCTCCTCCTCCAGACCTCTGCAGTGCAGGCTCCTGCTGTGGCCACACTACCCCTGCCTGAGTGCAGCTCCCACCCTACCTGGCATGCCTGGGGGCACCCCCTCCCCTCTGCCCTTTGTGCCCAGGATGCCCCACGCTCCCCCTCACTACAAGGTACTACTACTTCCAGTTGTGCCCACCTGAGTGCAGGAGCTGACTTCTGGCTGCAGTCTGGTCCAGCCAGCCCTGGCTGCATTGGAGAGTGAACCAGTGAATGGAATACCATTCTCTCTCTCTCTCTCTCTCTCTCTCTCTCTCTCTCTCTCTCTCATCATTATGCCTTTCAAGTAAATGTGCTGGGTCCCCACTCCACATCAGAATTTACATGATTAGATTCCCACACTGTGGAGTACTCCAGCTGTATGTCTAGAGTAAGGGACACTAACAGAAAATATGTAACACTCTGCAAGAAGTCAGGGTCTGAGGCGACTAATGCAGTTTCCATCCGAGGTGACGCGTTTTGTCAGCATGGAGGACAGGACAACACAGAACAGTGCAGCTCCCATGGTGACCAGAGCTTAGCTGAGTTGTCCTGAGACAAGGATGTTAGGAGATGGCTCGCTACCTCCCCCTGGTGGCGATAAACTGAAAGCACATCTGGCAAATATCCCAACAATCCACCCAACCTGAGTAACGTGGTGAACCTGTGGGCCTTGGAGGCCTCAGGGAGATGAGGAAATGAGCAAGCCTGTCCACTGTGGCTGCTTTGTGACAGAAGAGCGCGATTCATTCATTAATTTACTCACTCCACCATGTACAAGGCCTTGCAGTAGCAGTAATCACAATACAGCAGAGACCAGCATGCTGGGGACAAGACCAAACGGTCAGCTTAGTCTAAGGTCCAGGAAAGGCCTCTTGGAGGACCAGATGTTGGGCCAGGCAGGGCAGGGCCAATCCATACCAATCCATACCAAGGCTGGAGAGTGTGTGACCAAAGTGCTGGGTGACAGAAAGTCAGGGGAGGTGAGGTATATACCCTCAAGAGCACCTGGGGGGCTCCCTGCTCCATGCCTGGGGTCACTGCCAGCCTGGAAACCAGGCAGTGGGCAGAGCCAGGCATGGCCCCTCTCTGCCACAGCTTACAGTCCAGTGGAAGCCAGAGCCCTGTCTACAAACCCACTTCCAGACAAGATTTAACACATGCTCAATGGCAAACCTTCCTACATAACTGGCAGAGGTGGCTGACCCGGAGCACACAGTCATGTTTTAACTGGAAGGACAGCCTTGCCAAGCAGTCTTGGCATGAAGCTCCATGCCTAGGGGGAGTTAGAGCAGGTGAGGTGAAGTCAGGGGCTCAGTGGGGCCTGTGTGTGCTTAGCCCAGCATGTGAGCATGACACGAAGGTGGCAGGTCAGTTCTAGCATCAGTGAATGACCGAAGACAAGAAAGGGAATCCCAAAAAGCACCTGTCTTAGGAGTGGGCACCTGGCAGGGCAGTGAGGATGCGGCCTGGGACGCCTGCAGCCCCCAGAGCAGGGGCTGGGCATGGGTCTCGGCTCTGCTCCTGACCCCAGGTACCCACTAGTGTGCACCCTGGTTGGAAGGGGAAGCAACAACTGATGGCACAAGCACTTGGGCCCCTGCCAGGCTTATTGCATACGGAATGCAGGCATACAGGGAGATTCAGCCTGGGTTCTGGGCTCCCGGTTTCAGCAAAGCCCAACTCCAGACTTTGCAGATACCGGGTGGGTAAAGCAGCCAACAGAAGAGCTCTCCTTCTCCTTGTATCTACTGTTCTGCCTTTAATACAGAAGCAGCAGGCCCAGCACAATAACCTATCTACAAAATCCTCACTTTGCATCTGTCAGGATGAATAGAGGTATGGAGGCAGCACCCTGCTCAAGCAGAGAAGTGGGCAGGTGGCTGCCCTCCTCTTTCCCTGCAGGATGGCACAGGTCTCAGCTGGCAGAGGATGAAGGGCATCACCCTACTCCTGTGCTACACCCCCCACACTCCCCCAGCTCACACCTGCTCTGATATACACAGAGGAAAAAATATGAAGTTTGACAAACATGAATTTGCACCAATATTGATAACACTTGCAACACTATTGATACATACATTTTTCTGTTTCTACTTAAACAGTTATATTATTTTTTCTTCCTTTGAGAGCTGTCTCTAAAGTACTTTTGCTCATTTCTCTGTGGAATTGTGTTTCAGTTGACTTTTCTGAGTTGCTTATATTCTGACTATATTCTTTTATATATTTTCATATATTCTTTTTATGTTCTTATGAATTATTTCGTCAGGTCACTCAACTTTTTTGTGTTCTGTTGAATGCCTCTTCACTCCATTGTTTCCTTTATGTAGAGATTTCTGAGTTTGATATAATCCCATATGTCTACTTTGCTTTTATTGTCTGTGTTTTAGATGTGTTATCCAAACAGTTGGCATGGAGGCCCAGCAGGTAATTCCTTGCCTTAAAAGTGTCCGGATCCCATATGGGTGCCAGTTCTAATCCTGGCAGCCCCACTTCCCATCCAGCTCCCTGCTAGTGGCCTGGGAAAGCAGTCGAAGATGGCACAAAGCTTTGGGATCCTTCACACAAGAAGAGACCCAGAAGAGCTCCTGGCTGTCACTTGGGAAATCATCGGAAAGATCATCCTCTCTGATATAGGGAAAAGGAAACCCTACTCCACTGTTGGTGAGACTGCAAACTTGTACAGCCTCTATGGAAATCAGTATGGAGGATACTGAAACAATTGAAAATCAGCATACCACATGACCCAGCAATAGTACTTCTAGGAATATATCCAAAACACCTGTTTTACGAGAAACCAACATGCACCCCTATGTTTATAGCAGCACAATCAGTAATTGCAAAAACCTGGAAGCAGCCGAGATGCCCATCAACAGAGGACTGGATAAGAAAGCTATGGTTCATATACTCCATGGAATGCTACTCAGCTATCAAAAAAAAAAAAAAATGAAATGCAGTTCTTTGTGGCCAAATGTGCCCAATTGGAATCCATTATGCTAAGAGAAATGCACCAATCCCAAAAGGTTAAATACCACATTTTTTAATTAATCCGAGACGAAAAGTTGTTAATCTGGAAAATAATACCTATACATTGTAATATTATTGCAATCTCCGGCAACATGTATCCAATGCAATACGATAATGTGTTGTAACCTATAAAACAACAATTAATGTGAGTCAGAATACTTATGATCTAGATGAAAGAACCGTAAAACCTAAAGCACTCTTAATACCTTATGTTACTCCGTAATGGGGAGGGAATGCAGAGAAATCTTCCATCTCTCTAAAAAGTGAGAGGAAGACATGAAATATAGCCTATCAGGATCAAATCTGGTAACCCCTAGACCAAAAAACTTGAGTCGGCACTAGACAATAGTAAAGCTACACAGGCATAAGGGGGTAATAGGGACTGACCCTGAAAGCCTCTTAACAGGAGGTTGTGCAAATGGAGCAGGGTGGAGACCCCCAGAGTGGAGCGGGAGGTCAGGAGGAGGCTCATATCCCAACCCTGAAGACTCCCAGATCCTCACCAAGGACCATCAATACAGACACCAAGGACTACATCCCAACTGCCAAGCAGACCAAGGGGAATAGGAGTGCCTTTGGAGGCCGAGAACTCTGAGGTCACTCACCCCCTTCTGGAGCCTCCACAGGGGATGGAAGAAGTCTAAACTCTGCTGTGCAGAAACCAGCGTCATTGGAACGAAGGCCAGGAGCCCTGATCAGTCTGCAGAAACAGAAGAATAATAAACTTGCTTCGGGACTAGGGAGGCAAGCTTTCTCTGGTCCTTGCCTGGCTCTGGCTCTGGGTCCCCACCCTCCCTCGCGATGACCATTAAGATTGCTCCAGAAACCCCTCAAAACAAACAAACGAATATACAAATAAACAAAAAAAAAAAACCTAGAATGGAGAGACAACAGCAAGGAAAGCTTAGAATCAGACAGAAAATGGGCAGCGTGGATTCACTCATACTTCACTAGGCGGGTCACAAAGATTAGTTACGCCTAACTGGGGTGTTGGAGATTTCTCTGCACATCCATCCTAAAAAAATATTCTGTACCTAAATTGATGACACATGGCTTGGTAGAGTTATAAGTCAGTTCAGACCACCCAAAAAACAACCAAGTTCTGCAAAATCAAGCTTCAACACTATAAACAGCTAAATACTAAAATGAAAATAGACATGAGACAGCTGAATAGTAAGCTATAGCTATTTTGAGGTGTATAAAACCCGGTTGAATATAAACCAAAATTGAAATGTCTATGAAGAAGTCACAGGATGTAGTTAAGAACCTGCATTTTCCTATGAATATATTGGTTAATCAATACCATGTCAATTAATGCCATAATGTTGTAAATTGTTGTTGATGTTATGTCAGGGCTTTTAATTGATTGGGATGATACTTTGACGGCTTTACCTTCAGACCACAGATGGTCTCACCAAGAAACCGTTGAACACACCAGGGTAATAAGATGCTCAACTTTATGCTTGGTAAATACTTCCACTGAAAGAATCTCAACTGAATTAGAACTGTGGTAATGCAACAAGGTGGAGAAATCCACCATGGGGGGAAGGCTCGGGAAGGGGTGGGGGATCCCAGTGCCTATAACACTGTGTTGCATAATGCAATGCAATTAATAATAATAATAAAAAGAAAGAAAATACAATGTCTAGGATGTGAGCACTAGCGCATCTGAGGTTGAATGGAGCATTATGTTAGACACCAAGAGGAGGCGATCCTGCAGAGCCACGGCTGTTGGTCGTCATGGATATCACACTACTGTTTCCAACACAAACCTGCATACTTTGCACCTTCAAGTTTGTTTCTAAGAGTTAGTAAACAACAGCTTTAGCTTCATTGCATCTGTGTAGCTCCAGCTCCCTGATAATTTGTCAACACATGTTTTGTGTGTTTATTTCCATAAAGAATTGCATATTTTCATGCTCAATTGCTCCAGCCAGCAGAGCCAGTAAGGTGGACAGGGAGAGGGTCTGGGGATGAAGCATGGACAGGAGACCAGTGATGGTGGAAGTCTCTGTGAAGTCTCCCTTCATTTCTCCTTGCCCTCTCCTTATTTACCCCCCTCCCCGCCACTTTAACCAAGTCCTCATTTAGCAGGATATTGGATATAAATGATTCCAATTAGTCTATGTGTTTTAGCCACAAGCCCAGTTCCTGTTGCTACCCAGCTTAAGGAGCTCTAATCAAATCCTTAGTCCACAACACTCAATTGATCCTAAACTACATGTTTCACCTCCAGAGCTTCTCATTCAGCAAATGCCAACACACTTGTTCCACATGCCTAGGAAAGCAGTAGATGAGTGTTCAAATACTTGGGCCCCTGTCAGCCCTGTCAGGGATCTGAATGGAGCGCCCAGCTCTCAGCTCTGGGGAGTGAATCAGCAGATGGGAGATTGTCTCTCAACCTCTCTCTCTCCTTCAGAGAAGTAAGCACTTGAATCCTGCTGCAACAGTCCTTTCTTTGATTCTGAAAAAGAAAAACAAAAATGAGACTTTCCCCTGACTTGGTTGTGGACTAAGACTATTAGCACATAAGACTTCCTAAATAAAGAAATACACACATAAATGGATAAGTGAATACATAAAGGCTAAAATGCTGATGAATAAAATGACACAAGCCATTTGATTAGCCATCCTAAACTACTTAGGAAGCCAAAGTACTGAAAAAGTCCTCAGTAAAGTGATGCATGTTTATGGCGCTGGAATCTTTACAAAAATAGAATTAGTTACAATTGCACAGATTATCTAAATTCTCTTTATGCTTTGACATTAGCAAGCCATTAATTGGTTTTTGTGGGAACACATTTCAGACATTAAAATGTGCACCTGACCTACACAGACACAATTTAAAAATTGTGTTGCTAACCTGCATTTGGCCCCACTTGCTGTCCATGGAGCTGTCCCAATGTCAAGCTCTGCTGCCACACTCCACTGCAGGAACCCTTCATTCTGCTTTCCCTGATGCACTTCTGACTTTGAAAATTAGACAACAGCATCTACAGAAGCTATAATGCAGTTTAAGTTACAGGTAAGTGTTTATTCCCTGTTATTACAGAAATAAAATATTGAAATTAGTTTTAGTCATACCAAGGCAATGTCATGTGAATAATAATTTTAGATGTAAATTCTTGGCATGTTTTTCTCTGCACAACACTCTAGTGAATGAAATAATTTAATGTGGCCTTAGAACCTGCAGTACCTCGGCTTGTTTGAAATCAGAATTAGGGATGTGCTGACCTGTCCCAACTCCTATGCACAAACGACACTGTAGTTCTTCACACCCCTTGGAGTTCATATCAATCATTTGGAAATAACAATATTTTTTTTCCTCTGAGAATGAGCTGTCACTATTTCCTTGAACAGTGACACTTAAACTGGACTGGATCCAAATTTTCAGCAAGTGATTTGATTCATTGTATCACAATGCAATTTATTTGCAAAACCATATTTGTTATTTTGTTTTTGAAGTAAGTACAATAATGTGTGTGCAAAGATTTCAGTAAAATTTGAAGATAGCTTCCTCAGATATATATTAAAATTCTTATTATTTCTTGTCTTCATGTTTTTTCATTCAGTTACCAATAATGAGCTTTTTTGTGTTTTGGAGTTTTTAAATCATTTTCATTTGAAAGCACATACACAGGGAGGAGAGACAGATATAATGATATTCCATGTGCTGTTTTACTGCCCAAGCAGTTGCAATGGCCAGAGCTAAGCCAATGTGAAGCCAGGAGCCAAGAGCCTCCTCCGGGTCTCCCATGAGGATACAGGGTCCCAAGGCTTTGGGACATCCTCAACTGCTATCCCAGACCACAAGCAGGGAGCTGGATGGGAAGTAGAGCAGCTAAGACACAAACTGGTGCTCACATGGGATCCCAGTGCTTGCAAAGCAAGGACTTGAGGTAATAAGCTATGGTGTCAGGACCACGCATTGCCTAAATGACTTTTTTTTTAAGTTTTATTCATTTTTATTACAAAATCTGATATACAGAGAGGAGGAGTGAATCACCACATGCAAGATATTTCTCTGTGTCTCTCCTCCTCTCTATATATATATCTGACTTTGCAGTATAAATAAATAAATCTTTTAAAAAAGATGGCAGAACCATTTGTTCTTTTTGGGGGGCTTTATTTATTTATTGCTAATAACATTGTATTATGTGATACAGTTTCATGGGTGCTTGGATTTCTCCCGCTCCTCCCACAACCCTCTCCCCATTGTGCATAACCACAGTTCAAGTTCAGTTGAGATTCCTTCATTGCAATTACATACCCAGCATTAAGTCCAGCATCTTATTGTCCTGATAAGATTTAATGGCTTCTTGGAGAGGCCTTCCCTGGTCTGAAGGCAAAGTTAACAGAGTAAAATCCTGGTCAGTTAAAAGCACCAACAAAACATGAAATGACAGAACCATTTGTTCTAAGTTGCCATATTTTTTCAATTCACACACAGGATGTTCCATTTATGTGTAAGAGATGTACAAAGCTATTTAAGCAACAGAATCAGCTGAAAAAGCACATGAATACACACAGTGGTAGAAAAGTGTATTAGTGACGGTACTGTGAATATAGCACTACAGATCCTCAGGCTCGAAATGGCATGTTATTTCCATTCATACCAAAGACCAGAGTCACCGCTATGAGTACAGCACATCATAGATTATTGTAAAGAAGTTGGCCTGCCCTAATGATACTTCTAGACAACGTGGAGGAATATTGGTGTTTGTGGAGGCAGAAAAGTTATTTGAAAGCAAATCAGCATCACTCACACAATACTGTATATTAAATGATGCTGTGTGCACAAAGGGAATTCAATTTACATTTGCCTGAATTTGGTAAAAAAAAAATAGTCTGGGGTTTTAAGATGGCCGACGTAGGAGGAAGGCTGTGAGGGAGCGTCCAGCGAGATAGGGATAAAACGCTACAGAAGCAGCAAAGAGGAACAGCAGGGAACCGCAGGGAGAGGTCTGTGAAGCTCCCTGGGACAGTGTGGAGCCAAAAAGATCCACACAACTCGGAAGAACAACGAGAACGGAGCAGGACAAAGGTAGAGAAACCGACATCCCACTCCAGACCTGCAGAGTCACTTTTGAAAACGGCCTGACGGGAGACGCGGCCAGCTCGGAGGCAGGGAGATCGGGTGGATCGTCGCCGGCGGGAAGCCTTTGACAGCGGCGGAGGCAGACTGCAGCAGCCGGACGTTTGGTGAGCGGGGGGGGGGGGGGGTGTGACGTGGCAGCCTCCGCATTCCTCGCCCCCTACTGAGGTTCCAGCCTCTGAGAAGGCGGGGCAGGCAGCCTGAAACGGTTGGATCTGTGCCTTGGGAACTACGCGCAGTGGTGTTGGTGGTGAGGGAAGGCGCCTCGGATGTTCCAGCGCTGAGGGGGGCCAGTGCGTCTCGGTGCGCAGAGGCTGCTGGCGAGGATCTGGAGTCCCCCACATCCTGCCTGGTGGAGGATTCTGATCGCTGCCTGCAGCAGCCGCCTCCGCAGCACAGGTGTCAGGTGTCAGGTGTCAGGAGAGCTCCCAGTTTTGGGAAGTGTAGCGCTGTGTGTCCCTGGCACGCAGGTACCACTCCCATAGGGTGAACTGCTCACTCCTAGCCTCCCACCCCGCAGTTCTGAGCGTGGGCGACCCACCAGGAGAGCTCTGAAAACTCCTGCATCACACTGACACGGTGAGAACCTGCCGTGAAGTCATTATAACAGGGCGCCTGGGTCACTCCTCCGCTAAGGGCCTGTGTGGGGGAGCCACACGGGAGCAGGGGCTCTGAACACCCACACACCACGAGTGGTGGATTCACTGCACAAGAGCCACGCCTGGAAAGTGCCTCACCCACAGTCCCGTGTGTGGGAGACGCAACAGGTGGGCCCTGAAAAACCCTGCAGTCCCTGACACGGAGAACGCAGGGAGAAAGCACATAAAACCTTCTAAGCCCTGGGGATTCCCGCACAGGGGGCACACCCAGAGAGCGCCTCCATCCCTCCACGCCCTGGGGTGTCACACCTGTAGAAGAGGTGCCCAGAGTGTGCCTGGAATCCACTGGGCCCCCAAGGTGGTGCTCTACAGCCCCGGGCCCTGAGAACGCACCAACGGTGCCTTGAAAATTACCACGCCCGGCAACACCACGCCTGCAGGCTCCAATCTCTACAGGAAAGCACCTGACAGCCCCTCAACACACGGGTCCATTTGCCCCACCAGAATACACCAACGCAATGGGAAAAACCACCAGAAAGAGTTGTGCTCCAGATGAAAGAGCCAGCACCCCACCAAACAAGGGCCAAAAGCCATTATCAATATCGGCGATGCGAGATGAAGACATGGAAGTGTTACCAACAAAGGAATTGATGAAAATAATGCTAAAATCTCTCAGAGACGTGGACACAAAGCTGGAAGACCTCCAGAACCGCATAATCACCGAAATACAACAAATCAAAACCAAACTGGATGCCCAAGAGAATAAAATTGAAAGCCTCATCAACAGAATAAATGCGGCAGAGGAAAGGATCTCTGAAACAGAAGACACACAAAATGAAGGTGTCCAGCGAATTAAACAGCTGGAGACAAACCTCAGCAAAACTAATAAAATGATGCAAGAGATGAAAGATTACCTTAGAAAACTGAATATTCGGATCATCGGCCTCCCCGAGGGAGTAGAAAGAGAATCTGGGATGCAAGCAGTGCTTGATGAAATTATACAGGAAAACTTCCAAAACACTTGGAACACAAATCCACCCCGCATACAGGACGGACAGAGAACTCCCAACAGACATGATCCAAAGAGATCTTCACCCAGACACACGGTGCTCAAGTTCTACTCCAATGAAGACAAAGAAGGAATCCTGAGACAAGTACGAAGTAGAGAAAAGATCACATACAGGGGAAAACCCATCAGAATCACTGCTGACTTCTCCGAAGAGACCCTACAAGCAAGGAGAGAATGGACAAAGATCTTCCAAGTCCTGAAACAAAACAACTGTCAACCAAAAATAATCTACCCAGCAAAGATCTCATTTGTATATGAGAACGAAATCAGATACTTCAATAGCAAAGAAAAACTAGAAGAATATGTCTACACAAAACCAGCTCTGCAAAGTCTCCTTAGAAATGCGCTAGTCCCGGACAAAAAGGAGGCAAATCACAAACAAAGTTGGCAAATAAGAAGGTCTCCAAACTAAAGGCCACACAAACAAGACAATTACATAGGCAACAACACACACACAACACAATCACATGGCAGGGCAAAATTGCAACCTCTCAATTTTAACTCTCAACACAAATGGTCTAAATTCACCAATCAAAAGACAGAGATTAATAGAATGGATCATCAAACAAGACCCAACCATCTGTTGCCTACAAGAAACGCATCTAACCAGAAAGGATGCAAAGAAACTGAAAGTGAAGGGATGGAAAAAGATATTTCACGCCAATAGACGAGAAAAAAAAGCTGGGGTAGCTATCCTAATTTCAGACGAAATAGATTTCATTCTAACTAACATCAAAAGAGACAGGGAAGGCCATTTTATACTGGTGAAAGGAATGATCCATCAAGAAGCAATCACCATCATTAATGTTTATGCACCGAATCTTAATGCACCTAGTTACGTAAAGCAATTACTTACAGACTTAAGGGAAGACATAGACACCCGCACAATTCTTGTAGGCGATCTCAACACACCTCTAACAACAATGGACCGGTCTACGAAACAAAAACTCAACAAAGAAACAACAGAGCTCACACAAACAATAGAACAACTGGACTTAGTAGACATATATAGAACTTTTTATCCTAAGGCCACAGACTATACATTCTTCTCAGCGGTGCATGGCACCTTCTCCAGAATCGACCACATGATAGGACATAAAGCGAATCTAAACAACTTCCAAAACATTAGTATCATACCATGTACCCTCTCAGACCACCATGGGATGAAACTGGAAATCAACAACTCAAAACTCCCCAGGAAGTATAGGCACTCTTGGAAATTGAACAATATGCTATTAAACGAACAATGGGTCAGAGAAGAAATTAAAGATGAGATCAAAAAATTCATGGAAACCAATGAAAACTCTGATACTACATTCCAAAACTTGTGGGACACCGCCAAAGCAGTGCTACGAGGTAGATTCATCGCAATCGGAGCGCATGTCAAGGCCCAAGAAAGACGCCAAATACAGGAACTAACCACACACCTCCAGGATCTGGAAAAACAGCAGCAGAAGAGTCCCACGCACAATAGGAAACAAGAAATCATCAAAACAAGGGAGGAGATAAACCAAATAGAAATCAAAAAAACTATACATAAAATCAACAAATCAAAAAGTTGGTTTTTTGAGAAAATAAACAAAATAGACACTCCACTGGCCCGATTGACCAAAAAAAAACAAGAGAAAGTGAGAATCAACAGCATTAAAGATGAAAAAGGCAACATAACAACAGACACTGCAATCATTAAGAAAATAATTAGAAATTACTACAAAGAACTGTACTCCCACAAATTTGAGGACCACCAAGAAATAGAAAAGTTCTTGGACTCCCACCATTTACCAAAACTCAGTCCGGAGGCAACTGCAGAATTAAATAAACCCATAACCGAGGTAGAGATTGAAACAGTCATCAAGGATCTCCCAACGAAAAAAAGCCCAGGCCCAGACGGCTTCACTACAGAATTCTACAAAACATTCCGAACAGAACTAACCCCAATCCTCTACAAGCTCTTCAAAACAATAGAGGAGGAAGCAACCCTCCCAAACTCATTCTATGAAGCCAACATCACCTTAATCCCAAAACCGGATAGAGAACCATCAGAGAAGGAAAACTACAGACCTATTTCTCTGATGAACATTGATGCTAAAATTCTCAACAAAATCCTAGCCAATAGAATTCAAAAAATCATCAGACAGATCATTCATCCGGATCAAGTAGGATTCATCCCTGGAATGCAGGGATGGTTCAACATTCGGAAATCCATAAATGTTATAAACCATATCCAAAAACTGCAAAACAAGAACCACATAATAGTTTCAATAGATGCAGAAAAAGCTTTCGACAAAATCCAACACCTCTTCATGCTAAAAACTCTAGCCAAAGTAGGCATAGATGGGAAAATCCACAACATAATTAAAGCAATTTATGAAAAACCCAACGCCAGTATCATACTGAATGGAGAAAAGCTAGAACCCTTCCCACTGAGATCTGGAACAAGACAAGGGTGCCCACTATCACCACTGCTATTCAACATAGTCCTAGAGGTACTTGCAGAGGCCATAAGACAAGAAAAAGAAATCAAAGGCATACGTATAGGAAACGAAGAAGTCAAGCTTTCACTATATGCAGATGACATAATCCTATACATAGAAAAACCAGGAGACTCAATACAGAAACTGCTAGAACTTATACGAGAGTTTGGCAGAGTGGCGGGGTACAAAATTAACGAACGAAAATCAACAGCCATAGTGTACGCAAATAACACCAAGATGGAAGAAGATCTAACCAACAGGATACCATTCAAAATAGCAGAGAGAAGTATGAAGTATTTGGGAATAAATCTAACCAAAAGTGTAGGAGACCTATTCGAAGAAAACTACAAACTATTTAAAAAGGAAATTGAACAAAACCTCAAAAGATGGAATAACATCCCGTGCTCCTGGATAGGCAAAATCAATATCATTAAAATGTCTATACTACCACAAGCAATATACATTTTCAACGCAATTCCAATCAAATTGCCCAAAACATTCTTCACGGAACTGGATACAATGATTCAAAAGTTCATCTGGAAACACAAAAAACCACGAATAGCTAGAACCATCCTGAAAAATAAGAATTTAGCAGGGGGAATCACAATCCCGGACCTCTGGACATACTATAGAGCAGTGGTTATCAAAACAGCCTGGTACTGGCACAAAGACAGAAAGGAAGATCAATGGAATAGAATAGAAGCACCAAAAGGGAATCCACACAGATACAGCCAATTAATCTTTGACAAAAAGACCAATGACAGCTTAAGCAAGTGGGAAGGACTCTTTAGTAAATGTTGTTGGGACAACTGGCTGATAGCCTGTAGAAACAAAAAGATAGACCCACATCTATCACCATACACTAAGATCCAATCTACATGGATAAAAGACCTAAACCTACATCCAGAAACCTTCAAACTCTTGCAAGAAAATGTAGGAAATACCCTGCAAGACCTAGGAGTAGGTACCGACTTTCTAAGAAGGACACCAAAAGCAATAGCAGTTGAGAACAGAATAAACAAATGGGACCTCATCAAACTAAGAAGCTTCTGTACAGCAAGGGAAACAATCAACAAAGTAAAAAAGCAACCCACAGAGTGGGAGAAGATCTTTGCACACGATATAGGCGATAGGGGGCTAATTTCCAGGATATACAAAGAACTTCAAAACAACCAAAAAACCAAAACAAACAAGCCACTCAAGAAATGGGCACGGGAAATGGGCAAACATTTCACAAAGGAACAAGTCCAAATGGCAAACAAACATATGAAAAAATGTTCCAGCTCCCTAGCAATAAGGGAAATCCAAATTAAAACATCGATGAGGTACCACCTAACACCAGTAAGATTGGCCCACATAAACAAGAACACCAACGACGCTTGCTGGCGAGGATGCGGGGAAAAGGGAACCCTACTCCACTGCTGGTGGAGCTGCAAATTGGTACAGCCTTTATGGAAATCAGTCTGGAGAACACTCAAACAACTCAAAATCTGCATACCATATGACCCAGCAATAGCACTCCTAGGAATATATCCAAAACACCTGTTTTACGACAAACCAACATGCATCCCTATGTTCATTGCAGCACAATCAGTAATTGCGAAAACATGGAAGCAACCGAAATGCCCATCAGCAGAAGATTGGATAAGAAAGCTTTGGTTCATCTACTCCATGGAATACTACTCAGCTATTAAAAAAAACAAAATGCAGTTCTTTGTGGCTAAATGGGCACAACTGGAAACTATAATGCTAAGGGAAATGAGCGAATCCCAAAAGATTAGATACCACATGTTTGCCTTGATTTAACCTGTAATTTTTTGTTTGGTTGTTTGTTATTTTTTGAACCTGTCATTGATACTGTCTCAACCCAGATGTTTCGAAGAATGGAACTTGCATTATTTTTAACATATTGTTTACCCAATACTATGTCAATTAATTCCATAATGTTGTATAATGATACTGAGGCCTTGTTGGGGCTTTTAACTGACTGGATCTTTACTCTGTTAGACCTATCTTCAGACCATAGAAGGTCTCCCCAAGAGGCCACTGAACTTATCTGGACAATAAGACGCTGAACTTTATGCTAGGCATGTGTTTGCAAGCAATGAATCTCAACTGAACTTGAACTATGGTTATGCAACAAGGTGGAGGAATCCACCATGGGGGGAGGGGTATGGGAGGGGTGGGGGGGATCCCCAGCGCCTATAAAACTGTACTACATAATATAATGTAAGCAACAATAAAAAAAAAATAGTCTGAATGTTCTTCAGTTTTTTTTTCACAAACCTAGAAATGGCACCAACTGTATTGCTTAAAATATATTATACACAGGAATATAATCCCACAATCTATGCTGAATTTGTAGGATTAGTAGCTGTATAGTTTCAGGACTTCAACTGTTCCATCTTGGTGGTACTCACTGAGATAAATGAACATTGGTAACTTGGCACGGCGACATGGCCTAGCAGCTAGGGTCCTCGCCTTGAACGTGCCGGGATCCCATAAGGACGCCGGTTCTAATCCCGGCAGCCTCACTTCCCATCCAGCTCCCTGCTTGTGGCCCAGGAAAGCAGTCGAGGACTGCCCAAAGCTTTGGGGCCCTGAACCTGTGTGGGAGACCCTGAAGAGGTTCCTGGTACCTGGCTTCAGATTGGCGCAGAAATGGCCTTTGCACTCAGTTAGGGAGTGAATCATCGAATGAAACATTTTCCTCTCTGTCTCTCCTCCTCTATGTATATCTGAGTTTGTAATTTAAAAAAATAAAGCTTTAAAAAAAACAACAAAAAAGATTGGTAACCTTGGTTACCAAATTGGTACAAAGACTTTTATCTATGAAGAACTTAGGTAATGATTGCACACTGTGTAGCAGAAGCTGGGTCACACTCTAGGCAAGTGTACAGCAGGCAGATGCTGTGACCACACTAGGTGGCCAGGGGTTTGCACACAGAAGTGGAATTTAAAAGTTTAATGTGCAAAGCTCCACAACCACCTGAAGCTGGAAAGCATGAAGGCTGAGGAGCGTGAAAGCACTGGTACGCCACAAGGTGGCAGCAGCGGACAAACACACTGGTTACTTGGCTGTCTGAGGTGCTCAAAACTCAACAAAGCAGCAGACACACACACTGGTCCTTTATCCACAGAAGCACATCAAAGGCCAAAATCTTAAAACAAAAGAAAGCACAAAGAAATGAGGAGGGGTACCAGAAAAAGAAATTGTTCAGATGAAAAATCCAACGCTCAACCCAAAATTTACCAATAATAATAATAATGATAACCACCTCAAACTCAGAGTTGTGAGACGGAGACTTTGAGGAGCTACAAGATAGAAATAATAAAAAATAATCAAGAAACAAAATAGTCATGAAAAAGAAAATCAAAGACAGTGAGAAGCTTTGGGAAGAGTCTAAGGGATTAAAAAAGAACGTTTTCACAGACATTCAGCAGGTCCAACATGAACTTTCACAACTGAAAACCACAATAGCAACCTTGACCAACAGAATGAATGCTGCCAAGGGAAGAATGTCAGACATAGAAGATAATCAGATTAGAACACACAACTAATAAGAAACCTGGAAGCAAATCTGATCCAAATCAAGAAATCTATACAGGAAATTAACAACAGCATCAATGCAAATACAGAATTATAGGCGATCCGGAAGGTGTGGAAAGACAATCATGATTGCAGGAGGTGTTGAAACAATTGTGTAGGTGAACACCCCAAACTTGAAGAACATAAAAGCAAGTCAAATTCAGGAAGGCTGGAGAACCCCAAACAGATCCTATCCACAAAGACCCTCACCCAGACACACTGTAATCAAGCTCCCCTCAAATGAATAAGGAAAGAATGCTGAAACAATATTTGTCACTCCTGTGTTGGGTACTCAGTGGCGTGTTTCATTTTCTTGCAGTCTTGTAATAGCCTCAGTCTCCATTCTGCCTTAGCTATTTATTCATCTATTTTATTCTATAATCCTAAACTGATTGGCACAGGGTTTTCAAAATGATTCAATTGTTTTAGAAGCTTTTTTTTTTCAAATGAATAGTATTTTTGAATGTGAAACATTCATTCAAGACGTCATCCCCTGATAAGATGAAACTTTCTAGAGTATTTCTACTTCCTCCTGATATTCCTTTTGTAGTATACTATACAGCTTTTGCTTTGTGGAAACTGCTTTGCAGAAGGATGGTCTCAACAGAAAGGAAAAATAAAAAGAAACAAATTCAAACTATCTAAATATACACAAACGCACACACAGACGCACTTTAAAAGATTTGTTAACATAATCTATGGCCTCTCACGCATGTTAGTAGTAGGGTGCTGCACTGGAATTGTGAGGTAGCTGGACCATGAACTGAGCACACTCATATGGGATGCCAACGCTGCAAGTGATCACTTCAAAATTGCTGCCAATTGAGCCCGGCGGCGTGATGTAGCGGCTAAAATCATCACTTTGAATGTGCTGGGATACCAAGTGGGCGCCGGTTCTAATCCCAGAGGCTCCACTTCCCATCCAGCTCCCTGCTTGTGGCCTGGAAAAGCAGTTGAGGATGACCCAAGGCTTTGGGACCCTGCGCCCATGTGAAAGACCTGGAGGAAGTTCCTGGCTCCTGGCTTCAGATCCGCACAGCACCGACCGTTGCGCTCACTTGGGAAGTGTAATCATTGGATGGAAGATCTTCCTCTCTATCTCTCCTTCCACTGTGTATCTGACTTTGTAATAAAAATAAATTAATTTCTTTAAAAAAAAAAAAACTGCTGCCACATCACAATGCCCATCCTTAATGTCGTCCAGGAACTAGGAACTTCTTTCCAGGTCTCCCACACGGGTGCAGGGTCCCAATGCCCTGGGTTGTCCTTGACTGCTTTCTCATGTCACAAGCAGGGAGCTGGATGGGAAGCGGGCCTCCGGGATTAGAACCAGCACCCATATGGCATCCCGGGGCATTCAAGGGGAGAACCTTAAGCATTACGCTATTGCGCCAGGCCCTAAAATAGATCTTAAACAAAACAAAACAAAACAAAACTGGTGTTGCTAAATGGAAAAAAATTAATAAAAAATATATAAGGAAATTAGTGAAAGAAAAAATTTGAAGGAACAATATGGATATATTATGTTTTCCTTAAAACTTTCTTCCCTCAAAATAAGATTTTATTTCTATATATATAGATGACTATTAAAATAAACATGAAAAAATAAGGATGGCTTTTATATAAAATGTCACAAAATTACCATTTGAAATGCACAAAGCAGAACACCATGAGAAGATGATTTGGTTTTCCAAATGAATAGAATCCAAGCATTGTTACGAAGGGCAATGGTAGGGTCCCTGCAGTGACACAACTGGCTTTGACTCCCCTCTGGCCGCCCACCGGGCTCCTGATGTTCCACTCCGGATCCAGCTCCCTACTTGTGACCTGAGAAAGCAGCAGAGAACATCTTAGATGCTGCATCCCCTGCACCCACAGGAGAGACCCAGAGGGCATTCCTTCTTCCTGGCTCAGCTCCTGCTGTTGCGACCATTTGAAGAGCAAACCAATGAGTGGAAGTTCAGGGTGACCCAGAAGAAGCTCCTGGCTCCTAGCTTCATATGAGTTCAGCTCTGGCCTTGGCATCCATTGGGGGAGTGTACCAGTGAATGGTAGACCTCTCACTGCCTCTCCTGCACTATAATTCTGTCTTTCAAAAACAAACAAACAAATAAATATCATTTTTAAAGAAGGAAAAAGGAAAAATGATAGGATGTATTAGATATGATTAACCATAGTGAACATCGTGGTAGAAGTATAATGAATTATTAAAATTAAAATAGCTGCAGTTCATGGTATGTAGTTCTAATTTGACACATGTAGCAGGTATGCAGGACTGGCAGGAATGCAAACGTATATGAAACGGGTCCTTCCTTGTACTTAGAGTGATGATCATGAAATGCAGTCTGATGAAAGGAAAACGGAGGGAAAGCACAGTGACGTTTTCTTCTGCTTGGCTCGTTATTAATGCTGGCTTCTCTTTCCTGGCCACACCCTGACTGGTTGTTATGTGTCAGTACTTATTCAGATGATCAGCATAATTAAACAGTAAAACAAAATACCCAATCCATTCTAGTTCCATTGACATTCTTCATTAAGACTTAAAAGAGACAGAGGAGAGGTCTTCCATTCACCCCAAATGGATGAAACGGCCAGAGCTGAGCCAGTTTCTTCAGAAGCGAGGAGCCTGGAGCTTCTTTGGAAGTCTCCCCCAAGGACCCAGGGGTGCAAGCTTTGGTGCATCCTCTTCTAGCAGAGTTTTATTTTGATTTTCCAGGACTGCAACTCAATTTTCCAGGCATTTCACATATTCTTCTTTCTGCGACATTCTCTAGTAGCTTCCCTGTTTTTCATCAGCCGTATTCCTCTTTGCACCTGGGGGCCATCTGTTTTAGTTGCCTGAGATGTCAGTGTCAGCAGTGACGTCATCACCACAGTTTGCGGCAGTGAAGTCACTGAGGGCGTGGTCTGGATCTGGTGTGTGTGCACATCTCCCGATGCAGTTGTGCCACCACCTGGTTGCTGGGCACAAGAATCTGCTGTCCACCAGAGGTGCACGCATACTGGAGAATCGTCAGTGCTGGCCCAAGCAGGTGGATCCCTGTCGTCCACGAGGGAGGCCGAGACTGAGTCCGAGTCCTGGCCTGGGTACGTGTTGGTCTGTGTGAGTCCTACATATTGCAGCCATGTGGGCAATGAAATCAGTGCAAGAGAAGCTCTCTGAATCTCTCTCTCTCTTTTCTTCTGAAACAGAAATGCAAATAATTAAGAGTCTACAAATCTGAAAGTCGTGTGAATGATTCATATTAAAACGTGTGTATACATACCAATTTGTCAAATGATGTAATTGAAGCTGCACAGATAGCAAATGTGGCATAAACTGAGGATATGACAAATTCAACTATTTCATTAAAATACAAACAACTGAAATTATTTCCAAAATTATATCATACAATAATGAATTCTGACTCATTGCAATTCGACTAAAATACAGTGATAAAGACCAGAAATACATATAATTGTAGATAAAATATGATGTCTAGCTTAGCATGTATAGATGGATATAAAAAGACAATGAAAATCCAGGAAGACTTTTAAGCATCAGGCTTTACAAAATGCTACTTCATTCCTATTTCTCATGTATTTTTATTGTTGCATCTGTTTTCTTTTTTAGATCTCATTTTTTTGTTTTCCCATGCAAGTGATGTTTTGCATTCAATATTTTATAAAATAATTTAGAAGCTTTAAATTCATTTTCTTAGCACAGAAAAATCCAGCAAGGAGGTTCTGATTGAGGATTGTGGAGATTCAATAATTATAGTGGTGCCCGGTGCGGTAGCCTAGCAGCTAAAGTCCTCACCTTGAACAAACCAGGATCCCATATGGGCACCAGTTCTAATCCCAGCGACCCCACTTCCCATCCAGCTCCCTCTTTGTGGCTTAAGAAAGCAGTCAAGGACGGCCCAAAGCTTTGGGACCATGCCCCTACGTGAGAGACCTAGAAGAAGCTCCTGGCTCCTGGCTCCTGGCTTTGGATCGGCGCAGCTCCGGCCATTGGATGCTTGGAGAGTGAATCATCAGACAGAAGATTTCCCTCTGTCTCTTCTCTCTGTATATCTGCCTTTCCAATAAAAGAAATAACTATACTAATAGTCATGATAAGGTAAGAAAAAGAAAAATACGGGGAAAAGAATAAGTAATTGAGGACATTGATTAAACCATTAGATCTGAGCATTAGAACAATCAAGACCATGCAGCACACCTCTCACTGCCTTTTTAGAAGGGTGCATCTTCCATATCAGATACCCAGGGAAAGGGGAGCCAACTGCTGTCAAACTCACCTGTGACAGACTCACTGCTGAATCCGGATGTGTTTCTGCTCTAAGATCACTTGGACAAATTCTGTTCCACCCTGAGAAGTGTAACAGCCGAAACACACAATACATAGCTGTAACCTCCAAAGTCAGCAGGAACCTGAGCTGGAATTAACCCCGTTCTCCTTGTCCAGCAATATGGAGTCTTCCACGGCTTCTGCTCCTGCAGAAGTTCATATTCTCACATGTGATCCATCGACCTCGTTCAAGTTGCCCTGGCATCCCAGGTGGCCTTTGACTGCGTTAAATCAGTTGTATGCTTCTTGTTTTTTCATTTCCGTGTGCTTTTGCCTGTTTGATTTTGCGGTATGAGCAACATTTATTTCAAAAAGACAAATAGGAGTGCGGCCGAGCCCCCGCGGCAGGCGGGTCTGCGCTGAGTGCGCGGCGGGAGTCGGACGCGGCGGGCACCGGAGCAGGGCTGTGCGTCCTAGGCGGGGCTGCAGAGCTCTCCCTCCCGCCCCGGTTGGCTTCTCCGACAGCGCTGGAAGGAGGTGGGGGGACCCACCCCAGCTGGCCAAAGTCACCTCCCTGCCCACCTCATCCGCTTGGTGTACAAGGAGGTGAAGATGCTGACCGCTGACCCGCCTGATGGCATCAAGGTGTTCCCCAACCAGGAGGACCTCACTGACCTGCAGGTCACCATCGGGGGCCCTGAGGGAACCCCGCACGCACGCAGGAGGCTTGTTCCCGCATGGAACTCCTGCTGGGGAAGGACTTCCCCGCCTCCTCCCGCAAAGGGCTACTTCCTGACCAAGATCTTCCACCCTCACGTGGGCGCCAATGGCGAGAGCTGTGTTAATGTGCTCAAGAGGGACTGGACGGCGGAGCTGGGCATCCCACACGTGCTGCTGAGCATCAAGTGCCTGCTGATCCACCCCAACCCTGAGTCTGCACTCAACAAGGAGGCCAGCCACCTGCTCTTGGAGAACTGCGAGGAGTGTGCCACCCACGCCCGCCTGCTCGCTGATCCGTGGCGGCGCGAGGGCCGAGGGTGGCCGGGCCCTGGTGAGTGAGTGGGGCTGCAGCTGCCTCTCCGACCCTGGGCCCGGGGAGGGGCTGAGGACCCCAAGGCCGAGAAGCATCAGATGAGCGTGATAAGAGGCTGGTGCCCAAGAAGACAGACTAGATGCTGCCCTGCAGAGGATGTAGCAGCTCCCCACTCCCCTCCTCCTCCCCCTCCCTCCAACTGTCTCTGTTATTTAAATTATGGCTGGGTGGGGGAGGGCGTGGGGGGCTCTGGGACCTGCACTTGTTTTTCTAAATAAAGTTGGAAAAGCAACAAACAAACAAAAAAACAAACAAAAAACAAGAGCCCAATTGGGAAGATATAATCAAGAGAGAGAATTAAAATATACCTAATTATTCATCATGCAAAGAATTTTATGTTTGAAATATGAGATACTATTTTTTTTTAAAGATTTAGTTTTTTATTGGAAAGGCGGATATACAGAGAGGAGAGACAGAGAGGAAGATCTTCCATCTGATGATTCACTCCCCAAGTGAGCCGCAACTGCTGATACTATGCCGATCCGAAGCCAGGAGCCTCTTCTGGGTCTCCCACGTGGGTGCAGGGTCCCAAAGCTTTGGGTCGTCCTCGACTGCTTTCCTGGGCCACAAGCAGGGAGCTGGAAGGGAAGCGGGGCTGCCGGGATTAGAACCGGTGCCCATATGGGATCCTGGGCGTGCGAGGCGAGGACCTAACCACTTGCGCCACCGCGCCGGGCCCGAAATATGAGATACTATTACCTGCATTACTCCTTCCATTTATAGGTGAATGTGTAAGCTGGGGAATGTAATCTATATTAGCAACCATCTTATCCAATTATTAGTAATCCAGATCGTTCAGTTAGATGGCAGAGGAAATTCTTTGCGTCATCAGAGTGCTGCAGGGTTTGTCTCAAGGGAGAAAACACCCTCCACGCTCTTGTTCTAGAAAGTATTCACATATCTTTGCTCTATGTATTAGATGTTAAGAAATTGCATTTTCCATTAAGCGAAAAATAAGCAATTTTCATTGCATATCTTTCATTTTCTTTTTAAATAAAGATTTATTTATTTTTATTGAAAAGTCAAATATACATAGAGAAGGAAAGACAGAGAGGAAGATCTTCCATCCGATGATTCAGTCCCCAAGCGACCACAAGGGCCGGTGCTACACAGATCCAAAGCCAGGAGCCAGGAATTTCCTCCAGGTCTCCCACGCGGGTGCAGGGTCCTAGGGCTTCGGCCGTCCTCAACTGCTTTCCCAGGCCACAAGCAGGGAACTGGATGGGAAGTAGAGCTGCCGGGATTAGAACCAATGCCCATATGGGATTCCAGAGCACGTTCAGGGCAAGGACTTTAGCCGCTAGGCTACACCGCCGGGCCCTTATCTTTGATTTTCATTGCTTATCTTTCCCTTGCATTGAATTCACATAATACCGTTTTAATGAATATATCCTTTTTTATTTACAAAAACCTATTGAAACTTTAGCATGTGACAGTGCTGTGAAATCCTAAAGGTATAATGACCACTGAGGTCTGTTTTCTGATTTCAATTTCCCTCAGGAGGGAGAAAATGATTTAATGAGAAAGAAGATTGAAGAAAGACCACAAGAAACATGAGAGAGGTGCATATTTTAGGGCCTAAAATCAATTCAGAATGAAAATGGAGACTCGGGTCTGGAAGGAAATGGCATGACCCAAGCAGTTTTATTGTGTGAGTGATGGGATTTGAGTCATGGCTCCACAAAGAGGGAACTATGAAGGATATATTTTCAAACTGGCTTCATGTACACTTTTCTCTTGATGTGATCATGTTAGTAATACTACCTATTTCACAAAGCATGATAGCACTAATGCGTGCACTATGGGCTAGTTTAATGGGACAGAGGATGTGGCAATGATGGGTAGGCATTGAACTCTACTGGGTTCTAGCTCCCTGTTGGTGCGTATCCTGGGAGACAACAGGTGAGTACTCAACTAGTTGGGGCCATGATACCCAGCTGAAAAGCCTGGATTATTTCCAGCTGAGGCATTTGTGGAGTAAACCAGCAGATGGGATCATATTGCCCTCTCTCCATCTTTCATTTCTTTCCATCTCTCCTTCTTAACTACATAACAAGTAAATAATAAATAAGTAAATAAATAAGTAAATAAGCAAGTGAAGATGAGCCAGTGTGTCCAGATGACTTTTAATTTAAAGCATGATCTCAAACTCAACTTGTAACTGTAAGCCTCCTCCATCTCTGTCCGTCAAATGGAAGGACAACCTATTTTACAGGTTTTTTTTTTTAAGATTTATTTTATATTGGGACCCGGCGTGATAGCTCAGCGGCAACAGCTTCTCAACGCACACCACTGAGAACTTGCTGTCTCCGAACCACATGACCCAGCGGGTCCCCTCAGCTGCTGGACTCCAGCCCGTCCTCCACCAGGACACTATGCGGCCTGGCCACCAGGAGAAGCCCCGCAGTTGCCCCCACACCAGCTCCCCAATGCCAAAGCCCCGGCCGTCCTCGTACTCCGGCTCGTCATCGGCAGATTTGGTAGCATTCTTGTCCCCGGCATTGGCGCCCACAGGCTCAGGTGTGGTGGCCACAGTGGGGGACGCAGGGTCGGTGGGCTGCTGTACAGCAGGAGGGCTGGCCTCCTCCACCTTCTGAGCATCCCGGAGCCCTGGTGTTCCTCGACGGCATTTATTACTGCAATGACCTTGGCTTCCTTCTCAGCCCATAAGGCCAGGTGCAACCCCTCTGCGGTCGGGCTCAGGTGTGAGCCCCGGCCGGCCCTGAAGCTCTCTAAGCAGCTGCCCGTCTTGGGGGAGGGGAAGCGGGCGCTGGGGCTGGGGGCGGAGGGGGCCACCGGGAGGGAGAGGGCTATTTCACATTTCTGATGAGCTTTTCAGGATCTAACGCCACTGTAAATCAGGGAACAGCTGGAATCCTCAGGCAGTTTATTTATGTTACACTGGATTTTCAAAATCTCCATGACAGTCCATTAAATGTGTGGCATGCAGGATGGGCATTGTCACTTGGCAGCAACTTTGAAGTGGTCACTTGGAAGGCTGGCATCCCATATGAGTGTGCTCAGTTCAAGGTCCTGCTACTTGCCACTTCCAATGCAGCACCTGCTACTAACATGCCTGAGAGAACACAGATTGTGTTACAAAAGCTTTTAAACTATACGTGTGTGTGTGTATTTGTGTGTGTGTGAGTCCCTCCTCCTGCAAAGCAGGTATCACAAAGCAATAACTGTATAACACCAAACAAATATTAGGAGGAAATAGAAATATTCCATAGAGGTTTTCAATCCTACGGGATGACGTCTTGGAGTAATGTTTTATATTCAAAAACAGTGTTCATTTTTTAAAAATGAGCATCTAGCATATCAGAATCTTCGTGAAAACCCTACCCCAGTCAATCTCTCATATCCTTAAGCACCTCGCATGCTTCCTTATATTCCACAACTTTTTCTAAAATCAAGAATATATATTAAAAACACATCCTTCAGTAAATTTTCCTCTGGAGTGAGTACAAGTAGTTATTTGGCATCATACTTTAAGTATTTTCTTTCCTTATGAGCTTTTTTCTACTGCCTAAATTTGCCTTCCTTTACCAGCTTATTTTTATTAGTAGGTTTCCCTTCTCTCACTTCCTCACTTTGGGGTTTAGTTGATTTCTTATTATATTGATTTTTCATACAAAAGAAATCCATTCCTTGCTTAGAGATACTCCAGACATTTCTGAGAAACCTGACTTGCAATGGAACACGTTGAATCTATTTCCAGCTACTCTGTTTTTTTCAAAGAATTATGATTTCCTCATTAAAGAATGGTATTGACCAGATATGCGCCGATTGATGACTGAATAAGGAAAAGCTGGTATATATACGCTATGGAGTACTCAGCCATAAAAAATGAAGTCTTTTGCAACAAAGTGGATGCAATTGGAAACTATTATTGCTATTAAAATAAACCAGTCTTAAACATACAAATGTATGTTTCTCTTGCACATGGCAGTTAAGATAGAATACAAATATCTATAGAAATAAATGGATCATTTTGGTATATGATTACTGGTTTTAGTCTTTATTTATACTCATGGGGATTTAGGGTTTTCTATACCTGTTTAAAGTTTGATTTGTGGTGGATAAAGCCCGTAGGTATAGAGTGGATTGAAATGATGTCTCGGCAAAAACCAACAGAGTCCAGAGGGAGGGAGCGGGATGATGGCAACAGGGGCGTAAGAAGAGTGAGGTGGTCTTGTTCAAACTACCTATGCAGTGAATGAATCCAGCCCCTTCGTGCTCATGCAATAAAAGAATGCTGCTGAAAATGCTGTCCTTAATACCATTTTTAGATGGTTTCACGTGAACTCTTTAGGGAAAATGGAAACACAAAAAAAAGAACAACAGTGAAATCGGATAAAGCACAACCATTTAGCAGCATAAAAGTGCTTAGTGAGCTGGGTACACTGCTTTTGGTGGAGATGTGCCGTGTAACACTTGATGGACAGAAAGTGAGACAGAAATGGAACTGTGGGTCATAAATACTTTAGTTTTCTTGGAAATTGGAGTAGAGAAATCGGTTATTGTTTTATATGAAAGAGTTACTCAAGTGAAGTCAATTTCAGTATTTTTAATAAAATATTACATTTGTATGCTAAGGGAAAAGTCTAGGTGGTGTAGACGAAAGGGTTAATAGACAATAGAAATTTGTAGAAGTTCTCAGATTAGAGTTTCCATTGTGCTTAGTGAAATAAAACAAATTAACTGTAAAACATGATTGGAGGAATCTTGGGGATTGAGGAGAGAAAAATTGACATACACATTTTAGGAGAGTAGGATGCAATATTTTCTTGCCAAGAGAAAGAAGTTCAAAGGTGTTCATTGAAATTGACACTCATTGGGCATGGTGGTGTGGCCTAGTGGCTAAGGGCATCGCCTTGAATGTACCAGGATCCCATAGGGTCGCCGATTCTAATCCCGGCAGCTCCACTTCCTATCTCCCCTCCTCTCTGACTTTGTAATACAAAAAAAAAAAAAAATCTGACTATATAAACAACAAAATATCTGGCTTTGTAATAAAAATATAAAATAAATCTTAAAAAAAGAAATCGACACTCATTGAGATTGATTGCATTTTATATCACAAGAATCAAGGCAAACACTTTTTTCTATCTTTACCATGGTCAACAGCAATGTAATGTGTACTAATATTGAAATAATAGGGCCCGGCAGCGTGGCCTATCAGCTAAATCCTCGCCTTGATCGCTCCAGGTTCCCATATGGGCACCGGTTCTAATCCTCCCCTCTCCCCCCACCCCTGCAGCTACACTCCCCATCCAGCTCCCTGTTTGTGGCCCGGGAAAGCAGTCGAGGACGGCCCAAAGCCTTGGGACCCTGCACCTGTGTGGGAGACCCGGAAGAGGTTCCTGGATCCTGGCTTCAAATTGGCATAGATCGGCCATTACGCGCACTTGGGGAGTGAACCACGGATGGAAGATCTTCCTCTCTGTCTCTCCTCCTATCTGTATATCTGAATTTGTAATACAAATAAATAAATAAATCTTCAAAAGGCATATAGGTAGAAGTGTTTGGGTTAGTTGGGAAGCCAGGAATTTAAAAATAAATAAATAATAATAAAAATACTACTAATAATAGACTGGAAACGGTGGTGTGGCCTAGTGGGTAAAGTCCTCAGTTTGAACGCGCCAGGATCCCATATTTGCGCCCGTTCTAATCCCGGCAGCTCTACTTCCCATTCAGCTCCCTGCTTTTGGCCTGGGAGAGCAGTCGAGGACGGCCCAAAGCCTTGGGACCCTGCACCCACATGGGAGACCCAGAGGAAACTCTTGGCTCCTCACTTCGCATTGAATCAGCTCTGCCCATTGCAACTACTTGGGGAGTAAAACAGCAGATGGAATATCATTCTGTCTCTCCTCTCTGTGTATCTGCTTTCAAATACAAAATGAGTTAAAAACTCCAAAACACAAAAAAGCTCATTATTGGTAACTGAATGAAAAAACATGGAGACAGGAAATAAAAAGAATTTTAATATATATCTGAGGAAGCTATCTTCAAATTTTACTGAAATCTTTGCACACACATTATTATACTTAAAGGAGAGAGAGAGGTTGAGAGACAGTCTCCCATCTGCTGATTCACTCCCCGAATTGAGAGCTGGGCGCTCCATTCAGATCCCTGACAGGGCTGACAGGGGCCCAAGTATTTGAACACTCATCTACTGCTT